>NC_072380.2:133117500-133742500 GCF_028885625.2 Pongo pygmaeus
CTGTTGCAGTATCACATTCTCTTATTGTAAAACTTTGTAATACGTAAGTCTTTTCCTTTCCTATCACTTACAATAGGACACTTACTCATGTTTTACTGAGAAAGTACATAAATACAGCAGGCTATCTCCCATAGGGCAATGGACTTGAGTAAAACGGGGTAAGAGAGATAAGGTATATTGTATATTCTTCCCAGGTCATTATGCTCAGTTGGATGGTGTCTTTCACATTTACTGATATTACCCAATAGTGCAATGCATAGTCACCTGGTGAAGAATGGCTTATGAACAAATATGATTTTGGTTTTGGGGATTGATTCCTTATTTATCTGCACTAATTTGCACACTGAGGATACATATGGTAACAGAAAACATGTTAGCGTTCTTGTTCTTTCCAATGTTTGGAATAATTTGAGTTTCCTTCTTTTTATATAAGAATTTGTATTATTTTTAAAAAGTCCTCTTCTGTTTCTTCTATTCATTTTACTTTGATAGGAGCTGCTATTCTAGGGTCCAGCTTATCTTCCTCCCTCGGACTACTGAGTCCCATACAGTGAGTTGTGATTTTTATTTGGCTACTTGAGGTTGTATTCTTTCAGGGTATGTACAGATCAGGCAGTTAAACTCTCAGACAATGGCAAATTGTTAGGCAGTGGGAGGTGTAATAGTTTCTGCTTCTAAACAGTTGCATTATCTTGGCTCAAAGCCTCTCTGAAAAAAAAATAAGTAAAAGTTTTAAAATAAACTTTTCTGCTTCAGTTTTCTCTGAATGCAAAATGGAGTTGTCTCCTAACAGCAAGCAGTAGGAGCAATTCAGTCCACCAATATAGCCTCTGTTTAGGTCTACATGCATCAGCAGAATCGGGCAACCCTTCCTCTCATGCACAGCAAGTGAGAGTGAGGTTTATGGTGATTATTCTCAATATTCTTATTGAATACTTCATATTATAATGATTTGGCTCAATATTCTTATAGACCATGTCTCTATGATCTTACTTGCTCAAACACTCAAGTTTTGCTAAAAATAAGGACCTTTCTTCAGTGGTCCTTCCACCATCCAACAAACATGTGCCAGCACTGTTCTAGGTGCTTAGTATACACTGGGCAAAAATTCCTATTAAAGCTGATGTATCAGGAACTGGAGAGTTATTTCATATTGGCTCACTCCCCTAAAATTACTCCATCAAAAGTAAGAAGGGGAGGTTCTTTTTGGTCCAACACCTTAAAATGTAACTGAGACTTCCTTCTGAATGGTAGTTGTTAACCTGTGCCGGGTTATACATGCTTTTCTAAAGAATTTGTAATACAGAAACATATTCACCTTTTCTCATCTAGCAGTGGCTAAGTCCATGGGCTTTCAAGCCCAACTGCCTGGATGCAAATCCTGATTTTACCTTGGCCAAATTACTTAATTTATTGCTGCTTCACTGTGTCCCCTTTAAATGGGGAGGATAACAGTACCTCCATTACAGTATGTATTAATTAAATAATTCATATAAAGTGGTTGTACCTGGCACATAGGAGGTGCTTATGTCATATTTAATGCAGTTATTAAATAAACATGTTTACATCATAATTCACAGTTGTATCAGCACGTTTGACAACCAGTTTTACTTGTTTACAGATCTATCTATACTTCCTTCTCATCCTACAATAGACTCTTTGATGGGGCACAGAAGTGTTGGGGGCAACTTGTATGATTTCTGTTTTCCCAGGACCTAGCACTGTGCCTGGTATATAGCAGTACTCAATATATGTTTGCTGAATGAATGGGAAAGTTGGTCTGAAATTCATTCCTTGATTGGCTAGGGCAAGAGAAGAAAAAATACTACCATAAAAATGCTCAAATGCAGTGGCTCAGAATCTTAATTTCTAGAGCATATTTTACAAGCAATAGTCATCCTAGCACCCCAATCTAAGTGCCAGTAGAGAGATGAATGGAAGCCAACAGGACAGATATGGGAAAACAGTGTGGAGAGTCTACAAACAGAATCACTGGCAGGGAAGAGGGATTTCTAACGAGCAGACAGGCATTATGTATTCTGGTGTCATTGTGGGGCCAAGAGGCTATATGGGATACAGAAAAAGATAACAGTTTATAAATATTTCAGGGCAAACTTTACCCTACTAAGCTGCAAATATGAATTTAGATGGATGACAGGTTAGATAAAAAAGACACTGAAATGAAAAGTGAATGTAGAGCTTGTTCACAAGGGACAAGAATAGTGACCTGCAAACTTGAGAAAATCTGCATGGAGAGGCATTTTTGGAATGTGTAACTGCAATTCTATACACAGGGTCTGTTTTTTATCATTAAATGCAACACTAAATAGTCAACCAAGTAAGTGATTTTATTATTATCAACTATAAGATTCAAATCAGATTACATAAAAATGGTTCTATAAAATTATATTTTAATTACAATTTCCTATTGAAGGACTATACCTTCCTGACCTTTCCCCACAGTGATTCAGCACATAAAACAGGTGCTGAACTGTAGCAGTTGTTTTACTCCATCCTGTAGGTTAGAGAAACTCATCAGAAGAAAGTTTCAATCACTTCACTGTTATTTTCTGCAATTCTTATTCTCTTATAGCCGATAATCTTCAGGTCTGAAAGAAAAAATCAACATATTTCTTCATGAATCATTATTTCGTTTTCTCCTGACTGATGAAGATTATTTTTCCAATTTAAAATAAAAATAACTGTTCACCAAGAAATAGCTACAAACACTACATCTAAATTTTTGGTGAAAAAAAAAACATTAACATCAAATCTTTATAAAGTAGAACAGTTAAGTGACAACTCCAAAGTCTTTTTGAAAGTATAAATATAAGCCACCTTGTGCCTATATAAGAATGTATTTAGTAACTTAATAACTTGAATTCAATTTCTCTGTTCCATTTTTAAACACTTTTATAAAGTCCTTATTGAAAAGATTACTGTAATCTTTAAGAGTTTAAAAATCATACAAAGACATGGATTTATAGTACAAATACAAATTTTGAGTAAGTGATTTTTCTTATTTATATTATCATATGCTAAATTTAATTTTCATTATGATCCATATATAAAATAAGTGTATAAACATCAGTCCTTTAATATTTATTTACAAACATAACTGGTTTTCCTTATTTATGCAATTATAAGATTAACCACACCTGAGAGCTGCTTTCATTAGTAAATTTAAAAAAAATTTCAGAAGTATTAAATTATAACAATAGACAAAATTAAAAATAGGAAATTATAAAATGCAAACAATTTGTCCTGTTATCTTTTCAAAAGTGTATTTGTAGGTGTTGGGTTTCCATATGGAATTTTCTGAAGGAAGTTAGTAACAAACTAAACAGATATTTTGGCCAAGATGGCTGATGAGAAGCAGCTGTGGTCTGCAGCTCTCCCAGAGGAATGAAAATGGCAAGTGAATTCAGCACCTTCAACTGAAATATCCAGGTTTTCACATTGGGACTGACTAGGCAGACAACTCGACCCATGGAGAAAGAACTAAGGAAATCAGGATGGAGTGATCGCCCACCTGGGAGTGGCATGCAGCCAAAGAAACCCCCACTCCCAGCCATGGGAAGCAGTGAGTGTGTGACCCTCACCTGGGAAACCATGTTTCTTTCACGGATCTTTGCAGCCTGTGGATCAGGAGACACCCTCGTGAGCCCACACCACCAGGGCCTTGGGTCCAATACACAGAGCTGTGCAGAATCTTGGCAGAGCAGTTGCTCAGGCTCACACAGAGACCCAGGAGTTTAACAGACTCTAGCCCCAGGAATCCTGGTAAGGCAGGAGATTCACCCATAAATTCTCCGAGGAAGGGGGCTGAATCCAGGGAGCCAAGTGGTGTTGTTCTGTGGGCCCCACTTCCATGGCACCTCACAAGTTAAGCCTCACTGGATTGGAAATCCAGCCAACCAGTGCAACAGGCTGGAGACTGCCTGAGATGGACAAGTTCCTGGGGGGACTTGTCCCTTGGGCAGCTGCCATTTCTGTGGTTAGGTCGACTCAGCCATTCTAGCCTGCCAGCTCCAAGGAGTCCACTGGACGAGGAGGAGTCGCCCACAATGCAACACAGCTGCTGTGCCAGATCACGGCCACACTGCTTCTTTAAGTGGGACCCTAATCCATCCTTCCTCACTGGGTGGGGCCTCCCTGCAGGAATTTCAACAACTCTAGCCAGGGTTATATGAACAGGACTCTGATCTCTCCCTGGGATGGAGCCCTGGGGAAAGACGGCCCCTGTTTCTGCAGTTCATTTGACACAGCCATTCCAGCCTGCCAGCTCCAGGGAGTCCAGGCAATCCAGACAAGGAGGAGTCTACCATAATGCAGCACAGCTGCTGTGCCAGATTGTGGCCAGACTTTTTCTTTAAGTGGGACCCCGATCCATCCCTCCTCACCAGTTGGTGCCAGTGAGCACCAGCAACTCCAGGAATTTCAGCAACTCCAGCCAGGGTTATACAGACAGATCTCTGATCCCTCCCTGGGATGGAGCCCCTGGTGGGAGGGGTGGCCAACATCTAAGCAGTTCAGTCGACTCAGCCTTTCCAGACTGTTGGCTCTGGACAGTTCAAGCAGTCTGGATGGGGATGGGCTCCCCACAACGCAGCACACCTACTCTACCAAAAAGCAGCCAGACTGCTTTAAGCAGGTCCCTGATCCTGTCTCTCCTGACTGGGTGAGACCTCCCAACAGGGGTCTCCAGACACCTCCTACAGGAGTGTCTGGGCCGGCAACAGGTCAGTACCCCTCTAGGACAGAGCTCCCAAAGGAAGGAACAGGCTACCATCATTGCTGTTTTGCAGCCTTAACTGGTGATACCTCCAGGTAAGGTAAAAACTGAAACAACTAGGGTCTGGAGCAATCCCCCAGCAAACTGCAACAGTCCTACGGAAAAGTGGTCTGACTGTTAAAAGAAAAACAACAAACAAACAAAGTAACAACAACAACATCAACAAAAAAGACCCCACAAAACCCCACTGAAAGGTAAGCCACCTCAAAAATCTAAGACAGATAAGCCCACAAAGATGAGAAAGAATCAATGCAAAAACCCGGAAAACTCTAAAAGCCAGAGTGCTGCTTCTCCTCCAAATGACTGCAACACCTCTCCAGCAAGGGCACAGAAATGGGCTGAAGTTGAGATGGCTGAACTGACAGAAGTAGGCTTCAGAAGGTGAGTAATAATGAACTTCACTGAGCTAAAGGAGTGTGCCGTAACCCAATGCAAATAAGTTAAGAATCATGATAAAACAATACAGGAGCCAACAGCCAGAATAGCCAGTTTAGAGAGGAGCATTATTGACCTGATGGAGCTGAAAAACACAACATGAGAAATACATAATGCAATCACAAGTATTAATAGCAGAATAGACCAAGTATCTTTCTGAAATAAGACAGGCAGACAATTACATATATATATACACACACACACACACACACACATACACACACACACACACACACACAGAATGAAAAGGAATGAACAAAACCTCCAAGAAATATGGGACTATGTAAAAACCTATGACTAACTGGGGTACCTGAAAAAGACAAGGAGAACAGAACCAAGTTGGAAAACATACTTCAAGATTATCATCCAGGAGAACTTCCCCAACCTAGCAAGACAGGCCAAAACTCAAATTCAGGAAATCCAGAGAACCCCAGTAAGGTACTCCATGAGAAGAGCAACTTCAAGACACATAATCTTCAGATTCTCCAAGGTCAAAATAAAAGAAAAAATGTTAAGGACAGCCAGAGAGAAAGGCCAGGTCACCTATGAAGAGAAACCAGTCAGACTAACAGTGGACCTCTCAGTAGAAACCCTACCAGACAGAAGAGATTGGGGGCCAATATTCAACATTCTTAAAGAAAAGAAATTCCAACCCAGAATTTCATGTCTGGCCAAACCAAGCTTCATAAGTGAAGAAGAAATAAGATCTTTTTCAGACAAACAAATACTGAGGGAATTCGTCACCACCAGGCCTGCCTTGCAAGAGCTCCTGAAGAAAGCATTAAATATGGAAAGGAACAACCATTACCAGCCACTACAAAAACACACTAAAGTACATAGACCAGTGATGCTATGAAGCAACCACATAAACAAGTCTGCAAAATGACCAGCTAGCATCATGACAGGATCAAATTCATACATAACAATATTAACCTTAAATGTAAATAGGCTAAATGACCCAATTAAAAGACACAGAATGGCAAACCGGATAAAGAGTTGAGACCCATCGGTATGCTGTCTTCAAGAGACCCATCTCACGAACAAAGACAAACATAGGCTCGAAATAAAGGGATGGAGGAAAATTTACCAAGCAAATGGAAAACAGAAAAAAGCAGGGGTTACAATCCTAATTTCTTACAAAACAGACTTTAAACCAACCAAAATTAAAAAAGACAGAAGGGCATTACATAATGGTAAAGGGTTCAATTCAACAAGCATTAACTATCCTAAATATATATGCACCTAATACAGGAGCACCCAGATTCATAAAGCAAGTTCTTAGAGACCTATAAAGAGACTTAGACTCCCACATGATAATTGTGGGAGACTTTAATGCCCCACTGACAATATTTGACAGATCATCGGGACAGAAAATTAACAAAGATATTCAGGACCTGAACTCAGCTCTGGATCAAACAGACCTGATAGATATCTACAGAACCCTGCACCCCAAAACAACAGAACATACATTCTTCTCATTGCCACATGGCATTTACTCTAAAACTGATCACAGTAAGGTAAAACACTTCTCAGCAAACGCAAAGAACTGAAATCATAACAGATCACAGCACAATCAAATTAGAACTCAAGGCTAAGAAATTCACTCAAAACCATACAACCACATGGAAACCGAACAATCTGCTCCTGAATGACTCCTGGGTCAATAATGAAATTAAGGCAGAAATCAAGGAGTTCTTTGAAACTAATGAGAATGAAGAGACAACATATCAGAATCTCTGAGACACAGCTAAAGCAGTGTTAAGAGGGAAATTTGTAGCACTAAATGCCCACAACAAAAAGCTACTTAGATCTCAAATTAACAACCTGATATCACAACAAAAAGAACTAGAGTACCAAGAGCAAACATAGCTGGCAGAAGACAAGAAATAACCAAGATCATAGTAGAACTGAAGGAGACAGAGATAAGAAAAATCCTTCAAAAAAAATCAATGAATCCAGAAGCTGGTTTTTTGGAAAATAAATAAATAAATAAAAAAAATAGATAGACTGCTAGCTAGACTAATAAAGCAGAAGAGAGAGGAGAATCAGACACAATCAGAAATGATAAGGGGGTATCACTACTGATCCCACACAAATACAAACCACCATGCAAGGATACTATAAACAGCTCTATACACATAAAGTAGAAAATCTGGAAGAAATGGATAAACTCCTAGATACATAAACCCTCCAAAGACTGAACCAAGAAGAAATTAAATCCCTGAATAGACCCATAATTCTGAAATCGAATCAGTAATAAATAGCTCACCAACCAAAAAAAAAAAAAAACCCACAACCAGACAGATTTAGAGCTGAATTTTACCAGGGGTATAAAGAAGAGCTGGTACCATGTCTACTGAAACTATTCTAAAAAATTCAAGAGAAGGGACTCCTCTCTAACTTATTTTATGAGGCCAGCATAATCCTAATACCAAAATCTAGCAGAGGTACAACAACATAAAGAAAACTTCAGGCCAATATGCCTGATGAACATCGATGCAAAAATCCTCAATAAAACACTGGCAAACTGAATCCAGCAGCACATCAAAAAGCTTATCCACCACAATCAAGTCAGCTTCATCCCCAGGATGCAAGGTTGGTTCAACATATGCAGATCAATAAATGTAATTCATCAACATAAAAAGAACTAAAGACATAACCATATGATCAGCTCAATAGACACAGAAAAAGCCTTTGATAAAATTCAACATCCTTTCATGTTAAAAACTCTCAATAAACTAGGTATTGAAGGAACATGCCTCAAAATAGTAAGGGCCATATGTGACAAAACTACAGCCAATATCATACTGAATGGCGAAAAGCTGGAAGCATTACCCTTGAAAACCAGCAAATGACAAGGATGCCCTTTTTTACCACCCCTGTTCAACACAGTACTGGAAGCTCTGGCCAGGGCAATCAGGCAAGAGAAAGAAATAAAAGGTATTCAAATAGGGAGAGAAGTCAAATTACCTTTGTTTGCAGATGACATGACCCTATATCTAGAAAATCCCATCATTTCATCCCAAAAGCTTCTTAAGCTGATAAGCAACTTCAGCAAAGTCTCAGGATACAAAATCAATGTGCAAAAATTGCTAGCATTCCAATACACCAACAACATGCAAGCAGAGAGCCAAATCATAAATCAACTCCCATTCACAATTGCTACAAAAGAATAAAATACCTAGGAATACAGCTAACAAGGGAAATGAAGGACCTCTTCAAGGAGAACTACAAACCACTGCTCAAGGAAATCAGAGAGGACACAAACAAATAGGAAAAACATTCCATGCTCATGGATAGGAAGAATCAGTATTGTGAAAATGTCCATACTGCCCAAAGTAATTTATAGATTCAATGCTATTCCCATTAAGCTACCATTGACATTCTTCACAGAATTAGAATAAACTATTTTAAAATTCATATAGAACCAATAAAGAGCCCAAATAGCCAAGACAATCCTAAGCAAAAAGAACAAAGCTGAAGGTACTTCGCTACCCAACTTCAAACTATACTACAAGGCTACAGTAACCAAAATCGCATGGTACTGGTACAAGAACAGACACATAGACCAATGGAACAGAATTGAGAACTCAGAAATAAGACCACATGCCTACAACTATCTGATCTTCCACAGACCTGACAAAAACAAGCAATGGAGAAAGGATTTTCTACTCAATAAATGGTGCTGGGAAAACTGGCTAGCCATATGTGGAAAACTGAAACTAGACCCCTTCCTTACACCTAATACAAAATTTAACTCAAGATGAATTAAAGACTTAAATGTAAAACCTAAAACTATAAAACCCTAGAAGAAAATCTGGGCAAAACCATTCAGGACATAGGCATGGGCAGATTTCATGACAAAAATTTCAAAAGCAATTACAACAAAAGCATAAATTGACAAATGGTATCTAATTAAACTAAAGAGCGTCTGTACAGGAAAAGAAACTAGCATCAGAGTCAACAGGCAACTCACAGAATGGGAGAAAATGTTTGTAATCTATCCATCTGACAAAGGTCTAATATCCAGCATCTACAATGAACTTAGGCAAATTTAGAAGAAAAAATAACCCCATTAAAAAGCAGGCAGGCAAAGGACATGAACAGACACTTCTTAAAAGAAGATATTCATGCGGCCAACAAACATATGAAAAAAAGCTCAACATCACTGATCATTAGAGAAATGCAAATCAAAACCACAACTGAGATACCATCTCATGCCAGTCAGAATGGAAATTATTAAAAAGTCCAGAAACAACAGATGCTGGCAAAGTTGTGGAGAAAAAGAAACACTTTTACACTGTTAGTGGGAGGGTAAATTAGTTCAACCATTGTGGAAGACAGTGTGGCAATTCCTCAAAGATCTAGAGGTAGAAATACCATTTGACCCAGCAATTCCATTTCTGGGTATATACCCAAAGGAATATAAATCATTCTATTATAAAGACAAACGCATGTGTATGTTCATTGCAGCACTATTCACAATAGCAAAGACATGGAATCAACCCAAATTCCCAGACTGGATGAAGAAAATGTGGTTCATTTACACCATGGAATACTATGCAGCCATAAAAAGAAATGAGATCATGCCCTTTGCAGGAACATGGATGGAGCTGGAAGCCATTATCCTCAGCAAACTAATGCAGGAACGGAAACCAAAACACCACATGTTCTCACGTATGGGAGCTGAAAGATGAGAATACATGGACACATGGGGTTGGGGGGAACAACGCACAATGGAGCCTGTTAGGAGGGGTTGGGGGAGGGAGAGCATCAGGAAGAATAGCTAATGGATGCTGGAGATGGGTTGATCTGTGCAGCACCTATGTAACAAACCTGTACAACCTGCACGTGTACCCTGGAACTTAAAATAAATGTTGAAGAAAATAAATATTTTGAAAACAGCTGTAAAAATATGTAATAGTTTGAGTTCCTTTAAAAAGTAGATGACTTTGTTTGCCCCAAAACAACTTAATCTACTAGTCCTTTTCTAAATTTATAAATTTATAAATGTTTTCTGAAACTGAATACTCACAGGATGCCACATAGCCTACCTAAGAAGACTCACAGTCTACCAGCTGAGTAAAAGAACTCTACTAGAATTTTAAATTGTTTATTATTAAACTCTGAGCAACAAAGGCACTGATCTGGGAAACTAGCCACGTATGCTTTGCCATATCAGCCATCTATAACAATAAGAAGATAAACTGCAGAATTTTGTCACTTTGTTTGTGAAATCTCTATCCAAACGTAAAAACTGCATCCGAAGTCTGGGAAATAACAATCTGATGACAGCTACACGTGGCTCCAGAATATACCCTTTTCTCCTTTGGTATGTGACTCAATATACTCAAAGCAGTTCTTAGTAAAGAGACACCAGTACATTTTAAGAAACAATTTATTATCCTATCCAGCTGGTTCATATAATTACAAAAGAGGTGGTGGTAATGCAATTGGAAAGAAAGCCAAGTTAATGTCCCACAAGAAGTCTGCAACTCCACTCAATAGAATTAAATGTGTTTAGTCACAGTCACCAGTTGTTTCCACACAAAAGGTTAATTTATTTAATTGAAATGAAACGACAATACCACCTTTCAGCAGAATTTAGAAGTAACATTGAATGGTATAATCCACCACATAAAGGAATGTGGACATTGACCTCAAAGCAAATTTCCTCTTTCTCTTTTCTCTGCCTGGCAACCATGACTAATCTTTCAAAATCCATCTCAAATGTTACATTTTCTGTCAAGCTCTTCACAACAATTCCTTTCTAACACAGACTGGGCTCCTTTCTCTAGGATTGCCAGAAAGCTTAATGCATGCTTCTACTACAATGTTTCTCTAATCATACTGGCTCTTCCTTGTAAATAACACATGCTGAGTGCTCATTAGATGCCACAAAGTATAAGACTTCACATGAATTATTTTATCCTCACAACTACTTTGTAAGAAAGACACTGTTATTAATTTCATTCTACAGTGACAAAACTTAGGCTCAGAGTAGCTCAGTAACTTGGCTAAGGATACACAGCTAGGAGGTAGATGGCAGGGATCTGAGTGTAAACAATTTGACTCCAGTGCTTGCAAGCACCATTTTATTCTATATGATGCCTCTTAGGCTGCCAGTCCTTTGAAGGCAGGGTCCTGATATGATTATCTTATACTCCCAGCAGCCAGGGCAATGCCCGATACACAGTGGATGCTTAGTATATCTGAGCACAGTACAGAGTACAGTGACCCCCTTGAAAATGCCACTTCATGTGCAAATTCATCTTTAAATAATCGGGATATTTTGCAGATGGTTAATTTGCTTCCAAAGGGGGAAAAGCAGTATCATGGTCAAAGACTAGATAGTTAAGATAGTGGCACAGCTAGAAACATCAACTCATACTGGAGGCAATTAATGATACACATTAATTGTGTGGGAAAAGAGAGGTGTTTACACTAAATATGGTTTTACTTCTCTCTGTCTCAAACAGAAATGAAAACGAGCATACACACAACTTTTCTGTATTGCTTATTCCTTTCCACTAAAACAAAGAAATTCAAGGTAATATAAGAAAGCGGAGGAGAGGGCTATTTATGTCTGTGTTTCTCAAACTTCAGCAGGCATACAAATTGCTTGGATTCTTATGAGAATGCAGCTTCTGATTTCACTTATTCTGTGGAGGGGCTCACGATTCGGCAATCCTAACAAGCTCCCACTTGATGCATTGCTGGTTTACGGACCACATTCTAATTAGCATGGGTTCCCCTTAGACCAAAGACAGAGCTATTTATAAGACAGAGGAGCACCTTCAGTAAGAAATTACTAATACTATCTAACAGAAAGTAACACACATACTTCTTCCTAAACTAGAGATGACTCCATTTGATACACAGTATCTTTCCTGGTTCTTTTCTCCCAAATTGCAGTTCAAGCAGCTTTAGTACTCAGCAAATGTATTTAGGTTCTTTAAAAGTTGGTAACCCATATATGGTAACATTATGCAAACTAGAATTGAATTCTCAGATTATGTTGCTTACATACCCTATTTTGTGCTGAGATGACCTAATCTCTTCACTAGATTAAATAGTTTTTAAAAACAAGAAGGGTGGCATCTAGCACATTACTTTTCATACTATGAATGCTTAAATATTTGAAACTTAAATGAAATGGCTTAATCTTTTAAAAGAGGGATGACAGGTGAATGTATATTGTACATTAGCCCTACTTCTTTGTCACTATTTCATTGGAAATAACAAATTATGTAGTTTTAAAATGTGAGTTAATGTTACATAAGGTTAATATATTTGTAAATAATAACAGTATTCTAAAATAATCACAGGAAATCTTTAGAGGGATATTTCAAATGCCATTTCTGAAAGCTAACACCTGTCAATTTTTTTCATATAAATTATACAAATTTACTCCTTGACAGAAATATAAGTTGTATTTTAATGAAATTACCATGATTGTTCTTTAGACATGTAATACAAAGTATCCAAAATTGTATATATTAGAGTTGCATTAAAGCAAGGCCTGTTAAGAAAAATGTCTATTTTAGCCATAGTTAAACAAGATTTAAGTAAGCAGCAAAACCCAAAACATGAATTTATCACACTTCATGAACTGAACATCAATTTCCCTTTCAGGGAGGATATGATTCCATTCATGCATTCATTTATTCAACAAATTGACTGGTCAGGTCCTGCTATGGGCACCGGGAATAAAGTAGTGAGCAGGACCAAGTCCTCATCTTTATAAAGCAGCTTCTAACAGTGGATTATATATGTGTGCATGTGTGTGTGTGTGTCATATTATTGTTATCTAATACAGCTATGATATATATTTTATATACAATTTATATATAGTATACTTATATATAAAATATATATGAAACATACACAAGCTTTGATCTTTGAAGTGAAAGACGAAAGTTTTAAACTTTCATTTACGTGCTTAAAATATACTTGGGAGATTAATGAATCATCTAAGAAATAGCTAACATAAAACTTTCTTTAATTCATTCTCTAAATTGTGCTAAACTTTCCATAGCTATCAAATGTTCTGTAACAACTATTTTGCAAATACTTGTCACTAGCAAAAACTGCCTTTATACAAAGTAACTTTCGAAAATAGTATTACATTTTGGGTGAGAAAACAGAACTTTAAAAAGGCTCATCTGAGTTGTAGAAAATATTCTATGGTGCTTGTGACTGCTCAAAAACAGTTAAAATCACACCACATGCCACATCATTCTGTTTCCTATAGCAAATTCTTTACCATCCGCATCCCTATGCAAAACACTGCCTGCTACTCATTAGATGAAACAAGCAAAATACTGCTACTCATTAGGATAAAATAAACACATATCAAAAAAGCAGATTCAAATTCAGAATTCAGAAATGACAGAAGTCAAAACATTTATATTATCTTGAAAATGGAGTAATTTCTTACCTCTTAACATTAGGAAAAAACTTTTCAGAGATTTTACTTTGTATTATAGAATGGTAGGAAAAATTTACTTGGTTGTGAATGAAACAAAACATCAAGTTATGAAGCACATGGTTTATGCTACAGTAAGATTAGTGACACTTAACATTATTGGTCCTACTTCCCAGCACTTTGGGAGGCCGAGGTGGGCGGATCATGAGGTCAAGAGATTGAGACCATCCTGGCCAACATGGTGAAACCCAGTCTCTACAAAAAAATACAAAAAATTAGCTGGGCGTGGTGGCGGGCTCCTGTAATCCCAGCTACTTGGGAGGATGAGGCAGGAGAATTGCTTGAACCCGGGAGGCGGAGGTTGCAGTGAGCTGAGATCGCGCCATTACACCACCCCAGCCTGGGCAAAAAGAGCGAAACTCTGTCTCAAACAAAACAAAACAAAACAAAACAAAAAATACATTATTGGTCCTACTAAGAATAATTTATTTTTCAAGTAAAAAAATTCCCTATTTCAGCTGTAAGTCCAGGAAATTGAGTGTAGCTTAAGTGTAATAAATCTCAAAAATATTTTTTTCTTCATCAGGTTTTATGTCTTTTCACTCTTACATAATATTTCTTAGTATAATGCTTATTCTATGAAACATTTAAAAGACTAAAATAATATTTGGATGGTGAACTAATCTTAAAAGCAATAAAAGGTCAGTTTGAGTTTTAAGTCACTTCCATTGTATGAATGAAATTATTTAGAATAAACCATTTCAGGAAATCTGGTGACATCACATATTCTTTAAAGATGCTAGCTATACTGACAGGTAAAGTAATGGTGCCTTAATACTAATTTTCCTAGGCACTGTAGCACCATCCTGATCAGAAAAAGCTCAACATACACTTAAAAAAAAATGTTTTTTTAAATCCTTTCTTGATTATTCTTGTTTGTTTCTTCCCTTTCAGATCCAGACCTACAGATCAACATACTTTTAAATAAACTAAACCTGTAAGATTGTTGAAAATTTTTGCCAAATGATTTTTTTCAATTAAAATGAACAGAAACTGCCATTATATTCAACTACACTTTTTTAGTCAAAATCTGTATCAGCTAGGACTTATAAATGATTTGGTTTTTGTTGTTTAAATAGAAACTACTTTTTTATTTTACTAGCCAGTCCTGATCTGTTCATATCCAAAAGAACAGTACAGCTCAGAATGCCTAATTTGAGCAAAACTCAGGACTGGAAAGACTGAAGTCTATCATTGAAGTCAATGCTGAGCTGGTTGAAATAGGTAGGAAAGTTGGAAAGTAACCTTAGTCCACAAGTCCAGCTAGTAACTTCTGACTGTGAAGAGCAGCAAATTAAGTTAAATTGTGTGGAGAAAATGCCACATGACTAGACTAGAATAAAAATTATGGAAAATCTTAAAGCTGTCCAGATCCCAGCAACTTATGGGATTAGAAAAGGTAAAAATCCTTCTACATTGTCTTTAAGTCTCTGATCTGAAGCATGTTTTATAAAGGCATAGGCAAAAATAATCTTTTTCTGAGTATTAAGTAAATCTGAAAATGGGTAGTTTTTAGGATTAACAGCTTTCATATCAGACAATATGCACTAAGCTTAAATCCGTGCTCTCTTCTAGAGCTATAGACTGAACAGGATGCTCACCAATGCTGTGCTAATGTTCCCAGCATCTGGAATCCAGCTTTTCTTTTACAGAGCTGAATGGATTACATATTGAACTCCCTAATCCTCATCCTACTTTCGAAGAGACAGTTCTGCATCAGTAATGGTTGTCCTCATACTTCCTTGTCTTCATCCTTACCATCCATCTCTCCTTTGCAGGCATATTTCTAACAGCACACTCTAGAGTACTGAAACACCAGGAACACAGGTTTCTGTTATAAAAACCTGTTTTCAAGCATGTATTGATGCTGAAGCTTGCCATGGTTAGCTTCTCTACAAAGGTGAGAGTTTTGCTTAAAATAAGCATTTCTTACTGAATTAACATGTAAGGAAAAATAATGCAAAGCAATTCAAGTTGAATTTTTTCACATACCTAGTTTTCCCTAGGAAAAGCTCTCCTACATCATTTTGCAAAAATTGAAAATAAAGTTTAAAATGATCCGTTTTATTTGTAGACTACATTTTGAAACATTTCCATTACAATGAGCATGATTAATTTCCATGATTATTGGGGTTGTGAAATATGTTGGCAAAACTGCAATAATCATGTAACAATTGATAGTATTAAAATAAATTGACCATTTTAAAGCTACAATCTTAAGCAACAGAGATGTGAAGAAAAGATAGTGCTATTTTTTTCTTTTAAAGAAAAAAGAAAAAAATATCTAAGTATAAACCCCACAGTCACCATTTGCACATTGCAAATACATACCTGCTTTGTACAGTCAAGAAATATAAAATAAACTTCATATTTTCACAAAATTTATGTATCCATGATTTATGTAAAATATACTAATACACCAAGAATATCCACTAACTTAAGAAGTGAGATGAATGGGCAATAGTACCCATAGTACATATAAAATGGCTTTTAGTTTTAAAAAAGTATAGTTTTGTCATAAATATCAATTTCATTCCTTATCTCCTACCATAGCTTAAAAATGACAATAACTAATGACTGAACAACTAACAACTAGCAAAAGAAAACCTAATGTATGCTGAAACTAGGCCTGAAAGAATATAATCTTTGAAGATGATTTAAAATAATTTAAATAAAATCCCAACAATGCTAGCTTTCAATTAAGATTAAAGCAATTTTGTTAATCATCTACTGGGTTCAAAGCTCTTTGATAATTGTTTCTGCTGCTCAAAAGCTTTTAGTCTCTAATAGAAAAGTTAATAAACTTATATTTAACCAAATATTAATAACAGTTCAAATTATAAGATGTACACTCTAATATTATAAACATATTTTAAGTTTTATTACTAGGGCAGCAAACACCAAAGCAAGCTATTTTTGTGGCTATCTACTTGTGGCGCAATGCAGGTACATTTGTTTCAGTCAAGTCTCTGCAGATTCACCATCAGATTTATCTTAAACAAATTCCAGTTACTACATTCCAAAGGAAGATTATATTCTTGGCTTAGCTATGTTGGGTAGAACAAAAGCATATCTTAAGCAAGGTCCTCCTCTAAAAGGAGAAAAAATTTTTTTTCTAATAAAGGCAATCCTTTAATAATAAAAACCTCATGTTCCATGAATTGAACTGCATGGCATATCAAATATTTTAATTCTAATTTTAAGTATATAATATTTAATAGAACTTTATAAAATGGCATAGTCCAATAACTAAAATAGCATAGTCCAATAATGTAGACACTAGCCAAATGAAGGTAGCGTAATTTTATTTACTAACATGTAATTTTATTTACTAAAATTACATCAAATAAAAAATTCAGTTCCTTAGTCACATTAGCCACAGTGCAAGGGCTCAAGAGCCACACGTCAACAGTAGCTAATGTATTTGAAGCTCAAATAGAGAGTTACCTCCCTCCCTCCATCCCTCCCTCCTTGCTTCCTTTCTCTCTTTTTTTTTTTTTGAGATGGAGTTTTGCTCTTGTCGCGCAGGCTGGAGTGCAATGGTGTGATCTCGGCAACCTCCGCCTCCCGGGTTCAAACAATTCTCCTGCCTCAGCCTCCAGAGTAGCTGGGATTACAGGTGCCCATATGTGGTGATATCCGGCTAGTTTTTTTTGTATTTTTATTAGAGATGGGGTTTCACCATGTTGGCCAGGCTGGTCTTGAACTACTGACCTTAGGTGATCCACCGCACCAGGCTTCCCTCTCCCTCTCCTCCCTCTCCCACTCCCTCTCCCTCCCCCTCTCTCGACAAGTCTTGCTCTGTTGTTCAGGCTGGAGTGCAGTGGCATGATCATGGCTCACTGCAGCTGCAAACTCCTGGGCTCAAGAAATCCTCCTGCTTCAGACTCCCAAGTAGCTGGAACTACAGGTGTGTGCCAACACACCTGGCTAATTTTTTTGTTTTTTGTTTTTGTAGAGACAGGGTCTTGCCATCTTGCCCAGGCCGGTCTTGAACTCCTGGACTCAAGAGGTCCTCCTGCCTTGGCCTCCCAAAGTGCTAGGATTATAGGCATGAGCCACCATGCCTGGCTGAGAGTTGTTTTCATCATTGCAGAAAGTTCTACTCAAGAACCTTGAAGTAAATGATCATCTATTTTCTAGACAAGCTTTGGTTAATCCAAAAATGACTATATTTTTCCTGGTCACACGCTTTTCATGTAATAAAGACTAACTGGACTTGATGTCAGCTCAAATGTGCAGGGAGAAAGAAATATAGAATGATTTATATTAAATGACTAGTACACCTATACTATCCGTATGTTTCAGTATACGTATACCTATTTTACTATTTTGAAAATACAAGTTAACATATGCGTGTGACTATTTATGAGGAAAAATCACAACCTTAATAAAGCATAAAGGAAAACCTAGTGTCTAATGCATATTCCTGCCTCAGGGAAATCTGGAATGAAGAGAGAGGGCAGGAAAATCCATTCCCAGAGTAGTAACTAAAAAATGCATCAAGTGGCTCTAAGTTTCTCTAAAAGTCTCCTTAAAAATAGCTATAGAAAAGCCCTTTCTAATTCTATTAATAAAATGAAGGCACTCAGGCACTTTCTAATTTGTTTCAAAAGAAAGCAGAAATCATTCAGCAGAATGAGAATTTTGGTCAGTACTCTGACTATAATAACACTAAATATAATTTGTGAATTATTATATTAGTGTGGTGTCAGTTTAACTGATTTAGAATACACTTTAGAATATTCATGAAATATGACTTCAAGTGTATAATATGTATTTGCACATACATGACTTAACAGCACCTTTGTTATTTCTAATTTTAAAAAAAAGAGTACCACACCCCTCTTGGTCAGGAATATAAATTCATTTATGATGGTGTTTCTGTAAGAAAATCAGATACATATTTACAGAACTGTTACAGGAAGGTAACCTGTCAAAACTTCAAGTACAACTTAAAATGTTTTTAGTATATAACTTACCAAAGCTGAATATTTTCAAACTACATCAACTTAAGTACATTTACAATAAAACTCTACACTAGTAAGCATGTTAAAATGGTATAGAATTTGCAATAGCAAAAAAATTCTCCTATTAAAAACTTAGTCAACACTTCAAGTGTGCTAAGTTGCTCACTTATTCCTTCCAGCAATTCTCAGAAGTACGGACTGGCTCTAATTTACAACTGAAGAAACTGAGTTGAGATGGAGAAACTAAGGCTCAAAATGACAGATGACTTACTTAAGGTTATAGAGTCAGCTACTATAGAGGCAAGATTTGAACCTTGGTTTGGGTTTTTCTAAAACTTAAGCTATTCATGACAATTTCACAATTAATTTTTAGGGAAAGAGCTCATGTCTTCATTCTTTCAAAAACACTTACTGAGTGCCCATTATGCACCAAGTACTACTTCTAAGTGTTTCTAAGTATTTCTAAGATGTAAATGTTGAACCAGACAATGTCCCTGCCCCTTTGAAGCTGACATGCCAATGCAAGAAGGGGCATTCCAGCAGAGTTAGGAGCATGACCCAGCAGCTAGTCACTCATGCTTGAATCCCTAACATACCATTTATAACTATGTGATATTAGTCAAGTTACTTTATCTCTCTGTGCCCATATTTTCTCATTTAAAAAATAAAAATAAAAATAAAAATTGTACTGACTCACTAGATTGCTCTGAGGATTAGTAGATTAATACATGTAAAGCACACAATAAATGCTTTATTAGTGCTTGCTATTTTTATTATTGCCATGAGTGTAGAGAGACAAATAATAGACATGCATATAAATGAGAGTACAGTAGATAGTGATAAATGCTGTGAAAAAAATGAAAAGTGGTCTTTGCTTCATATTCTCTAGAGATTCTTTCCTAAAGTCACTTATAAAAGCTGATAAAAGTCTTAATTAATTTATTCAATAAATACTGGCTGAGTGTCTATTTAATTTGTCCAGCACCACGCTCGGTGCTAAATAAGACAAACATGTAGCTCCCTCATGAAGTCTAGCAAGAAAGACAGATAGTAAACAGATAATCACACAAATATATAATTAGAGTAAATCAGTAAATGGAAGTGTACAATGAGAACCCATAATGAGAGCCTAACCCGGTTCAAAGATTACAGGAAGGACTGCCTGAGGAAGTTACACTTAAATGCTTCATCATCTGGATAGCCCTGGCAAAAAAGCCTAGAAACAACTAGATGGGAGAAAGAATGTTACATCTTAGCAGCTTTACGGCCTTAGGTAGAGGAAACTGTACAGAGGAGAGCAAAAAGTATTTTTTTATTTTGTTTTTCTTTTTGGACCAAGACGACAAGTATCCAAAATTAATGACTTATCATTAGATAATATTTTTAACTTATGAAACAATGTGGAAAACTGAGAATCATTACGTTTTAGATTAATAACAATTCATATATCATTCCTAAAGACGACCATCAGTCCAAGGAAGGTCAACCCAAACAAAATACTTGATCATTACAGGAACCTATGAACATCCTCGCACTTATCTAGCAAGGTCTTAATGCTTAAAAATTTTTGGTTCTAATACCTACATCTAGAGTTTATTTGTAGGTAGTAGCTGCTGAGTTCCTAGGGGAGCAAAAAAATGAGTTCACTCTTCCCGCCCTCAAGGATCTTATTTAATCATATGGTTGAGGAAACAGAGGATATCAAAAGAAAAAAAAAGACAAGAAGAAGGGAAACACTTACGGAGTCCACAATCTTGGGAAGGCGTCTATCTCTTCTTGTGTGTACTCATCTAGACGTTTAGGTATTTTTCGTGGTTGAGGAAGCTCCTCTACTAAATTCTTAAGAATATCTTCTGGAATATCCTACATTAAAAAAAAATTTAGACTTAATTTTCTTAAAATATCTTTCTTAGCAATAAATTACTAATACTTTATAAGTGTTAAAAAATAAGCAAAAGAATGTTCGTAGAATAAGGAAAACATAAAATATTTAAAATAAAAACCTTATAAAAATTCCCCAAAAGTACATTAGGTTAATAATACAAGTAATCTCATTATAATAAGATACCTATTTTTTAAAATGTGCTGTTTATTTCCCTCTTTTCAATTGCAAAAAAGACACTGCCATGGCTCATTCTCATGCTTTCTCATCTGACAAGTGTATGTACTGGGTCTACCGGGTTTAGTGCCACTACCTTTCAATCAGTGCTCCAACTGTGGCCAGAAAAAAATTTGAAAATGAAAATCTTTGAGTCATTTATTTATCTAAGAAACATTTATTGAACTTCTAAGAACCAAAAATTGTGCTAGGTGCTGGCCATATAAAGGAAAATAAAAAGATCACGCCTTCTAAAGGCTTATAATTTTTAAAAAGTCACCTCTCAGCTTAAAATTTTTCAGGATAAAGCTCTAACTCCTTTGCTAAATTTGCTTAGCTAGACAGTGTCGTTACCACTAGTCCACCTCTCCAGTGTCACTCTCCACAGACACACCCATGGTTTCTGACTATTCAACCTCCTCAACCTTTCAAGTGTTGCTCTAGACTCAAATCATGATATCTTTATTAATTGTATTCCCCTGACCAGGACGACTTTCCCCCTATTATGTATCCAATATTCAGAGAAATGAAGAGAAGAGTTGGAAGATTGACCTGCCAACAGTAGACAGAATGAACTGCAGTGGAGAAAAGCTGGAGACAATAACAGTTAAGTGGCTGTTTCAGTAATCAAGGTAAGATTTTTTAAAGTTTGAGTTTAGATACTGAAAGGCACACCAAAGAGTAAAGCACATATCTAAGACATTTTAAAAGAAGAAAGCATTGGAATTAGACAGACTAAGGAGGAATGATAAAATGAAGAGTGTGGGTAACCAAAAGAATGAACATTTATATTGTACTCATGATGCAGAAATAAGGCAGCTGGGAGAATGAACTGTATTGTGAGACTGGATGATAAATTAATTTTGGGAACTCTATTTAAATAATGGTAAGATATCAGTATGGAAGTGTCTTATAGGCATTCTTATAAGAAGAGTAGATATAATTCCCTCTTCTCATTATAGTATGTGTACAGGAATTTTCGATAAAAGGATTATCACACAGTAAATTACAGCTCTCTGCAGAGTGCACTATTACAAGTGGGAATCCAATATCTGGCCAAGGACATGGCATCAAATAAGGCATCACTTTGACCAATTCTTAAGACATGTTGTCTTAAGACATATTGTCTTAAGAATCAGGATAAAATTTTACAACTTTAGGATCACAGAGCTCTACTGTCCTGTAAGCTTGTTCTAAAACCCAATATAGCAAAATATTTATAATATTTTAAGCAATTTAAATGAATTTGAAAAATTGTGGTTTGGATAGGCTGGGTCACTATCAACATATAGAAAACACAATGGATACTATTGGTAATGTGCTTCTTCACTGAAAAGTATTTAACAATATTTAACATCCTTTCTCCTATTGTTATCACTTCCTCAGTATATTCAAATCTGCACAATAATTACAGAGTCAGGGCAAGCAGAGGATGCCTGGACATATAAAAGATTGTTGGTGATACTTATTTTTTACTTATTGAAGGCGCCTACCTGTCAGATATTTCCAAAGATGTATAAATATTTCATACTTCTTTGGAAAGCCAGTATAAAATTCCCTAGATCAGTTGTAAAGACAATTTCAAAAAGCTGCCAAGTGCTCTCTCAGCATAGAGCACGTGGAACACAGTGGCTTCCTAGCAAATGTTTGCTGAATGGAATAGAATTTTGAATAGAATGAGCCAAATTTCTTTACTATTAGAGGATTCTACTGAATGGTTAAAATCAATGCAAAATGAGGAATCAAAGTTTTTGATTAGGCATTACACATGAAATCAGGAAGAGGGAGAAGTATCTCCTTTAATGTGCATACAGAGAAGGTAACCCATGAATGCTAACTAAATGTGTTTATGGAGATTTAAGAGTTCTCTTTGGCCGGGCACGGTGGCTCACACCTGTAATCCCAGCACTTTGGGAGGCAGAGGCGAGCGGATCACGAGATCAGGAGATCGAGACCATCCTCTAACACGGTGAAACCCCGTCTCTACTAAAAATACAAAAAATTAGCCGGGCGTGGTGGCAGGTGCCTGTAGTTCCAGCTACTTGGGAGGCTGAGGCAGGAGAATGGCGTGAACCCAGGAGGTGGAGCTTGCAGTAAGCCCAGATTGCGCCACTGCACTCCAGCCTGGGCGACAGAGCAAGACTCCGTCTCAAAAAAAAAAATTAGATAAATAAAGAGTTCTCTTCACAGAGAGGTGGTTAACCTAAGGGCAAATGAGGGAGAGAACAAGAGCAACAAACAGAAACAGGGGTCAAGTGATCACTGTCTTTGCAACTTTTTACTTTAGAAAAATTTAAATTTACAGAAAAGTTGTGACAATATAATGAACATTAATCTAATCTTTACCTAAGTTCCCCAACTGTTAGCATGACATGTTTGCTTTCTCTTTTGGTCTGTCTATATACAAACACTTTTTGGATGAACCATTTTAGAGTAATTTGCAAATACTTCAAACTAAATATTTCAGCATGTATCTCCTAGTCTCCGTATATAACATTAAATTTTATGTTCAGGAAAATTAACATCGATGAAATACTTTTTATCTAATATACAGTACATATTCAAATTTCCCAAATAGGTCTAATATTGTCATATGTAACTTTTCCCAATTCAGGATCAGGTCAAGAATCACATGCTGCATTTAGTTACTATATTATGTTGTTTACTCTGTAGTGTAGTCTCCTTTTATCATAAGTTTCCTTCCCTTTTCTTTAATATTTTCAAGAGTCCAGGCCAGTTATGTTGCAGAATTTCCTTTTATTTGGATTTATACTATTGTTGTTCCATGATTACATTCAGGTTAAGCATTACTGACAAGAGGCCATATAGTTTATGTTGAGTGTTCAGTGCTTCCTAGCAGGAGGCACCTGATGTCAGTTTCTCCCACAGTGACCAAAGATTTGATCTCTTGGTTATGGTGGTGTCCACCAGATTTTATTAATGTAAAAGCAATGGGAAGATTCCCATCACAAATAATTGAAAAGATTCCCTTTACAAATAACAAATACTCTGTATTGTGGTATTTGGAAACTATAAATATCCTGCTCCACGATAACCTTTTACCCAGTGGCCACAGAATATGCTGGTAATGATGGCTTTTCTAGTTCAGTATTCCTTCTATATTTTTTATATGATATTCTTCTATAGAGGGCTTTTCTATCCTCAGAAAGAAGGGACATCATAATAAATTAAAAATAATTTTTGGATGGTCATTGTAGCCATATAGATTTTTGTTTTCTTATTCAGTGTAATCCCTTATTATTACCATGTGTTTTGAGGCTCACATAGTCCCATATTTGGTCAGTAGGCACCACCTAAAGCTGGCTCCATGTTCTCTTGATATTGCTCCATTAGTTTTTGAGTATTGCCTTATTTTCTGTTACTTTCTATTATTTCACTATTATAAACCATGCAGAAATAACAGTCTTTTGCATGTGTATACCCTATAATAATTTAGTTATCTCTCTGCTCCAGATCGTGAATCAATCAGTTCTCCAAGAACTAAGTTCCTTTTGCTAGGGAATAGCATGTGGAAAACAAGATTTGGGAACTAGTTGTGCTCACTTCTACTGGTGCTGTCATTTTATTTTTCTAATATATAAAATTTTAACATGATTAACATAAGAAATAAATTTAAAAGATAGTCTCTGAAAAAAAATCTCATTCTTTCCCTATTCCTTTGTACCCATAGTCTAGTAGTTGCCAACTTTCTCTTCCCGTGCTTTACGCAAAAAGTAGCGCACATAAATATATGCTTGTGTGTATATAAACATACATAGGTATATATGCATACAAATGTAGTATGCCATCTACATTCTTTTTTACCTTGTTTGTTTTCACTTAACAATATATCCTGTAAAGTACAACTTACCAAGTCACAAAAATATCTGTCATTCTTTTTTTAAAAAATTGCACAATACTTGATAATTTATTTCCTATGAATAAGCATTATTTATTTTTCTTATTGTACCATTATTGAATACAGTGAAAATAATCATGTGCATGTGTATCTTCAAGATGTATTTTTATAAATGAGATTGCTGGATCAAGGATCAATCTCCTGATGTATGTATTTTCGTTAAATGTTACCTAATTAATTCCCAGGATTCCAGATGAGATGCACCACGTTGTGCTACCACCAACAATGTATGAGTGTGCCTGTTTCCCCCGTGGGCTTGATAAAATGTACTGTCAAGCTTCTGAATACTTACCAATTCATTTTTGGGAACTAGGCTCATTTATTTTATAGTCTGAAATGAAGTAATTTCCTATTTAACTGAACTACCGTGAATACTTAAAATATCTACCCTCAAACGTATCTTGTAAATGAAATAAATATTATTTTTGTGTCTTTTAGAAATTATGGTTTCTAAAGAAAGTGACAATATAATCAGAAATAGGAGTTCTTAAATTCTTGCAATTTCATCATGAAGTGATCCTTGGATGATGATACTGCTCCCATACATGCTACCTTAGAGGTAAAGTGAACTGGGGGAAATTATTCTACTTATTCATTTATAGCGAAGACAATAAATCAATCATTTTGATAAAGCATGAATAACTTACTCATTATTAATAACTATTCATGTATTGTTTAAAGCTTAAACAATAAGAGCACATGAGTAGCTTGAAAAATCATTATAATTTGATATTTTGGAATAAATTTCTACATTATTCCTTCAGGAGGAACAAGAAGGACAGTTATAACCATGGTAATGATAGCATCTAGCACTTATTGTGCCAGGTTCTGTTCTAAGCAATCTACAAGTGTATTTTATTTAATCCTTACAACAATCTTGTAAAATAGATACTACTATTATGTCAACTTCACAGATTAGAAAACAGAGATAAGTAACGAGCCCATGTCCATGCAGTCAGTAAATAATGGGGCACAGATTCAAAGCCAGGCAGTCTGACTTGATAAAAAATTATTTTATTATAGAAGCTTTAATATTTCATTACATCATATTAAGGAGAAAAGTACTTAAAACAATGTAATACTAATAAATTAAAATGTTTACACTCTTTTCCAAGTAATTTTTAGCTGAATCAACTATGAGTATGAACAAGTATTCTAAAGTTAAATCATGGGAAATAATAGCAACCAAAGTTAAGCTATTTATCCATGATTCACAGAAGTTTTGCTACTGGTCACATAAAAAGTGAACTAAATTAACACTTTTTCATAGTGAATGAAATTATCAACAAGTACCTCAATTTAACAGGGTTTCTGATCATAGCTCCTTGTTCAAAAAGCAAGCAGTGATTAAAATTTTTAAAAAAAATGTAGATACTTTTAATTTGTAGTCCAATGATGGTTCATTTTACATTTTAAAATATTAATAGAAGTAATTATCATTTTTTATACATACATATTCATTTAAAAATACAAAAATATTTCAGAAGTTGACATAAAATTTTTGAAAATAAGTCTGTGGCATTTATTTAAAAAGAAAATAAAACATTTAATTGAAAATTTTGGAAAAGCATTGTTACCTAAGACCACTGACTTACCTCATCTGGAAAAAGATGCAACCTTTCCATCATTGTTCTTCTGTGAAGGTTTTTTGGCAGCATGCCATAAATAGCTAGTTTTACAATCTGAAAAACAGATATACATAGGACACAATAAGAAAATTGTGACTTGCGATAGTAAGAAAGCAAACATAATTAGAGATGATGATGAAAATGAGGGGTTTAGATTCAACATGAATATAGGAAAGAAACAGACCTAAGTGGATACGTGAAAGCAACAGAAAAGAAACTTTTATTACTTTGTACATTACTATTTTCTTTTGGCTCCATTTATTGTTTATTTAGAAAAAGAAAAAAGATTAAAAGTAACCTGTATATGTGCCAATTTTAGATAGAATAATTGATTATCATATACACTCATATTTCAATATAATTTGATGTGTGTTAAAGCTAAACCCACTAAAACAATACATGTTAGAATGGGGTTACTTTGTAAGAGGCCTTCCTCTTTTATTCGCTCATCAAATCAGACTACAAAGCCTCATTACATGCAAAAGCTAATGGGATACCATATACATTTTCCATCTATTTTCTATTAGTGTTAAGACTTTATGTTTTTGAGAGGTCATTTAATACATGTAAATATATATATAAACATATATTAACATATATAAATATATATAAATATATATAAACATATATATATTTCTGTTGTTAAAATTAAAAGCAATTAAAAATTTAGTTCCTTAGTCATGAAAGCCACATTTCAAGCGGTCGGCTGACATGTAGCTAGTGGCTACCATGTTTGACAGTGCAGACACAGAACATTTCCATCACGGCAAAAATTTCTACTAGACAGCACCGATTTAGTTATCAGCATTTAAATTTTTCAATGTTTTAAAACTTGTAAATTGAAACTGACAATGTCAAGACTATCTCTTCTGGATAAGCAGGTAATTATATCCTCTGAATATCATCATAAAGGCATTTTATTGTACTAATAGTGTTACATGGCATTTGATTTTCATGTTTCTAAAAAATTTAGTTGTATTTATTTGAATTACTAAGTTGGTATTTTAAAAACCGGCCCTATTAGAAAATGCAAACTCCACACTCAAATTTAAAAAGGCTAGAAAATGTGAAAAGATTATAAGCTAACAGGGAAGAAAAAAGACATACAAATGTATGTAAACAAAGGTGAAACAACACGTCCACGCAAAAAAGTAATTCTAGCTGTACAGACATTAAGTATAAGTTTTAAGAAATTCAGAAAGTAAAAAAAATAGAATAAGATAAAGTTAGTTATAGAAGTTAAGAAATTCAGAAAGTAAAAAAAATAGAATAAGATAAATTTAGTAAATATCAAAGACCTTCCTCATATAATCTATATCCCAGGGCACGTGCCATTTGTGCCATAGAAGTAACTTATTATTTATAGGACGGGGAAAAATCAAATAGAGGAACCATGTTAGAAGAAAATATAAGGACATAGAACCTCTTAAAGAAGCTAAAACATATGACAGAGAGAAAAAGAACATAAGGAAAGGGCTAAATCGATATATTTATTTGAAATTAGAATAATCTACTTCATTATGAAAAATTATAAATATTCAACAAACTATTACCTATTTAACTATTAAATATTAATTAACATATTTCACAAATAGTATTCCAATACTGTACTAATAATCAGAAAGCTGCATTGTGAAACAAATTCTCTGATAGGCCACACACAGTAAGAACTGATAAGCACATTATGTCTACTGGCAGAGGCCTACTATTCCAGATGAACACTTAGGATTTGAATTAAAAGTAAATAATAAATCTCTTCCTTGACGAGCCATTCTTTTTCAAAACATAGTAAAAATTAAGACTTAAAAAATTAAAATCCTTTAATGAGGTAATAATCCAAAAGGATTTAACTCTGAAATATTTCCTAAGCCTTCCTCAAACATTTTACAATCCATTTCAATTATTGCTTATAAACAATAATTTGAAACAATTTCTACAAATGTTACCTAATACCAAATTTTTAACATGAAAAAGTTATACTATACTGCCTCCTAGTGTATAGTTAACATAAAATAGAAACTTTCATTTTAACATTTAAAATATTTATGAAGTATTAAAAGTATAATTTATTGTTAACAGCTGTGACATATATTATCAGGAGCCCTTATAACTTTTAATGCTATTATATACAAAGCATATCAATATTCAAAATATAATTATTTTGACCTGTAAGGCTTAAAAACACACTAGTTATGAAAAAAAAACATTAAATATTTCCTAAGAAGCAAACTCTGAGCACAGTTTTATAAAACAGATATGAACAATACAAAATAAATAGTAAATCATGAAACTTTTAAATGGTATGTCAGGTCTTATTATAATAAAATATCCTTCCCCCCAACCTTACCAAGAAAATTTTAGGCAGTACTATACCAAACAAATGGTTGTATCCTGACAATAGATATTTATTTTTATTATTTTAGGGAAACAAAAAATGATATTTTTAGGTCTAACACTTTGCTAACTTATTAATGTATTGCAGAAAAAAGATAAAATAGTCTCTAACAGGAAAAAGATACTATCTAACCTATGAGTAAAGTTGAAAGTTTAGGTCTATCAATAGTTAAAAGAAAAATAAAACAACAGTAGACTTTGCCTTTACCAATACTGGTGACTAATGTATGAATTAGAACTTCTCCCAGTATAATACACAAAGAAATAAACATTAGTAAACCATATAAATTTTCCATCTATTTTCTATTAGTGTTAAGACTTAATGTTTTTGAGAGGTCATTTAATATATGTAAATATATATAAAAACATATATATGAACATATAAATATATATAAACTTATATATTTATGCTGTTAAAATTAAAAGCAATTAAAAATTTAGTTAATTAGTGAAGTTAATATTGTTTATAAAAATATTTTTTAAAGTATGAAACAAAGCTGACCTCACAAGGCTTTGAGGCCCCAAATTCATCCTTCTTGTGGGGATCAAAATCCTGTAAGTCTAAAGTTCAGCTCAAAAAACTTAGGTTGTTATAGCCCAATTCACTTAGCCATAAGCTAAGTGAATCTTTTTTGAGGAAAGTCATTTTTAACACAGGTCTTAAAGAATTCCTGGAGGTGAAGTTTCAAGGTACATGAGCCTACCAAGTAAGTATACTGAGCAGATATTATAAATTGCGGACCTACAAAGGCCACAAATATTAGAATCAGATCTAAACGCTAAGAATTATGTTTAGTATGCATAAAGAAATATAAGAGTGAACCAAAACATGATAAACAGAAGACTATTGAAACTGATCAACAAATTTGTAAAAGAACCAAATAATAAAACTTTAAGAAAGGGAAAAATGATAATTGAAATTAGGACCTCAGAACAAGGTTAATCAGATTAGACACAGGTGAAAAGATACAGAACTGGAACACAGATCTGAAGAAATTACTGAGAATGCCCCACAGAGACAGTGAGACATGAAGTATGAAAGAGAGGTACTGAATCATGTACAATAAAATGCAACTGTCTACTCTTATTATAACCAGATTTCCACAGGGAAGAAACAGAGAATAAAGAGACCCAATATTAGAAGATTTAAGAGCTAACACATTTCCAGAACTGAAGACACCAGTACTCAAACCAAATAAATAAGACTGTAGTAGGAAGATATGAAAACCAAAGACAATGAAAAGGTCTTAAGGTATCCAGAAAAAAAAGACAAGAGTAAACATAAAGAAACAATTAAATCGACATCTGATTCATAAAAGCAATAATACAAGCCAAATTCCAAATGAATAATAGCTTCAAAAAGCTGAGGGAAAAAATAATGGAATAATTGTTATCTTAGAATTCCACATATAGCAAAACTATCTTTCAAGAATGAAAGCACAAATAAAGAAAACAGTTTCAGACAAAAAAGGTGAGTTCAGTATTAAGAGAATGTGGCTAGAAGAATGCCAGTAAGAAGTACTTCAAGGAAAAGGAAATTGATACCAGAAGGCAGGCTGAGTTACAAGAAGGGATTGTAAGAAAAGAAAATTTAAAAAAATCAGTAACAGAATAAAACAATAACAAGAATGTTCAATTGGGAGAGTTTTTTTAAAATCCTGAACGAAGAAAGCTTGTAGATTGGGAGGGAGGGTGGTAGTTAAAAATCTTCTAAGGGCTTTCATTGATTTGGAAGGAAGGTTAAAATACTGATGAACCTTAGAGCTATAATAAATCAATTCAACCAATCCAAAAGAAGGCAAGAAAGGAGAAAAAAAAATCTAGTTACACAATGTTTACAATAAAAACATCTATAACAGAATAATTTAGTAAAGTGTAAACAATGAAATATATAAGGCAAATACTAATCAAAAGTGAGCTAATGTAGCTATGTTAATATGAGAACAAATAGACCTCAAGGTAAAAAGCATTATTGGAGATTAAGAGGATCAGTACATATTGACCCTGATCAATTGATTAGAAAGATTACAATTCCAATCTTAAATTCATCTAACACTAAACCTTCAAAATATATAAGGCAAAAATTGACAGGAAAAAAAATAAAAAATAAATAAAACATAAACAAGCAGGGTGCCTACAGTCCCAGGTGTTTGGGAGGCCAAAATAGGAAGATTGCTTGAGCCCAGGAATTTGAGTCCAGCCTGGGCAACATAGCAAGATCCTGTCTTTAAAAACATAAATTAAAAATAGAATAAAGTCTGAGTGTGGTGGCTCTTGCCTGTAATCCCAGCACTTGGGAGGCCGAGGTGGGAGGACGGCTTGAGCCCACGAGTTTGAGATAAGCTTGGGCAAAATAGGAAAACCTGGTCTCCACAAAAAATAAAAAGTTTTAGCAGGGTGTGGTGGTGCGTACCTGTAGTCCCAGCTACTTGAGAGGCTGAGGTGGGAAGATCCCTTGAGCCCAGGAGTTTGAGGCTGCAGTGAGCTATCATTGTGCCACTGTGCTCTAGCCTGGGTGACAGAGACCTTGTCTCCAGAAAAATAAATAAATAAATAATAAAATAATATGAAAGTAGTTTTGTTTTTAAGAACTTTACTATTTTTTCCAGAATAAAATGGAAATTAAGAAGAAATTAATCTACAATTGAGATGTTAATAAATAAAAATAAACTCAGATAATACTCGAGTTAACCAAAAAAGTCAGAATATAAGAACACACTTAGCATGTTTGAAAATATATGTATACACATACATACATATATCTCTCTCCTTTCCAAGGCATTTCAGCAAACTCATCATATACTAGGTGATTATGCAGGTATCAAAAATTAAAAAGGAAAACATCAGAATTCTTCAACTAAATGCAAAACATAATACATAGCAATTAGAAAATACATAGAGTTGAATATTAAAAATAATACTTATCAAAACTTGTGTGATACAGCTAAAGTGAAGAATTTATATCCTTGAATGCTAACTATATTAAAATAATGAGAAGGGAGACTGACAAAACAGTATCTGAATTGGTCTTTCCAAAGATGATTAATAAAAAATACAAGAAACTTACTGCCACTGGATCCCTCAGGTGAAGCTGAGCAGCTGTTACTTGTCTAAATCCACCTGAGTAGCTGTTAAAAGGAGAAAAGACATTAAAACTGGGCATAGGCTGATACTGTATTCTTAAACTGATCATTCTTTTATAAGAAAACTATTTTAATAAATTGTTTCTGGAAACTATGCTGTTCATTAGTGTTTTCAAAATTAAGTAGTAATCTACGCTCTTTGAAATGCTATTCTCTTAAATGGTCAACTACCATTATATCATAAAAAGTTCTACTTCTTGGAAAAATTTATTGGCATAAGTATATTTCTATCTCAATTGTAAGTTATTAATTCACTCACTCATTATGGGGTATTTATTACTACTTGATTTAACAAAGAAATAGAAACAAGCCAGACTATTTCATGTCCCTTACCAAATTAGATAAACTGTATAAACTACGGGTTAGGTCTGGGGAAAATGTTGGTAGTCCACTTGGTTCTGAATGAAGTTCATACTCTGGACAGCCAGTAATCATGTTTCTTCTTAGCAGTTTGTAAAGGTCTCTAAGTGCTACATACTGGCTCTAAGTAATATAATATTTCATTGTGTTCAGATCGATTATTCTTTATAAAATGAAAAAAGTGGCAATTACAAAATATACATTGAATAGTGTTGGAGGCAGCTTAGCTTCCAGATACCCTAGATGCAGGTATGGAATCTAGGTTTTGTCAGTGACTCCCAATGTAATATCAGGCAACTCATTTTACCTCTCTGCATATAATTGTACTCATATGAATAAATAATGCTATCTACCTCAAAAGATTTCTGGGTCAAATGAAAAAGTATTTGTGAAAGGGATTGGGAAATTTAAAACAAAAACAATAAATATATAGATGTAAGGTTCTATTTTCCTAAATAGATGAAGTCCAAACGATTTTCAAGAAAGAGGGAAGAAATTGGAAAGTCGGTGTGGAATCTGCAAAAAACCTTAAGATTACCTAAATGTGATTTTTTCCATATGTTCCCTTCAATAAAATTTGAAAATATTTTAAAGATGATTTAAGAAAACACATTTTAGGAATAAAACTTATCAAAGTTAGAAGTTTGCTGAGAAAGATGGGTAGTTTTAAAATTGATATTCTCTTTTTTCATGGAATTTCAGTTTTAGAAAAAGAAATGCCTGTCTAGACTTCCATTCCTGCATTCTTTCTCTCCATGGAAAAAAATATTTTACAATTTCTATGCTAAAAGATGATCTTTCTAGTTTGAAAATTGAGATGGCAAATTCTAAAACATACCATTTACAATATATTTCAGAAGTCTGGACTTTATTCTGAAGTATTTGGAAAGCTAATGTAAAATTTTGAGTGGAGGATGACTTGAGTAATGCAACACTCAATTGATTTTTACTACTAAGAAAATAAACTCATTCTTTCCTCCAATATGGGATGGAGTAAGAGAACATTTGTTTTAAATGCTAGCCAAGGGTTTTTCATTGAAATTAATTCAACAAACACTTAATGTGTATCACGCTGGAACTGGGGACACACAGATAAATATGACAAAATCCTGTCCTATTTAAAATTGAACAATTCTGTTGAAACAACTAGTCGTTAAGTTGTATCTCTAACTCATGCCAGTGTATTTTAGATGACTAAAGACTTAGATGTGAAAGTTCAAGGTGCACACACACCCAATTCAACCAACTCCTAAAAAATTAGAGGTAAATGTTTATGAAAATCTGAACAAGAAAGAATTTCTGAGACTGGAAAACAGAAGAAATTACAAAGGAAAAGGCATGTAATAATATAAAATTAAATAACTACAGTAAATAACATAAAAATTTTGTTAAAAGTAAAAAATAAAACAGTGGATTAATAATCTTAATAGATAAAATGTTCAAAGAAAGTGATAAAGTAACACTGAAACTTCATTATTAAGTAAATGTAAATATTCAGCTGCATATCAAAAGACAACAGCCTTATTTTTAAAGATAATACTGTGCCTGCACAGATTTGGGATAACAAACATTTGTATGCTCTTCTATGGATTAGTAAACTCATGATTGAAAACACCTATCAAAAGACCTATAAATGATCATTCCTTTGATATCAAAATACATTACACTTCCAGGGATTTATTTTAAATAATCCTACATATATGAAAAAAATCAATGGACAAAGACGTCACAGGATACAAAATCAATGTGCAAAAATCACTAGCAAAAAGTCACTAACATTCCTAGACACCAGCAACAGTCAAGCGGAGAGTCAAATCAGGAACGTACTCCCATTCACAACTGCCACAAAAAGAATAAAATACTTAGGAATACAGCTAATTAGGGAGGTGAAAGATCTCTATAAGGAGAACTACAAACTACTGCCCAAAGAAACAAGAGATGAAGGCTGGGTATGATGGCTCATGCCTGTAATCCCAGTACTGTGGAAGGTTGAGGTGTGAGGACTGCTTGAGCCCACAGGTTCAAGACCAGCCTGGGTAACACAGTGAGCCCCCATCTCAAAAGAAAAAAAACTTTAAGTTAATAATAAAAAGCAATCAAAGATGATACAAACAAACGGAAAAACATTCCATGCTCATGGATAGGAAGAATCAGTATTGTTAAAATGGCCATACTGCCCAAAGCAATTTATAGATTCAATGCTATTCCTATTAAACTACCACTGAGATTCCTCACAGAACTAGAAAAAAAAATATTTCAAAATTCATATGAAACCAAAAAAGAGCCTGAATAGCCAAGGCAATCCTAAACAAAAAGAACAAAGCTGGAGGCATCACACTACCCAGCTTCAAACTATACTACAGGGCTACAGTAACCAAAACAGCATGGTACTGATTAAAAAAAAACAAAACAAAACCAGACACATACACCAGTGCAACAAAACCCAGAAATAAGACCACACACCTACAACTATTTGATTTTCGACAAACCTGGCCAAAAAAGCAATGGAGAAAGGATTCCCTGTTCAATAAATGGTGCTGGGAGAACTGGCTAGCCATATGCAGAAGATTGAAACTGGACCCCTTCCTTATACCACATACAAAAATTAACTCAGGATGGATTCCAGACTTAACTGTAAAACCCAAAACTATAAAAACCCTGGAAGACAACCTAGGCAATACCATTAAGAACACAGGCATGGGCAAAGATTTCATGACAAAGATGCAAACTGCAATTGCAACAAAAGCATAAATTGACAGATGGGATGTAATTAAACTAAAGAGCTTCTGCACAACAAAAGAAACTAACAGAATAAACAGACACCTACAGAATGAGAGAAAAGTTTTGCAAACTATGCATCTGACAAAGGTCTAATATCCAGCATCATAAGGAACTTAAATTTACAAGAAGAAAAAACAAATCCCATTAAAAAGTGGGCAAAGGACAGGAACATACACTTTTCAAAAGAAGACATACATGTGGCCAACAATCATGAAAAAAAGCTCAAAATCACTGATCATTAGAGAAATGCAAATCAAAACCACAATGAGATGTCATCTCACACTAGTGAGAATGGCTACTATTAAAAAGTCAAAAAATAACAGATGCTGGCAAGGCTGTAGAGAAAAAGGAATGCTTTTACACTGTTGGTGGGAATTTTACACTGTTGGTGGGAGTGTTCAACCACTGTGGAAGACAGTGTGGTGATTCCTCAAAGTCCTACAGACAGAAATACCATTTGACCCAGCAATCCCATTCCTAGGTACATACCCTAAGAAATATAAATTGTTCTATTATGAAGACACATCCACATGTGTGTTCACTGCAGCACTATTCATTATAGTAAAGACATGGAATTAACCTACATGCCCATCAAAGGTAGACTGGATAAAGAAAATGTAGTACATATATACCATGAAATACTACATTGCCATAAAAAAAGAACAAGATCATGTCCTTTGCAGCAACATGGATGCAGCTGGAGGCCATTATTCTAAACAAACTAACACAAGAACAGAAAACCAAATACTGCATATTCTCACTTATAAGTGGAAGCTCAATGATGAGAACACAAGTACACATAGAGGGGAACAACACACACTGAGGCCTATTGGAGGGTGAAGGGTGGGAGTAGAGAGAGGAAAATAACTAATGGGTACTGGGCTTAATACCTGGGTGATGAAATAACCTGTACAACAAACCCCCATGATACAAGTTTACTTATCTAACAAACCTGCACATGTGACTGAACTTAAAAGTTAAAAAAAAAAAAAAACACAAGAATTGAAAAAAAAGATGTTTATCAGCCCTTTATAAAAGCCAAAATTTTCATTTCAAAAAAACAGAACAATGATCAAGTATCGTAAATCATTTTGTGCACTACTACTTAGTAACCAAAAATAATACTTACAAAAAGGTTCTCTGAGAATTTTCTATTAAGTGAAAAAGGATATAAACTTGTATATACAGTTATCCCTCTCCATCTGTGGAGGACTAGTTTCAGGACCTCCTGAGCATACCAAATTCCAGGCATGTTCATATCCCTGATATAAAATGGCATAGTAATTGCATATAACCTACACACATCCTCTTGTATACTTAAAATGATCTCTAGATTACTTATAATACCCAATATAATGTAAATGCTATGTAAATAGTTGTTATACTATATTGTTTACGGAATAATGACAAGAAAAACGTCTATACATGTTCAGTATTGACACAATTTAAAAAAAAAATTACAGGCCGGGTGCAGTGGCTCACGCCTGTAATCACAGCACTTTGGGAGGCCAAGGCAGGTGGATCACCTGATGTCAGGAGTTCGAGACCAGTCTGGCCAACATGGAGAAACCCTGTCCCTAGTAAAAATACAAAAATTAGCTGGGCATGGTGGTGCACACCTGTAGACCCAGCTACTCAGGAGGCTGAGGCAGGAGAATTGCTTGAACTTGGGAGGCGGAGGTTGCAGTGAGCCAAGATCGTACCACTGCACTCCAGCCAGGGTGACAGAGCAAGACACCATCTCCAAAACAAAACAAAATGAAAATTTTACATTTCCACAATGTGGAATCCATAGATATGGAGGGCTGACTGTATATTAAAATGGTAAGTCATGGGATCAGGAGTGAATTTTAATTCCCTCTTTAAACTTCTCTATATTTTCTAAAATTAGTATGTCCTAAAAATTTTATAACTAGCAAGCTAAATTTTGAATATGTAATTGTAATATAGTGTTATGAGCATAATAAAGTAGTATGTCCAAAGTGTAAGTGAAAAGAGTCAACAGAAACAAAAAGCAATCAACTCTTTGAGTGATGAGGAAATAGCAAAGGTATCCCAGAAAATGTGACACCTGAGTCAATTTTTAATGACTAAATAGGAGAATTCCTCACTGTCAGGGGAACAACACATGCAAAGGCAGAAAAAGGAATGAAATAGCAATATGTTGCCTAAGAAGAACTATGAAGCAGCAGTGGGAACTGGTTTCCAATGACTTGTAAAGGAGTTTGAATTTTCATCTATCAGTGAGAAAGCACTACTGACAGGGACACTAGCAGCTGACGTACACATTATGGTAGCTATTCACTACTGGCTGCGCTGTTATTTTCCTTCATTTGCAGTAATACTACATATTATTGCTATAGTAATTACCATAGCATTTTGTGTCAATACTTCCCTTTATGCTTTTATCACGTTATGTTATTCTGACTTTTAATATTTCTTTCCCAATTACCTCTCAATTTTGTAGAGCTTGGTTTATACATAGAGATCTGCCAGTAGCTGAAATTTCTAAAGACGGATATAAATTCAGTTTTGTTAAATTATATAAAGATTTCATGAATGTATTTTAAGGGGAGGAATGGGCAAAGGCTGGCTCAAGGAAGCAAAACAGTTGTTCCAAATATTTAAGATGCACTTGGGGCAAGAGATGAAAAGAAACAAATGGGAACATCAAAGGCGAAGATGCAGTTGGAAATAAAATAGTGATTCCGATCAAGAATAAAAGATCAACATTTCTAACCATAACTTGAGTAACAGTATAGAAAGTACACTTAATTAAATGCGCACATGACCTGAAGCTATGGGTTAACTAATACATGAGATGATAAAATCAGGATCTTAAAAGGCTGGAGATAAAATTTAACATGGAGTAAACTTAAGGTCTTGCAATTGAATTAAATTACAACTAAAGCACACAGGAAGGAGAAGACATGATTCAACAGGAATATACCTGAAAAAGACTTAGGAGTTTTAGCTGACAGTAAACTCAAATACAGAAATACTATGGCCTTGAAGAAAAGTTCTATTGCAACAGAAGATTGCCTAACTGAAAAATGGAGGAGAGTCACGTTGTATTTGGAAACCAGCGGAACACACCCAGGTGAGTGTATTTACTTAAGAGAGATACTGACAAACAAGATTTTATCTAGAGAAGAGTGACCATTCCTTAAACATCTTGTTAACTTTCAGATGGTTTGGGATGGTTCTGAAAACAGCAGTAAGATGAATTACAGGAAGCAGAAATACAAAGTAAAAGAGTGACTAAAACATGAGGATAATCTTATTCAGAGGTTATATGAAACACTTGTAGGATAAACAAATACTGTCAGGTAATAGCTATATTTGGTATAGTTGTGTGGTTTTTAAAAATTGAGTAAATTATATACATGGCATGAGTAAAATTAGTAATAAATGCCGATTTTTAAAAATATCTTTTTTCTTTAAAGTAAGAACAACTGTATTCTTAAAGTAATATATTTTTACTACCGAATTTCCCTGACAATGGCATTATCTTACCCAGTATGCGAAGAGTATACTTTTTGTTCCCATTTGTTTCCAGAAAATGCAATGTGTCTTGTGTTCATTATAACAACATGATCCCCACAGTCACCTAGATTTTGAAAAGAAACAAGATTTTGTAAGAAAAATAAAAACCTTAAGAAAAAGTGGCCTTGGTTATTTATAAAGCTTATCAAAGTTCAAACAACATATTAAAAAATAAAGAGCAAGTCACAGTGCAACATCAAAAATCCTTGAACAGATTTCTGTTACTTTTTAATATAACATCTAAGTATAGAAAGAGTTGGCTGGCCATTTGGAAAATCTCAACACTGCAAAGTAAAAGAAATTTAATAAGGTTGCCAATAACAACAATACATCTTTTAAAGGCAAATTACTGTTATTCTTATGACTTTTCCCATTAATAATTACACTTCAGTAAAAATGTTTGTATTAAGTGCCTTTAAATGTCTGATACAAAATTTCCCTGAAAAATAGACAAGAAAATGAAAACAGTACATATATAGATATAAAAAAGTATGTTTTAGCTACAGGTAAATTGAAAACATACATAAAACATTACAATTATTATTTTTTGCAAATTTAGAGAATAGACTGCTTTGATCTTATTAACTACCGTGGAAAGGTTTCTTTCCAACTATGTTTATAGTAAATTTAAACTGCTACTCTCAACTATGACTACACAAACATATTTGACAGGACAGATGACCTGAAAATCAAAATATGTGTATCTGCATTCATTTTCTATCCCTAAGTTTGGCTGTTCATCTAAAAACAAACTAAAAAGTTAACATGTACATTTTCAAATAACTTACTATACATAACAAAATCAAGTAATTAGAAACATTTATAAAATACCTATTTTACTAATAGAAAAAACGAACCAAGATATTCTAGAAGCTCAAGGAAAAAAAGCACTAAAAATAAGAAATACAAGTACTATATGAAATCTAAAGATTATAAGATTCTATGCAGAGCTGTAAATTTGAATGGCAGAATTTTCAGAGACGTTCATAGTCTATATAGGATAAGAATAAAGAAAAGAAGATAAAGCAAGTGGGTTTTCATCACTAGAGTGAAAGGAAATTCAGAGGTATGAATGAAAGACCTGGGAAGCTTGCTGTTATTAGATGGAAAAGAATAGTCTGACAATATTTAATTAAATGACTGAAGTTCCTAAAAGTGACACCCTGTTGGCTACTGAGGCAGTTGGGCAAATGCAGCAGCAAATAAAGCAAATAAAGAAGGTAAGAAGATAACCAGACAACCTGAAAAAACACTGAAATTACTTTAGCTCACATTCAGACATTTACAGCAGAAGATGATTAAGTGATCTGCAAAGGCTCACACACTAAGTTACCTAACACCTGGTGTAGGCTCTTTCCATAACATCTATTCGGAGGAAAAAATTGAATCTTTAAACTTTCCACTAAAACTGAATTTATTTTTAAACTGTTAAGTTTTAAATATAGGTAAAGCATCTTGAGCCACTCAAAAAATATCTACAGAGAGCAAAAAAGATCTTTCAAGGGGCATTAGACAGATTGCCACAAAGTAACTGAAAATCATATTCTTTCAGTTCTAAGGTATCACATCTAATCTGGGAAAAATTGTTCTTCCTCAATAATACATGCCAAATCTCTAGTAAATTCATTCTTAGAAGCATTTCTCTACTAACTCTAAACAAAAACTAACCAGCAATTAAATACATGCTTTTAACTGTATTTCATTAACACTAAAGTCAGTATTACTGTAAGACTGTAACCCTGGATATAGCACAGTTGTTTCTGTCTAAATTTCTATTAAGTTAAATACATATAGTTTCATTTCATAATTTTTAATTTAAAACTGCACATTTAATATATATGTACCAAATGTAAATAAATCATAGCTCTAGTGCTTGATCAAGAGATATTCTGAAGAGAAATTAAGTTGAAAAAAGTAAGCAATTTTTAGAAATAGGAATTGTGAGTTTATCTATAAAAATTCTAACCTTAAACTTCTAACTTTATCTGACTCCTCAGTATAATACTAGGTGCTCAATTATATGGCCAAATAAATTCAAACTAATTCAGACAAAGTGAAAACTCAACAGCTTCATGTCAGGAAACCTAAGGTCTCAGATAGGTTACACCATCAGGGGCACCTCTTAGTCCTATACCGCCTCAATGTTTTGGCCCATCTTCTCCCTTAAGCCAGAATGAAGTCATAATTTTTCCTCAAAATTGCCTGGGAGGAAAGGAAGTAATAATTATTCAACATCTTCTACATGCAAAGCACTGAGCTAGGCATTTTATATTCACTTTTAACACTTAAAGTCTCACAACTATCTTATTAGGTAAAGCTAACGTACTCCCTCTGACTGCCACCACTTTTACTATTTAATAATGTTTACTGAGAAAACAGAGTCAGAGGTTCAACTCAGCTAAAATTATATGGCTAATAAGTGGTAAAGCTAAGTTTCAAATACAACTCTAGTAAACCTTCAAAGGCAGATCTTACCATTTCTACCACATCCAGATGGCAAGAAGTGGTAGTTAACTGCCATAAGGAGACAATGATATCATTCACTAATTGATCACGTACTCTTTTCTGCTAAATTCTAAGATCTCAGAAGTCCTTCTCAGCAAACTGCTCACAGGTTACAGTTATTTGCCATCTTTGTACTTCCCCATGTACCAACTCCTTGGTTAGGGATTCAAGGAGACCTAGAGTATAGGATAACTTTTTGTAGCCTTATTTACCAGTTTTTCCAACACTACTGTCTGTGCCAGGTAAACCATGCTATTTAGGTCAGTGCAAAAGTATTTGCAGTTTTTGCCACTGAAATGGCAAACTCTACTTTGTTCTAGCGTTTGTATAATTTTTTTGGTCCTAGATCCTTGCTGCAGACTCTTAATTATAGATCCCTCACACAGAGTTACCAGACACAATAAGTGTTTACAAAAATCCCTAGTGTTCATTTTTAACTATGTTTGAGATATTCAGATTCCATGTAAGGGCAGATTCAGATAGAGACACCAATTCAGCTTGCTGGGAGTCTCCAGCTCTTTTAAAATTTGCTTTATAATCCTTTTCTACTGATGAACAAATCCACTTGCTATGTATTACATACTTACTAATGCCATGTACCATTCTTGATGCTGGGAATACAGCAATGAATGTAACTGAAAAACTTCTTTCTATTTTTTTAAACTTTTATTTTAGGTTCAGGGGTAAATGTACAGGTGTGTTATATAGGTAAATTGCATGTCATGGGGGTTGAATATACAGATTATTTTGTCACCCAGGCAATAAGCATAGTACACAATAGGTAGTTTTTTGATCCTCACTCTCCTCCCACCCTCCACCCTCAAGTAGTTGTCTGTTGTTCCCTTCATGCCCATGAGTACCCAATGTTTAACTCCCACTTATAAGTGAGAACATGCAGTATTTGGTTTTCTGTTCCTGTGTTAGTTTACTTAGGATTATGGCTTCCAGCTCCATCCATGTTGCTGCAAAGGACATGATCTCATTTTTTAACGACTCTACAGTATTCTATGGTGTATATGTACCACATTTTCTTTATCCAGTCTACCACTGATGGGCACTTAGGTTGATGCCATATCTTTGCTATTATGAATAGTGCTAAAATGAACATATGTGAATGCTTTAAGTTCTTTCAGAAATCACCAAATTGCTTTCCAGAATGACTGAACTAATTTGCACTCCCACCAGCAGTGTATAAGCATGCCCTTTTCTCCTCAGCCTTGCCAATGTCTATTATTTTTTGACCTTTTAATGATAGCCATTCTGACTGGTGTGAGATGGTATCTCATTGTGGTTTTGACTTACACTTCTCTAATCATTAGCGATATGGGCATTTTTTCATTTGCTTGTTGACTGTATGTATGTCTTCTTTTGAAGTGTCTCTTTATGTATGTCCTTTGCCCACTTTTTTATGGGGTTGTTTTTTGCTTGTAAATTTGTTTAAGTTCCTTACAGAGAAATTCTTGTTAATCAATCTTATGCTCTAGTTAAAAAGCCAGACAATAAACGAACAAATAAATGAATATGCAATATGCTAGGAGCTGATGAACATGGGAAGATAAAGAGTAATAGGGTGAAGCGATTAATTGGTACAGGTTTTTCATGAACTTAATTTTCATTTCTCTGGGATAATGTCCAAGAGAAATGAAACTGCTGTGCTATATAGTAAGCTCATGTTTAGTTTTAGAAGAAACTGCCATATTCTTTTCCAGAGTTGCTGTACCATGTTACATTTCTACCAGCAATGCATGAGTAATCCAGTTTCTATGCATCCTCATCAGCATTTGTTGTCACTATTTTTTATGTTAGTTATTTTGATAGTTGTGTAGTATTATCTCGCTGCGGTTTTAATTTGCATTTCCCTAATGGCTACTTATACTGAATATCTTTTCATGTACTTATCTGCCATCTGTTCATGTATTCTGCCCATAGCCTAATTAGATTGTTTTTTTACTGTTGAGTTTTGAAAGTTCTTTATAGTTTAGATATGTCTTTTGTTGATGATGTGGTTTGCAAATATTTTCTTCCAGTCTGTAGCTTGTTTTTTTCCCCTTTATAGGGTTGAATCCTTCCTTATAAGCCGTTTGCTTTAGCATAGTGGTTTTTAAAGTGCAGGTGATTCAGTCTTAGGCTTCTATAAGGTGACTCAAGGCACAAGGACCCAGGTTCTTTTTCCTTCAACTAGGACAGTACTGCTTTTATTTATTGGGTTTCCTTGAAGATTTAGTTTGAGAAATGTTTGAAAAATAGCTATTCTGAATTAGTGATAAACAACAAAGTTTGGCTTTGGCCTTTATGTTTGTTTCTAAGTTCGGAAGGACAAATGTCCAAATGGCTACTTCAGTGTTATTTTTGGCATCCCTGAACTTGTGCACAGCCAAGGTGATGAATGATCAGATAGGTTACCATAAAATCTGCTGAATGTATAGATACTGTAACATGCAACAAGGCATATTGTTTAATTTAATGACAATATCGATATAGTCACTTCCAAAGGAGATACGTATTCTAGATATAGCCTGAAGCAAAAATCTCCTTCAGTGCTTTGTAGGATGATATTCTAGGAGTGAGGTGAAGTATAAATGTACAATTTAGATTGCAAAATTAAAATGCTGTGATATTAACATTTGAAATACATTTTTACACTTAACTGAATAGTAAGAGAAAAATATGTTAGCTAAGCAACTTTAAGAACAGCATCATAAACTTACAAGGCAGAATACTACAGAGTAGATTTAGATCATAAATCTGATCTCTGTTGAATTGTTTGGTATGTTAGCATTCATAGCATTAATTTTTATAAACTGAGTGCAACTTTTGTTTCATTCAATGCAGAACAGAAATATTTTAACGCAATCTAATTTTAGCAAAGCTAAAGAAAGGTTTTCCTCTGCTTCCTTTAAATACTCCTATAGTCCTCCTCAATGAATTAATCAGTTGGCAGTGAAAGGAGTAGAATCCTCACAAAGAATAAGTCATACTCCACTAATCACAATATATAACCTATTTTTTGATTTATCAGAAACATGTTCAAAAAGCTCTCAAGTCCCAAATTCAAGAGGGCAGCTCTAATTAGAAGGAGGGATTCCTTTACCAGTTCCACATCCTTTCTACCTTAACCCACATTTTCCATAAAAAATAACCTTATAATGAAAAGTCAGTTTCCACAACACTTCACAGACATCCATTTGACAAATAAGGTAGTTCAAATATTGTATACATTATGTTCAGATACATTATTTGTTAATTTTTACAACCATTCCTAGAACAATGATCATCATTTGTAATATTATTTTTCTGGGAAACTGTAGGTCAATTTTCAAAAAAATATGTTTATAGTGATTATAAGCCCATAATACCTGCTCAATAAATGCTTATTAAACCACTAAATGTTAGAATGAACTCTTAAAACACAACATATTTATAAATTGAAAATTGTTTGCAATTTAAGTTTTGATTTTAGTGACATCTTCTGGACACGAGAAGTTTTGCTAATATGTTACATATTAAATACAGTGAAACATGCCCAGGCAAGGTGGCTCACATCTGTAATTCCAGCACTTTGTGAGGCTGAGGTGAGTGGATCCCTTGAGCTCAGGAGTAACACCAGCTTGTGCAACATTGTGAAACCATGTCTCCACAAAAACTACAAAAAACTTAGCTGGGTATGATGGCACACGCCTATAGTCCCAGCTACCTGGGAGGCTCAGAAGGTGGAGGCTGCAGTTAGCTGTGATGGCTCCATTGCACTGCAGCCTGGGTGGCAGAGTAAGACCCTGTCTCAAAACACACGGTGAAACAAAAATGCAATTCAGTCTTTAAAAAGTAAGTTTCTACTTTCACAGAAACCTAATAGGCAGCCACAACAGCTCTTCTGGTATCCTAGCCGAATGCCTATTCATCCATATCTAAGGTATGCTTTTGCAATAATGACCTGGTTATAAGGAAGCAGAACTTTGAGTGGACAGATAGTGCTATATTTGGAGATGGAAATTAGGTGACTGCTACTAATTGCACTTTTCCTCAGATTTTGTATTATTTGCATTTCTGCAAAGACAACCTCGGAGATCTCATTTATTATCTGCTGATACCATTGCTAAGGAAAAAAGCAGCAGGAAAACTCAGTACAAGTGGTTAAGAATCACCAGACTGAAGTGGAATGGGGAATTTCCTACATAAGAAACAGGTGTCTAAGTTCTAGTCCCAGTTCTACTATAATATAGCTGAATAGCAATGAAATCCTGATTTTAGTTTACTCGACTGTAAATGAAGAGATGAGGTGGTTAAACAAAATATCTAAAGTCCTAAGGAATTAAACAACTCTATGAATTGGTAATTCTATGACTATTTTTCTGGTCTGCCAAAAAATATTTTTAAAGTAAACAGGTTTATAAGTGAAAGTGTAAGTCTCCTGATCACTATTTACTTTCAAAATACAGTTGATCTCTTTATTCATAGATTCCATATTTACAAATTTGCCTACTTGTTAAAATTTATTTGTTACCCCAAAATCAATACTCATAGTGCTTTTGCAGTCATTCATGGACATGCTCAGAGTGGAAACAAATTTGTGTTACTTGACGCACATGTTCCCAGCTGAGGCTGAACAAGGTGATGCTCTGCCTTCTTTCACCTTTCATACAACAAACAAGCATCCTTTTCATTTTCTATGTAGTGCTATGTTTCTGGCATCTGTGGACTTTTTCTTAGTGACTTCACTGTTTAAAATATCCCCCAAGCTTGGTATACTGAGTGCTATTTAGTGTTCCTAAATACAAGAAGGCTGTGTTGTTGCCTTATAGAGATAATATGTGTGTTAGATAAGCTTGTTATACTGCTGTTGGTCACGAGTTCAGTGTTAAGATATCTTTAAACAGAAACAAACATAAAACAAGGTTATGTATTGATTGGTTGATGAAAATGCTGTGACCAGAGGTTCAGAGGAACTTAACTCCGTATTTCCCCCAGAAGCAATGGTTCAGTATTCACTAATCCAGTGTTCATGGGATAACTACAGGGAACAAGAACAGACTACTCACAAAACATCTGTTTGAAAGTGTCATTCTACAAACGATTTCTGGCAAGCATCTATTATGGGCCAGACATTGCACTGGGTGCTTGAAAAACAAAGATTAAAAAGACAAAACCTCAGATTCATATTCTATACTCACAGATTTCAGAGTATGGGTTTATTTTGATATCTTATTGAAATTTTCATTAGATAGAGAAAAAAGGTTAGAGCAGCAAGTATAAGAAATTAGAGAAATCATAAATCCTTGCTCTTGCTCAAATCAAATCATTTGGAATACTCTTCCTCTTAGCTCCATAAATCCAAAAATCTGACTTAGCTTCAATGCCAGAGCCCTGACTAAAAGTATTTTCTTCATTTTCACAACTGGAATTCATAAATGCCAGCATTCACTTAACAAACATTTCTTACATTCCAGCTATGTGTCAAGCACTATTACAGGTACTGGGGATACAGCTGTGTACAAAATAGGCAAAATTTTATGTGCTCTTGGAACTTAGTCTAGTGAAAGAAGGTAGATAATAAACAGATACTTACATAACATTTCAGGTGATACATGAACACTATTTTTTTTAAAGCAAGATAAAGGTATACAGAGTGAAAGGGTGAGCAGAGGAATCAGGGGAGGCCTCTCTCAGAATATATGCCTGAGCAGAAATCTGAAAGACATGAAGAAATAAGCTATGCAGATATCTGGTAAAGAATATCTAGGCAGAGGGAACAGAGTGTGAAAAGGGCCTAAGGGCTGGGCGTGGTGGCTCACGCCTGTAAGCACTTTGGGAGGCCAAGGTGGGTGGATCACCAGCGGTCAGGAGTTCCAGACCAGCCTGGCAACATGGTGAAACCCTGTCTCTACTAAAAATACAAACTTAGTCAGGTGTGGTGGCATATGCCTGTAATCCTGGCTTCTCGGGAGGCTGAAGCAGGAGAAATGCTTGAACCCAGGAGGCGGAGGTTGCAGTGAGCCAAGATTGGGCCACTGCACTCTGGCCTGGGCAACAAAGTGAGACCCTCTCTCTCAAAAAAAAAAAAAAAGGCATAAGGCAAAAATGTGCTCGGCAGGTAAGTTAATGGAACAGTATAGGTCTGAGTGGATTGACAGAAATAATTAACAGTAAAAAAATTAATAAAATAATAATAAATAAATAAAGGAAAGAAAGTCAGAAAGGTAACAGGGACCATATTATTTAGGTTCTTGTAGGACACACAGAAATTTCATTTGGAAAAGATAACTGTAGTTGATCTACGGAGAAAGAATTACGTGGAGGCAATGGCAGAAGAAAACAGATCATAGTGAGGCAGTTTTTGGAATAAAACAGGATAGAGTACAGCAGCTTAAAATCAGAGTAGGGGGAGAGATGATGAGAGGTGCCAGAGTTCAGATATACTTTTTTCTAATGTATTTTTAAATATGTGTGTGTGTGTGTGTGTGTGTGTGTATATATATGTACTTTTTTAATTTTTTTGGTTGAACAAAGAGGAGTCACAGATAAGGCAAAGCCTTCAAACCAGAGCAACAAAAAGAATAGTGATGCTATTAATTGAGACAGGGAAAACTGGGAAGGAACAGGTTGGTTTGGGTGAAGTAGATAAGAAGCAAGACATCTCCAAATGGACTTATTCATTGGAGATGTCTACTAGACAACAGATGAATTTGCTTAATAGAAATTTGTATATGTGAGTCTAGAATACAGGAAGCGGTCAAAACTGGAGATTTAAATTTGGGAGGCATTAGCATATAGTTGATTTTTAGATACATGAGACAAAATGCAATCATCTAAGGCACGAGAAGAGGTTCAAGGACTGGGCCCTGACGCACTTCCAATTTTTGGTGAGAAGAGCATTTGAGAGTTTAGAAAGCTGAGGATGGCCAAGGGTACTAAGAAAGGGAGAATAAACAGGGAAACAAGTGAATCCAGAGAAACAAGTGAAGAATGTGTTTCAAGAAGAAAGTTCTCCAGATGAAAATTAGCCTGGACTCCTCAAAAGGTTAATGAGAAGAAAATAAAAGGATTATTCTAGATTTAAGAGACTAAAGGAACATAACAACTAAAGACAATACATAAACCTAGGTTGCATCCTCATTCAAAAAAAATAATAGCTGTAAGAAACATACTTGGGACAACCAAAGAAATTTAAAAATGCACTGAACATTAGACCATCTAAATAAAGTACTGTTTCTTTTCTTACGTGTGTCAATGGCATTCTGGTTACATAGAGAGTATCTTTATTTTTAGGAGATGCATGCTGAAGTACTTTGGGGGAATTATAATGGCATCTGCAACTTATTTTCAAATGGTTGAATAAAAAATATATGATAAAATGTTAACAACTGTATTTAGGTGGAGAGTATAAAGAAATTCATTGTACTATTCTTTGACCTTTTCTGATAGTTTGAAACCTTTTATAATAAAAGTAAGAAAAAAGAAAAGGACAAACAACTCAGTGGAAGAATTGACAAAAGACATGCACAGACATTTCACAGGACAGGAAGCTGTAAAGGCCAATAAGTGAAAAGATACTCAGCCAGCCATATCTGTCATCGGGAAAATGCAAATTGAAATCACAAAGCAAGCATTTTACTTCTACCAGAATAGTCAAAACTAAAAAGAATGAACATAACAAGTGTTATTGAAGATGAAGAGTAATGGAAACTCTTGCATGCTACTGGCATGATAAAGACTCAATAGTTGCTATGCACCTTAAAACCCAGTAATTCCTGTCCTTTGGGCATACCTTGGAAAAATTCTTCCATGTGTGCTAAGAAAATGGCACAAGAATATTGATAGCAACATTAATGTAATATAACATAATGCCAAAAAAATTGGAAACAAACCAATGCTGAGTATATTCATTTCACCATTGTAATTGTTATTATGGTTAATTTTCTTTAAAATATCACATATTTTTATATATACATCTTTGTATGTTTAATATATTGCACAATAAAAGCTAAATAAATAAAAATGTGATCAACTGCAGCAAATGCTGTTGACAAGTCAACCAGTATGAGGACTAAAAACTGACATCTGGATCTGGCCATGAAGTGCTGGGGTAAATGAAGTCTATCAAAAACTATCTGTAAGCAGAAATCTTCTAGAATGAAAACAACTTTTTAATTTTATTTTGGAAAAAGGATACAGAAAACCAAGTCTATTAATCTTATTAGTGAAAATAAGCTTCCCATACCTAGCTAGCACCATATATTTTTCTATGGGAAATGATTTTTTAGAAGAGAGGGCAAAATTATTTCCTTTAAAAACTCTTTATAGTGCAGGTCATCATGTGAAAAGACATAAAAGTGAAAGTTTAAGTCATGGGGCAAATCAGGTTATTTCTGAGTGTGAAAAGAAGGGCTACTAATAATTTCGCTGGGCAGTGGCATAAAATAGGCTTGTTCCGGGTAAACTGATCCATACGGTTTTCCCGTGAATAAGCCAAATTCAGTTTTGGGCGCTAGTATGGTTTCGGCAAGAATGGAATACAGTATCCTCAGGAAAAATAAAAAGGGTCCTTAAACTCAGCCCTGTCAAACTTCATCAAGATTCTATTCTGGCATGAAAACTACAGTGGTTAATGACAGGTCTAAAATAATACTTACTCAGTGCATGGTACACAGGTTTATGTAATCCCTGAAGTCTTATTGATGCCATAGCAGCAAGTTTGCCAGGTGGCTGCATTTTCCCATCTAAGAGATACCATATTCTAGCAAAAGTGGCCCATTGCTGGGGGGGGGGGGGGGGGGGGGGGGGGGGAGAAGAAAAAAAAATAAAGATAATTATCATTAAAATGGAAATACAGTAATTAAATTTATTATATACCATCACGTTTCTACCATTAATGTCAACAATTTCTTTGAAAAATAACTCTATTGCTAAAGAATTTTTGTTTTCATTTCTATTTCTGGAAAAGGGTTGTTTTTTCTAATCATTCTGCAAAGACAAACACAGTAATTATTCCTTCCTGGTTTCCTGTTAGCAATATGACTTATGTTTTGTTATAAATATCCCAAAGATATATTTCCCTTTACAGTATGACTTTTTTTTTTTGGTATAACACATAATAGAATCTGGAGGGACAATGAGAAGCTTGTAAGAAAGTAGAAGCTGATTATGAAGGTCTTCAAAAACATTTAGAGATTAGTAGGTACATTATATTGAAAGCTGAGTGGCCAACTGGAAACTGAAGACGATTCAGGAGTTCAATTCCTGGGGAGAGTTAAATAGAACAATGTAGTTGGGAAAGTACAGATGGATGATGTGGAATAAATTTCAACTTTAAAAAGTTGCCTGAAATAGGTATCTTTAGGTTGCCTCAGGAATAGACCATTGTTTTTACAGTCGTCATCAATTTATTCAAATTCTTAGAAAATTCTAGGCCAGAAAGATCTCCACCAGATGCTTTCTCTATGCATATACACAAGAGGCTAAACAATGCTGGAAAAATACAACGAGGCTAGCTGGTCTTATTTTAAATTTACTTATCACAACCTCAAACTAGTCTACATATAAGAAAAAGGCCAGTTTTTGTCCCCATCCATTGTAGACTAATAGTTTGATACTTAGACAGAAAAAAAAAAACTTTTTAATGAAAAAAATACAAATGCTGGACGATGTCAAATTGCTAAAAAAGTTTTTAAGTTTTATTTTACTTCCTGTATTTATCTCATCACAGACAGGCAACAAACAGCCCACGGAAGGAACCATACTTGGAGCGGCACTGAGCTGAGAGTCATCTTAGACCGATATAACCCAAACTAACTCCTATTCTTCCACCTGAAACCTGGTTCAATCTCAGCCTTCCCTATTTCAGTTGATGACACACCCTCCAGTTGTACAAACCAAAAAACCTTGGGGTAATCCTTGTTTCTTCTTTTGCTGTTGGCCTATATTCAATCTTCAGGAAGTCCTACTGGCTCCACCTTCAAACAAAACCTGACCACTTTCAACACACTCCATAGTATTTCTAGCGTGGCCTCTGCACCATCACGTCTCGCCTGGATTACTGTAACACCCTCCAAACATATTCTTTGCTTCTGTCCTCTACTAACCCCTCTTTCTGAACAGTCTATTCTCGACCCAGCAACCAGAGTGCTCCTTTTGACACCAGGTCAGATCATGTTACTCCTTGGATCAAAACCCTCCAAAAGGTCCCCATTTTACTCAGTCAAAAAACGAATTATTACAAGGGCCTACAATGCCCTATGTGATCCACCTTATTACCTCTCCGACCTGCTCTAATCCTCTTCCCCCCTCCCCCCCAAAAAAAAGACATGAAAAGGGCAGATTGAAAAGAAGAGGGGACGAGTAACAGACGAACGACATTAAGTGCTTGCCAGACTGACGACCCTCTTGTGCTTTCCCAAGGCACCTCTTGGCCGAAGGTCTCGGCTTCCCTGCCGCCCCAGCTTCACTACTTAATCTGCCGGAACCAACGCTCTCCTTTTGCCAATGTAATGAACCCCATCAAGCCATAAGAGTCCGAGCTTACCTGGGGCGCCCTAGAGAAACTCGACATATTCCTCTACTAGCAGGACCGTCCGTCCTTCTCCTAGTAGCCACGGCGGGTCACTCAGCCTTACTGGCCCGGCAGGAAACGCTAACATCCAAGCAGGACAGTTCCTAGTCCGTCGAGCACTTGTCGGCTTCTCCCTCTTACTCGAGTTTCCTCCAGTCTTCTCCACGGCAGCAATTTCGTCATGAAAGGAGCAGATAATGCAATTATTTAGGGAATAACTCCCGAAAATATCTCGCTTGGTGGAAAACTGCAAAAAGCCGACGGAGGACATAATTTCCAGCCGACCCAAACGAAGGGAACCGGAAGTGCGTCATAGCGCGCGTTTGTTTGGATGTGGAAGCCGAAACCTAAAATTTGGGGGTGATCTCTGAGGAGATGGATCGGTACCTGCTGCTGGTGATCTGGGGGGAAGGAAAATTCCCGTCGGCGGCCAGTAGGGAGGCAGAACACGGGCCAGAGGTGTCGTCGGGTGAGAGTACTGAGAATCAGCCGGGTAAGCGCTGGGATGAGAAAGAGCGGGAACGGCTTGTGGAGACGGGAAGAGGTTTGAGTTTTGTGATCAAGTTCTGCTGTAGAGGGATCAATATGTAGTTGTCCCACGAAGCTGGGACTCTGTCTGGGGTAGAGTTAATGAGGGCTGCAAAAATAGCATCTTCATGGAAAAACAGGGACAAATTTGTGTATGCAAGATTCCAGCCCTTAGAAGTTCTTGGCATAGTAAATATTTAACTTAATAAATTTTCTATGCCTTAGTAATGGAATTTCCTGCTTTTTGGAAATATATGCATTTATTATTTCTGCTCCTGTGTTTCACATACAGGAAATACAGAAAGGAGCAAGATGGACAAAGATCTTGCTGTCCTAGAATTTACATCTAATGGGAGGAGACATCCCACATACAAACTAAGTTTTAAAAACAAATGATGAATTTTAAATGATTTTAATTGTTTGCGATTGCACTGCTTTTTGGTGCACCTGTCTATATCCAATATTGTATTTTATGTGTTCATTTGTTTCAATCAAACAGGCATTTTGAGGAGTAGATGTACGTGGTTGTGTATAAGGTATTGTCACAGAATTTCCCTTCTCTTTAAAATTATTCTTTTGAGGGGAATTTTGCATTCGTGCTAATTGACTGGCATGTACAGATCGGGAGGCTTTTCTATTTTCTCTGCTTGCTTTAGATTTTCTGTATCAAAACTTGAACAGATCTTGAGCAGCGTTTAGTACTTTTATGTACAACCTACTGGTCTTGAGAGTCTCTGATGGTGAAATTGGAGTAAGTTAGATTATGTAAATCTAGAGCGCTTTGAGTTAGTCTATCTTTTCTTTTTCAGACTTCACAGCAGCAAATGTTTATCACCTCTTGAAAAGAAGCATTAGTGCTTCAATTAATCCAGAAGATAGTACTTTCCCTGGTAAGTATAATAAACTCCTCTTTTCTTTGGCACAGCATTTGTACTGGAAATTAACTTAATTAATATGGACCCTAAGGAGTACAAGGAAATACTTCTTGACTGTGTACAAGGCACTGAGTTACGGAGGTAACTAAGGGAGTACAAAACGGAAAAATAAATTACCCCTTTCTTCTAGATGCTTGAATATAGTAAAGTTATGAAAATTATTCTAGGTTCTGAGCTTGAATTTTGCTCCTTTTATGAAATTTTCTTGCCTATCTTAGTTCTGTATAACTAAGGGGAGTGTGGCTTTATGAGGATGATTTTATCATGAGTAAAAATATATAAATAATGCTCCCACACTGATTTCCTTACCATTTATTTATTTATTTCTGTTAATTACCTATTTCTGTTCTGATTCCCTTAAAAGTACTTAATAATTAGTAAACACAATGAGCTTTTCTCAGTTCTTACCTGCTTTGACTTTTTGAAGTATTTCGCTTTTTTGACCAACCGTGCTTTGTAAAAATCTTTCCTCCTTTAGCTTCTACTGGCATTATACAAATGCATTTACTGACTTTGATAGTTATCTTTTCTTTTATTCCTGCTTCTTGTCCTTTACTGGAGAATGTCCTTTAAACGTTCTGAAAATGGAGATGCCAAAACAGACCAATACCTAAAAACTGAAGGAAGTTTCTGTCGATGCAAGGAAGGGTCTGCTCCTTTTGATAATTTTGTAGTTCCCGTGACTGTACAATCTGCACCTTTCTCTTCTTTCATTAGAGAACCTCTTGTCTCTCGGTGTCAACTAACACCACTGGGGAATGATTTCTAATATGTATATTCTACCCTAGCCTGTTTTCCAAGGCCTAGTAGTACTCATTAATTTTCAAGTTGGTATAATTTTAGTCAATACTACTATTATTGCAGGAAAGATTTTCTTTGATTTGCACCTCAAATGTATATGTAAAAGAGCTCTTGGGAGTATTCTAGGGGTTCTCATGATAAATTTTACTTCCCCCTTGTGTGTTTAGGGGTTTCCTATACACACGGTCCTTCTTTTGCATGATAGTGTTGTACTTTATAATTGATTGTGCAAAGCAATCCTAATATAATAATCAGTGAGAAAAATTAGAATTGTCCCATGACCTTTAATATCTTTTGTCAAAACATTAAAAATTCTCTTACTGTTATAAAATTTTATGGAAATAAAAAATAGTAAAAATAAAATTTATTTTGTACACTGTAATTTAAAAACCTTAGGTATATTGAGAATTAAAGTGTTTTATTTCTTTGTAAAAACCTTACCAAGAGTAGTTTGAACAGTGCTTGCCACCTTCGCATCCTCACGTAACTTATGATACAGAGTGAACATCTTTTATTGGCGAGTTATCATATTCCAGTTGTATCAACTTCCAATGTTTTATTCTTTGATTTTTTTTTTTTCTTTTTTTGAGACAGGGTCCCACTTTGTTGCTCAGACTGGAGTCCAGTGGCCCAATCATGGTTCACTGCATCCTCAACCTCCCTGGCTCAAGTAATCCTCTTACCTTAACCTCTGGAGTAGCAGGGACTATAGGCATGAGCCACCACACCTGGCTAGTTTTTTAACTTTTTGTAGAGACAGGGTTTCATTATGTTGCCCAGACTGGTCTTGAACACCTGGGCTCAAGTAATCCACCTGTTTTGGCCTCCCAAAGTGCTGGGATTACAGATGTGATCCACTGTGCCCGACCTGGACTTTCAATGTTGTGAAATATCTCTGAGTTCCTTTAGTATTAAGGTTTTTGCTAGCCTCATTTTCTCTGGGACATCTTCACCTTTTTCATCGAAAGGTGTTTGTCACAGCAGCTATTTTTAGAACTCTATTTACATTAGCTTTGAAGATTGCTTTCAGTGTTAACACTTTTTGTTTCTTTGGTGTTTCTTTATCTCTCTCATTTTAAAAAATTCCCTCATCCATTTATCCATTTTTATAAAATATCACATGGGTTTACACTGGGAAACCAGGAGGCAACACAATTGCATTCTTTGCTACCTGTGTGTGAACTGAATGGCACTTGTGCAGTGACCAATCAGTGACATACTTTAAAAGTAGTAACATGATTGGTTACTGATCATGACACACATATTTTATGTATACAGTGGTTTTGTAGACTGAGAAGCTTGCAATGAAGTCTTAAACTATGCAATTATAGTTAATGAATATACCATGGTAACTGAAATTTGAACCAGGTTGTTGGGGAACTGGTGTTATTTAAGCTACAGTAACTGGAATTTGTGCATATCGGAGCCATGCAAATAGAAACTGCCTGCACTGAATTTCCTGCCATACTAGGATTATTGATTTCAGTAATATGGCAAGTTTGAGGGATGGAAAGTACAATATGATTCTAATTGGGATAAGGGTGGAGAGGTAGGCATGGCTATTTAGAGGATTTTGTAAATAGTGTCAAGGTGTTTGGATTTTTTCCTAATGGTAATCAGCAGCCATTAAAAGCTTTAATTAAGGAAGACACATGATCAGATCTGTGCTTTTGAAGTATTCTCCCGGCAGTGTCGTAGATGGATTAGAGAAAAGTATAGCTATTTCTGTATAGGGGATTCTGTAGAAGACCAAATGAGGAATGGGAGAGGCAGCCAGAGTGGAGGAAAATGGATAGATCTGAAGGAAATTATGGGGGTAGAATTCACCTACCTTAGTGTTGAATTGGTATGATGTAGAAGAGGGAAAGGATGAGAAAAGAATCAAGGATGACATTAGGTTTCTGGTGTGGGTAATGGCATGATGGTGGTATTTAGTAAGAAAGGAGAACCAGATTTGGAGGGAATATGACATGTTCAATTTGGAACTTGTCAAAGTAAAAAGTAAAAATGTAAAAATGTTTTACATGTTTACTAAAATAAAATGTAAAAATAAAGTAAAAATGTTTTATAAAAGTTGGATATGTGTGTCTGGAACTCAAAATGTAGGAGAGGGCTGGAGATATTAGGTTGGTGCAAAAATAATGGCAAAAAAACCCAGTTATTTTTGCACCAATTAATACAAATTATAGAACCAATATATAGATGTCAGGTGAAGCCATGAGAAAGGATGGGATTGCTTATGGATAGTAGGGAGAACAGAAAGTCTCAAACTGAATCCCAGTATTTAGAAGAACTGAACACCAGTTTTTAAAAAGAATAAGGAGCAGCCAGAAAGATGGGTGCCACAGAAGCCAAGTGTTTTAAAGGGAAAGTAGTCAAATATGTCATCTTTGATTCTTCACTTATGCTGAGAGGTCAAATAACAACAGAACTAAAAACTGCTAGATTTAGTAACAAGTCAGTTATTGGTGACTTTGGTGAGTGTTCTTTCAGTGGCATATTGGAGACAAAAAACAGATTGAAATGCATTTGGAAGGAAGTGGACAATTTGATGAGGAAATGGAGACAGTCAGGTGTGGACAGCACCTTCAGAAGTTTATCTTTGAGGAAGAGCTAAGAAAGTGAAGTGGAGATGAATTTAAAGTGACCCCTTTTTTTTAAAAAAAAGAAATACTTTGAGAAACACTTGTGTGTATTTAAATGGCAATGACAAAGAACAGACAGAAAGGAGCAGATTGAAATGCAGGAAAGATAATCAGTGGACTAGATAATAGAATCAGTGGTCTCAGAGGAGGTGTGGGGGATAACATTGAATTGGAAGGACAGTGCCTCTTACATGTTAAAGGGGAGGAAAGAGGAAAGATTAATGGTAATACAAGTTGAGTTGTATGTTTCCTGAGGGGATGTTACAGGGATTATTACCTAATAGCTTCTATTTTGTTAAGGCAGGAGGAGTCTTCTGCTGAGATTGTTGGAAGAAAGTGGTAATAAGAATTTAGCATCTTACCTAGCTTCCTTCCATTAGTTAAGCCTCAGTTACTACATTTCTTCTTGTTTTGAGTCTAATTTCATACATAGCTCTAAATTCTTTATGACTCCTTGACACGTATCCTGGGGTGACCCTTAATTTTATATCCTCATATAATACTCCATTCTCCAAGAAGAGCATCTTCCTTATCTTTAGACTGGGGTTGCTCTTTAACGCCTCTGTCTCTAGTCAGGCTGAACCAACCTGCATAGTCTTTGGAGAGGGAATTGTTTTCACTAAAATGACTTACATGGTTTTGCTTTACTCAGTAGTAATTGAGTAGCTGTATTTTCAACATCTTTATGGTCACAGATTGTAATCTGTGTGAAATGATGATTAAAATAATAAAAAATAATAATATGAAATTTTGAATTGTGACAAATGAAAGCCAAGTATTTATTGCGAGTAAAGAATTTTGCTCTTTAGGTAGATTGTTGTATTTGAATTTTTAGTAGGGATTTTTAAAAGATCCACATATATATGTTGGATAATTATGTAATATGTTTCAAAGTTATGGTCTGTAAGTACAGTATATATGCTGTGTCATCTGCTTATTTATGGCTTGCCTTTCTAATAATAAGTGTGGTTTTATTTTCAAGCCTGTTCAGTGGGTGGTGTACCTGGTTCCAAGAAGTGGTTCTTTGCAGTGCAGGCAATATATGGATTTTATCAGGTAATATAAATTTAAGAATAGCTACTAATGAATGTCTTCACTAATATAAATAATTTCATGATCCATTATTTAATACAATCTTTTGATTCATTAGTTTTGTAGTTCTGATTGGCAAGAGATACATTTTGATACAGAAAAAGATAAAATTGAAGATGTTCTTCAAACAAATATCGAAGAATGTTTGGGTGCTGTTGAGTGTTTTGAAGAAGAAGACAGTAATAGCAGGGAATCATTATCCTTGGCTGAGTATGCTTATATGGTTTTTGTATTATCATTAAAATACTTAATATTAGACAGTTATTTTAATCCATGAGAATGAAGATTATATATTTTAGCATCTTTACTGAAGAAACTAGTTAATTGAAATTTTTGACTCTTCACTTTGGAAGACATAAGGCAATTTGGGCCTTTTATTTGAATAAAATTCTTTAAAATGCATGTTTCTTAAGCTTACATAATGTCAAGAATCATAAAAAGTGATATTTTAATTAACATGTTACTTTCTTGAAGATAAATTCCGCCTAATATTTTATTTTGTTTTTGAAACAGGGTCTTGCTCTGTCACCCAGGCTGCAGTGCAGTGGTGCAGTCATGGCTTGCTACAGCCTAGACCTTCTGGGCTCAAGCAATCCTCCGACCTCAGCTTCCAGAGTAGCTGGAACTACAGGTGTGCACCACCACACCCAGCTAATTTTTGTATTTTTTTTGTAGAGATATCGTTTCGCCATGTTGTTCAGGCTGACCTCGAATTCCTGAGCTCAAGCAATCTGCCTGCCTTGGCCTCCCAAACTGCTGGGAGTACAGCTGTGAGCCACTGTGCCTGGCCAATAATGTATTTTAAAAGCTTGAATATAAATGTTATTTAATGTTAATAGCTAGCATTCATACCAAAGTATCATTTTCATTTTGCTATTTGAGGCCGAAATATGTGACTTCTTTAATTTTTGTGTATTTGCAGCATTTCAGGTACCTTTTAAAATCCATAGAGTTTGTGAGGATTATATGTACATGATTGAGTTCACTTTTAGGTTTTTTTCAATTGTGGTATAATATGTAAGTTGATCCAGGTGACGTAAGTTGTGATAATAATTTTTCTGTTCATGAAATATCCCACCTCTTATAGTTAATACCTTTTATTTTAGTCTTTCGTAACATTTCATGACAAAACTGCTCTTATTTTAGTATTCACATATTATATCTGTAAGTAGCTTTAGACTTAAAAAATTTCATTTTCCTTTTTCCAGATCATATTTGTTTGTACTGGTTGAAAAAGGAGACCTTTCCAAACCAGAGAAATATCATTGAACCAGGGATTAGTAGAGGTAGACTTTATTTACACAATCTTAGGCCAGTCACGTAACTTCTCTGGTCCTTTGTTTTCTCATCCATAAAGTATTGAAGTACTTTTAGATAATTTCTTAGGTGCTTTTATTTACCCTTAAAAACTCTTATCATCCCATATGTTTTCCTACCACTATTAAAGACAAGTATAGCCGGCTGTGGTGGCTCACGCCTGTAATCCCAGCACTTTGGGAGGCCGAGGCAGGTGGATCACAAGGTCAGGAGTTCGAGACCAGCCTGGCTAACATGGTGAAACCCCTTTTCTACTGAAAATAGAAAAAATTAGCCGGGCGTGGTGGCAGTTGTCTGTAATCTCAGCTACTCGGGAGCCTGAGGCTGGAGAATCGTTTGAACCCGGGAGGTGGAGGTTGGAGTGAGCCGAGATTGCGCCACTGTACTCCAGCCTGGGCAACAGAGCAACACTCCGTCTCAAAAAAAAAAAAAAAGAAAAGACGAGTATAAAAGTTTCTGATAAGTGACCTAATAATTATTTCCACAAGGGGGAGCCTGAAAACTAGAGTTTACATAAGATGCCTTAAGTTTCTAAGATGGTGGGTTTATAGTAAAGGATTTAAGTACCTTTATGCTATATAATAAACTTTTTTGAGAAAAAAATTACATCATATAGATAAAACTGATAAGTTTTGAAGAATCTGAAGAGGGCGTCATATTCTTTAGTCAAGACTGTTAAACACCATTCAGAGGAAAATCATGTCCTTTTTTATTGAACACTTAGCATTTTCTTACTTTTAAGATTCAGAAAAATGGCTGGGTGCAGTGGCTCATGCCTGTAATGCCAGCACTTTGGGAGGCTGAGGCAGATGGATAACTTGAGCTCAGGAGTTTGAGACCAGCTTGGGCAACATGGCAGAACCCCGTCTCTACATTAGCCAGGCATGGTGGTGTGTACTTGTAGTCCCAGCTATCCCAACTATGCAGGAGGCTGAGGTGGGAGGACCTCCTGAGCCTGGGGGATTGAGGCTGCAGTGAGCTGTGATCATGCCACTGCACTCCAGCCTGGGTGACAGAGTCAGACCCTGTCTCAAAAAAAAAACCAAAAATAAATAAATAAATAAAAGGTTCCAAAAAAAGTTTGGTCTGTTAGTTATGATTTATATTTAATATGCTAGTTATAATTTAGGGAGTTTTATTCCCTTTTTTTGTTTGTTTTTGGGGTGTGGATAAGAACTTGTACTCAGGGTTTGAATCCCAGCTTCCATACATACTAATTATGTAACTTTAGGCAAGTTATTTAAAGTTGAGATAATAATAGTATTATAGTAGTACCTCCTGGAATTGTTATAAAGATCAAATGAGATTATACATCTAACCTGTTTAATAGTGTCTGTGCAACAATCTTTTTAGTTAATATTACCTGTTATTATTATATATAAATATATTTATGGGGTTTTCTTTCCCTAACTTACCCTTTTATTTTAGTCTCTATGAAGAAGCTGCAGAAAATTTGCATCAGTTATCAGACAAGCTTCCTGCTCCTGGTAATATTTTATGACTGCTTTCAATAATTTGTATCTTATCTTATTACACTTTTTATGAATAAATGATAAATTTGTTCTTTATGTTAGTGTTCTCACTCTAATCTTTAAATTAAAAAATGCAAAACAGTTTTTAATTGAAGTTGATACAGAATGTATCCATGAGAGTACATTACTGAAATGTAGCAGTTCTTTTCATTGTTTTCATTTAGTTAGGCAAAAATTAGAACTTTGAACATTAAATAACTATCTCTGTTTCTTTAGTTATAGCTGAAGAAGAATCTTTCTACTACAGACTGTTGCTTTTCAGAGTATGTTCTGTAGAAGATTAATCCTATAAACAGCTCTTTAAAAAAAGAGATTGTTTAGCCTTGATGATTTGGATAACATTCTTTTATGGTGAAGTTACTATATGCATTATCAAATGGAAGTCACACCATAAAAGAAAGTGTTTCCTCAGCATTTTTTTATAGAACCTATTTTTTTCCCCTTAGTGGAAAGAATACTTTGTGAAATACTGTATCATAATATTCCTAAAACTGGTTTTTTTCTTTTTTCCTTTGTGTTAATCAAGTAGCTGTCATCTAATATTTGGTACAGTTGGCATTCGCAAATACTTTGAAGAGTATTCTTTTCTGAATACTTTATTGAAAGTCATTATTAAGTAAATATTTGTAGTAGGAGCCAAGTGTACCATGATGAATAAAGCATCTGTGATTAACATAAAGGAGCTTATAGCTTATAGTCAGCCTGATCTCTATATTCAAAGAGATCATATATTAGTACAAAAAGCCCCACATAGAAAAATAACTGAATGAGTTGACAAACATATCAACTTTTAAAATGAAAATCGTTGAGTTCAAAGTATGCACTGAAATATTACATAGTTGTTTTGGCAAATTAGAATACTTTCATTATCAAATTTATCTCCAGTTTGTTTCATTTTGGTTTTTGTAGTCCTTCAGGATACGTATAATTTTATAAAATTTAAAGTTTTGTGAAGTTATTTTTTCTCAGGATCCAATGATGATGTCAGTATAATTGGTTTTCTGAGTTTTATTGTCCTTTATAAAAGAGACATCATTTGTTTGAACATTACAGTTTTGCACTAATTCATTCTCTTTTGGATAACAAAATTATGTTTAGAAAAACATAATGAAATTGCACAGGTTTTTTTTTTCCTCTGTTGAGTACAATAGCATTGATGATCATAAGAGCAATGTGTGTAATTAACCACTGCTGCAGAATTGGCAAGTAATTATGATATAGTTTATTGTTTTCTAGTATATGCTAGCTATTTCAGGATAACATGGCTTTAAATAAATGATGAACATTTAAAAAGTTTGAATTCCTAAGGGCGTATATTGTTTTGGAGAATTTCAGAAATTAAAACTAAAAGCTTCCTTTGTCTTCTAAATAAATATAAAATTCATTTTTCTAAATAAACATAAAATTCAGTTCTTCAGGGTACTATTTTGAGACATTTCAGATCTAACTTTTTAAAAATTACAAAAATGCCTTTTTCTCTTTCTAGGTAGAGCAATGGTAGATATAATACTATTGCTTTCTGACAAAGATCCTCCTAAATTGAAAGACTGTTTACCTACTGTAGGAGCATTAAAACATTTGAGAGAATGGTATTCAGCAAAGATCACTATAGCAGGAAATCACTGTGAAATGTAAGCTTCTTTGTTCATATTTGATTATTGTCTGCCTTGTCTGTTTTCACAGTTAACATACTATTCTCTTTTCAGACTCAGCATTTAAAAATTATTTTAATATGACAAGATAAAATTTTATGTTATATCATGATTGCAAATTTGTGTATTGAGAAGAATCTAGATGTTTCATATTTTATATTTATGTTTCTGAGATATTTAAGTTTTTAGTAAATGTTATTGATGCTGTTTTACAACCATTATTGAGGATTAATTCTATAAGCACACTGTGTGCTTTTGAACATAGATACACTGGATTTGTCATGTTGTGTTTGGTTTTCTGTTACGTGCCAATGTAGGAATAAATATACACTGTTGTATTTTATGATATTTTAGCAAGGATTAATTGTATATTACAATTTTGATCCTTAAACATTCAGTTGGATTTAATAACTTCATGATTTGTTTTCATTCAACGAATGTTTATTGAGCAATACCTTTATGGCAAGCATAGCAGTAGATGCTTGTAAGTTAAGAAAGTGAGAAGATATGATCTTTTTCATTGAAGTGCAGGGAGAAACAGGAATGTTAACAGTCAAGAAAGTCTGTGATAAGTGCTGTTACAGAATTCCATACAAAGCTGTATGGGGACAATATAGGAGAGCAGTTCTCTTTTTGAAGATAAGGAAGTGACATTGTGCCTGTGTGTGTGTTTATGTACATCTGACACCTTTAAGCCAATAGTAAGAGGAAAGTCTATTTCTTCATCCTTAGTACTAAAGATAATTTCTCTAAATTTGTGAGGATGTTGGAATTAAATGAACATGTGTCAGCAACGCAGTTAGAGACTGACTTAATGGGTGTTTCATATTAATAAGAAAAATACAGCAATATAAATTTTGCAATTTTGCCTCTTAGGCTTGTAGTTAACTATAATGATTAAATCAGTGAAATATAAAACCCTGTATTTAATTGTTGTAATCTTTTTTTTATAGGAACTGTCAGAAAATTGCAGAATACCTTTCTGCTAATGTTGTATCTTTAGAAGATCTCAGAAATGTTATTGACTCAAAGGAATTATGGAGGGGGAAAATACAGATATGGGAAAGAAAGGTAAATGGATTATTCACAGTTTGCCAAGCGGGCCTTTCAATTTTATTTACAACACAGATATTTAAATAAATCTTAATGAAAATGTACCTTATAAAGATATTCTAGAATAGCACTATCTAAGTAGAACTTTCCGCAATATTGGAAATGTTCTATATCTGTGCTAATACAGTAGCCTACAAACCACTTATTACTACTGAGCACTTTAAATGTGAGTAGTTCCACCAATGAACTGAATTTTTGTTTGATTTTAATTAACTTTAATTTAATCACATAATAATGTGATTATATTCGAGTGCTGTTTCCAGAATGTAACGTTCTTTTAAAACATAGAATTTTTAATTGAGTTCATGTTGTTTATCCAAACTGCTTTATTTTATTGCATGTGTAAACTACTAGAAAAATTGCTTACAGCATTTTGTCTTCCCATAATACTACCTTAGGTGATCTTTGCTGTTTATTTTGAACAAATAAACCTCAGATTTTGAACAAATATTTTTAACCTTACTGGACCCCAGATTTCTCAATTATAAGATGAGAATGTTGTATTAGGTGGACTCTTCTAATCCTGAATTTCTATGAAATTTCTATTTCATTTTGACGTCTCTTACTATGAAAGAATGTTTGTGGGTTTTGTAAGTTATGTCCATTTTGAAATAAGTGTTCATAGTAATTTATGTATTTTTGTAGATAGGCAAAACTAAACTAAGAAAATTTCTTAATGTTTATTTAGGGTAGCATGGGAGCATGAGTAGGCTTTTGAGTTCCTCTAAAGTTTTGTTACACTAATTACTAGAAATTTTTCTTCCTTTTTAATTCACCCTTAATAATGGTTTAATAAAATCTCTGATTAGACAACAGGAATCAATGTGGCTGGATTTGTCTTGTTGATTTGCACGTTTGCTCATCCTAATCTCAGACAGGTTAAATCTGCAGGTGAACTTTCTCTGCAAATGTTTTAGTATAAAGAAATCCCCACATAGGCTGGGCGCAGTGGGTGGCTCACGCCTATAATCCCAGCACTTTGGGAGGCCAAGGCGGGCAGATCACGAGGTCAGGAGATCGAGACCATCCTGGCTAACACGGTAAAACCCCGTCTCTACTAAAAATATAAAAAATTAGCCGGGCGTGGTGGCAGGTGCCTGTAGTCCCAGCTACTCAAGAGGCTGAGGCAGAAGAATGGCGTGAACCTGGGAGGCGGAGGTTTCAGTGAGCTGAGATCACGCCACTGCACTCCAGCCTGGGCAACAGAGCGAGACTCCGTCTCAAAAAAAAAAAAAACCCGAAAAGAAAACCCCACATAGCCAAGTGGAAGAGTGGAAGATACAGTTTGCTAGAATTGCTTTTGTATGTTTTCTGAAACTGCATGCTTACTTACAGAGAGATAATGGCAGAGTTCTTTTCATGTGATTCTTTTATTCTCTTGAATAGGAAATTAAATGTCCATGTCTCCACTGGATGCATTTAAAACTTGAAATCACTTTTTTTGGTAGAGAACAGCTTTTTAGTCAAGAGGCATCATGGTGATTAAGGACATAGATTCTAGAGTTATATTGCCTACAATCAAATCTCAACTCTTTTTTCTTTCTAGTTTAACGTAGCATGTTGTGTAACGCTTAGCCTCTTGGTGCTGCAGTTGTCTTCATCTGTAAGATGATGATACTAGTTCTTATCACATAGATTTTTGTGAGGATTAAATTATTTAAAGTACAGAGTAACCACTCAGTAAGCATTAGCTATCACTGTTGTTGTGCCTACCATTACTATTATTAGCATCCTTGCTATTACTACTTCTGCAGCAATTGATCTTATCAGCAACATTTATCAAAGACAAACTATGTGAGACACTGTACTAAGGATCTAGTAAAGAATAAGATAGAGCCAGGTGCGGTGGCTCACGCCTGTAATCCCATCACTTTGGGAGGCTGAGGCGGGTGGATCACCCGAGGCTAGGAGTTCAAGACCAGCCTGGCCAACATGGTAAAACCCCATCTCTACTAAAAATACAAAAAATTAGCTGGGCATGGTGGCAGGTCCCTATAATCCCAACTACTCAGGAGGCTGAGGCAGGAGAATCACTTGAACCCAGGAGGTGGAGATTGCAGTTAGGCAAGATTGCGCCACTATACTCCAGCCTGGGCCACAAGAGTGAAACTCCATCTCAAAGCCAAAAAAAAAAAAAAAAAAGGAACAAGACAGACAGCTTCTGTCTTTGCATAACTTACAGACTGGTAGGAAGTCAGATATTGAACAATGCAAAAGAGGTTGTTTGGTCCTGTGGCTGCATAGAATGAGCCTAACATAGTCTTGCCAACTGGTGAAGGGCCAATGAGAGCTTTTCATGAAAACCTGAAAAATTGATGTCTAAGTTAAAACAGGATGTGTACCTAAATGTGAGAACCACACTTTTGAGCTGAGGAATCAAAAATAAATTTATACATGGGTTTCCCCTCAACTTTTACATTATAATAAGATGTATTAATCTTTATAGCATTATTCATGATACTTGTAACTGTGTTTTCTTGGTCTATTTTCAGTTTGGATTTGAAATTAGTTTTCCTGAATTTTGTTTAAAGGGAGTCACACCTAAGAATTTTAGTACATCTAATTTAAATACTGACTTCCTTGCCAAAAAGATCATACCATCAAAGGATAAGAATATTTTGCCAAAGGTAATCGTGTTTAATTTTTTTGTGTGATCATTCATGTGTATTTTTGTTCCTATAAAATATGTTTGAATCTTGACTTAATATTACTAATATATGTGCTTAAGTGTGCTCACTAGCATAATTTTTAATATAATTAAGTACTTAAGTTATACTGTGTCATCAGCATTAAATTTTGGTGAAATTGTCATTGTTTTAGATGTTTAAAAAAATGTAATGCTACTAAATGTGTATAGTCCTGAAACCACCTTTGGTTTGGACTTTACTATGTGACCTTTCTAAGACTCAGTTTGGAGAGAATATGACATAGAGAAAAGAGGATATGTTTTGATGTTAGGTAAACATGGGTTTGGAACCTAACTGTGTCACCTATAAGTTGTTGTTTATAACCTTGAGTAGATTGATTAACTCATTTGTGAAGTGGAGGCAATAGTAACACACTTATCTTACAAAGTTACGAGGATTAATTGAGGTGAGAGTTTAATATGTGACATAGTACCTGACATATGCTTAACTTATAGTGTAAGAAGTATCAGTTCTTGCCCCGTATCTCCTATACATTTGTTCTTAAAATGCAAGTAATTATAAAATATAATAATTAGGAAAAGGTTTAGTTGGCTTTTTAACATTGGAAAAATAACATAAGAAGAGATATTTATATGAAGGTACCTTAGAATTCACTTTAAAATAACTAATTTAAGAACATGGAAAACAGTGGGTATGAAGTTAAAAGTATGTCAAATTGATGGTTAATATTTTCTAATCAAAGGGTGGTACAAAAAGAGGGTATAATTTGATTTGAACTCATTTCTCAATATTTGTTTAGAATTGCTTACTTTAAGTCACTTACTATGGCCATCTTTCACAGGAATATTAAATTCTTTTCTAAAAATTAGAATCGTAAGATTCATGACCTCAACTTTTCTTCAAGTATGAATAATGTGTCCAAATTTTTGCTACTGTTGAAGAGAATCTTAGGGTACAACTTCTTCAATAATGTAAACTTCATATTCTCTCTCTGTATATGTATAGACACACACACTGTATAAACACATATGTTTATGATTATAGATATATATACACATAATCATGTATGGTGAAACTACTCTGCTTTTTACAAGTCTAAAACTTTGTGTAACCTCTTCAAGAAGTATGCTCTTTTCTTTGCCTTTCATGGGAAGCACCGTGGCTCCAACTACTGAAATAGCTGCCCTTCAGTAACAAACTCTAATTTGGTTTTAGGCTTTACCCAAGAAATACAGTACCGAAATTTTATTTTTTCTGAATGGAACTTTCTATGTTAATTAGCACATGCTGGCTTCACTATCTCTCTCTGTAATTTATTTAGTCTTTTCGCTAGAATTTTTTTTTTTTTTTTTTAATGTCAGTGTACCACTCAACCTAAGTTCATCCTGGAGTGTCTTTTCTTTCACTTTTTTAGTCTGCAGATTCCTCTTGCAGAGGTAGGTTGCTAATTTGTTTCTTCAACACTATAGCCTATTGTATCACCTGTCTGTCTCGTTGAAGATAAACAGCAAAAGTTGAGAACGCTTGTCCTCTGTTGCTTACCTCTTCCCATACTTATTTTCTCCTGTGAAAGCTCTTCCTGGTTACTAAGTGATCTCCATGTCTGTTTCTGTAACCCGAAAGGTAGAATTGAAATTGAAGAAATTCTGGTCTGCTATAGAGGATTAAATGCTAGGCATGCTTAATGTGTAAAAAGTTGCTTTTTAAGATCCATTTTAAAGTTTTAAACCCTTAATCACTAATTTGTTTACTTTTGTTTATGGTATTTAAATATTACACAATTTTAATTTCTTTTCTAGGTTTTCCATTATTATGGCCCTGCTTTAGAATTTGTGCAGATGATAAAATTATCAGATCTACCCTCCTGCTATATGTCAGATATTGAATTTGAGTTGTATCCTTTCATTTACATTTTCATTTTCATGTTCATTTTAGGTTACATTTTCTGTGTCAGGTAGAATGTTCTGGTATTGTCAGGTAAATATACATGTTAGGTATATATTTTTCATTATATTCATTGTTTTGATGTTGATGTTCAAGTAGGCTGCTGGACTCCTTATTGTTGGAGTTGCTGGGGAAGGAAGTTCTTGCTTTTCCCACCTCCTGGATCCTATACCTATTTTATCAGAAATCTTCCTCCCTATGCAAGCATCTTTATTTTCGTTCAGTATTGTTGAGACTTTTCTATGGATAGGGCTATGGAAATAATACAGAAGTGATTGAGCCTTGCTTCTTTAATGCAATTATAATGTTCTCTGCTTGAACACAGGACTGATCTACTCTCACACCTAGCCTAGCATTAACTGCAACTTTGTCCTTCGTACCCACTGCCCAGACACCACCACGTATATAGTTTATGTGCTTTTGTTAACTTTACTATTATTTTTTATAGTTTTAATGCTTTTTGGAAATAATTTCCCTTTTCCTGAAATCCAGGAATACATCTCCATGACTTCTCTGTTTTACTCAATATGTTTCTGCTGAAGAAGTCTGTAACTACAATATATCATAGCATATAGTAAGCACTCAATATTGTCAGATGAATGACTTTGGATTATGTCAGCTTAAATCAAAATACTCATTATTTTCTTATTGAAAGTTCTTTGCTGCAGAAAAGATAACATTTACAAAGGCATAGGAGAACCTTACCCAGCTGAGAACTGTTTGTAGTCTAGAATCATTAAAGAGTAGTGGTTTTTTGGTTTGGGGGTGTTGAGGGCAGTTGCTAAGTGATCAGATTGGAGAGACTTTTCAGATTAATCAGGTCTTAAAAGACGTTACGTATCATGATTGGGGGTAAATTCTATCCTAAAGATAATGAGGAATCATGCAAGGATTATAAGCCAGACAGTAGCTTAATGAAAAGTAAATTTTAGATCATGCTGGTAGGATTTTGGAAACCTGAGCAAAGCTCGAACTAAACAAGTAGCATTTGGAATGGAGAGCCAGGAGAAGTACACGATGTGTTAAAGATGTAAAATCAACATGGTATCATGATTTATTTATTACATGCCGAGAAAGTGAGAAGGCCAGAGAGTGTAGTTGATTCCCTATGTTGAAACTGGTGTCACTAGTTGAGATAACATGAGGTGAGCCATTTTCATAGAGGAAGAGGAATTCAGGTTCGGGTAGTTGGAGTGGTAATGTACATTGCAGTAAAAAGTATAATAGGTAGTTTAAAAAATTTTTTATCCATTGTACATTACTGTTGAGAACCATTTAGCCAGCATGCTACCTGGCAGTATAACTGTAGACATTACTTTCAGATATAATCTGTTATTAATACTTCTTTTCTCTGTCCTCATCTGTTAACAGCTTGTAGGTCAGAAGCTATTTGACATATTTATCTTATATTAGATTCTTGCCTTAGACCAATGGTTTTCAAACTATCTTCCAAGGAAAGTCAAGGACTGAGTTCTCCAGATAATGGGATTGAAAGATAAGTTGAGTGGGCATGGCTCTTGGCCCCCTCCTACTGCAACCAGAGCAGCACCTGTTCTGCCCTAAATATCGGGTTTCCCGATAAAATGTCACTTGCAAAAAGTTTCTGCATCAAAAAGGTTTGCAAAGTGCACTGTAAACTGTTTTCATGGTACCACCCAACATTTAGATGTTTGGCCGTGTTTTTACATAACATTCAGTATACTTTTTGCTACCATTATGTTAAGAAAAGTTCTACAACTTGAAAAAAAAATCTTCCCTCAAATACTGTATTTATGCTTTTAGAATAGACAGAGGACTTCCTGGTATATGCTGTAGAGAGGAGGGAGAAATGTTAGGAATCTGTGGAAAATAAAACAAGTAATTTATATACTTAAAAAATATTTAAATGTTTCTCCTGCCATCAGCATGAAGAAACGTAAGAATCAGTCAGCTGATGTATCATTTTATGTATTTAAGTAAATATAAATGGTATCACATGTATCTGCAAATATATTCAACATATTTTAAACTCTCTTTTAAAAATATATAAGAATGTTTAGAAATACATCTAAGAACAGAACATTTTGTATAAAAAGAAATTGTTATTGGCTGGAAATGAAACACTAGCATAGTGTTTTTGAATTTTTATTTAGAAGCTACAGTTTTTATAAATTTCTTGTTCATATAGTTTATAGTAATGCTCTATATAGTAGCACTGTTTCTTAGCATATTTTCAGAATCAAACAAATAATTGGAAAAATAATTATCCCTAGGGAAAGGCGTAATTGTTAATTGCTATAGTTAAATTTTTTAATCAATGAATTTAAGCAACTGTGGAAGAATTGAAATAATGAAACTTATTTTAAGGAGTACATTGTTTCATGGGTACCATTACATCATTTCTTTAACTCCTTAGTACAGAGGATTGACAAACAGTACCAAACAGAATTCTGTGTTGCTGTTGGAGCAGATTTCTTCTCTGTGTAGCAAGGTATTGAGGGTTTCTTGGGGGTTTTTTGTTTGTTTGTTTTTATACTTGCCATTTAAGGATGTGTAAGAAAAGGGAATGTAACTTATTAATCTGTTTGCTTGATGACTTGGTTTCTTTAATGTAATATAGGATAATTTTGGTCCTAACTCATATTAAGATATTTTGGACTTTTCATAATAACTGTAAAAGTACTCTGCAAAAGTAAGTGACATTTTGTTTTTAGGAGAGATTTTCAGAAATAAGCTTTATGACTAGTAATTGCTTTAAAGTTTTAAAATTTTATAACATGTTATTGTTAACCTACTTCAACATGCGATCTCAATTCTATGAGAAGACATTCATATACTTGCATTCTTTATTTCATTATAAGGCAAGGGATGAAAGTGGAAAAAGCTAAAGTTCTACTAAATTGTCATTTGGGAGTTTTCAATTTTTCTTTCTAAATTCTGATGATGTTTAGGAGATTTATGGCTACCTTAACAGTTATTTTGTATATATAATGATGTAAAATTGGTATATTTTTAACTTTAAAAAAATTACAATATAAAGAATTTTAAGTGGACTCATCTATTTAAAATCAAAATCAGTTTTTAATAGGAAAAAGTGAAAGTTTGCTTTTTTTCTAGTTATTTATTCAACTGTTATGTTTCTGTGAAAACAATTTTTAATGCACAAGATGTTTATTGGCAGTACTTACATTACATTTTCTTATTGTTTTAATAACAAGTAGACTAGCAAATAGTCCTGCAGGGAGAAAATGATTATTATAATTATAACAGTTTCCCTATGGTGCTATAATCAAGTCTTGGTTATAATTCCTATAGGAAATCGATATAGTAAAGGAAAAATGATTTTGACCTTAAGATGTATACTTGACTATATACTAACTTAAAATTTTGGCTTCTGGCCTCTTTTTCCATAAATTTAATAGTCCTTTGAATAGGGCACCAAAGTATTTATTTGATGAAGTGGCCTTTACCAGTATTAACCTGGCTTTCATCCTCTAAGAATAACTAATTTGCTAAATTTTGAAATTTTAAAATTTATCTTTTATCATTTATCCAACATATATTCTACTGTGTATGAGGTACTATACTAGATTTCGGGAACCCAGTAATGAAGTATACAGAAGAAGCTTTTATATTTGTGGAACTTACATTTTAGGGGACAAACAGAAAATAAATAACTGCAGACATAATAAGAATTATGAAGAAATAAACAGCCTGAGATAGGGAATAAGTCAAGAGACCCTACTTTAGATAGAGATTAATAAGGCCATACATTTCTCCAAACTATTTGCAGAGACATCTTATGAATTAGTATATATTTTTTAAGTGCACTGAGAATAAAAAATACCCTGCTTCTATTTTAATCCAGGTAGCTAAGTAGCTCTCTATATAACCCTGTCCAGTCACCTAATCTTTTGAAGCTGCTTCATTGTGTGGATTGAGAATATTATTATTTATCATTAATTATCTATATTGTCAAATAAGGGAGGAAAGGAATATAGATGGTATAGTAGAAAGTCTTAAATAGAAGAGCATGTTTTTTAGAAAACTTGACTTTAAGCCATAGCTATGCCACTCACTGGCTTACAGCTTTTAATATTGTAAACTGGAAATAATAATCCCTCTGTTACCTATTTCAGAGTTGTAATAAAAACCAAATTGAAATGTATTTTATAAACTACCAAGTATGACATAAATGATGGTTGCTAACTAATTTTTTATTGTCTTTGAAGTTTATGTGGCCCAAATGATTGAGACACATATGTGAAACAGTTTCCTTAAAAGTATAAAGCACTAGATATTAGATATTCTCTAAGTAATTTGAAGGTATGATGAAATTTATAGAAATTTTACAGAGAAATTTGTAGAAATCTTATAGAGACTTTGTTTTTTTTTGAGACGGAGTCTCGCTCTGTCACCCAGGCTGGAGAGCAGTGGCGTGATCTCGGCTCACCGCAACCTCTGCCTCCCAGGTTCAAGTGATTCTCCTGCCTCAGCCTCCCAAGTAGCTGGGATTACAGGCATGTGCCACCATGCCTGGCTAATTTATAGAGACTATTTGAAGTCAAAATGAGATCTGTACCTATAGTTTAACATAGGTGTAACATGAGCATTAGTCCATCTAGTTATTGAAGACAGGCAACACTAATCCTAGAAGCACCCTAAACTATTAATGTTTAATAATATATTTTCAGTTGTTTTGTTTTAAATTTGTTGTATTAGATTATCATTTTTTCTTCTTGAACCATGATTGTAAAATATTACAACATACTTTATTAGTAAGAAATAGAGACTTTATAACTATGTTCCCAGTTTAATGCAGCAAAAGGGATTATTTTTGAAGCCATATATTATGTAACTTAGAGAACAAATCTAAATATGAAGTAATTTATTTCTCTTACACATTGAGTTATGATTTGTTTTTTACTCTTTTTATTTTATTTTTTTAGACGGAGTCTCGCTCTATTGCCCATGCTGGAGTGCAATGGTGTGATCTTGGCTCACTGCAACCTCTGTCTCCCGGGTTCAAGCAATTCTCCTGGCTCAGCCACTCAAATACCTGGAACTACAGGCATACACCACCATGTTTGGCTAATTTTTTTTGTATATTTAGTAGAGACAGGGTTTCGTCATGTTGGCCAGGCTGGTCTTGAACTCCTGACCTCAAGTGACCCACCCACCTCGGCCTCCCAAAGTGCTGGGTTTACAGGTGTGAACCACTGCACCTGGTCATTTTTCACATTTTTGAAAAAGTGTTTAATTACATACCAGTTCTTTGAAATCTAGGGCTTTATAACTTGGGTTTCAGCTGGGCGCGGTGGCTCACACCTGTAATCCCAGCACTTTGGGAGGCCGAGGCAGGTGGATCACCTGAGGTCAAGAGTTCGAGACCAGCCTGGCCAACATGGTGAAACCCCATCTCTACTAAAAATACAAAAAATTAGCCAGGCAAGGAGGCGCTTGCCTGTAGTCCCAGCTGTGCAGGAGGCTGAGGCAGGAGAATCACTTGTACCCAGGAGGTGGAGGTTGCAATGAGCCAAGATCGCGCCACTGTACTCGAGCCTGGGCAACAGAGCGAGACTCCGTCTCAAAAAATAAATAAATAAATAAATAAATAAATAACTTGGGTTTCATTTATTAAACAATTTTTTTTTCTTTTTTTAAGTTTTTACTGCTACTATCTGCCAGATGCTTGTTCGTAATATTGGATAGAATAAGATGGACAGGCCCTTTCTCAAGAAACTTTCATGGTGCTTAAATTCTATTGCTTTGTGTGATCTTCAGTCAGCATCTTAGCTTAAACAAATTATCTCTCTATGTAGCTATGATTAGCCCCAGAATATAAGTAAAAACTTCTTGGAGTAAAGCTTATTTTACTAATAATTAAGCTAGAGCAGGAAAAGACAAGATAGGATTGTTAGGGAGTTATGATGTTCACTAATCTTCTGGCTGGGAAATATTTCTTCAAAGAGAGGAATTTGCAAGCTAGAAACGTGATTTCCACAATGACTGCTTGTTGGAGAGGACCTACTGAAAAGATTTAATCAAGATTTTGAAACTGAGGCCAGGTGCAGTGGCTCACGCCTGTAATCCCACCACTTTGGGAGGCCGAGGCGGGTGGATCACTTGAGGTCAGGAGTCCAAGACCAGCCTGAGCAACATGGTGAAACCCCGCCTCTACTAAAACAATAGAAAATATTAGCCAGGCGTGGTGGCACGTGCCTACTTGGGAGGCTGAGGCGGGACAGTCGCTTGAATCAGGGAGGCAGAGGTTGCAGTGAGCCGAGATCACACCACTGCACTCCAGCATGGGCAACAGGGTGAGATTGTCTCAAAAAAAAGATTTTAAAACTCAGATTTGAAATGTTATTTGGTGTTTATATTCTGGAGATAGAATGATAGCTTGAACAGATCATCCTCAAGTCTCTCAGAGGTTATCTAATGATTACTGTATGGGTGAGAACAAGTTATCAGCACCTAAGTGTATTAAGAATGCATTATGAACAACTGACGATTTTATTTTGTAGGGAATTAAAGTTTGTGTGATTTAGAAATACTTATTTTCATATTTGTAGCAAATGTCTAGTCAATTTCTTTTTTTTTATTATTATTATTACTATTATTATTATTATACTTTAGGCTCTATGGTACATGTGCGCAACGTGCCTGTCTCAAAAGTGTGGCCATTTCAGCTAATGGGTCCCACCACATTTATATTAGGCTATAAGTAATGCATTGAACTGCATTTAGCATCCCTAAAATGTTGAGAAAGCTGTAACTGGGACCCAGTCTGGCATACTCACATTACAGCCTTGTCCACCTTTTTAACCATACAGTCTGGTCACATTTTTTGGGCTATGAAGTCTTATGTATGCAAGAAAGAAGAACTAGGATTTAATGTCGAGAAAATTAGATATATTTTTTATATTTAATGCTTATTTTCTATTGCTAAATATTTTTATTTTTAATTTCTAATTCTTAACTACATAAAATATATTTGACTTTAAAAAGATTATGGCTATAATAATAAAGAAAAATAAGCATATTTCTTTTAACCTTTCTTATTTTGTTCCTAACATATTAGGTTGGTGTAAAAGTAATTATGGTTTCAGACCATGAATTTTAAATCATTATAACTAGGCTCAAACACATCTTTATGAATAAAAATAGAAACCATTACAATCAACACATTTTTGCCAATGAGAATTAAGTTTTTTTATTCCCGTAGTATAAAAATCCATGCTTTGGAATTCTACGAACTCTTGGAAAGCGTTTTCTGCATCCTGCCTTGCCTGTGGAAGCATTTTCCCTGCAAAAAGTTGTTGAGATGCTTGAGGAAGTGGCAGTCAGTTGGTGAGAGGTCAGGTGAATATGATGGATGAGGCAAAACTTTGTAGCCCAGTTCATTCAAATTTTGAAGCATTCGTTGTGTGACGTGTGGTCGGGCGTTGTCATGGAGAAGAATTGGGCCCTTTCTGTTGACCAATGCCGGCTATAGGTGTTGCAGTTTTTGGTGCATCTCATCGATTTGCTGAGCATAAGTCTTAGATGTAATGGTTTCACCAGGATTCAAAAAGCTGTCATGGATCAGAATGGCAGCAGACCAGGAAACAGTGACCATGACCTTTTTTTTAGTGCAAGTTTGGCTTTGGGAAGTGCTTTGGAGCTTCTTCTCGGTCCAACCGCCAGGCTAGTCGTCGCCTACTTTTCGTCGCACAATCTGATCGAGAAATTGTTCGTTGTGTAGAATAAGGGAAGACGACACTTCAAAACAACAATTTTTTAAATTTCTGCTCAGCTCATGAGGCACCTACTTATTGAGCTTTTGGGGGTTTATTTATTTATTTTTTTGTTTTGTTTTTGAGATAGAGTCTCACTCTGTTGCCCAGGCTGGAGTGCAGTGGCTCTATCTGGGCTCCCTGCAACCTCTGCCTCCCAGGTTCAAGCAATTCTCCTGCCTCAGCCTCCCAAATGTCTGGGATTACAGGCATATGCCACCATGCCTGGCTAATTTTTGTATCTTTAGTAGAGACAAGGTTACACCATATTGGCCAGGGTGGTCTCGAACTCCTGACCTCAGGTGATCCACCTGCCTCGGCCTCCCAAAGTGCTGAGATTACAGATATGAGCCACCATGCCTGGATTTATTGAGCTTTCTAATTTGCTTCAAATGCCGAATGACCATAGAATGGTTGACAGTGAGTTCTTCTGCAACTTCTTGTGTAGTTGTAAGAGGATCAGCTTCGATCATTGCTCTCAATTGGTTGTTGTCAGCTTCCTATGGCCGGCCACTATACCTCTCGTCTTCAAGGCTCTTGTCTCCTTTGCAAAACTTTTTGAACCACCATTGCACTGCATGTTCGTTAGCAGTTCCTGGGCCAAATGCGTTCATGTTGCAAGTTGTCTCCACTGCTTTATGACCCATTTTGAACTCGAATAAGAAAATTACTCACATTTGTTTTTTGTCTAACATCATTTCCATAGTCTAAAATAAACATAAACAGCAAGTAATAAGTTATTAGCAGGAAAACGTAAAGCGAGAAATGCTCATTAAAATGATGTATAACATAACCACATTTATTTAAGAACATATTCCAGTATCAAACAGCAAATTTCAACAATGCAAAAACCACAATTACATTTGCACCAACCTTAATATTTATTTTTACATCTGTGAATTAAGAATGCATAAGTAAAAATAATAAATAGCAACAAAACATTAAAATATTAGTGATCATGTATTTCATGTAACTAGTCCGTCGATATAGGACAGTTAAAAGTGGTTTTGCACTAGCTTTAAGATCTTTGGCAAATGCTTTGCCTAAATTTTCCCAAAGTTTTAAAATGAAATACTTTTTACTGAGATGTGCTGATTGATGTAGCTGCATTTCTAACATAACAGGAAAAATATAGCTTTCAGAACTGTGGTTTGTTTTATTCAGCCCTTAATAAACTGAGAATTTACCTAAATAGATTATGATGATTTTGTTGAACCAATATTTAATAAGCATCTGTATCCCCAGCCCTGGCAATACAAAGATGAATAAGCTGAGTTTGCTCATAAGTCAGTCAGAAGTTGCTGTATGTTTTCTAGCATATAATTCATTGTCTTCTCCTCAGTTTTTACCTATTAGCATTAAATCTCTGATTTCCAGGAACAAAGTTTCTAAATTGCCTTCAAATGTATTTTAATTTTGAAACTAGAACAATAATTCATCTAGTCAAAAAGTTATAAGATGATGATTGAATATAACAAAATATTTTGGTGCTAGAACTCAGCCTTACACTGTTTTGTATATATACAAATAAATCATGTCCACAACCTGAACTTGAAGCAAATATTGTGAATTTTTCAGAGATGTATACCTCAGTGGAAAAGGGAAGCCTGTAGCTTTGAATGCCTTTGCTGTTTTTGTTTGTCTGCATTTTAGCTTTTATTTTGTTTTGTTTTGACAGAGGGTGGGCCATTGCTCTTACTTTTTAGTTTTTATAGTGGAGTTTTTGGGAGAGGGCATTACTAAATGCATGTTAAATTGGTGAAATATGAGTGGAAAATTGTCAACTGGCACTATTCAAGAATGAATCTCAATGTGCAATCAATAAAAATATGGTCTGTTTTATTCAGGTTGGTGCTCTTTTTGTATTGCCATGTACCATTAGTAACATACTGATTCCACCTCCCAACCAACTCAGTTCAAGAAAATGGAAGGAATATATAGCTAAAAAGCCTAAAACAATCAGTGGTAAGTATTACATGTTTCAGTTGTTTTAATGATGCAGCATAGTTAATGTATGTATCAAATTTGAAGTGAAGATAACATTTCTATATGAGAAAACAGTATTTCATATTATTGCTACTGATTACCAGGAGTCCACATCATTTTAAGATTTTTAATTGTAACCTACTGTAACATAAAGTATCTCTAACCACATTCATTTAAAATGCTAGTGATCTAAAGGCAGAACTCTTGGTTCATTAGATAGCTAATTATATTGAACATGGGTTTTTTAGAGACATTTCAGGAATCAAATTTGTGAAAAGAGCGGTTCACTTATTATATGGTACATAAAAAACCTGTGATAATTTTTTGAAGAAATTAGTAGAAGTTATTTATTTATTTATTTAGAGATAGAGTCTCGCTTTGTCACCCAGGCTAGAGTGCGGTGGCACGATCTTGGTTCACTGCAACCTCCACCTCCTGGGTTCAAGTGATTCTCCTGCTTCAGCCTCCCAAGTAGATGGGATTACAGGCACCCACCACCATGCCTGGCTAATTTTTATATTTTTAGTCGAGATGGGGTTTCACTGTGTTGGCCAGGCTGGTCTCGAACTCCTGACCTCAAGTGATCTGCCCGCCTCCGCCTCCCAGAGTTTTAGGATTACAGGCGTGGGCCACCGCACCTGACCTAAAGTCTTTTATTTAACAGTTTAACTATATGTTACACAGTATTCCAAATATTCTATTTTAGAAATATTGATTCATTTAATTTTTGTAATAACCCCATATACTTATTTTTATCCCCATTTTACAGATGAAGGAATTGGAGCTTAGAGAAGTGACAGAGCTATTAATTGGCAGAACCTATGGCTCTGTCACTTCTCCAAGGGTTTGAACCTGTGCTCTTCACCACTACACTGTGTTTCCACTCTGTTCCTCTAGTATGTTCAAGATGTCTTTATCCAAATGAAAATTTCTATTATAAAATCAGAGATTAAGTCCAAACCCTAGTATTTCATGAGGTGATTCTGGCTTAGAATGTTAGAATTACTTTCCCAAAGTCACATTGGTGAAGTGTGTTCCATCATACTTTGGCCTTGATGTGTGTTTTTTAACTTGAACAAAAATTTTTTACTTTTTTTTTAGCTTATAGTTTTTGTGACCCATAATGTGATGGGACTAAGAACTGTAGTTGAAACTATTATGAAGAAATCTGTAGAAATACTCCACAGGGCCCTTGAATTTTGAGGAATACAGTTTTAAAATCAGTAGCTTATACAGTACAGATTTTCTATTTTTCTGTATAAGAAACAGGAGAGATACTGAATTCTATTTTAGCAGATGTTGAATTTCAAATGTAGGTAAGATATCTATGTGGAAATTTAAATGTAGAGTTTGAAATTTAGATACAGATCTCTAGGTAATAGTCAGGGCTGGAGATCTAGATTTTGAGTTTTCCAGCAGTTTTGTTTATCTATTGTGTAATAAGCCACCCCAAAACTTAGTGGCTTGAAAGAGCAAACACTTTATTTGCTTATAGTTTTGCAGTCTGAGCTGCCCTCAGCAGAGTAGTTCTACTGATCTCACAAGAGGTCATTGATGTGGGTGTTTTGAACTTGCAGATCATTTGGAGGCTGGGTTCAGCGAAGCTGGCTGGCTTTCTCTCTCCATTTAGTCTTAGAGCCTTTTCCTTGCCACCTGGTCTCCTCACATGATCTCTCCTGCAAGTTAGCTGGAATTTTTCCACGGTGGCTCAGGACAAACATATAGAACTTGAAACTACCAAGACTTTTTAAGGCTTAATCACAGGACTAGCCCAGTCTTACTTCTGTTACATTCCATTATTTAGAGCTAGTTACAAGAATAGTCCAAATTCAAGGGGGAAGTACCTATCCAAAGGTGTGAATAATAGGAAGCCACCAATGTAAAAAGTGTACCATAGGTGCCTATAAGTTAGGAATGTAGAATGTTAGTTAGGAATGGTTGAAAACAACAATACATAAAGAACATGGCTAGAGAAGAGAGCCAAGGATAAGGTCTTTAGAAATACAGTCATCCCTCAGTATGCACTAGGGATTGGTTCCAGGACCCCTGTGGATAACAAAATTCCTAGATGCTCAAACCCCTCATATAAAGTGGAGTAGGAGTTGCATATAACTTCTGCACATCCTCCTGTATATTTTACATCATCTCTAGATTACTTATAATGCCTGATACAATGTAAATGCTATGTAAATACTTGTTATACTATATTGTTTTTTAAATTTGTATTCTCCTTGGTTATTAATTTGTTATTTTTAAATTTTTTTTGGAATATTTTCAATTCGTGGTTGGTTGAATCCACAGTGTAAAACCCATGGATGTAGAGGGCAAATTGTACCTGCATATAAGGTGAAAATGGAGGGAAAGTTAGGAAATGATATGGTAAATGGTCTTTGGAAGACCCTAGCAAGTTATCGTTAACATCAGCATTAAAATACCATTTATATAGAGCATGGTGCAAAGTGTGGGAAATAAAGGAGCATCAAACTGGGTTTTTACACTTGAGGAAGTAGATTCATTGTCTTTTTCTTTGTGAAATTTATACTCAAGTGAGGAATGTACCTAGGACAATAATTATAAGTCTGTTTGGCCAACATTGTGAAGGCAAAATGAAAGGTACTTCCAGAGCGTATGACCTAACATAGCCTTAAGAGCTCAAGAAAAGTTTCCTATAGGAGGAGATATTGTTACTGTAACTTACTGTACCATACTAATACATGAATAAGTGCAGCTTTTAACCCTTCTCATCTCACAGGGAACAAATATATATTTGGTAATTTTGGCACTTGCTAAAACAAAATCAGAAATAGATTTTCTGAGTGGCAATATAGTCAATTTCGCTTATTCTACATATAGTCATGGGATAATACTGATCCATTTCTCAGCTTTACATATGTCTAAAATTGATTAGACATATGTAGACATATGCAATCAGTTAATCATAATATTAACGTCTCCTTAATAAACTTGAGTGTATTCTGGCAGCCCATTCATTATTTGTTTTTCCTCTTGTAACTTTCTCCAACTTCAAACTACCATTATGTTGGAACTTCTGATTTTAAGGTAATTTACTTTTAACTTAGGTGTGGGGTTTTTTTTGGCCTGATTTCCATTGTAATTTTAAGAATATATCATGTGGCTTGATTTGATTTTTTAAAATTATCTCCTCTTGAAATTTGAGCATTAATATTGGTAACCTGTGAATAATAATAAGACACAGATCACGTAATCTTTGAAGCCAGATTGTTGATTACTGATTAGGCTGGATCATTAAGGGCTGATTAAGCTGACACTTAACAGTATTAAAAAAAAAAAATCTTAGAAGTAGAAATAAAATCAAACTGGACAGTTGATTATTCAGTTCTATTCTACCCATAGTCCTCTCTGTAGGATAAATTCTTACCCATTGATGGAACTTTTTTTTGTAAAAATAGAGAAGCTGAGTTTTAGCTAATGTTGTAAAAGCTTCAATAACTCACACCTGGAAAACTTCCTATCCCTTCCTAGCATCACTAACAATACCCTTTCTCACTATCCCAAATCATATAGCGACTCTCAGATCATTCTCCTACACCATGGCTCTGTTTCTCCACAATCTACTGAATTATGCCCAACTGTCCTCTATTGTTGCCACATATATTCCAGAATCTTCATTCTAACTTTGTACTGTTTCCTAAAAGTATTCCCTGATTTTATTCCTTTGTGACTTTATTATTCATTCATTCATCTAGTCAGTTATACCTTTTATTCATTTATTTGAATATACAGCAGATATTGTGTATCAAGCATGGTACTGTTATCTTGGGATTACTGACCCATGAGATAGACTTGTGTCTTCCTCTAATGGAATTTACACTGTACCACAGAAAATAGATATTCAGAAGTTATTATAACATTGTATTTAGTAGTCACTGACTAGAAAAAATCCCCAAGACATAATGAAAAAAGCAAGGTATGCAATAGTTATGCTATTATTAATGGTAAAAACAAGTTTGTGTGTATTGAGCATTTAAACATATTTGTATATGCATTAAGTATCCGCTTTTTCAACAGATATTTTTATCGAGCACTTACAATATATTAGGCACTGTTTTACATGCTGGACCAGCAGTAAATAGAACAAAATCCTTGCCCTAATGGAGCTTACTTCATGGTAGAGGTCACAGGTTTAGTTGTTCCCCCAGATAGTCATATGACTAGTTCCTAATTTTTTCAGGTCTTTACTCCAAAATCATTTTTCTCTTTTAGGACCTTTTTTGCCAGCCCATCTAAAGTTGCAAACAGACTCTTCTCCTGACCTCTTATTCATCTTCCTAGGTTTATTTTTTTACCTTAGTACTCATGCTGTCTAATATACTAAATGTGTGTCTACCTGACACTTAACAGTTGCTCAAAAATATTTGTTAAATAATGAGTGAAGTATATATTTTTAGGTAGTAATAACTGCTTTCCAGACAGATAAAGACTTTGAATGGACTCCATCTATGTAGTGTGAACCAAAATTTGTGCTCCAATTTTTATCAGTTTCCTAGGTTTCATCCTTTGATGAAATAAAAAATATGTATGTATTAATTTCAACCATATGATGTTGTTTTTATATATCAAAAATTGTTACATATCAGCAATTTCATATAGTTTGAACTAAAATGGACAAACAATGCCCAATTTGAAGTATGGTTTAATTATAATAGCAAATGAATGCCTTTTAAAGTTGGTATTAAATAAAATACCCAGAAATTATTATGATACAGGAAAAATGCAAAAGCACTGTACAAACAAATGAAATTAAGTCAACCTTATTACATTTCAAAAGAAAAATGCCTATATGTAAAACTTTTATTGAGAAGACAGATGAATAGTGAAAAATGGCTGGCTCACTGTGTTTACAGAGATATTTTATGAAATTGTCAAAAAATCGAATGATCATCTGCAACCTAAACAAATCATAGAAAGGTAATAAAAAATTTTATCTCCCAATATTGAAAGCCTACTATGTGCCATATGCTGTGGATTCATTATCTTTAATTCTCAAAACAATACTGAGAAGTAGGTTTTTTAAAAAACCTTTATATTACAATTGAGAAAAATAAGGTAATCAAGGAAACCAAGAACCTTATCTAATGTCACAGAGTGGAATTAGAATTTCTACCTAATTTTGAATGTATCTAAAGGCCATGCATGATTTCTTTTGTCACATCATGTATACTTTTGTTGAAAATAATTTTTAGAAATTGGTCTTTTCGGCCTTCGATAAACTTTAACACCTCTTCATGCTAAAACTCTCAATAAGCTAGGTATTGATGGAACGTATCTCAAAATAATAAGAGCTATTTATGACAAACCCGTAGCCAATATCATACTGAATGGGCAAATCCTGGAATGATTCCCTTTGAAAACTGGCACAAGACAAGGATGCCCTCTCTCACCACTCCTATTCAACATAGTATTGGAAGTTCTGGCCAAGGTAATCAGGCAAGAGAAAGAAATAAAGGGTATTCAAATAGGAAGAGAGGAAGTCAAATTGTCTCTGTTTGCAGAAGACATGATTGTATATTTAGAAAACTCCATCGTCTCACCCCAAAATCTCCTTAAGCTGATAAACAACTTCAACAAAGTCTCAGGATACAAAATCAATGTGCAAAAATCACAAACATTCCTATACACCAATAATAGACAAAGAGCCAAATCATGAGTGAACTCCCATTCACAATTGCTACAAAGAGAATAAAATACCTAGGAATACAACTTACAAGGGCTGTGAAGGATCTTTTCAAGGAGAACTACAAAGCACTGCTCAAGGAAATAAGAGAGGACACAAACAAATGGAAGACTATTTCATGCTCATAGATAGGTAGAATCAATACCGTGAAAATGGCCTTACTGCCCAAAGTAATTTATAGATTGAATGCTATCCCCGTCAAGCTACCACTGACTTTCTTCACAGAATTAGAAAAACTACTTTAAATTTCATATGGAACCAAAAAAGAGCTCATATAGCCAAGACAATCCTAAGCAAAAAGAACAGAGTCAGGAGTCATGCTACCTGACTTCAAACTATGCTACAAGACTATAGTAACCAAAACAGCATGGTGCTGGTACCAAAACAGTTATACAGACCAATGGAACAGAACAGAAGCCTCAGAAATAACGCCACACATCTACAACCATCTGAACTTTGACAAACCTGACAGAAACAAACAATGGAGAAAGGATTCCATATTTAATAAATGGTGTTGGGAAAACTGGCTAGCCATATGCAGAAAGCTGAAACTGGATCCCTTCCTTACACCTTATACAAAAATTAACTGAAGATGGATTAAAGACTTACACATAAGACCTAAAACCATAAAAACCCTAGAAGAAAACTTAGGCAATACCATTCAGGACATAGGCATGGGCAAAGACTTCATGAGTAAAACACCAAAAGCAATGGCAACAAAAGCCAGAATTGACTAATAGGATCTAATTAAACTAAAGAGCTTCTGCACAGCAAAAGAAACTATCATCAGAGTGAACAGGCAACCTAAAGAATGGGAGAAAATTTTTGCAATCTATCCATCTGACAAAGGGCTAATATCCAGAATCTACAAGGAACTTAAACAAATTTACAAGAAAAAAGCGAACAACCCCATCAAAAAGTGGGCTAAGGATATGAACAGACACTTCTCAGAAAAAGACATTTATGCAGCCAATAAACATATGAAAAAAAGCTCATAATCACTGGTCGTTAGAGAAATGCAAATCAAAACCACAATGAGATACCATCCCATGCCAGTTAGAATGGCGATCATTAAAAAGTCAGGAAACAACAGATGCTGGAGAGGATCTGGAGAAATAGGAACACTTATACACTGTTGGTGGGAGTGTAAATTAGTTCAACCATTGTGGAAGACAGTGTGGCAATTCCTCAGTGATCTAGAACCAGAAATACCATTTGACCCAGCCATCCCATTACTGGGCATATACCCAAAGGATTATAAATCATTCTACTATACAGACACATGCACATATATGCTTATTGTGGCACTATTCACAATAGCAAAGACTTGGAATCAACTCAAATGCCCATCAGTGATAGACTGGATAAAGAAAATGTGGCACATATACACTATGGAATACTATGTAGCAATAAAAAAGAATGAGTTCATGTCCTTTGCACGGACATGGATGAAGCTAGAAACCATCATTCTCATCAAACTAACACAAGAACAGAAAATCAAACACCGCATGTTCTCACTCATAAGTGGGAGTTGAACAATGAGAACACATGGACACAGGGAGGGGAACATCACACACTGGGGCCTGTCAGGGCATGGGTGGCTAGGGGAGGGATAGCATTAGGAGAAATACCTAATGTAGATGATGATTTGGTGGGTGCAGCAAACCACCATGGCACGTGTATACCTATGTAACAAACCTGCACGTTCTGTACATGTATCCCAGAACTTAAAGTATAATAAAGAAAAAAAAAACTTGGTCTTTTCAATTTTATGTCTTGATATTTGTGGAAATAATTTATTCTCATGTAGCAGAATAATAGTATCTGACAATTTTATAATTCTAGATGTTTGATAATTTTAGAAGTCTAAACTCCAATATTGCCTTATATTTTTAAAATTGGAATTCTTTTGAAAAGAAACATGTTAAAGGCACTCTTGGAGAAAATCATATCTGATTGTTTTGTTGACTAACAATTCTAATAAAAATATTTTTAGAGGGACTAGACTAATGACTGATAAAATGTTTTGAAATGATGAAGCATGTGCCTTTTCCACATTCAAATCACCATGGTGAAAGTATTTCGAAATAGTGGGCTGACATCAACAGTGGATTGGTTAAAGAAAATGTGGTACATATATACCAGGAATACCACGCAGCCATAAAAAAGATTGTACACTTATGCTATGGAATACTGTGCAGCCATAAAAAAATGATCCATGAACACCATGGACTACTATGCAGCTATAAAAAGATGGTACATATACACCATGGAATACTGTGCAGCCATAAGAAATGTGGTACATGTACACCATGGAATACTGTGGAACCATGTCCTTTGCAACACCGTGGATGCAACTGGAGGCCATTATCCTAAATGAATTATCACAGAAACAGAAAACCAAATATCACATGTTCTCACAAATGGAGACTAAACCCTGGATATACACAAATATAAAGATGGGAACAGTAGGCACTGGGGACTCCAAAGGAGAGAAGTTGTGTACTATGTTCACTGTCTGGGTGACAGGATTAATAGAAGCACAAACCTCAACATCACACAATATACCCTTATGAGAAACCTGCATGTGTACCTCCTGAATCTACACTCAAAGTTAAAATAAAAAATAGTGGGCTGAAACAGATAAGGTTAAAATAGCACAGTACAAGTGATCTATAAATTTCATCTTGAGAAATAAAGGACTGATAAGGATTTTGAAAGAAATTTTAGTGACAGAGACAAAGTATTCTTTTAGTCAACAAATATTTTTCTGTGCCTGCTGTGTGCAAGGTGTTACTGTGGTGCTAGGAATACAATGGTAAACCTTTCAAGTAACTTGACTACCAACCTTTATTGTACACTTAACTTTATACTCATTCTTTTCAAGCACATATGAAACATGCTTCAGGACAGACCTGTATACATGCTAGCCCACTAAATGAATCTCAGCAAATTTAAAAGGATAGAAATAATACACACGATATCCTCCAGTTTCAATGGAATTAAGTTAGAAATCGACAACAGAAAGAAACCTGAGAGATCTCTCAACTATTTGGGAATTAACACACTTCCAAATAACCTATAGGTCAAAGAAAAAATCAAAAAGGAAATTACGAGATAGTTTTAACTGAATGAAAATAAAAACAAAACATAAAATGTATGGAACACAGGTAAAGCAGTACTAAGAATATCTGAAATGCTTATCTTAGAATGGAAAGAAGATCAAGAATCAATAATTTAACCATTAACCTTGGTAAGCAAGAAGACCTAATCTAAATGAGTAGAAGGAAAGAAATAGACCAGAAATTAATGAATAAAATATTGAAGAATATGTCTACCAAAAGAAGTATAAGACGTACACTGAAAACCCCAAAACATTACTGAGAGTAATTAAAGAAGATATAAGTAAATGGAGAGATATACCATATTTAGAGTTTGGAAAACTCAGTATTATTAAGATAGAACTCCAAATTGAACCCAATGCCTATCAAAATTCCAGCAGGACTTTTTATAGAAATTGACAAACTGCAGGAGGTCAAGACCAGCCTGGCCAACATGGCAAAACCCCGTCTCTACAAAAAAAAAATACAAAAATTAGCCAGGCGTGGTGGCAGGCGCCTGTAATCCCAGCTGCTCTGGAGACTGAGGCAGGAGAATCGCTTGAACCCGGGAGGCAGAGGTTGCAGTGAGCCAAGATCGCGCCACTGCACTCCAGCCTGGGCGACAGAGCGAGACTCCGTCTCAAAAAAAAAAAAAAAAAAGAAAAGAAATTGACAAACTGATCCTAAATTTATGTGGAATAGCAAGGCACCTATAATGGCCAGAACAATTTTGAAAAGGAAAAACAACACTTGAGAGCTTATGCTACCTGATCTCATGACTTATTATAAAGCCACAGTTATCAAGACATTGTGGTATTGGGCTAAGAATACATAGATCCATGGAACAGAATAGAGTCAGATGCCAATGGCAAAAGGACAGTTTCAACACACTGCTGGAAGGATTGGATATGCATATGTAAAAATTATGTATATATATTTATATATGTACTTAGACTTTTACTTTAAATGAAAATTAGCTCAAAATGGATCGTATAACTTAATTCAAGAGCTGAAATTATAAAGCTTTTGTAAGATAACATAGATAACAAATCTATAAATTAGAAAAAGAAAACAAATTTATAAAGTAGAATTCACCAAGGTTCAAAATGCTTACTTTTTGATAAACACTATCAAGAACATTTAAAAACAAGCTACTTAGAGAAAATAGTTCCAGTCGTATATCTGACAATGGACAGATATATTTGAAAAATTCTCCCAATTTTATATATAATAAAACAACCCAGTTAATAAGTGAGTGAAATGCTTGAATAGACATTTCACCAAAGAAGATACACGAATAACTAGTAAACTCCATGAAAAGATGCCCAACATCATTACTCTCTTGGGAGATGCAAATTACAACCAAAATGTGATTCTACAACACACTCACTAGAATGGCTGTAATTGAAAACAGTGACTATCAAATGTTGATGAGGATGTGGAGAAATTGCACATCTCACACATTGTTGCTGGGGATGTTCAATAGCACAGCTAGTAAGGAAAACAGTGTGGCAGTTAAACTTGCACTTGAAGTACAACCCAGCCCTTTCATTCCTAGATATTTACCTAGGAGAAATGAGAACATATGTTTACACAAAGGCTTGTATGCAGGTGTTTATAAAAGCATTATTTGTAATAGCCAACACTTGGAAACTATGCAAATATTTATCATCTGGTGAAGAGATCATTTTTTTTTTGCATATAATGGAATACTGAGGAATGAGAAGGCATGAAAAGTTTGGGGTGTACCTGAAAAACATTATGCTAAGTTTATAAATAATGTCAGACAAGGTTAGATTATTTATTGTAAGATCATATATATGAAATTTCTATAAAAGGCAGAAGGAGACAGAAAGCAGATCAATGGTTGTCTGAGGCCATGGGTAGAAGGGAGATTGACTGCAAAGGTGTGATGGAAGTTTCTCAAAACTGGATCATAGTGATGGATGCGCAGTTGTTTACATTTCCCAAAATTTGTTAAAGTTAGACTTTAATATATATATGTACATATGTAAATACATATGTAATTTTACATCATTAAAGGTTTTTATTTTTTATAAGGATCACTTTTTGTAAGAATCATTCGGGTCCTTCAACCTAAATGCAGAGTTTTGTTTATCTCTCTAGTTTAATGATTCTTAACATCAGCTACAAACTAGAATCATTTTGACAGTTATTTACAGTTATTTAAAGAATCACTTTTTTTCTAAGAATCATTTAGGTCCTTCAATCTAAATACAGAGTTTTGTTTCTCTCTCTAGTTCAATGATTCTTAACACCAGCTGCAAATTAGAATCACCTTGACAGTTATTTAAAAATGTCAAGCTGAGCTCCACCTGAAAATAATTCAACCCAAATCTCTGGGGTGGACCCAGGGTGTCAGTGGTTTGTTAGAGCATCCTTGGTGGTTCAAATGTATATCTAAGATTGAGAACCTCTGCCCTAGGTGGTGCTTTCCCCAACACGAGGTGAAATCACTGTCACTGAAGAATCCTTTAGATGCTTTGAGGCAGAAAAAAAATTGAGAATCACTACTTTAGGCCTTTAATTCCTTATCTAGAAAATAAGGATACTACTACTTCCTTATTGTATCTCAAGCTTGTTTGAAACAAATTGGTAATGAAGGTACACACTTCCTAAATTCTGCAGTAGCTTTTTGTTATTCTGTCCAATCTTCTATGCTTCTTTGTCTGTGGAACAATAAAGAAATCATTGCTGTTCATAATGAGTAAGATCTGGAAATGTCTTTTGAATGGCTTCTCTATTCATTGTAGCTTTCGAATTGTGTATTTTATTATATAGTAATTGAGAGGAAATGTATATAGTTTATGATCCTAATATTACTTAATTGTTTAAAATAGTCATGGTGGAATTTATAAATCCTGTGTTTTTATAATTTTCACAGTAGTGAGTTATACACCTATTCAACAGTACTATTCTTTTTTTTTCTTTCTTTCTTTCTTTTTTTGAGGCGGAGTCTTGCTTTGTTGCCCAGGCTGGAATGCAGTAGCGTGATCTCAGCTCACTGCAATCTCCACCTCCTGGGTTCAAGCGATTCTCCTGCCTCAGCCTCCCGAGTAGCTAAGATTACAGGCACATGCCACCACGCCCGGCTAATTTTTTGTATTTTTAGTAGAGATGGGGTTTCACCATGTTAGCCAGGATGGTCTTGATCTCCTGACCTCGTGATCCATCCACCTCAGCCTCCCAAAGTGCTGGGATTACAGGCATGAGCCACCGCACCCGGCCAGTACTATCATCTCTTTTTTTTTTAAACTATTTTAGATTCTTTTTAAAATTGAGCCACAGTCATTTTCATGAACAATTTCAGTAGCAGCCTAGTTTTACGCTAAATTGTTCAAAGCTTAGTCTGATGAATAGGGTGGGGTATCAGGCTAGGAAATACATTTTTGAAGATGGTTTATGAATATAAAGTAATTAGATTTTTTTTTTCTTGTGCCTCCCCAGCTGGCACTAAGGGCTGTTTCAAAAGTTGAGTGTAGAATTAAACAGTGATCTCATTGTTGAAAAGAGTGTAGCCTCCTAAGATGCCTACATTGGAAACTAGATTTTGTTTTATTATTTCATTTTTGGAATGATTATTAAAATAATTGGTTATGTTATTTTGGCATTTCTTTATGAACATATATAATAACTATCAGTAAGTCAGAATATTCACTTACCCAGAATATCCTGTTTCCCCCGTAGTCCTGGGATATATTTTTTCCTTCCATCATGTGGAATATTATTTATCCTTTAGATTATTATAATTTTGTTTTCATATTAGCTGTTAAAAATGAGTATTATAAGGTTTTAAGAACCACTAAGAAACTTATTGACAAAGAATATAACTAGATTTTTATTATATAAGAATTTTTTTTGCTAATACTAATAAAGACATAAGACTTTATTGTGGTTTATGTGTTATCTGTAAACTTTGATGCAACTAATAGACACTTGGTAGTTTCTGCTTCTCCCATTTTATCTGTATAGTATATCCAAAATATACGTATGCTTTTGGTGGAGAGGGGCATACAAGCCAACACCTTATCAAATGATAATGTAAATAAACAAAAATTGAAAATAGACTTTTTTTTAGTAATCATTTTCCCTTATTACTTTAGGAAGAGTGACGAGGCTGGAATAACTATGCTAATTGTAAATCTGTTACTCTCTGTGGCATTTACATAAAAGTTATTTAATAAGTCTTCAATTAACACCTGCCAAATCTGGAGCAACATTTTTTAAATGACTGCAGAGTCATTATGGCTAAGAGAGTTCTTTACAGTAAATATTTTTCTTTTGAGGAAAATAAGATTGTTGTAATTACAAGCTTCAGTGATTAAAATGCAAATAAAGGTGATGAGATTTAAAATAAATGTGGAAAGAATGTCATAGATTGAAGAGATATATATATCAGTTGAATCAGCAAGCAGCTAAAATGGTGAATGAATTAAGGTCACTGTGTCTTTTGGCAAACCTTAATTTCAAATAAAACTGGTAACAACAAGTGTTTTTCTTTTCTAATAACCTTTATTTAAATTCATGTTCTAAAACTGCAGTTTATGAACAGAATTAATGTCACTCTAGCTATCTAATTGTAAAAATTGTTTTTGTTACTTCATCATTGTTTTTGGGAATAGACTATAACCCACAGTATCTTCCTATCTATGAAATAAACTGTAGCTATTCTAATAAAATTACAGTACTTTCTTAGTATTTTGGGATGTATATATGTGTATATATGACATTCTATATACTACATAAAAGAATCTTTTATTTGCTGTGTGGTTGTCTATAAAGAACTGAAGTACTGTCAAGAACTTTCTTTTTGTGAGCAGAAATTTACATTCCTAAGATAATTTTTAAAAATACGGTTTTATTGAGATATAATGCATACCATACATTTTACCCTTTTAAAGTTTACAATTCAGTGGCTTTTAAAATATAATCACAGAATTGTGCAACTATCACCACAATCAAGTTTAGGGCATTTTAATCTCCCCGGAAAGAAACCCCATACGCATTAGCAATCATTGCGCATTTCCACCACCCATTCCTCCCCCTTACCCCTAAGCAACCATGTATCTATTGTGGTCTGTATAGATTTGACTGTTCTGGACATGTCATGGAAGTGTAATCATATAATATCTAGTTTTTAGTGACTAGCTTCTTGGACTTAGTATAATGTTTTCAAAGTTCATCCATGCTGTACATGCTGTAGCATATGCCAGGACATCATCCTCTTTATTGCTGAATAATATTTCACCACTTAGATATACCACATTTTATTTATCCACACATCAGTTGATGGACATTTGGGATGTTGACACTTTTAGGCTATTATGAATAATGCTGCTCTGAATATAAAGGTACAGGCTTAAAATTATTTTCAGTATAAATCTAGGAGTGGAATTGCTGGGCTTCGTCTTTTTTCAGTGTCTTAAGGTAGAAGGTTAGGTTATTGATTGAGATCTTTAACACTACTTCAGCTGTATTTGATAAATTTTATGTCTTTCATTTATCTTAGAGTATTTTTAAATTTGCATTGTGATTTCATATTTGACCCATTGGTTATTTGTTAGCGTGTTGTTTAATTTCCACATATTTGTTAATTTCCCAAATTTCTTTGAATTATTAGTGTCTAAAAGGACTAATGATTTTAGTCCTTTTAAGTTTATTGTACTTTTCCACTCCAGTGTTTCCATTGGGTTTTTATTTTATATCTTTTCATCTGTGTTCTCTATTTCATGAGACATTGTCATCATACCTTTCATTTCTTCTTTAAGCATGGTTTCCTTTAGTTCTTTAAATGTATTTATAATGTTTGCTTTGAAGTCTTTGTTATATTTAACTTCTGGGACCTCTCACAAGTATTTTCTATCACTTGCTTTTCCCCTTCTGTAGGTATTACACATTCCTGTTTCTTTGCACGTCTCATAATTTCTTGATAAAGATGGCAATTTAGGTAATATATTGTAGCTATTGGTTAATAATTTATCTCCCCCCTTATTAGGTTTGTTTTCTTGTTGTTTGCGTATTTATTTGTTGTATGAGTTGGCTAGGTAATTTTAATGAAGTCTGTTTGACTTTGGTGTCACTCTTCAGAGGGTGCGGCCTTCGGTGTGGCCACATTTACCCTGGGAATCCAGTGGTCTCTACCTGACTCATTTTGCCTTTCCCTGATACCTTCTTTGTCGGCCTCATTTGCTATCACGTGTAGCTGTTTTATACCTCACTAATTGCCATCTTCACTAATTGCTTTATTGTTTTTGACAATGCATTAGGGCTTAAATTGTTCCACATCCATTTAAATTTGATTCATTTTTGTGGCCATTCTTCGATTTGAATTCTGACACCAAGATGACACTTCTTAGCTGTCTCATTCCCCGGTTTTCTCTAATGAACTAGATCTTTTGCTTGTTTCTCTTAATTAAGTGAACTACCAGCCTCCTTTTATTTGCTTATTACCAAGTCTCCATAGTTTTTGAGACCACCTTTGGGCTCCAACTTATCCGCAATCTGAATCAGATAAAGTCAGTTTCTTTGGGTAGTGCTTAGGGCCTTCTGTTTTAAGGTCTCTTCCCCTGGGCAAAATCTCCGAGCCACTACTTCGGTAGCTGGGCCAGCATGTAGCTTCTGGTCTTCTTTATATACCTCTCCCGGTGTAGAAACTGCCCTGTGAATGCGCTGAGGTGAAGACATTTGGGTCCCTATTTTCTCAGCTTTCCTATCCTGGGGTAGAACCTCTACCTTATGAGTAGGGGCTAGGTGGAGAAAGGAAGTTCCTGAATTCTCATCATATGCATTAGGAATTTAGTCTTTTCAACTCAGAATGAGGGGATGAGAAATTGCTGACAGCCTGCTCCTTCCCATGAGATGCTATAACCCTTTACTGGAAGCCAAGGGAAGAGGGAGACCCATCTTTTTGGCCACAGCCACTTGGATTGGAGTTTCTGTCCGTCTGCGTTGGGAATGGGTGGGGAAAAGCAGGCTGCAGCTGAAGCGCTGCGGACTCTTAAAAACTAAGCCACAACCTGCTGCTTCCCAACCCATTCCCAACTCAATGGATAGAAGCTCCAATCTGTCCAACGTGCTTCTTCCCAATCCTAATCTTAGTATATTTTCCTGAATAAATGTTTCTTAATTTGGTATATACCCTTAGGATCATTTCACCAGTTGTGCTTGTATTGCTGGGGAGTGGGTCCACAGACTTTCTCACCCTGCCGTCCTGATAGCCCCTAAAATAAACTTAAGGGAAATAGAGACATAGATAACTTTTTAAAGAGGTAAGCATTCACTTTGATTCCCTGATAATTAATCAACCCATAACTCTGCCTTATATATCTCAAGCCGAAGACACTTTGTTTTACCCTCTCCAGAGAATAAGCCTCTAATCTTCTGACAGTCATTTGCCTGAATAGAGTAAGGGATCAGAAGGCCTGTTTCTCAAGTTGACTTTCAAACTCTGTTCCTATTCCAGCTTCATTTTGCTTCCGGTGCCATCTGGGGTCACCATTCCAGAGCCTCTTGAGGATGCGTGTATAAATTGTGTTGCTTTGGGGCTTTCTCTGCTGTTTTTCTAAGCTCCTTAGCAGTGGAGAGACTGAAGTTTGTTATCAATTGTTCATATGCTTTTCTGCTTTCAAATTTTAGTTGTCGTTGTCTCTTCCAGATATTAGTTCTTGTAGATTTATGCTATTTTTAAGATTTCTTTATTCTCATTTAGTGGAATTTCAGGAGATAGTGAATATAAATGTTTATGTCCAACTCACCATCTTCAGCAAAGAAAGATTCTACTTCTATTTTTAATCTCAAAGGCTTCACCGTTTTTCTTCAACCTTCACTATAACCCTCACTTGATTTGCTTTTAAAATATACTAGATGCTGTCTTAACTGACCTTCACATAACTGGCATGCCAGATTAATGAATGCTCTCCATTCCCTCTGTAAAATACATTATGGATGCCCACTGCAAGAAGCAAAAAGCTACTCCCAAGTATAGCTGTATCCTTCTGCTCCCACCAATTAAGTTGGTGTTTGTAGGAATCAGTTTATTCCTCTTTAAAGAAATGGAAGCTGTAAACATTATTGATGTGGTTATTTAAGAAATATACTGTAGAACTCTGGTAAGCCATATCAAAAGTTAAAGAATGAGTACACATACTTTTAATTTAAAATAAAAGATTTATGCTTTGTAATTGTTATGATTTTTTGCTTTAACAGCTTTCTCAATTAAATGAACAACTACTAGCCCTGAATGTATTAACAGCTTGTTTTAAAATAACAAAAAATTTTATTATATCATATGGATCAAATGTGTGGTTCTGTTGTGTTGTGTGCTGAATTTTCACATACTTAACAAGAGAATTGTTTTTGTTTAGTTCCAGATGTTGAAGTGAAAGGAGAGTGTTCTAGCTATTATCTCTTGTTACAAGGTAATGGCAATAGAAGATGTAAAGCCACATTGATTCACTCAGCCAACCAGATCAATGGCTCATTTGCACTCAATTTAATTCATGGAAAGATGAAAACAAAGACAGAAGAAGCCAAATTGAGTAAGTGTTAACTTTAGGTAGAAAAATATGTTTACATTGTTTGTGTGTGTAGTTAGCATATGTGGCTTTAAGTAGAAGAAATACTAAAAATTTAATGAATTTATTTTCACCAAACTCCATTCTCTTTCATTAATTTACCTTTTATTTAAAACATATTATGACATATTTTTACAATTTAATGTGCAAAGAGCAAATTCCTTTTACATTATACCTAGTAAAGTTTAGTAGATCAGCCTTCAATTCTAAAAATGAAATTTTTAGTATTTTCCACTTTAAATACATATATTTTGCTATATTTCTCATTTTCATTTACATCTTCTCAAGCCACATGTTCTATTTTATTGCCCATCTTTCCCTCTTCTTCCCAGGCTTTATTATTTAGGTTATCGATTGCTGCATAACAAACTACCCCAAATTTAACTTAAAAATAGGAGTTTATTATTATCTCTCATGGTCCTGTGGGTTGATGGGCTCAGTTGGATGTTTCTATTTTGAGGTCCTGCATATGATTACAGTCACATACAACTATGGCTCCAGTCATTTGAAGATTCCACAGGGCTTGATGTCTAAGATAGTTTCTTCACACCCATGTTTGGTGCCTGGGCTAGGATGACTGGAACAGATGAGGTCTGATTTTCTCTTCACAGACCCTTTCCTCACAGCTAGCTTGGGCTTCCTTACAACATCATGGTCTTAGGGCAGACTGACTTCTTTTTTTTTTTTTTTTTTTTTGAGACAGAGTCTTTCTCTGTCACCAGGCTAGAGTGCAGTGGTGCAATCTTCACTCACTGCAACCTCTGCCTCCCAGGTTCAAGTGAGTCTCCTGCCTCAGCCCCCCAAGTAGCTGGGACTACAGGTGTGCGCCACCATGTCCAGCTAATTTGTGTATTTTTAGTAGAGACGGGGTTTCACCATGTTGGACAGGATGGTCTCGATCTCTTGACCTCGTGATCTGCCTGCCTCGGCCTCCCAAAGTGCTGGGATTACAGGCGTGATCCACTGTGCCTGGCCTAGGCTGACTTCTTACATGGTTGCTGACTTAGAGCAATTGTTCTGTGAAGCTACAAGGCTTTCTGTTTCCTAGCTAGAAGTCATTCAGTGTCACGTTTACGTTACCTTATTTGTTACATCGTGTGAAGCATGTCCAATAATTAGCAATCTTAAGGGAGGACTGCCACAGCGTGGAGAATAGGAAAGATCATCACTATGCCAACCACCAGTAACGGGAGTCTAAATACATCTGTCTGCTGCCCCATGGGCTACTATTTCGGTCCACCATGTACTGGTTACCAATTTGTCCTAGTCCGATGTGACAGAACACACTCACATACAAGTTATGTGAAGCAGATTTATTACTTACAGATAGGCAGCAAGGAACAAAAGAAGCCTAGGATCTGTTGTGAGTCAGGCCCCCAAGGCTCACGAAAGCTTCCCAGGGCAGATGGAGTCTTGACTGCATGTGCGCCATTTGCACCACAGCTAAGGGACCCCAAAAGGCAGCCTGACCTGGCTTCTGTATTTGAGGGGCCATGTGACTCATTGGGCAACGCTTTGAAGGACATTCTGCTTTTAGGGGCCAGAGGAAAAAAACTCAAGCTATCCTGGGCAGTTCCTCCCTATTTCAAGATAGTACATTTCCAGTGCATTCTACAGTTATTCTGAGTAAAATGGGCATGAAGAATGGGGAGAGAGACATGGCTAAGGCTATCATGGGACCATCCAGCACATTTATCTAGGTTGGATTCATTGTGGAGGGGACTGCACAAAAAGGAATAACAGGAGATGTGGTTCATTCAGTGGCTTTTGGGGGTATCTTTAGAGACTAGCTACCATTCCCTATCTGTGATTTCTGATCAGGTAGAAGAAAATATGATTCAGGGAATTCTACTTTGCTATCTAAATTCCCTCAATTTAAAAATCAGGTCAGTGTTTAAAATGCAAAATAATTGAGTATGCTTATTTTCTGCTGCTTAATTATTATTATTATTTACTTTGAAATATATAAGGTCGAGAGAGGTGAGTGATTGACTTTTATTTTTGTTGAATCGTTGCTATAACACATTTCCCAGGAACTGAGTACTAATTGTTGGCAAAGGGCATCGTTAATGTTGACCTTTTTTTTTCTTATTTCTCAGGTTTTCCTTTTGACTTATTATCACTTCCACATTTTTCTGGGGAGCAGATTGTACAGAGAGAGAAACAGTTAGCTAATGTTCAAGTTTTAGCTTTGAAAGAATGCCTAAGTAAGTAACAATTTGTATATTTCATCCTACTCTAAAAATGTTGACTTGTTTGGACATAAGCTACCTTTATTTGCACACTTTTTCTTATATAGTTTATCTTTTATTTATGCTACTTATTTATAGAACTATTTTTGAAAGCAATGATGTAGAGTAGAAGAGATATTTTCACTAGATTCAGAATATTTCTGTTTATTTGTACATCACTGTTAACATTTGTAAAAGTATTTCATCAGGCAAATTTTGTATTTCAAAATTTGTTTTTAATTGTATGCTAGAGAAGGTATGTAAGTTTTATTTTTCTATGTATAACTCTTGATAAAATATCTTTTTATATATTTTTGGTAGCAGAAGTTGGATGCTACAAATAGGAAAAAATGCAAGTCTTAGAGAAATTAATGTGTTACCTTGAGCATTGATTCTTAGAGTTTAATAATGATCATCAATAATAAGTAAGAACATTTCATGTACTAAGTGACATTGGCATTATAGATTTATCTTATTCAGAAAAGAGTCATAATTTCACATTTTTTCTCTTTTACAGTTAATTTGGCTATCAGTCTTATTTTTTAATATAAATTTTAAGCATTCATTTGTTGCCTAATTGAACTTATTTATTGTTATGTAATTTCTAAGAAATTGATTCAAATTGTGAGTCCTCCTTAGTTGTATGTATAAAAAAAGTTATTCGAATTATATATTACATATATTATAAAATAAGAACTATCATTCTTTTGTTTAAAAACATATTTAAAAATTGTGAATTCAGTAGCCTACCTATTCAATAGAAGATAATTTTAGAATAGTTGGTCTCAATTATTCATGTAAAGATTGCAGACTTTTTCAGTTGTAAAAATCCAGGGTAATCGTTTAGTCTTGAGCTCCTCTAACCATTGGTGTTTTTTTTTTTAACCAAGAAAATGATGTTTGCTTAAGGAAAGTGTAATTAGAAAGGCAAATCATTTTTAATAAAGTGTAGTACATGTTATAACCAACAAATACATAAATACATACACACACATATATACTGAAATACCAGTATTGTTATGGTTATAAAATGTTTATTTCAGACATCAGCCAGCTGTATTATTCATTTTTTAACTCTGCTCCATTCCTGCCAAAAACCCGTCAGGCCCTGATTTCCTTGCCCCTCTGGCAGCTTTTTATAACTCAGTTCCTTCAACATCTCCACTGATTCATCTTCACCTCTGTTCCTCACCTTTCCAAACAGAAAAACTGTCAGAAGAGCAAGGACCTTTCTGAAGCTGGTGCATCTCTTCTTTGTGAAAGGAGAAGACTTAACCCCAAGAGGGCCATCCCTCCTGGTTGTGTGGAAAGGGAAATATGACAGCTATAACTAGGTTGCTGCCTAGAGGTGTGAGTGAAAAGTTCAACAGAGTTGGTGAGAGGGCAAGAGAGAGTACAGAAATGCTAAAAAAAAATCGTAGGGATGCCACTAGACTGGGCAAAGAGTAAGGTGGGAATCTGAAACTGAAGAAGACCTTAGAGCTGGTTGCTGCTAGAGACACTAGCTCTGGGTATGTCCATGAAATGGCCAATTTGCAATCGGAAGCATTAAATCTTGATTCAGATAAATGATCCAGTTAATCTATTTATGATGAAAATACTTACTGAACAAATCTCTTCTCTACCCAGAGAGTAAATACTGGATTAAAAACTTGGAGACAAAGATGCATCTGTTTAGAATGCCTGTGTCTCAAAAGGCATTTGCAGAGGCATTTGCAGAGGCAAACGACAGCAAAAGAAAGTTTCCAATGTAAGCATGTCTTAAGTGTCTACTTCAGTGATTTTCAAATAATTGAAGTGTGAATGTAAAAGTACTTAAAGTAATGCAGTTAACTTATTTGTACATGATAAAAAGTAAAGAATATAATGGGAACAGCTCTCTTTGGAAAAAAATTAGTGGTTCAGTATCCATACAGAGATTATAGTGTTTACAGAAAAACAAAATTTGTTCAAAAAGATTTCCTCAAATTATCAACAAAACACGGGGTAGACTTGTTACTCTTTTTCCACTATTTCTCTAATACTAAATTAGAAAGAGTAGCTAGAAAAATTTGCACAAAAATGTACTCAAAAATGTACTCACTAATAACACTGTTGAGGCACTTTGTTTTTTAAAATAACACGAAATAAAATTTGTTAGGGCTTAATTTTTAAAATTAGTTTATTTTCATTAATTTTATTTTGAAAATTATATCTAATACTATTTAATTAGAATGATATTTAAAATTTGTAAGCTTGTGACTTATATTTTACCAAATTTGTTGGTAATTTATAACTTTTTGTATTTGGAAATATTAAAAATCTTGTTTCACTGATTTTTCAAGAAAAGGCTTAAGAATGCTGAAGAATTTTTAAATAAAAGACTGTTCAGTATGATGCAAGATAAGTATGAAAACAGCAGTATTATCATTTTGCTCCAGTATTGCAGTCTCTACTCTGAGCTCCCTACATCTTTGTTAAATTTATAAAACACAGTGCAAAACTTATGCTCGACCTGCTGATTCCTTTGGATGTTCTGCTTCTACATTTTTCTTTAATAAATCCTTAGTTATTACTAGCTTTCTTAGGAAAATAGCATTCTTATGCTGACTCATTTTTAGACTTTAGTCCAATGTTTTTCTCTCAAATATTTATCTGCCACTTATATGCAAACTCATTTGTGTGAAGATTATGTTTTACCTAGGTAAATTATCCTGCTTATAACTTGTAAACTTTATCTGTTTTCTCTCTCCATTTCTTAATCATTAAGGTCAATATGAATTCTTATTCTGTTCTTCAAATTTTAATATAATTGACAGGTTTAATAAATATAGGTCAGGTTCAGGTTCAGATTTGAGTGTGTGTGTGTATGTGTGTGTGTGGGTGTATATATATAATTTTTTTTTTTTTTTGAGACAGAATTTTGCTCTGTCACCCAGGCTGGAGTGCAGTGGCATGATCTTGGCCCACTGCAACTTCCACCTCCCGAGTTCAAGTGATTCTTGTTCTTCAGCCTCCCAAGTAGCTAGCATTACGGGCATGTACCACCACGCCAAGCTAATTTTTGTATTTTTAGTAGAGATGAGGTTTCTTCATGTTGGCCAGGCTGGTCTCGAACTCTGGACCTCAGGTGATCCACCTGCTTCGGCCTCCCAAAGTGCTGAGATTACAGGAGTGAGCCAACACACCCGGCCAGATTTCAGTATATTTTTAACATTAATAAAAACATAGGGGCTAATTTCTGAAGCAGATTACTATGTACATCTTCCAGATAAAACCAAACCATTGGTAACTTTTTGTTTTAGAATGGCTCCCAGCAGATTGTGCAGAAAAAGACAATGAACCTTATGATTTTCTCACTAAGAGGGTGTAATAGAGGCAGAATATATTACAGCTCTCATTTTACTGTTACTAATATTCTTGATTGTGGAAGCCATGTTAGTTATCTTGGGTCAGATTTGGAAGGACCCTACCAATGTCCACATTGGTGATGCAGGATTTTACAGAGGCTTGTATCGTGAAGCTGATGTTCTAAAGTAGAACCTTGACACTGGTTGCCTCCTTCTTATTCTACTCCCTTGCATTATTTATGTGCTGACCTCAGGTAGTGTCATGTAATAATGCTTTAATCCTCTGTGTCTAAGGACACAGTACAGTGCTTTTTAGGCAGTAAGCTCTTAAAATTAATAAATGTGTGTTTTGTTGAATTCTCTATGAACTTTTAGGTTACTATTTTATTGTAGAAGAAAATGTTACTAGTCTAGAAGTGTTTTAAAATGAACTATTTTTATCAAAGTAATACATGGATATAGTTTGAAAAATCAAATGATACTGAAAAAGCTTCAAGTGGCAAACAGCAATGCACTACCCATGCCTCCCCATCTTTCAGTCCCTGTGTTCACAGACAGCTATCCTCAGCTCTTCCATGTAGACCCCTATACAAATAATGTAGGTGTGCTGCTATTTCTTGATTTACCAGTTTCAGGCATTATCTTAACATCTAACTATGGAAGATAAAAACTTCACTTTCCCACATAATCCTCACTTTCTCTTTCTGCTTCTTAAAGTGAAGTCATGAATTTTGGTTAAATCAGTGCTTGGCTTTAATATTATTACAATTTTATAAATAAGTTTACTGCTGAGCCATGTAATAAATGATGATGATGATCAGATCTCTCTTATATAATTCTTTGTTTTTCTTATGGTTGATAATCACCTTATTTTAAATTTGCCTACTCTTCTGTATAGACAAAACATTGTTATGTTTTTCCAGAGGCTCCAACATTTCTGCTGCACTCCTATCATTAACATTCATTGTGTATTCAAATACATCAGTTCCTTTTTATTTCTCTATTGTTTTCTTTCCTGGAGTGTTTCATATTTTGCTCGACTATGGACTGATTGCTTATATCTTGCTAATATCTTGAAGATTTCCCTTTCCTTTTTTCTTCTTTTGGAATGTTCTTTTTCCTAGACCCCTTATTCTCCTTTTTCTTGGATTATGCCTTTGTTCGGTTGGTGCACTTCTTCCAGTCACTTTTTGAGCAAAAGTTCATGGAGCATAAATTTTTTGAGTTCTTGCATGTCTGAAAATTTATTTACTTCACTAATAAAATTCTAGGTTAAAAATCATTTTCCCTCAGAATTTCAATGATACTACTTCATTGTCTTCTGCTTTGCTGTGTTTCTGTTGAGAAGTCAAATATAATTCCTATTCTTTGTGGTAAACTAATTTTGGTTTGTTTGTTTTTTACCCACTTTCTGGAAACTTTGTCTCCAGAAGCATTGTCTCTAGAAGGTTTACTTTGAGTCATACTGTGTTTATCTTTCCCCTCTTCCCCACCAGCCCCATTTATTGAACCGTGTAGTTGATTGGCAATTTAAATGGGAGAGTCATATCTTGAAATCTGAAATTTTTTTTATCCTTTTAATAATTTTCTTCCTCCTATTCTCTCTCTCTCTTTCTCTTTCTCTCTCTCTCTCTGAAGCTCTGGAGCTCTTACTAGATATTGACTTTTCTGGACAGAATGCCTGATTTCCATTCCTAGTTTCATATTACTATGTTTTCGTTCTAGTTTTGGGGGGATATCTTCCATTTTATTTTGCAGCTCTTCTATGGAATTTTTGAAATTTGATCTCTCGTGTGCTTAATTTTAGAGTCATTTTTTGTTCATTGATTTTTTTTTCTTTATCAAAGCATCCTGTACTTATTTCATGGGTGCAGTATCTTCTCATATGTCTATGAGAAAATTATAGCAAACTTTGTTTAGTTTTCTACAATGCTTTTGTTTCTGCTGGACTCCCTTTTTTCTGTTTGTTTGCCTTAGTCTCTCTTTTGGATGTTTTTTAGTTTGGGATTCCAATGACTAATACCCACTTCTCCCCCCAACATTTGAACCAACTAAAAAATAAATGTAAGAAATATACAGATGGAGAGAAATTATAGACGAAAGCTGTACTAAAGGATATGGCTTTTAGATCTATGGCCAAGCTGGCCTTCTCATACATAAACCCAGCATCGAATTTTGCCATTGAATGGCTGTCAGAGCCAGGCAACTGCAGACCAACCCTGCAGCAGAAGTCTGCAGAGAAAATACATACTGAAGACTTGCTCACTCAGATGAAAGTCAGAAGAATCTATCAGAGCATGCTTTGTTCATGACTAGCTCAGTGAGTGATGGGAAGGAAGGGGGAGCTGAAAGTGTTAACTGAATCAAATCTTTGCACAGGGAAATAAAGAGCTGCCTCTCCCGCTCAACACCTTTCCTTAAATGTCTGGAGATTCTTTTGTTTCCATCCTATTTTGAAATGGAGGTTTTGTATGCTAACTTCTAAAGTAATATCTGTCAAGCTTCACTATAGTATGGTGAAGTGACAATTCAACAGTTTGTTCATGAGCTTCTACCCCTAAGTCCACCCCTTGCTATCTAGAGTTCTTTTCTCTGACAGCATTCAGTTTAACCAAAGGAGAATCCTCTGATATTTCCAGTGGGGCATTTGTGATGTTAGCTTTCTGGTATCAAGGCTTGGAGTCCAACCTTTCAATGAATAGACTTTTTCCTTAATGCCTTAGTTTTAACCCCAGCCTCAATACTATCTTTTCGTATACCTGATGTTCCATACAAAAACAAAAAAGAAAAAAAAATGCAAGCAGTGTTGCCTGTCTAATAGGAATAGGTTGCGTAGGGGAAGGACCTGCAGTTCTAACTTCTTGTGCTACATCCAGTCCTGTTTCAGTCCAGCATCTCACCACCAGCTTTTGTACTCCTTGGTAGTGCCTCTCTACAGGCATCCAAGGTGGCTCTTCCTCTACTTTGCAGACTCAGTTACCACTCAGCTGTCATTTATGTCTTCCAAAATTTGTTGAAAAAATGTCATTTATCATTCCTTCTTTTGTTCTCCCTTTTTATTTCTTTGCTGTGATTTTAGGTTTTGAGAAGAAGAAACAGAAGTGGCCAAGCTACCATATTTAACTGAAAGTCTAACAGGTTTTATTTCTACATAACCATGAACATAAGACCATTTTAATGCTCTGCAATATATTTCTGAAGGCTTTAGTAAACCTGCCTTTATCTGTTATCAACTTATAGTATCAATGAATTACTTCTGTTTATCTCACATAACTGGAAATTCTCCCATTATCTACAAATAGGATTAAAGTGAAAGAAGGCCTACAATCCTGAAAACAGGAATGTTGATTTACTAGAGAAATTCACTTGTTTTACGTCTGAAAATATTTTCCACAAAAGAGTAGTAGATGAGCTCCAAAGAGAATAAAAAATAAGTCAATTGTATTGATTTGTCTTATAGAAAGGAGAAAGTTGGCAAAGCAGCCTGAAACAGTTTCTGTTGCTGAACTCAAAAGTCTGTTAGTACTCACAAGGAAACACTTTTTAGATTATTTTGATGCTGTGATTCCTAAAATGATTCTAAGAAAGATGGACAAAATTAAAACCTTCGATATATTAAATGGTAAGTTTTTTATTACTTTAAATTTTAGTTATTTGTGTGTGTGTGGAAACTATTGACATTTATTATTAAAACTTATAAAATGTATTGGTCAAATCAAAATGTATTTCACAAATTTAAATAATAATAGATACTTATATAGATACAAGTATGTATGTATATGTGATGAACTGTATTACTCATTATTTAAACATTATAAATTTTCTAGTAACTTTTTTCATTAAGTATGTTCAGTGTAATTGTTTTTGGGCAGAGGAAGAAGCACTTTAAGATGATGCCGCTCTTTAAGCTGCTGAAATGTGTGAATTTCTATTAAGCTACATTTCCATAAAGTGTGGAAAGCAAAATCTACATAGTAAATTTAATAGAGGTAAAAGTCCATATGATAAGATGACACACATTTAACATTCAATAGGGGAGGAACAGTCAGACTTCACTGAGACAGCTGGAAATCATTTCATTATTTAGTTGTATTTCTTTCTGCTTTCCTGAGTTCCAGTGTTGCGATGAATTTGAATAACCTTATTTAAGGACACAGGCTGTGGAGCTAAATGGTCAGGGTTCAAATCTCACTTTTGTTACTTGCTAACCAAATGTCTTTAGGCAACTTATTCAACTCTTTGCCTGTTTTGTCATGTTTAAAATGGTAATAATAATACAACCCACTTATTAGGATTATTGTGGGGATTAGTAGGGTTATTGTGAGGGTTGAATGAGTTGATACCTGTAAAACACTTAGAACACAAGTACCAAAAAAGATGTTATTTGTTTTATCATTATCATCACCATTGCATATCAGTACCCAAGTTAAATAGCATACAGAGTAATCTGAAAGGTGCTGGAGACATTTTTAGATTACTTGTAAATGGGGCATGTGTTCAATAAGTGAGAGACCATAGCTCCATGGTTATAGCATGGACTCTGGAGCAAGACTTGCAGCTTACTTGCTATGTGACCTTGGGCATGTTTTCTGATCTTCGTGCCTCTGCTTCTTTATCTTTAAATTAGGGATGACATAGGTAGTTATGAAGATTAAATTAATTATTCCTAAATTGCTTAGGCAGTTGCCTAGTATAAAGTAAGTGCTGGTTAAATAAATATGAGTTTTGAGGAGAGAACTACAAGTAGGGTAGAATAGTCATGAAGGCTGATTAGGAGCCAAGGAAGTTGATGTAGGTCTTGAATGATGCAGAAGATCTAGATAGAGGGAAGATAAGATTTGCCAGGTAGAAGCACCATATTCAGGGTCATGGAGGTAAGAAAAAGCAAACTGAGATCAAGAGAGAGATTGGCTTACCAGAGGATTTGTATTGGAGATAAGGGCTGAAAGATAGGAAGGGCTCAAATAATTGCTAGGGCTTTTATATAAGTTTAAGGATCTGTATCTTAGAGTTACCTGTACAAAGGACCCTTGACACACTGAGCTGCAGGAGAGCTCATCTTAAAATCAAAAAGGTTTGAGCAAAGGATGAACACAATCTACAGTCAGATTATGTCACTCCTTTGCCCAGACCTTCTTGATTGCTTCTAATTGCACATAGAATGCATCATCCTTCATATGGTTTGTAAAAACCTTAAATGGCATCTGGCTTCATACTTATTCTAGTACCAGTACATTTCTGTTTCCTTTTTACCACAGGAAGTCCTTTCTTTCCTTGGACATGTTACATTTCTTTCTTTCTGCAGTGTCCTCTGCCTGGAATTCTTTTCTTCCAGCCTTTACCTGATTAACTGATGCATTCTTCAGATCTTGATTTAAATGTCACTTTCTCAAAGAGGCTTTCCCAGACCTTCCCCAGTTTCAGTTGTTTTATGTTATACTCTCTCCCTGTAATTTTTTTTTCAAATTATTGGATCACATTTTAAGATTGTATTTATTGAATAAATGAAAGAAACTTGGAAGATTTTTAGAACCTGAACTGAAATTAGACAGATTATACATTTGAACATGACTCCTAAGAATGAAGTTGTGATTTTTAACATCTTTTGTTGCTTTGATTTGAATAAATACATCTACTTGTAAATTGCATAATGAAAGAAACACTAAGGCCAATTATATATCATATTCTGACTCATTTGCAAGCATGCATGTTAGGAGTTATTAGTAATTAATAAAGTTATTTAATCTGCTTATTTTTTGGTAAAAACTCTAGCCATGTATAACAAGTGACAAGTCAGTATGTAGAAAATGCCTAATATAACCATTTATTTACACATTGTCACAAAGTTGCTAAAGACTTTGACAAAGTCAAATGTGATATCTGAACTCATAATACAATAACTACAATAACTGTCTCCTTTGCATGGGCCCATTGGACACATCAACACACTGCATAAGTAAGTTTTCCAGGTAATTCTATCAGATCATTATTTTATTACTTCAAACACTTAAAAAGGATCTTCTGGCATTTATTTATAATTCTTGCTTTATTAATTTGCAATATAACATTTTCTTTGTGATTTATTCATATTTAAGTATGTAAGGTTATAATGGCCTCAATTCATTAACCACATAATGTCATCTCTTTTTGTTTGCTGTGATTTGTGATTTTATAGGTCAGTTTTCCCTATTTCCCTGTTGTGTTGGTTCTATTGTTCTATTTCTGTGTTTCCTTTAAAATGATTTTTTTTTAAAGCAGTGTTCTAGGTTTCTCAGAGAGCCTTTGTGCTTTTTGGCTGTCAGCATAGCCCAGCGTTTTGACTGCCACATAAATGAAATGTTGTGTTTTATTTTATTGTAAGAATTGTATTAAATGATTCCACAAAAGACATGACACATATGAATGTTTTCTCACCTATTTCTTAATATTTAGCCTATGTAATTTATTTTTTAGGTTGTATATTATATTGTTATATTTAGGAACAATTTAATGTTTACTGTTATTTAAGATTGCTTATATTCTTTTATAAACTCATAGCATGAAGCTGTGCAGAAATGCAAGTGATTTTTTTCTTTATACTTTTAGTGGAAAGCCACATGAATATTCAGCAGCATGTTATTTTATTATAAAGCTCATTACTTTTTAACATAGCATTTCACCGCCTTTACTAAAAAATGCGAAGTGTTGTATTTGGATGGTGTTTATATAGGGCAGTTCAATATAGGTATTGAAAATATTTTAAACTATTCAAGGTTAAATAGTTTAATAAGTAAAAGGAAAATAAGATGCAGTTTGCATTCATTTTCATTTATGTTTCTTGTTTAAAAATTCCTTTAACGGGCCAGGCGTGGTGGCTCACGCCTATAATCCCAGCACTTTGGGAGGCCAAGGTGGATGGATCACTTGAGGCCAGATGTTCGAGACCAACCTGGCCAACACGGTGAACCCTTTTCTCTACTAAAAATACAAAAATAGGCCAGGCGCGGTGGCTCAGGCCTGTAATCCCAGCACTTTGGGAGGCCGAGGCGGGCGGATCACAAGGTCAGGAGATGGAGACCATCCTGGCCAACATGGTGAAACCCCATCCCTACTAAAAATACAAAAAATTAGCCCGGCGTGGTGGCGCACACCTGTTGTCCCAGCTACTCGGGAGGCTGAGGCAGGAGAATGGCGTGAACCCAGGAGGCGGAGCTTGCAGTGAGCCGACATCGCGCCACTGCACTCCAGCTTGGGTGACAGAGCAAAACTCCATCTCAAAAAAAAATTAGCCAGGCGTGGTGGCGGGCACCTGTAGTCCCAGCTGCTCGGGAGGCTGAGCCAGGAGAATGGCGTGAACCTGGGAGGTGGAGCTTGCAGTGAGCGGAGATCGGGCCACTGCACTCCAGCCTGGGCGACAGCGAGACTCCGTCTCAAAAAAAAAAAAATAAAATAAAATAAAATAAAAATACAAAAATAAGCTGGGCATAGTGGCATGTACCTATAATCCCAGCTACTTGGGAGCCTGAGGCAGGAGAATTGCTTGAACCCAGGAGGCAGAGGTTGCAGTGAGCTGAGATCACGCCACTGCACTCCAGCCTGGGCGACAGAGTGAGACTGTCTCTGGAAAAAAAAAAAAATTCCTTTACCAAATCATTATTTCCTCAGACCTCTCAAAAATATAAAATGAGTATTTTTGTTAATGTTGATAGTCAAATAGCTAATGTTCAATAATTTTCAATGAGTTTATTAGACAATGTTCAAAACAATTCTAAAACCAGATAGTTTTGCAATCCAAAAAGTAGCACAGTTAGTAATTTTGCCAGTGTTAGAACAGTTTGAATATATTAATACTATTAATAATAATTTCTAATAAGAACGGAAACTGTCCCTTTAGGTTTTCATTGAAAATCCCAATATTATCAGCAATCTCAATATTAGTTCACTGCGGCATGTTATCTAGAAAGATAAGCACACTCTTACATATAATATTTGATTAGTAGAAAATAACATTGAATGTTAGTGATTTGAAGGTGTGTATGTTTAAGCATCTTGGTTTCTGCGAGAGAACATCAGAACATCATAACTTATCTATTATTATTGTAGTTTTCAGAATAAGGTAATCTCTTTTTAAACAATGTAATTTTTTGGTCTACTTGTGCTAATTCCTATTTCTAGTATGCAAATCACACAGAATAGCCAATATATTCTCTACAGTAGAGTTATCTTCTTTTCATTTAGAACTGTTTTCACCCAAAATAGCAAAGTTATGCTTTTATTCCGTAGGAGTCCTAAATAGTGCTAATTCAATTTTGTGAATTTTAGCTTATAATGTTTATTATGAGGTGATATTTTATTTTTATTTGCAACAAACATTTCTATGGCCTTTCGCACAGTTTAGGCCATCAGAGAGGTCTTTAATAAATGCCTAAGATAAGTATGCCTTTATAGACACCCATACACACACACGTATGTATGTGTCTATAAATACACATTAGCAAAATTCAGTATGTTAATACTTTTCAGACTTATGTGTATTTCTTTCACTTTAGATTTTAGTCCAGTGGAACCTAATTCCTCAAGTCTAATGGAAACCAATCCTCTGGAATGGCCAGAAAGGCATGTTCTTCAAAATTTGGAAACTTTTGAAAAAACTAAACAAAAAATGAGGTAATACTTGAATCTGTAGTAAAGCATGTGATAGCTCAGTAATTTGAATGAACTCTTTTTTAAAGTAGTCAAATTATGTTTATGAGATTTAAGCAGTTTATAGTTTTATTATAAAATAAATACATACTTACTGTGAATAGATAATCACTAGAGTAGTATATCAATTAAAAGGGAAGTGCTCATCTTGCTCTGCCCTGCACTTGTACCTTCTAGGTCTGTGTCATCACAGTAAACATTTTGGTGTATAGCCTTTCAGACCATCTTCCATAGACATACACAGTATATGAAGATATAAGAAAATCTTACTACAAGAACATGTAAAACGAAGTAGAAGTACTTGCCTCATTTGAACCACTTTGATCTGTTCCTATTTTACATTCATATACATTTATACAGTGCCTATTAATGAGCTGTACGAGGCAGGATTTCTTGTTTTGTTTTGTTTTTGTTATTTTGGTTCAATACATAGTAGGCCCTTAGTACATAATAGTTAAATGATGGAATAAAAGAGGAGAAGCTAAGCTCTCTTACATTACTTTTCTCCCAAATATTACAAATCACATTTTTATTTTTAGCTTCTCCATGGATAGTATTTTATTACTTGCTGTAGCTTTGTTTCATACAGATGAAACAGGCATTTATTGAGTACCAACCATGTGTCAGGCGCTGGGAATATGAGGAATAACAAGCTATGCACTGCCCCTCTCATCTAGAGCTTAGCTTTTAATGACAGCAGCAATCAAAACAAGGGACAAGACAAGTAAATATAATAGTTGTAAATTATTATGTGTGTAATGAATGAAATAAAAAGACTGGGGGAGAATAATTTTATTTGTTGTGGGGAAGGAAGTGGTAGTACTCACTTAGGTGAGGTGGATGGTCAGGGGTCTCTTAACGTCTTAGAGGATGTTAACATTTGAGCTGAGACGTAACAGATAAAATGGGTGAAGTACATTCAGTCACACAGGACCAACTAGGTCCTCATACACAGTTCAGATTTCATTGTAAGTGCATTGGTGGGAGGATTTCATATGAAAGAGTGATGGGATATGATTTTGCAAAAATTTTGCTTTCTTGCGGCAAATAAATTGCAGGAGGGAGAGATTAGAGCAGAGAGACAGATGGCTCTATCTGTAAGCTAAGTGAGAGATGACTGTGATTTCAAACTAGCAGCAGTAGTGGGAACAAATTTGGGAGACACGTTGGTGGGAAGCTGGTGAAAAGCTTCCTATGATGCATTAGATGTGGAATAGAGGGAAAGGAAATGTTGAAGATCATTTAGATTTCTGCTTCAGTTGAGTGAGTGGTGTTCTTCTGGGGTAGATGGGTGGAAACTTAGGGTGAGGACAGCTTTGGGGAGAAAAATCAAGAATTCTTCTTTAGGGATGATACGTTTGATCTATGAATTATCCAAGTGGAAATAACAAGTGGACTGTGGGGATATCTGGAACTCACTCAATTTGGAGTTATCTTCAGTAGGGGTTTCCAAATACATGATGGTTGATGAGTCACATGGTAAGATTATGAGGCAAAAAGAAATGGAGGCTAAGACCACTCCTTAAGAATCCCTGGTGTTTATAGGTTAAGCAGGAAAAGACAAGAAAGAAGAGCGAGAAAAGGACAGGTTGCCCACGAGGGAACCTCAATTTCTTGCCTACCAATTTTAGATCATATCTTATAACTTCCCACTGGGAAAGACGAATAATTAACACCCCTATTTTTCTTCCCTTTTTGTCTTCTGTCTCTAAACCTTATGATATTTGCAGTATACAATTCTTAATTTTATTTTTCTTCTCTCTGAGTTCCTACTCTAACTTGGCTGACTCTACCTGCATATTTGTTATCCTGGTATTTCTTTTGATTATGTTTTAGATTAGTTCTGTATTTTCTTGGATTTCATATATTAAAGAGAAGTCTGATGCCAGATCGATTTTTGTTCCTCCATAGGTATTTTATTTTGTCTCTAAAACTTTTACAATTTTCTATTTTCTTAAATGTTCTGAAATTACAAGAGGCCATGGTATGAGATGTTTTAGATTCAAGTCTTTTGTCTTTTTGTGCTCTGAGATATATCTTATTATTTCTTCAATACTATTCTTCTCTTCATTTTCTTTTTTTCTTTCTCTCTGAAATACCTATTTTAATTAATATTAAACATTCTGGATTGATGTTTTTTAATATGTTTTTTTCTTAATACTCTATCTCTTTAACTTTTCTGCTCTATGTTCTGGGGAATTTCCTTTACCTTTGGTTTCATCTTTTCTGTTAAAATTTTTGGTAGTCATATTTTAAATTTCTAATAATTTTCTCTTGTTCTTCTGCTGTATTTTTTCTAGCAACCTATTCTTTTATTAATAAGACTTGAAATGGTACTATAAGGATATTAATTAGAATTTTCTTTAAACTTGTTTTATCTGTTTCTTGAATTGTCTCATTTTCATTTGCAGCTGTTTTATTTGTTCTTCTGGTGTTTTTCTCTTATGTGTAATTTTTCTCCAGTGTCTGGTGGTCCTTGATTGTCTGTTCATAACTAGGAATTTAGGGCCATGTTGCTTTCTGTAGGTAGTTGGCATGTATTTTCTTTCCATAGGTTTAGTCCTGTTCCCCACGTCTCTCACTGATATTAATGTTAGGAGAAGGGAGAGCCGGGGTAGAGAATGTTTGTTAGGCTTCACTTTAGGGCATACTTAAGGGTATCAGCAGGCAGGAAGCGTTGGTGCTTCACCCAGCACTAAATTACAGGGGCTTTATTCTGGGCCATCACCACTGACACTGAGACAGGCACTGTATCTTTACAAATTAAAATCATTGTATAGCTCCTACCCTGCTGGAGTATGAAGTCCAGAGAAAATTTGAGTGTTTTGTTGACTGTTTTTATTAGATTAATATTTTCAGTTTAAAAACAAAGGAATGGGAAGAGGAAAGAGGCACTGTCAGTATTTTATTGACTCTTAATGTACAGAAATATGTTTAAAACTGTAATGTCAACATTTCAATCATGTAATTATCAGTAATTATGCTTAATTTGAGTAATAAAATAATCAGGAAATAGTTGAATTAATATAAAGTTAGGAAATTAATTTTCTGTGCAGACATTGAAATATTTTATTTATGCTATGGTAACAGAGCTATGGTGATCTGTGATTCAGTGCATAATGAAACCTCTAACTGAAACCTCTAACTGGAAACATCTAATTGAAACTACAGTGTTTTTCACTTGCCAGTATTTAAAACTTTCTGTGAGTTTTTTTTCATTTGTAGAGTGATAGAGTAGAAATAGTAACTAATTTGGAGTTAGTCTAGTTCTATCATTTTAAATAGCTGTATCACCCTGGGTCTGTAATGTAACCTTTTGTATGTTAGCATCTTTACTTGACAAGTAGGAATAATGATTGCTTTTTAAGCTTGGCATGCCGATTTTCACTTTACAAAGTACTTATTTTTAGTTATTATTTCATTTTAAGATAAGACCTATTCCATTTTTTTCAAGGAAACTTGTGAGGATTAAGAATATATTATATGTAAAGTAGTTTGAAAAATATAAAGTCCTGCATGTATTTCAGGTATATAATAATGATTCAGTGCTTATTCATAATGTCATAATCATGGCTACAAGAGACTTTGGGGAGATTTCTGATTATTGTCTCATTTCATGGTTGTGCTTCAAGTAATCTTTCCAGTTCGTGGACAATTGGAACATTCAGTCACTTCCCTCAAAAATTTATAGTATTGTGGGGTTTCAGAACATACAAGAGAATTTAGATTTAAGTTTTATAGAATTGGTAACTTCACACCAGTGAATAATAGGCCATCATTAATAGATAATGTAATTATGTTTCTTTTAAGTAGTTAAAATACTACTTGTTGACATGATAACTGCAAGTTTTATTGTGACCTAAAGATTTTTTAAAACATAGTTAGAAACTAAGTTATTTGCAAATATTTTACTTTATTGTCTGTCGTAAATGTTTAATTCTCCAGTGTTCCTGGTGTGTTTTTCTGGTTTCTGCTCACATCTTCTTTTCCTGACTATGCTTTTTTCTTTTTGACTCTGGCTTCTCTCTGGATTGAATTCACTTTTAATAAATCTGCATAACATTATTTTCCCAGAACTGGTTCATTACCTCATTCATCTGAACAGTTGCTGGGCCACAAAGAGGGTCCTCGGGACTCAATCACATTATTGGATGCTAAAGAATTGCTGAAGTACTTTACCTCAGATGGATTACCCATTGGAGATCTTCAACCTTTACCGATTCAAAAGGGGTAGGTTATAAACTTATAATTTCCAGTTAACTTTTTAAAAATTACTTTTAAATAAAATTGTGTCTCATTTCCTTAGTTAATTGATGCCCTATGCTACTCAGGGAAAATTTATAAGTTTGATCCCAATGTTTGTCTGTTGGCCTTAATCTTCACTTTTTACCTTGGCAAAATATCCTACTGTTTTGTGGTATTGAATATAAGAGAAACAGGAATAAGAAAAGCAAACTCACCATATTCCCTGTAGAAGTCAGTAACTTCTATTTGGTATGCAAAGGACAATACTTTCTAATAAAAAATTGGAATTTAACTTAAAAATTTTTTTTTTAGTTCTCTTTTCTGTGTTACTCTAGTGTTGATATTGCCACTACTCAGCATGAGCATTGTCAGGCATGCCTAATAGCAAAAAGCATGGCCTTTCACCTGAAGAACGGGAAAGTGTAACAAAAATGCTTTTGAAACTATGACATTGCCAAGTAAGAATTCAGTGTCTACGTGAATAATTTACAACTAATTTGACTTCCAAGACAGTTTTCACTAAGTTACTAGTTAATAAATGCTGCACGTTGCTGACTTTGACAAAATTGCCTGTAAAATTGTGACATCAAATACCTGTGGGAATTGAATAATTTACTAATTACTCTAATGTCTTTTTAATTGTTAATTCATTATTTTGAAAACCTTCCAAAAGACCTTAAAAATTGTAGATCACTTTGATCACTTTTATAAGCTTAACTGGAATTATACTGTGATAAATAATTGCCTTTGAAGGTGAATTTTGGAAAGGAGTTATTTGAAGGCAGTTATATCTCAGAAATATTGCTGGAACATTATTGCTTTATGTGCATGTTCACTAGAGAGAGAGATAAAGAGCAACTGAAAATTTGAGAGTCTTAATGACTTAATGATTTTAATGACATAAAAATTATATAATTTTGGAGTAATTTTTTTCTCATAACTTTGAAAGATTGATAACCTTTTGTTGTGGGAATCAAGAAAGTAAAGAAATATACATGTTTTCATCTATTTAGTTATTGGATTACTGTCCTTTCAAATCATTAAGCACAAACTGGCAGAGTCAGTTGGTTTGCTTAAACTGAATTAGTTATGTAAGTTGTACTCTTTTTGACAGAATGTCTTTCTAGATGCATTGTAGGGGAGATAAAGTTAGTTCTTTCTGGAAACTAATTGTAGGTGATTTATTTAGGAAAATTTGATGTGATTCTTCAGTGTTAGTAAAGAACTGCATGGCTATCCAATGTATGTTCTGTTAACATTAGAGTTGAAGGATGAGTTTTCATGGTAATAAATCAGGAACCTATGTGCTCTTATTAAATGTTTACCTGCACAAGAAGCCATCCAAAATGCTGTGTTAAACAAAGTACAAACATGACTCCTATGTATATACCAAGGAAATAATACACATTGACAAAACACATTTATCAACATGTTTATTTTAGAAAGAAAAACTTGTGAGTGAAATTAAACAAAAAAAGGTAAGGTTGCTGAGGGCGATTGATATGAGAAATGAGAGACAATATGTTAAAGGAAAGAAGTAAAAGCTAGATACTTAAAGATTTCCATTTTACAAAATTATTTTAATAATCATCGAAATACTGGGGTCACTGTAATTTACTAATGTTATTTTTTGTGGAATAATTTAAATTGATGCATTTGAATATAATGTCTGCTTTTTAGGATTCATTAATTGGCATGAATTTTATATTTTAATGTAATAATTTCAAATGCTTATCATAGTACCCTAGATAATTTTCAGTGGCAGGACACTTTTCATTACTAATGCCGTAGGAGGGAAAATGTGATAGCAAATTTATTCTTAGTACTCTACTATTTACTTGCCCTTCTACATACCATTTCCAACTCTTCTGAACTCAAGCCCCGGGTATTTCATTTTACCTATTAACTATTTAAAGACCACTGTTGCATAATTTCCCCATTTCCTGAACTTCTGAGCTTCAGGACCATGATCCATTTCATTACAACAGTGGTTTCCAGCTCAGAGAAGGATGGCACCTATCAGGATAATCCAGAGAGCTTAATCTAATTGCAGTGACCCTCTTCTTTCCCAGATTTTGATATATCTCTGTAGTTCTAGGTGTGGAAAGGCTTGAGCATGAATATTTTATGTAAACTCGACATATGATTAGTTCTAACATGCCAGTTGATTGAAAACCTACTTCAGAAAAAGAACTGAACTCAGCAGTTAGTCCCTATACCCTCTGATATTTAAAAAGTTGCTGACTCTTAAAGTAGGTGTCAATGACTACATTCTCAAGCAAAGAAAGATCTGGGTCCCGCATGTGTTTTAGTAGGAAGTAAATACTTTTATTGTTACCAAAGATTCAAGTTGACTTTAATTATTCCCCTGCAGAAAAGGATTTAACTAAATGCCTAAATGTTAGTTTACTCTACCAAGGAAAAAATCTTCCAGAAATAAGGCTGCTTCTTGGCTGGACGCAGTGGCTCATGCCAGTAATCCCAACACTTTGGGAGGCTGAGGCTGGCGGATCACTTGAGGTCAGGAGTTTGAGACCAGCCTGGCCAACATGGTGAAACCCTGTCTCTACTAAAAATACAAAAATTAGTTGGGCATGGGAGCGGGTGCCTGTAATTCCAGCTACTCAGGAGGCTGAGGCAGGAGAATCGCTTGAACCTGGGAGGCAGAAGTTGCAGTGAGCTGAGATCACACCACTGCACCCCAGCCTGGGCGACAGAGTGAGACTCTGTCCTCACCGCACCCCCCCAAAAAAAGAAAGAAATAATACTGCCTCTTGAATTTCCATTATAAATCATATTCCATTTTTGTTTTACCCATTTCTCAAAGAATAGTTTTGTGCAATAAATAACATCATAACTTATTGAGGTACAGAAAATGTAAGTGATGAAAGCCAAGGCCTAACATTGGTTCATTTCCTTCTTATACTTTCTGGTGTGCCTTAAACTTTATCCAATATAAAATTCCAATTGTAGAGGAAAAAGTCAGATTTGTTTCATTAGATACTTTCTTTAACTTTCTCTTTGTCAGTAAATAAACTTTGAATACAAATGAAAAATTTTTTGTTTCAGGGAAAAGACTTTTGTTTTGACACCAGAACTTAGTCCTGGGAAACTTCAGGTCTTACCTTTTGAGAAAGCCTCAGTATGTCATTATCATGGAATTGAGTAAGTTTTTATTTGTACTTTACTCTTCTGTATGTTGTTGATACAGCCTCTCTTGTGTGAAGAGTGACTTTAATAAAATGATATAAATTGAGACGAGACCAAGAGGATATGTCAAAAACCTCAAAAAGCAAAGCAGTGCATACAAAAATAATTTGTCTTCTGTTGAAGAAGTTATTTGATGATTAATCAGCTTAACAGCATTTAAGCATCCTGTTATTAGTTACTGGATATTTTAATCAAAATTGTTTTGGTCCCTATGTTATAAATGTATATTCACACTGTGGGTCACATTAATATTTCCTGGTCACCAATTACATTGTAGTTGCTCAGAAATTGTTGGATAGGGCCCAGCATTTCAATACTAGATATTTTTCCAAGAGAAAGACTTATACAAGTATGCATGTAATAGTTTAATTCTCAATATCCTCAAACTGGAAAGAGCCTAGGAGGATATCGATAGGAAAATAGATAAACTATGGTATATTTATATAAAGCAATACTATTCAACTTTAACAAGGAATGAAATATCGATACATCCAACAACATTAAATATCTGTCTGTGTGAAAAATAGTTGAAATAAGGATTTCAGGCCAGGCACGGTGGCTAACGCCTGAAATCCCAACACTTTGAGAAGCCGAGGCAGGTGGATCACTTGAGCCCAGCAGTTTGAGACCAGCCTGGGCAACATGGTGAAACCCCGTCTCTACAAAAAAAATACAAAAATTAGCTGGGCATAGTGGTGTATGTGTGTGCCTGTAGTCCTGGCTACTCAGGATGCTGAGGCAGGAGGATCGATTGATATTGGGAGATTGAGGCTACAGTGAGCCATGAGCATGCCACTGCACTCCAGCTGGGTGACCGAATGAGACCCTGTCTCAAGAAAGAAAAAAAAAAAAAAGAATTTGAAGACTTTGAAATTAGCAATATGAAGTATACCATTCAATAATGATTTATTTCTAAAAGAAGTCCTGTATGAAATGCTAATTTGAATCTAAATGGTAAGATAAGATTTTTAAATTGTTCTGTGAACAACAGATAGGCAACTCGGAGATAACTACTAAATTACAAAAAGATAAGAAATGCCACCTGATCCATGTTTTTAGTTCGGCTATTTGACTAAAGAATTTCTTGTTTGAGAGGATTATTGTTCTCCCTTTAACATGAAAAAGGTAGGGATGTTTCCCAAATAGCCTTAAATTTAGCTGAAGCTTTTACTTAAACTATGTTTTTAGCCATATACCCTTCTATGCATTGATTACAAAATTTTACTTCTCTTTTTTCTTTTACAGACAAAGTCTCACTTTTTCACCCAGGCTGAGTGCAGTGGCACAATCTTGGCTTACTGTAACCTCCGTTTCCCAGGTTCAAGTGATTCTCATGCCTCAGCCTCCCGAGTAACTGGGATTACAGGCATGCACCACCACGCCTGGCTAATTTTTATATTTTTAGTAGAGACGGGTTTAGCCATGTTGGCCAGGCGGTCTTGAACTCCTAGCCTCAAGTGATCCACCTGCCTCGGCCTCAAAAAGTGCTGGGATTACAGGCGTGAGCCACCACACCCAGCCCAAAATTTTACTTTTCATTTATACTAAGTTTATTAAATTTAAGTGGGAACATCTTGTTCTACTATATAAACATTTGATTAATAGGATATATTTTTCTGTTTTCCCCCTTTTGATTTTATTAAAGACCTAGAAATTAAACATTATAGAAAAGTTTATAATGAAAACCAACAATTCCTTTCCTTGTTACCACCTACCTGCAGTCCCAGTTTTTAGGGAAAAAAAAGAAAAAAAAAATTTATTTGTTTGGTTTAGTTTCCCTGGTGGTTATCTCTCATTTTAAAAAATACCCTTGTGTCAATATTTTTAACTGTCACAATATAAAATATTGACTCTGCTATGAAGATTTGGTTCCTCTCAAGTTGAGCTCTCCGCTATTTACTTTCATGTTTTTAAATATATATACATTTAAACTTCTTCTTATTCCATCAGCTATAAAGCAGTATCTCCCCCACTTTATTTGATAAGAATTTTAGGACCTCCTAATCTATTAAAGGAAACTAATTAAAAATTTTAGGTATTTTGTATTTAATTTGAATGTGAAAGTTGAAACCAGTCAACAGTGTTTATATTATTATTATGAAAAATAGTGTTCACTGTTGAGAAAATGTACTAATATTAACATTTGCTTTGCTACATGGCCAGAATACCCCAGGACACATCTGTTTTTCACTTCTTCGGCCCTATAAACACACTGAAGCACTGATTTGAATAAAATAAGCTACAATAATTACATTTTAACTGCTGACTAAAGTGTCCAACATATAATCTTATTTAGATTATTTCTCCCAAAATTTTAATTTAGTTTTGTTTATTCTGTGTCTCCATCTCGCTACTCTTTTTTTTCCCTGCTGTTTTTAATTTACTATAGAAAAAATCTTGATATATACAAATTTATAAAATTTGTCAAGGATGTGTTCTTCATGATCATTTATCAAAATATTAAATTAAGACTTATTTGAGTACTGTGTCCTGAAGGGCTTAAATCTACACAGAGCTTTATTAACTTATACACATACAATGTTATGAAATTCTGATTCACTGTAAAAAGTAATTCTCTTCTCTACTACCTACCTACTCCCATAAACAAATAAACAAATCTGTGACTCACTTTTTTTTACTGTAAATTTATGCTCACTAAACTGGGGACATTGAGACTAGGCTGACAAAGTTGTAGGAGGTGAGCACCATGAATTCAGAAACATGTTTTTTTCAAGAAGATTTGGGTGTATAGTATGAGAGCCGATTTATGTTCAACATAGATTATGGACTAGAAACAAAGTCAAGTAACATGTTAAAGTAAATATGAAACTACAAAGAAAGTTCTCTTACGTTGTTGTGGGCCTTTAGAACCCTGGAGCTCTCTCTGATACAAAGGAATATTTGGAAAAAATGTGTTAATTGCAATGGGAGCAAAACAATGTTTTTAAGGCAAAATAAAATATTAACCACCGTTGGCTTGTTTTTTCACTTATTTACCCTATCCTGGAATTTAAGATGCCATTAATTGTAAAATGCACTGTTTTATTAAACAGCAAATTAAACTCTGCTGTCATACTCTGACAATCATTTGATCACACCAGGCTCTCATTGCTTTGAAATTTCCTTCATCTATTCCAAGAGATTTGGCAGTTCCTTCTGCCTTAATTCGTATTGGTTGGTTTGTGATAGGCAGTATTTTGTCTATTTCTTATTTACAAAACAAAAACAGCTTCATTGTCTTATGGGTGTTTTTCTTTGTTAGGACCCATAAATCATTTGCTGATTGTTTTGTAAGAAAATATGGAATTGTAGTCATTCATCCAACAATAAATTTTTACTTCACTAATATCAAATATACACCCTGCCCCCTGCCTCTCTGTTTCTTTTCTCTAATTTACAAAGTAAATTTTTGTTCCGATGGCAAGTCATAGTATAATCATTTTAAAGATATTTTAAATGGCAATTAACATCAACATGTACAGTGTGCATAATTCAGTTGAAGCTATGACATTATGAATAGCTGTGATCAAGAGATGTTAAAAACGGAAGAAAAAAATCTGCATCTTAGAAATAAAATCTTAAGGTAGAAAGAAATATTCATCTTAGAATCAAAATATGCATCTTTTCTCTCAAAAATTTTCTGTATTCAAGCTTATCAGGCATTATATTGCCTCTTGCCAGACTTTTGAAATTCATGTTTCTAATTTTACTCTAGATTCTACCAATTATCCATGATAGAAGTAGGACTTATCAGTAACCCTTAGGATTGCTTCTGGTTTTTAATGAAATATGTTTCTTAAGCAACAGACTAGAGAAAGAATATTAGCTAGAGAGATGCCAGAGACCTACGTTCTACTCCCTACTCTGCCACCAACTCACATTCAGATTTAGAGTTCAATTTTGTCACCTGTTAAATTAAACTGAGTAGATCAGAGATTTTTCAGTCCTAGTTATAATTTAGAATCATCTAGGTAGGCTTTTTAAAAAGTGTGTACTTTTAATATTTACATATAATTAATTTTAATATAATAAGATGTTTTGATGTACATATGCATAGTGAAATGATCACTGTAGCCAAGCAAATTAACATAACTATCATCTCACATAGTTACCTCTTGTTTTGTGTGCCGAGAGCACCCAAAGTCTACTCTCTTAGCAAATTTTCAATATACAGTACATATGATTAACTATAGTCCATATACTATATGCTAGATTTCTAGATTTATTTATCCTACATAACTCTGCAACTTTGTACCCTTTAATCTACATCTTTCTATAACCTTCCCCATCCCCATAACCACTATTCTACTCTGTTTCTATGGATATGAGTAGTTTTTTAAGAATCACCCAGGCAGATTTTTAAAACTGTCAATGACAGAGTATTACCCTAGACCAATTAAATCAGAAACACTGAGCACATAGTATTTCTTGAAAGCTCTTCAGATGGTTCTAATGCTCAGCCATGTGTTGAACAGGAGTAAGATGATTCTTACACTTTACATAGAGATAGTATACTAAAATGGTTAAAGTCAGGCTCTGAAGTCACCAACCTGGGTTTACATTCTGGCTGTGCTACATATTATCAGCATACTGCCAGCTTTACTGTGGTAGAAAATAAATCTAATGATGATGATAACAATAATAGTAACATACATTTCTTGACTGCCCTGCTTGCATGTTTCAGGCACTGATTCTAAGTGTTTATGTGTACAATTCAAGGAATTATCACAATAGCTTTTTCAGATAAGTACTGTAATTCTCATTTTGCAGATGAAGCAACAGAATCATAGATAAAGTTAAGTAATTTGGCCAAGTTCTCACAGCTAATAAGTAGAGGAGCCTGGATTTAAATCCATGGAATCTGACTCCGTAAGTCTGTATCAAATATGTAAGTGTCACAAGGGAAAGATAAGATTCTTAAAACCTCCATCAAGCAGTCAGATGTTCAGGAAATGATACGCTCCTTGGGAGTTGAACTAAAATCTTTTGGATACAAAAATCTGATTTTAGGCAGTATCTTAGAATTTTACAGGTAAAAATGACAGATCACAGAGAAAGGTTTTAATTTGTACAGTGCTACCATCACATATGTGAAGCCATTTGTGTTTTTTTAATGCTGTTGTAGATAGGGAAGAAAGTGAAGAGTTTTCCAAGATCACACAGCTCCTAGGTGATCTTCCTGATATCCTTGTTTGTTGTACTTAACAACCTAGGATTTCTTTGAGTCCAGAAGCATTCACTGAGCTGACATTTCATTGATGCCCTGAATCAGATTCAGCTAGAAACCACATGCACAGAGAGCCGAAGTGTTTGAAGGAAAATCTGTCAATCAGCTAATAAGGTGGGAACTGAGTTTCAAAGAAAAAATTCGAAATGTTCTAAGCTGTTTGGTGAGCCAGTTTAGAATGCCTTTATACCCTTTTAATCTTTGTGTTGAGAATAAACTTGCCCTTTCTAACAGAAGTCAGCAGTTCATGTTGTCATATATCAGCCATACTGAGAAATCAGACATTGGTAGAGTTTTAAAAAGCATTAAAACAGCAACTGTATTATTTTGAAAATAAGCCAAAGGATTAACTTAATCTGTTGCCCACAAACACAAGTGAAAGAGAAATCAGATTGTACTTCACATTTTTTAATCTTTTGCCATGTTATATAGCAAACTAGAAGGAAACTGAACTTGGGAGGGAAATAGGCCAGCCACTCAACCTTCCAGCAATTATTAGGAAATTAAACAAGAACTCTTAAAGTAAATGTCCTGCTATTTTCTAATTGAAAGGGAAAAGTCTGTTGCTCTCATGGAGGTTTACATTTTAATGCTCTTTCACTCATTTTAGATATTGCTTGGATGACCGAAAAGCTTTGGAAAGAGATGGAGGATTTTCTGAACTTCAATCTCGTCTTATTCGTTATGAAACTCAAACTACCTGCACCAGAGAAAGTTTTCCAGTACCTACTGTGTTGAGCCCTCTTCCATCTCCTGCAGTTTCGTCAGAGCCTGCAAGTGTCCCTGACGGAGAAGTTTTACAAAATGAACTTCGAGCTGAAGTATCCCGATTGAAACGGAGATCTAAAGATCTGAATTGCCTTTATCCCAGAAAAAGGTGATATATTACATGCACATAAATAGTATATTGACAGAAAGTATTTTAGTCTTGAGGATTTTTATTTTATTTTATATTAGTCTTTCAGGTTAATTTCTTCATGGCAAGAAGTTTGTTTTATGAGCTGTTGATGATTTTGCTTATAAGTTATAAAAAGAAATGATTTGGAAAAAAACACAGTTTCTTGGTTTATATGCTAATATACAGTCCATTAGCACAATGGATTGTAAAGTTTTTAAGCCATGGAACAGTGGAGATTTCACCCCATAGATTAAGCTGCTGAGCTGCCCTGTTGAAGAGACTGTTTGGGGATGGGAGTTCTCCCATTAGCTCTTACTTCCCTTTCCCCTCAGTTTCCTGCCTGCATTGTTCCCTTGAGCAAGAGATTCCATGAGGTACCATTTTTAAAACACCTGTTACGTATAAAATATAGCTTTAAATGCTACATAATGATAGAATATATGAAACTTTTCTGGATGCGTTGTTTTGCTAACTAAATAAAATATTCAGATACTTGATCAGAAGTTAGAAGTTTATGTAGTGAACACTAATTTTTATTGAATTTATGTTATCTTTAGAACCTTTGTCAAACTTAGGTTCTTGGCATCTAAAGCAAGGCTTGAATTCTTATTGTATTTAAACCTTGCAAAAAGTATGAACTATATGAAAACATAACTTTCAGATCTTTTTTTGAATAGTTAAAAAAGTTAGAATACTGTTACCCTGATATGGAAGAACTCAGTCGTTCTTATGAGGACTTTATAAATTCATGGTACTTTTTATACCTGATAAAATTAAAGAGCAACAGTAACATTTGGGGTACTATATTTATAGCCATATTTCTTATTTCTGACCTGTGGCTAATAAAAATATATGTGTTCCTAAAAGGAAAGTACACTGTGGCCTCTGGGTCAGCAGAATTGAGGGCTATAAGACCCTATCTTGTAAAGGGAAAAATTTGGGTCTTGTTGGGAACAAATGTAAACATTTTAGGAAAATCGAAGTATGAGCCAGTTTTAGTTTATTTGTATTTGTTTTAACACTATGACTTATTCTGCAAGGGAGTTCCGTGGGTATAAAAAGATACAGGTTGTGGTGTTTCTGTTCAAATTATCTTAAGAGAAAAGTATAAGTATTTAACAGATTAGTATTAAATATATAAATAGCAGCACTCTTGGCATGCATAGCTGATTTATTTGAGAAATTGTAAATTGGAGGGATGGGAGAGAGTATAACAATATTGTTTGTTGCTTTCTCTGTTAGCCAAAATCCTAGTTTGCTATTCATTACCTTCTATGTTTTAGTTACTCATCTGAAGAACTAAGGAACAACTTTATAATATGATGTTTATTGCTTACTTAAGGCAGTAATAGCAATAAATTTTGTTCACTTTTCTTGAATTTATGTTATAATGGGTATAGTGGTAACACTATAACATAGTGTTATATATTATACCACTGTAATAACGTAGTGGTATAGTGTTATATATTATACCACTGTTATAACGTAGTGGTATAGTGTTATATATTATACCACTGTTATAACATAGTGGTATAGTGTTATATATTATACCACTGTAATAACATAGTGGTATAGTGTTATATATTATACCACTGTAATAACATAGTGGTATAGTGTTATATATTATACCACTGTTATAACATAGTGGTATAGTGTTATATATTATACCACTGTAATAACATAGTGGTATAGTGTTATATATTATACCACTGTAATAACATAGTGGTATAGTGTTATATATTATACCACTGTAATAACATAGTGGTATAGTGTTATGTATTATACCACTGTTATAACATAGTGGTATAGTGTTATATATTATACCACTGTTATAACGTAGTGGTATAGTGTTATATATTATACCACTGTAATAACATAGTGGTATAGTGTTATATATTATACCACTGTAATAACATAGTGGTATAGTGTTATATATTATACCACTGTAATAACATAGTGGTATAGTGTTATATATTATACCACTGTAATAACATAGTGGTATAGTGTTATATATTATACCACTGTTATAACGTAGTGGTATAGTGTTATATATTATACCACTGTTATAACATAGTGGTATAGTGTTATATATTATACCACTGTAATAACATAGTGGTATAGTGTTATATATTATACCACTGTAATAACATAGTGGTATAGTGTTATATATTATACCACTGTAATAACATAGTGGTATAGTGTTATATATTATACCACTGTTATAACGTAGTGGTATAGTGTTATATATTATACCACTGTTATAACATAGTGGTATAGTGTTATATATTATACCACTGTAATAACATAGTGGTATAGTGTTATATATTATACCACTGTTATAACGTAGTGGTATAGTGTTATATATTATACCACTGTTATAACGTAGTGGTATAGTGTTATATATTATACCACTGTAATAACGTAGTGGTATAGTGTTATATATTATACCACTGTAATAACATAGTGGTATAGTGTTATATATTATACCACTGTAATAACATAGTGGTATAGTGTTATATATTATACCACTGTAATAACATAGTGGTATAGTGTTATATATTATACCACTGTTATAACGTAGTGGTATAGTGTTATATATTATACCACTGTTATAACGTAGTGGTATAGTGTTATATATTATACCACTGTTATAACGTAGTGGTATAGTGTTATATATTATACCACTGTAATAACATAGTGGTATAGTGTTATATATTATACCACTGTAATAACATAGTGGTATAGTGTTATATATTATACCACTGTAATAACATAGTGGTATAGTGTTATATATTATACCACTGTAATAACATAGTGGTATAGTGTTATATATTATACCACTGTTATAACGTAGTGGTATAGTGTTATATATTATACCACTGTTATAACATAGTGGTATAGTGTTATATATTATACCACTGTAATAACATAGTGGTATAGTGTTATATATTATACCACTGTAATAACATAGTGGTATAGTGTTATATATTATACCACTGTAATAACATAGTGGTATAGTGTTATATATTATACCACTGTTATAACGTAGTGGTATAGTGTTATATATTATACCACTGTTATAACATAGTGGTATAGTGTTATATATTATACCACTGTAATAACATAGTGGTATAGTGTTATATATTATACCACTGTTATAACGTAGTGGTATAGTGTTATATATTATACCACTGTTATAACGTAGTGGTATAGTGTTATATATTATACCACTGTAATAACGTAGTGGTATAGTGTTATATATTATACCACTGTAATAACATAGTGGTATAGTGTTATATATTATACCACTGTAATAACATAGTGGTATAGTGTTATATATTATACCACTGTAATAACATAGTGGTATAGTGTTATATATTATACCACTGTTATAACGTAGTGGTATAGTGTTATATATTATACCACTGTTATAACATAGTGGTATAGTGTTATATATTATACCACTGTAATAACATAGTGGTATAGTGTTATATATTATACCACTGTTATAACGTAGTGGTATAGTGTTATATATTATACCACTGTAATAACATAGTGGTATAGTGTTATATATTATACCACTGTAATAACATAGTGGTATAGTGTTATATATTATACCACTGTTATAACGTAGTGGTATAGTGTTATATATTATACCACTGTTATAACGTAGTGGTATAGTGTTATATATTATACCACTGTTATAACGTAGTGGTATAGTGTTATATATTATACCACTGTTATAACGTAGTGGTATAGTGTTATATATTATACCACTGTAATAACATAGTGGTATAGTGTTATATATTATACCACTGTAATAACATAGTGGTATAGTGTTATATATTATACCACTGTAATAACATAGTGGTATAGTGTTATATATTATACCACTGTTATAACGTAGTGGTATAGTGTTATATATTATACCACTGTAATAACATAGTGGTATAGTGTTATATATTATACCACTGTAATAACATAGTGGTATAGTGTTATATATTATACCACTGTAATAACATAGTGGTATAGTGTTATATATTATACCACTGTAATAACATAGTGGTATAGTGTTATATATTATACCACTGTTATAACGTAGTGGTATAGTGTTATATATTATACCACTGTTATAACATAGTGGTATAGTGTTATATATTATACCACTGTAATAACATAGTGGTATAGTGTTATATATTATACCACTGTAATAACATAGTGGTATAGTGTTATATATTATACCACTGTAATAACATAGTGGTATAGTGTTATATATTATACCACTGTTATAACGTAGTGGTATAGTGTTATATATTATACCACTGTTATAACATAGTGGTATAGTGTTATATATTATACCACTGTAATAACATAGTGGTATAGTGTTATATATTATACCACTGTTATAACGTAGTGGTATAGTGTTATATATTATACCACTGTTATAACGTAGTGGTATAGTGTTATATATTATACCACTGTAATAACGTAGTGGTATAGTGTTATATATTATACCACTGTAATAACATAGTGGTATAGTGTTATATATTATACCACTGTAATAACATAGTGGTATAGTGTTATATATTATACCACTGTAATAACATAGTGGTATAGTGTTATATATTATACCACTGTTATAACGTAGTGGTATAGTGTTATATATTATACCACTGTTATAACATAGTGGTATAGTGTTATATATTATACCACTGTAATAACATAGTGGTATAGTGTTATATATTATACCACTGTTATAACGTAGTGGTATAGTGTTATATATTATACCACTGTAATAACATAGTGGTATAGTGTTATATATTATACCACTGTAATAACATAGTGGTATAGTGTTATATATTATACCACTGTTATAACGTAGTGGTATAGTGTTATATATTATACCACTGTTATAACGTAGTGGTATAGTGTTATATATTATACCACTGTTATAACGTAGTGGTATAGTGTTATATATTATACCACTGTAATAACATAGTGGTATAGTGTTATATATTATACCACTGTAATAACATAGTGGTATAGTGTTATATATTATACCACTGTAATAACATAGTGGTATAGTGTTATATATTATACCACTGTTATAACGTAGTGGTATAGTGTTATATATTATACCACTGTTATAACGTAGTGGTATAGTGTTATATATTATACCACTGTTATAACGTAGTGGTATAGTGTTATATATTATACCACTGTTATAACGTAGTGGTATAGTGTTATATATTATACCACTGTAATAACATAGTGGTATAGTGTTATATATTATACCACTGTAATAACATAGTGGTATAGTGTTATATATTATACCACTGTAATAACATAGTGGTATAGTGTTATATATTATACCACTGTAATAACATAGTGGTATAGTGTTATATATTATACCACTGTAATAACATAGTGGTATAGTGTTATATATTATACCACTGTTATAACGTAGTGGTATAGTGTTATATATTATACCACTGTAATAACGTAGTGGTATAGTGTTATATATTATACCACTGTAATAACATAGTGGTATAGTGTTATATATTATACCACTGTAATAACATAGTGGTATAGTGTTATATATTATACCACTGTAATAACATAGTGGTATAGTGTTATATATTATACCACTGTAATAACATAGTGGTATAGTGTTATATATTATACCACTGTAATAACATAGTGGTATAGTGTTATATATTATACCACTGTAATAACATAGTGGTATAGTGTTATATATTATACCACTGTAATAACATAGTGGTATAGTGTTATATATTATACCACTGTTATAACATAGTGGTATAGTGTTATATATTATACCACTGTTATAACGTAGTGGTATAGTGTTATATATTATACCACTGTAATAACGTAGTGGTATAGTGTTATATATTATACCACTGTTATAACGTAGTGGTATAGTGTTATATATTATACCACTGTAATAACATAGTGGTATAGTGTTATATATTATACCACTGTAATAACGTAGTGGTATAGTGTTATATATTATACCACTGTAATAACGTAGTGGTATAGTGTTATATATTATACCACTGTAATAACATAGTGGTATAGTGTTATATATTATACCACTGTAATAACATAGTGGTATAGTGTTATATATTATACCACTGTAATAACATAGTGGTATAGTGTTATATATTATACCACTGTAATAACATAGTGGTATAGTGTTATATATTATACCACTGTAATAACATAGTGGTATAGTGTTATATATTATACCACTGTTATAACGTAGTGGTATAGTGTTATATATTATACCACTGTTATAACGTAGTGGTATAGTGTTATATATTATACCACTGTAATAACATAGTGGTATAGTGTTATATATTATACCACTGTAATAACGTAGTGGTATAGTGTTATATATTATACCACTGTAATAACATAGTGGTATAGTGTTATATATTATACCACTGTAATAACGTAGTGGTATAGTGTTATATATTATACCACTGTAATAACATAGTGGTATAGTGTTATATATTATACCACTGTTATAACGTAGTGGTATAGTGTTATATATTATACCACTGTAATAACATAGTGGTATAGTGTTATATATTATACCACTGTTATAACGTAGTGGTATAGTGTTATATATTATACCACTGTAATAACATAGTGGTATAGTGTTATATATTATACCACTGTAATAACGTAGTGGTATAGTGTTATATATTATACCACTGTTATAACGTAGTGGTATAGTGTTATATATTATACCACTGTAATAACGTAGTGGTATAGTGTTATATATTATACCACTGTTATAACGTAGTGGTATAGTGTTATATATTATACCACTGTAATAACATAGTGGTATAATATAATGGTAACACACTGGTAAGATAGAAAATGAACTTCGATGTTGATTCGCTTAATGGATATAGTTGTAACATTTAAGACAGAAAATGAACTTCAATGTTGATTCACTTAATCTACGTTCTTGATTTTTTTCCCCTACTGTAGACTTGTGAAATCTGAAAGTTCAGAGTCTCTTCTTTCTCAGACAAGTGGTAATAGTAATCACTGTCATCATCATGTGACATCCAGAAAGCCACAAACAGAGCGGTCCTTACCAGTGACTTGTCCGTTGGTTCCAATTCCTAGCTGTGAAACTCCAAAACTTGCTACAAAGACCAGTTCAGGTCAAAAAAGTATGCATGAATCAAAAACATCAAGGCAAATTAAGGAATCAAGATCACAGAAACACACACGGGTAAAGATTTATTTCCCATTTTTCTTAGTTCTACATGGGAAGACTTTTTAAATTTGATTACTTTAAAATATATGTCTAAAAAATTTTATGAATGAAATGAAACGATGTCTAGAATTTACCAGTGTAAGAAGGATGATAGGAAAGTAGGTGGGGATATAAATGAAACAAGGTTAGCCACAGATTAATCATACTTGAAGCTGGTTAAAAGATATATCAAGGTAGAAATTTGTTATAAAATATTCTCTGCGTGTCAAATATTCTCTACTTTTCTACGCTTGAAATTTCCCATAATAAAAAATAAATATACACTTACATATCCCTGCTGTGTGTAACTTTAACACTCAGATTTCAATTCAGAACTCATGATTTGAGTTCCTTTCTTAAGACACTGTAGTCATTTCCTGCTAACATATTATTCCTGTGACACTTCTGACCATGTAAATATTAGATCTTTTTTTCTCAATCATTTTGTCTTAATGAACCTGTCTGTCTTTTAGCACAGCAAAATGAATGTGTAATTCACAGGATTGAACTCTAAAGCTGAAATAATAAGTTTGTGCCTTTTCCAAGAAATATTAGTCATATGTTATGTTCTGTTCAAGATACTGAAAGAAGTAGTTACTGAAACCCTGAAGAAACACAGTATTACCGAGACTCATGAATGTTTCACTGCATGCAGCCAGCGTCTGTTTGAAATCTCTAAGTTCTATCTAAAGGTACAGTATCTTCTCTACTAATGGCAAAATTTAGTTCATGTTCTAATGTTCCTGTTTGACATAAAAAAAAGTTTGAGTATTTTTTATACTGAGAGCATATACTTGCTGCCAGATTTATTAAATGATGGAGATAGAAAAATTGAAGCCAAAATACTTTATATTTGATTTGATTTGAGTTCTCATATATAGAAAGCTACATTTTAACCAATATCCTATTTCCCCTAACATGCGTTTGACTTATAGGTAATAAGCCTCATAACATGTTTAATTATTAATTTTTTAATACCGTTGGCCCTCTGTATCTGTGGATTCTATCTATATCCATGGGTTCCGCATCCGTGGATTAACTGCAAATTGAAAATGTTCTGAAAAAAAAAAAGGATGCTACATCTGTACTGAACATTTACAGACTTTTTAAAAAGTATATGGGAAAATGTGCATAGGATATATGCAAATACTACACCATTTTATATAAGGGACTTGACTGTCAGTGGATTTTGGTATTCTCAGTGGGATCATGGAATCAGTCCTTCGCAGAGACCAAAGGATGACTGTGTAGTAAAAAGGCTACTGGACTAAATATCAAAACACCCAGTTTCTAATTTTGGATCCATTATCAGCTAGTTGTAAGACATTGGAGAGGTCAGCCACTCAAGATGGTGGTTTTCTAAAACTTAGACAACGTTAGATTATGTCCAGCCTTAAGAGTTTCTGACCTGAATCACAGTTATCTGTGGGTTTCTGGTTAAAACTGCAGATTTATCACATATCCAAGAGAAAGGACAAGAAAAAAACTAGAAATGTTTTTAATACATATTGAACAATAACAAAAAACACATAGAAGTGTAGTGTAAGAGAGTGAAAAGAGTTACAATTTAATTGGGTGCCTAGTGGAATACTAGTGAGAAGCATGTTAATTCCACAGAACCTGAGGTGCTCAGGATGTGAAGATACCAGGTATCATGGAAAGCAGGGGCAAGGGTCCATGTAGAAAGCAGGGAAGTTAAATAAAGATCTGCAAAGGGACCTGGAGATTGTCCAACTTGCTCTGCGTGCCCTTCTCCCACAATGTTAACTAAAAGGTCTATCATACATAGGTTTTTCCACCCACCTCAGTGACGGTGTAGGAAATAGCCGCTGGGGAAAATATTGGAAGCTGCAGTGGAAAAGCTAACTGGCCATCTTGAAAAGAAACCAGTGATAATCTCTGCTCCGAGTTTCCAGTCAGATTTTTAGTGTCTCACTTTTAAATATGACTAGACAGCCACGGATTAGCAGGCTTTGAGGAAAGCTTCTAACACAATTGATGCCAAAACATAAAGGAATAAAGGGAACTCTGAAGAAGCAGGAAGTTGAAGAAAACTTCATAAAAACTATAATTCTCATAGAAAGAAAATAATCGCATCCATAAAACTAGAACAGGATGCTGTTTCCAAAAAAAGCATAAAACATGAAAGCTCCATAACATTAAAAATATGATAAAATCAATTAAATAGAAAGGCTGAACAGTTGAGATGGAAAAAATTTACCAGAAATTGGAATCAAATGACAAAAACATTAAATCCAGGATAAGAAAATTGGAGGATTAATATAGAAGATCCAAAATGCTAATAATATGAATTTTGTATTTTTTGAACAATTTTCTCTCCTTTGTTCTCAAAGTTTAGAAGAGAGAAACTTGTTCAAAAATGTAACAAACTTTCCCAGGAGTGGACACAAGTGTCCTAGCTTGTCCAAACCAATGAATGAAAATTCTTCAACGAGTCACATAATTATGGAATTTCACACCTCTTAGCATGGAGAGAACATTTTCTAAAAGCTTCCCAGGAAATAATCTAGTTTATATATAGTGAATCAATAATCAGAATGGCATTGGACTTCTCCACAGTAACACTGTGCTAGAAGATAGTAGAAAATAGTGCTAGAAGATAGTAGAAAAGTGTCTTCAAATTCTGAGGGATGTGTATTTCTAGAATTAAAAAAAGAAAGAAGAAAAAAACTTATGAGGGAAAGCGACTTACCTAGTGTTCTATACCCAGTCTGGAATGCAATCAGGTATGAGGATTTAATGAAGATACATTCAAACATGGAATATCTGAAAAAGAATTTATTTTACCCTTTTGAGGAATCTGCTAGAAGATGAAGTTCAACAGAACAAGGGACTAAATCAAGAAACAAAACAAAAACTAATCTAAAATGGAAAAGACAAGTCCTAATAGGACCAGGCCTAGGCAGCAACTAGAACAAATTAGAGGAGGCTATGGGAGAAAGATCTCCAGGTTTAAAAAATTTAATTAAAAAGACCAAAAGCAGAAAGGAAGCTGAACTGAGAGATTATCCTGTATACTTCAGGGCTTGAAAAAACTTTGCTGTACATTTAGCCCATTTATTGCCAGTATTTAGGAGCGAAAAACCCAGAATTATATACATGGAAAGCTTAGCAAATGAAAAAAGCTAACAGGTAGTTAACAGGATAAATAGAATATTGGAAGAAAGATAAATTATAACCATAATACATTAATTAGCACACAATTGAAAGTATTTACATAGATACAATAGTACAAACACTGCCTATTTACTAATCAAAAATTGTGGTACAACTGTTCTTAAAAGGAAGAGAAGGAAGGTTTTGTGTACGAGACCTGAATCCATCCATGACTGTTCTCCCTAACATCAGTAGTCACTGTCTAAAAGTGTTTAATCACCAAGTAGCAACATAAGCATAGTAGTTAGAAACATTAAGGTATAAATAAGGGAAAAACCTGAAAGAATTGAAAGTGGCTGCCTTTATGGAGTGTAACTTGGAAGTACAACAGATAACTGCGTCTTATCTTTTTAAATACAATTCCATTTCTTTTACTTTGTAATTTGGTATAATCACTAAATTTTTAAAAGTGAGACATCAGCTTCCTTTTGTGTGTCATTCTATTTTATGATGGAGTCAAATAGCCAAAATGAAGAAAAGATATCTTTTACCTGATTAATAAATACAAACCATGTTTGTTTCTGGAGTAGTGCAGCATTAGTGGATGCTCACGGTGGAGGATGGGAGAGTAGTGCAGCATTAGTGGATGCTCACGGTGGAGGATGGGAGAGTAGTGCAGCATTAGTGGATGCTCACGGTGGAGGATGGGAGAGTAGTGCAGCATTAGTGGATGCTCACGGTGGAGGATGGGAGAGTAGTGCAGCATTAGTGGATGCTCACGGTGGAGGATGGGAGAGTAGTGCAGCATTAGTGGATGCTCACGGTGGAGGATGGGAGAGTAGTGCAGCATTAGTGGATGCTCACGGTGGAGGATGGGAGAGTAGTGCAGCATTAGTGGATGCTCACGGTGGAGGATGGGAGAGTAGTGCAGCATTAGTGGATGCTCACGGTGGAGGATGGGAGAGTAGTGCAGCATTAGTGGATGCTCACGGTGGAGGATGGGAGAGTAGTGCAGCATTAGTGGATGCTCACGGTGGAGGATGGGAGAGTAGTGCAGCATTAGTGGATGCTCACGGTGGAGGATGGGAGAGTAGTGCAGCATTAGTGGATGCTCACGGTGGAGGATGGGAGAGTAGTGCAGCATTAGTGGATGCTCACGGTGAAGGATGGGAGTTATTTTAGGCCAGCTCTATTGGGAATAGCAGAGGAGAGTGAGATGGACTTATGTATATGTGTATGTATTTTGGTTAGAGTATTTTGATATTTCAGAATGGAACTAAATTATAATCTAGTACTTAGATTTTTTTGTTGTTGTAGTCTGTCCCTAATCACATTGATACTTATAGAATGATTTAGGATAATCTCAAGTGTATTTAATAATAATGAGTTGTTCTTTGTAATTTAATGTGCAGATTGTAAAATGCTGTCTTTTATTATGTTTAGGATCTTAAAACTTCAAGGGGTCTATTTGAAGAAATGAAGAAAACAGCAAACAACAATGCTGTACAGGTAAAGAAATTATTCCCATGAAACTATATTCAATTAAATTGGTATTTTGTTTCAGGGTTGCTCTGATGCCATTATATATGCAGCAGTGATTAGTTACTGGTCTTTTTCAACTCTGTCCCTATGAAAACTCTTTAAGAAACTTAATAGGCTTATTTAGGCTGAGTATTTTATAGTATTTAATAGGTTGCTCTGTCAGCAAAAGAGTTTCTAAAGTGACGCTAAGAAAGCAAAAGAAAAAATAAATTATCTGACGTGCTGGAAAAACCAATCCATTTTGGTTAGCTGTTTTCGAAGTTTAGTTTAGTTTATTTGATTCCCCATTTGAAACGTATTTTCATATAAAGGTGAGAAAATGGAGCAGAATCTTCATTTCATCCAGTGAGAACATTATTGTACTCAGTATTGGAAGTCCAACAAAAATGTTCTTCCATTAGAAAATAAAATGTGTATTTAAGTGTAAGATTTCAGTATCTTCCTTTTTATTTGAAATTTTCTACCATGTTCTTTTGAAGTTTTTACAATATATTTTTCTATTACTTGTGTTTTCAAGAGAAATCTTCTATAACATATTTTTTCTCCCCCTAGGTGATTGACTGGGTATTAGAAAAGACAAGCAAGAAATGATACATAATCATTCTCTTTAAAACAATTATAAATTGGATGGAGCTATTATTCACTACTTCTTTTCTTAGTTTGAAAATTATAAACAAATTTTAAACTTTATTCAAAGAATAGATGTTATATTTCTAAAGAATTTCATGAATATATATTCTATATTTGTATAGTTTGAGGGATGCTATGTTAATGTATTTTTAATTAGATACATATTTTGTACAGTGTTACTATATTTTAAAGTTATTTTTATATGTTTTAAAATGTTTACTCTTATTTAATTATTACAATAAACAGATTTTTTTTTTTTTACTTTTTGGATTTCATGTCTTTGTTGTTAGGTGTACTAAGTAAGTTAGGCGTGCCTTACATTTCTTAGACTTAAGTAAGATATTGCCAATGGCTTTTCCCATGTTTTCCAACAACATAGTTTATTGGACTGCTCCCGATTTAGAGCATGTTGGCAAAAAAAATACAAACAGGCCTCAGCCCTAGAGCCACCATTGTTGGGGCTATTAATGTTCATTTGGTATCAAAAATGAAGAAACAAGATAAATTGTGAAAATAAGGCATAATTAAAATGACACTAAGAACAGTCTCCCAGGAAAAAAATTGTCTTTTCCCATGGTAGAAAATTTGGAAAATGCCGAAAATACAAAGAAGAATGAAAAAAAATTACCAACATTCCCCCCTAATGTCTAGACATATCTGCTGTATTTTAAAAATATATGTAATTATTTTTAAATACTTTCAAAATTTGAATCATATATGTTGTTATGCATATGTGTGTGTTATGTGTGTATTAATTTATAACCTGCTTTTCACATAACAATATGTTGTGAATTTTATGTCATTATTTTAATAACTGCCTAATACAAATGAACCACAGTTTGTTTAATCCCCCATTATTGGACATAAAGATTCCGTTTTTCCCTGTAACACATAACACTTTAATGAATCTTCCCAGTATGTCACTATTTTCCTAGTATGCTTTTTTAGGAGGGGAATTTTTGGGTCTTAAGCTTTTTTGTAAATATTTTTAAATTGCCCTCCTGAAAGACCAATATGAACTCTCACCGGCAGAGTCTCTATTTCCCTTTTTGATGACTGAAAATAGTAAGGGTGAATTTTTTTAAAACATGTTGGCATCTCTGTAATTGTTTATTTCTAGCTTTTGCCCATTTTTCTTTTGAACTGTTTTTGACTTTTTCTTACTTGTTCATACATGTTCTTATATATTAAGGATATTGGCCCTTTGTCTTTTTGTTTATAGTGTTCTGAAATTTTTAGTTTTTATGTAATCAAATCTACCATCTTTATAGTTTCTTCCAATTAAAGAAATTTGCTTATCACATGTGCTTTACTTGTCTATGTTGAATTCAAAGTGAATGCTTTCAAAAAGCATTTCTAGGGTTCCATGAAATTGCTGATTTGAAATGCTCCTTTTTGTCTGAATTGTTCACTGCCATAGGAATTGCAAGAGTGAGCCAATATTTGAATATTCTATTAGGTTAGCAAAATTGTCTTTTGAAATGCTGTACCATGGCTGGGCATAGTCGCTCATACCTGTAATCCCAGCACTTTGGGAGGTTGAGAAAGGAGGATTGCTTGAGGCTAGGAGTTTGAGACCAGCCTTGGCAACATAGTGAGACCCCCATCTCTAAAAAAAATTAATTAGCTCCACATGGTGGCATGTACCTGTAGCTACGTAGGAGGGCACTTAAGCTACTTAGGAGGCTGAAGTGGGAGGATTGCTTGATCCTAGAAGGTCAAGGCTGCAGTGAGCCATGATTTCGCCACTGTACTCCAGCCTGTGAGAAAGATCGAGACCCTATCTCAAAAGGAAAAAAAAATGCTGTACCAATAGGCGTTTTTAAATGTAAATTTATTTAATCAGACTAATAAACATTTATATTATGAGTGGAGCCAGTTGGTTTTAAAGTACAACAGATTAGATCAGGCAATTTGAAAACATTCCTGGGAACAGAGTAATGGTCATAGGAAAACTCTCGTAATGTCCATTTGCTCTTCTAAAAATGGGGTAAATAATGCTGACTTCACAGGGATCATGAAAAGATGATAATCATGGCCAACATTTATTGAGCACTATGTGACAGACATTATCTTAATCATTTTACATTATTTCATTGAAGCCATATTAGGTAGCTATTTCCCATTTTATAGGTAAGAAATTGAAGTGTAGCAAGATTAAGTGTCATATCCAGGATCACATAGCTCAGCAATTACAGAGCCAGAATGAGAACTTGTATTTGTTGAACCACACTGCTTATCCAAACATAGGATCTCTGCAAGTGTTGGTGTATCCATTTTTTTATTTGTTTTTATTCCTTTCTTCCAAGGATCCTGGTTTTCTGCCGTACTTAATAATATACATGAAAACAAGTTTGAAGATAACCTGTAAGCCTCATACCATTTAAAATATTTCTTTTTGTGAACATGCTGGATAAACTTTTGTAATGTTGTTTGAAATTTAGCATATGTAAATTACATCAGTTAACCTGATTGAAAGCAAAAGTATAAACGAAAAAACTAAATTGATGTAATCACTTATTAAAAGGACATAGGATAGCCAAATAACTTTGTAACAGAAGAACAAAGTTGGGAGACTTGTTTCTTCACTTCAAGACTTACTATAAAGTTACAGTAATGAAGACAATTTGCTATTGGAATTAGAATAAGCATATAGGTCAATGGAACAGAAGAAAAGCTTATAGGTATACCTATATATCAAACTTTTCATTGAAGAAAAAAAGGTCTTTTAAAAAATTGAACTTGAATAAGGGGATATCCATCCATATGGAAAAATAAGTTACCTTCAACCATAACCTCCTACCATTTGCAACTATTAATGTGATATGGTTCATTATTTTATATTTAAAATCCAAAACCATAAAACCTATAGAGGAAAACATAGAAAAATCTTCATCACTCTTGGAATAAAACAAGGATTTCTTAGAAAGGACACAAAAAGTACAAACCATAAAATTTAAAAAAAAAATTTTACTTCAAAATCTAAAAGCTGCTCTTGGAAAGGCACCACTAGGAGAGTGAAAATGTAACCCACAGACTGGGAGAAATTATTTGCAATGCATATATCTGACAAAGGACTTTTATCTAGAATATGTGAGGCACTCTTAACAGCTTAATGATAAGACATAACCCAAATTTTTTTAAATGGGCAAAATATTTGAAAAAAACATTTCACGAAATAGGATATAGGAATGGCAATAAGCACATGAAAAGATGCTCAACATCATCAGTCATCAAAGGAATGCAAATTAAAACCATAATAAGATGCCTCTAAACACCAAGTAGAATGAATACAATTTTGAAACAGACTTTACCATGTCTTGGTGACTATATGATGCATTTGGAAATCTCTTTTTATTCGTGGGTGGGGGTGGAAGAGGGTCTTGCTCTGTTGCCTAGGCTGGAGTGCAGTGGCAGGATCACAGCTCACTGCAGCCTTGACCTCCCTAGCTCAAACAATCCCAAGTAGCTTCCTGAGTAGCTGGGATTATAGGCAAGCACTGCCTTGCCTGGATTTTTTTTTTTTTTTTTTTTTTTTTTTGTAGAGATATGGTCTTGATATGTTGCCTAGGCTGGTCTTGAACTCCTGGCCTCAAGCGATCCTACTGCCTCAGCCTCCCAAAGTGCTGGAATTATAAACATTAACCACCTCAACCATTTGAGGCCATTTGTTTGTGAAACAGGGAGTCACTGGGCCCAAGTAGCTCAGATGTGTTACATAGTGGTGGTACATTTAGCAAACTGTTGCCTAAATAACCCAGAAAAGAGAAATTCTTCCTAGTGAACTCATGGATCTAATTAAGGACATTCCCAGACAATGTTGGAAGTATCACTGGCCATTTATTTGTTTGTTTAGCTGAATATGATAAGGTATAGGAAAAGATAAACAAATTCAAGAAGTGTTCCGTTTTCTGGCAGAATTTAGAGGAGATATGAAGGGCTTAGGATATTCTGGGTTGGAAAATAAAATGATTTTCCACTTTCAGTATCCCCAATGGCAAAAAATTTTCTAAGTCAGAAATAGCCTCAGAAAAAGAATCAAGCCAGAGGTGTGGCTATATAATCCTTTATTAAGACATTTAAAATACTTAATGATTTAAAAGTAGACCCTCTCAGCTGGACAAAAGGGCTTTTAAGAATCTAAAGGCTAGTGTTTCACAGCACCCGACACTGTCAATAAAGAGAGACCTGTCATGAAAAGAATGGTGGGTATGGCTTTCATCAATAGACTATAACTTGATACACAGAAAGCCCACAAAGTCTCTTTTAGTTGAAATGTAATCATATACACTAGAATTCGTCCTTTAAAGTGTATAATTCAGTGGTTTTAGTCCATTCACAAAGTGTGCAATCATCACCCACATCTAATTCCAGAACATTTCATCACTCCAAATGGAAACCCCATATCTGTTAGCAGTATTTCTTATTTTTCTTTCCCCCATTCCCTAGCAACCACTAATCTACATTTTTTTCCTTCAGCTTTATTGAGGTATAATTAACAAATAAAAATTGTACATATTCAAGGTGTACAACATGATGATTTGATATACATATACATTGTGAAACAATTACCACAATCTGACGATTACCACATCACACATTGGTGTGTGTGTGTGTGTGTGTGTGTGTGTGTGTGTGTGTGTGTGGTGAGGACATTGGTCATTAATCTGCTTTCTGTCCCTATGGATTTGCCTATTATAGGATATTTCATATAAATTGACTCACACAATATATACAATATATGGCCTTTTGTGTCTGGCTTCTTTACCTTAGCATAAGGTTTTCAAAGTTCATGTTGTAACATGTATCAGTTCTTCATCCCTTTTTATAGCTGAATAATGTACAAATCTGCTACATTTTGTTTATCCATTTATCAGTTGATGGGCATTTGGGTTGATTCCTTTTTTGGTGTTATTAATAATGCTGCTATGGATATTTGTGTACAAGTTTGCACATGGGCAAATATTTTCTGTTATCTTGGGTTTATACGCCTAAGAGTGGAATTGCTGGGATATATGGTGACTCCGTGGTTAAGTTTTTGCGAAAATGACAGGCTGTTTTCCAAAGTAGCTATACCACTTGACATTCCCACCAGCAATGGATGAGTGTTCTGGTTTCTCCACATCTTGCCAACACTCGTTATTTGTCTTTTTTCACAAGAGAATGATATGAAGTAGTATCTCACTGTGGTTTTGATTTGCATTTACTTGATAACTAATGATGTTAAGCATCTTTTCATGTGTTTTCTGGCCACTTACATATCTTATTTGAAGAAATGTTCACTCAGATCTTTTGACCATTTTTTAATTGGGTTATTTGTCTTTTGTTGAATTGTAAGACTTCTTTATATATTCTGGATTCTAGTTTCCAATCAGATACACGATTTGCAAATATTTACTCCCATTCTGTGAGTTTTTTACTTTATTATTTAGTTCCTGAATTTAGGTCTATGACCCATTTTGACTTAATTTTTGTATAGACTTAATTTTGTGAAGGGATACAGCTTCATTCCTTTGCATATAGATATCCTGTTGTTCCAGCACTATTTAGTGAAACGACTATTCTTTCCCCATTGACTTTTCTTGGCACCAGAAATCTCGTAAAATGGTAAGAAATTTGTATCAAACTGAAAAGAGGCCTCCAAATTTCAATGGACAGGAAGCAGGATAAGAAAACTCATCAGTTGCATCCTTGGACTACAGTAAGTCCTCAAGTCATCGATAGGTTCTTGGAAACTGCAACTTTAAGCAAAACCACATACAGAAGATCTCGAATAAAGTCGTCCCTTCCTAGCTGGATTTCACAATTACTGTGAACTAGTGACTAGTCCCATCTCTTGCAGTTATCCTGTCTCTGCCGCATCATTGTATTTCGGATGTATGGAAAGCAGTTAGCTTGGTTTTTGTAGGTCACAAGATTGTAGATTTTAAGAAGCCACACCCTAAGAGAGTTATCCCTACCCGATGATCATGCAATATTGGACTTCAGGCTGTATTAATTATTTTTCATGTGGAACAAATGAAAATAATTGTGTCCAGAGGGTAGAATATGGTCAAATATAGCCACAAAGCTTTGAGCTCCTCCCACCAAGAGATGGAATCTGTTCCCCTAGTCTTTGCATCTGAGCTGGCAATGTGACTTTCTTTGACCCGTAGAATGTGGCATAAATGACATGCTGTGAGCTGGAACCTAGGCCTTGAGGACCTTATAGCTTCTCTTTTGCTCTTGTAGAACCTTGTCCTGCATATAACGGAGCCACACAAGAGAACTGGTCTAGCCTATTAGAAGGTGAGAGGCCATATGGAAGAGAACAGAGGTTCACTGACAGCCACACCAGCTGCCAGGCATGTGAGTGAGGCATCTGGGATCTTCCAGCCTAGCGCATGCTCCAGACCAATACGGCCACATGAGTGAGCCCAGGCAAAACCAGTAAAGAGCTGCCCAGCCAACCCTCAGAATAATGAGAAATAATATGTTGCAGTGTTCTAAGCCACTAGATTGTGAGGTAGCTTGTTGTACATAAACATTAGCTTCCACTCACATCCAAAAATTCATTGAGAGGCCAAGTGCAAGAAAGAAAGTTTCCAAAACTTCATTTTTTAAAGCCTTAGTTTGAAGGCCACAGTTGAAGATAAATGAAATTGCTTACTTTTTGGACTGCGTTTCCCTTTTTCATGAGACCCAGAAAACTTGCAGACGAAGAAGTTCCTTACTCTCTTGTGCGGCTGAGAGTTAGGAAGCAGGGGAGCTACAATTCATTAATGAAGCATTATTCTTAGTGTTTCCTGGAACTGCCTTTGAGTTCTTGGGAGTAAATAGGCTTTATTCATCCAAAGAATTATACAGGAAAGTTGCTGAAAATATCACTGGCTTTGTTTCTTGAGAAGAACAACATTTTCTTTCAACATTCCCAGGCCCTGGTCCAAGCCAAGGCAGAATCACAGCCATGAGGCCAAGCATGAGAGCAGGAGTGTCTCCACCTCTGAGATCAGAGTCAGCGGGAGGGGCTTTGTCCATGGGATGCCTTTTCCTGACCGCGCTGCCAACAGGCAATGGATGGTCTGATTGTGTGTCAGTTTCCTATCCTGCCTCTTGTCCCCATAGGGCTTTCTTATTTTTCGCCATCTCCCACCTCTGCCCAGCTCTTCTTGCTGTGACACTGTCTGAGCAATGTTCCCTCTATGGATTCTTACACTCTTCCAAGAAAAAGCCTCATTTATGTACAAGGAAAAAAACAATAGAGAATAAAAGGCCAAAAGAGAGGTTCCTGCGGCTTTTCTGTCATCATTCAAATATGATTCCATACTCTCCTTGGACATGGTTTAGTCATTTTAATGAGGTATTAGACTTGCTTCCCCCAGTGAAATCAAATTTAGTGTAATTTAGAGGACTCTAGGTGACATGATAATTGATTTCTGGTCACACATTCAAATAGTTCTATTATTCAGGATTTTATAGACAGGCTAAATATATTATTCACCATATCAGAACATTAGCCATAAAAAAAGAACCTTTTTTAAAAGGGAATTTTGAAATGCACATTTAAGCAGTTCATGTAATCTAGAAGGGTATTAAGGTCATACCCATCATCCCTAGTCCCATTTCTCAGCAGTAACTGATAGTAAGAGGCCTTTTTACATTTTTTAAATGTATCCTTCCAGACATTTTAATACATGTACAAGCATATTATATGTGTCCATTGTTTCTCAACTTATCAGGCCCAAATACCCCTTCAATAAGCAGTACTTTTAATGTCTCCTTTGTTGTCACAAGGTGGAATTCATAAGTAACGGTCTTAGGCCAAGTTTCCTAGAAAACAAAATCTGAGGCAAGGATTTGTGCTAATGCTTTATTTGGGAGACATGAGGATGATGAAAAAAGGGGGGGAAAAGGCAGGGAAGGCCAGGAAAACAAGGCAAGGTGACATTAGTGCTTCATGAGGCCCAGAGAGACACAGCCAACCACTAAGTAGGCATCTTCTCAGTCACATGGGATGTCTCTCAGGATAGAGGGTGTACGGAGAGACCATGCCTCACATAAGTACATAAAAAGAGGAAGAAGAGGCCAGGTGTGGTGGCTCGCGCCTGTAATCCCATCACTTTGGGAGGCTGAGGGAGGCAGATCACTTGAGGTCAGGAGTTTGAGACCAGCCTGGCCAACATGGTGAAACCCCGTGTCTATTAAAAAAACACACACACAAAAATTGGGGGCAGGGGGTGGTGGCGTGTGCCTGTAATCCCAGCTACTTGGGAGGCTGAGCAGGAGAATAGCTTGAAGCCAAGAAGTGGAAGGGTGCAGTGAGCTGCGATTGCACCACTGCACTCCAGCCTGGGTGACAGAGTGAGACTGTGGTCTCAAAATAAAAAAGAGGAAGAAGAGGATTATTTATCTGCTCGGCTCCTCCTTGTTACTGACTCCTGTTTGGCCCCACAAAGATTTAAATCCCCTATAGTTCTGCCTTGCTCAGGTTATTACCCAGCAGCTGCTCTGGAATCCAGCTCCTGTGCCCTGCAGTGTGCTGCCCATCCAAGTCTGGAACTGATGATAGAACTCAGAAATTGAAGTATGTGTCTCCTCTGCCTGGCTGCCTGGCAGCCACCAAATGGAGATGGGAGGGGAGGCAACATTTCCAGGCAAGCAATTGGTTGGCTCTAAGTGGCTAAACACTTAGGTCAAGCAGATCCAGCTATGGTGGTGCCTAAGGTTGGGTAAACAGCTGGAAGTTTAGGAGATGCCATGATGGCACTGAAGGAATCTGAGGATATACATAGGATGTGTCCTATACAGTAATCTAACCTATACATACTCAGGCTCTTAAAAATTGCTATCTCTTAACCATAAGGTAAAATTTTTGGAAAAGCAAAGTAATTATAATAAAATAGTATGCATTTCAATATGGAGATGCTGGAGTATGACTACACTAAAAGACAAAATGAAGTAGTCAAATGTTTGACTTTTACACCAATTAGCCATGACTGAAGTGGTACTGAGTCAGTTGTTTGTAACTCAAGCACCACACAGACTTGTTTTTGTAAAATGTTAATACCTTTTGATAATGCCCTGAGCAAAACGAAACACAATCTTTCATATACATGGTAGTTGCATATCTAGAAAAGTCAGAATATATTGAATCTGTCAAAATGTTTTCATATATAAAAGGTAGTCAAGGTCTAGACTCGGATTATCAAACAGGTTTTTCACCAACACAAATAACCCAGGACACTCAAAAATTGTGTGGGAAATGGTTCCATTGGATGTAGGGCTGTCATCAGCATTATATCTACCAACTCTGGGTCTTGTTCATTAAATGCCAATAATGTTCCCCCTTCCCCCAATTATTGTGACAACCAAACAGCATTACCACAGATTTCCAAAATGCCCCCATGGGGTGTGTGGAGGGTGTAGTTTGACTCTTCTGGAGAACCATTTAAAACAAACAAACAAAAAACAGGAGATATGCACCTCACAGAGCTAGCACTTAGAGATTTTGTCCATATTAGCAATTAAAGATCGACCATTCTTTGTAACAGTTGCAGAATATTCAAGCATACCTCTGTACCAGGATTTATTTAGCTAGCTATGGTCACACTGACTTTTTCAATGGTCTTGTTGCAAGCAACGCTGCAGAGATGATCTTTAGACATTAGCCTTTGTGCACTCATACAGTCATATCTCTAGAATAAATTCCCACAAGTCAAAAGGTACATCTATTTTTAAATTTGTATGGATATTGCCAAATTGCTCTCTCAATTATTGCCAGATATCTCACTACTAAGTATTGTAGAAGGTTTTAATCTTGGTAACTGTAGTTCTTTAAAGATGAAAATGAAGAACTTTAAATGCCCTATTGAAAGCCATTTTCAGATCATTTTACATTAGTAGCTTCCAGCCTTGACTTGTCTATTTATATAGGATATTCACGTGGAGAGGAAATTGGACTTCCATTATTTTCTAGGGTAGAACCAGGGTCATGACTGAAAGTTAGGCAGACAGAAATTTGTTTTGTTTTGTTTTGTTTTAAAGATGGAGTCTTGCCATTTTATCCAGGCTGGTCTCGAACTCTTGAACTCCTGGCCTCAAGTGATCCTCTGACCTTAGCCTCCCAAAGCATTGGGATTATAGGCGTGAGCCACCACATCCAGCCAGAAGTTTAGGCTCTAATAATGTAAGAAATTTCAAACATCTCTACCCATTCAGCAATGGAATGACCTGCCTGGGGAGATGAGGTAATTCCCTCTCATATCTGGAAATTTTCAATTTCAGGCTGGATGAATAATTTCAAGGGATGTTCAGGAAGAGATTCCTGAGTTTCATAGAATATTATACAAGGTCAGTGTTTCCAAAGATGTAGTACCTGGGCCATGGTGTATTTGTGGGATGACTTTAAGTGGTACAAATTTTAAAAAGTTTTAATTGGTTTATATTCAAAAAGTTTTAATTGGTTTATATTCATTTTTAATGTATATACAATGTTGCTATATTACTAGCAAATCATATACCCTAAGTTAGTACTGTTGAAATAATAGGGTAAAGAAAGCTTTTTACGGCTGGGCGCAGTGGCTCACACCTGTAATCCCAGCCTTTGGGAGGCAGAGGCAGGTGGATCACCTGAGGTCAGGAGTTCGAGACCAGCCTGCCCAACATGGTGAAATCTTGTCTCTACTAACAATTACAAAAATTAGCCAGGCCTGGTGGCGGGCGCCTGTAATCCCAGCTACTTGGGAGGCTGAGGCAGGAGAATCCCTTGAACCTGGGAGGTGGAGGTTGCAGTGAGCTGAGATCATGCCACTGCACTCTAGCCTGGGTGACAAAGTGAGACTACGTCTCAAAAAAAAAAAAAAAAAAAAGAAAGCTTTTTACAGTTCGAATCTTCTGGAAACATCAGAGAAAGACTGTCCTTGCCACCCACACTACAACAAAACTTCGGGACCTTGAACTTTGGGTTCATGGTCTTTCAACTGAGAAGGGTCCTGCCACACTTTTGGAACTGTGCACCCATTGGAACCCCTAAGAGACCATCAAGCTTCAGGTGATCATGCCACAAAGGCTCCAGCCAGTTCCAGGTGAAGACATCACCCCTGGCCATCAAGAAACTACCCTGCCTCCACTAGACAGAGCAGCGTGAGGGTTCCGTGATCCCCAAAAGATAGAGACTACGCCTCAAGTCAGCTTGAAGCAGTTACAGGAAAAAAAAACATCGGTCCCTCTGCCTCCCATAAAGATTTATGAGGATCACATCTCTAAGTGGAGAGATGAGGCAGGAAAATAGAGTCTGGAGTCAGGGAACATAAGGCTGATTCACACTTCAGCTATAACAGGAAATAGCCTCTCCAGAGGGCGTACACGGAGTAAATGACTTTGTAACTTTACTTCATCCTCTTCATTTACATAGGGCATACCCCAAGTAGAGGGTATTTAAACTCATAAAAACTCTGTAACAGGGCCTTTGACCCCCTATGCTCAGGCCCACACTGTGGAGTGTACTTTCGTTGTCAATAAAACCCTTCATTCCTTCAAAAAAAAAAAAAAGAAAGAAATAATAAACTTTGGGCTAAAATATGGTTGCTAGCCTCTAAGAGCTCTTCAAAATTGTGATTCTATAGTTCTAAATTTAATCTTAATATTACTAAAGTTTCAACTAGTAAAAAGATTTTGAAACCCCAGTCCATGACATTTATTACAAGCAATTTAAACAAACCAAATTCTAGTACAACAGAGAATTTGTGTATTTGGAGCTTGGTGTATGTATCAAATCCCATGAAAACTTAGTCAAAATGGGAGCCCTAAGCCCTAGGTGAAGACCCATCCTGAAACTATATTCAACTTAATAATTTGGGGACAATATTAATATTCTAGGGATCTGTTAAACTTTGCTGCAATGGGAAAAAAAAAAAAGCAACTTTTTTTTTTTTTTTTTTGAGATGGAGTCTTGCTCTTGTCACCCAGGCTGGAGTGCAATGGCATGATCTTGGCTCACTGCAACCTCCACTTCCTGGGTTCAAGCAATTCTCCTGCCTCAGCCTCCTGAGTAGCTGGGATTACAGGCACCTGCCACCAGGCCCGGCTAATTTTTGCATTTTTAGGAGAGACAGGGTTTCGTCATGTTGGCCAGGCTGATCTCGAACTCCTGACCTCAGGTGATCTGCCTGCCTCAGCCTCCCAAAATCCTGGGATTACAGGCACGAGCCACCATGCCTGGCCAATCCCGTATATTTTTAAATGAATTCAGAAAAGCAAAAATAAGTGAACACACAAACATGTTGCTGGTGGCATCCCGTTTATCCATCAGCACTTCATGGAAGAGAATAGTAAGACTTGTCTTCGTACTCTCATGCTCTTCTACGAGTCCAGGTCACCCTATTATATATTTAGAATATAATATAAACTTCTGCACTGGAAATCAGAGGTGAATATTTATTTAATTCATATATAAATTTTACATAATATTCATGGTGCTATAAATATAGGCACATTTTTTAAAAGTCCAGATACATCCAAAAATTACCCCCTCACTGTAGCCTACTCCAATCCCCTCAAGATGGAATATCTAACGTATTTGGAAAACAGGGGCCAGAAAGGCCCTGCCCATTAATTTTAAAACTTTCTGACCATCAAGACCACTCTTTCCTGCTTCAACCAAGCAGAGTCAACAAGGATCATGTGTTTTCAGGGTTTTAATTGCACTAGTTGATGAATTAAGTAAATGCCTCTGCCTGGGTAGTTTGTAATAGGTTTATGGTTTGGTGTCTCCTACTTAGTTCAAGTCAGAGAAAGGAAAACCAGTATCTGTATTCTTATTGGCCTTCTTTAAATCCCTATGAGATGGCTTAAAAGGATGTCACTGCACCAGAGGACTCACTTAACCACATCTACTGACAAATAGGCAACTTCCCATAAAGTACAGATTAAAACATCATTCATTTATATTGGTTTTCATTTGGGGACAAACATTGTAAATTTAATAATTCATGGGATTGAGCACAGAGCAAATTGGACAAAAACAAATTCCTCAAAGTGACTCGGTTGATTCATTGACTGTACCCAAGCATGATCCAGACTTATGAGTTTGTGTCATACACACCAGCACACATCAGACAAGATTAAAATCTACAGTGTAAAGTCATTGTAACTTGAATTCAAAATGAGAAAGAAATGAGTATTGGAAATTGATTCATTAGAGCCTCTCTATTACGATACATTTTAACTTGGGGGGAAAAATGATTCATATACACAATTATCTTAGTCAAATTTTCTATTTCTTGCTAATAACATTTTAATTTACTCCAGAAAATGCAGTAATTTTATTCAAATATATTTTCCTAAAATATAAATAATTAAATTAAATTTTTATAAATGTAGAGAATGTAGTTTCCATTGACCCACACACAGATATTAATCAGCCCAAAACTTAAGTGATAAAGAAATCATATTTGTAATTATGATCATTTTAATTTGTCTATAAATATATAATAGAATCTTGGCAACTTAATTATGAGCAGTTAACTCATACTTCATGTAGAACTGAGCACCTTAGATTACATATTGTTGAATTTAACTATTGGCATTAATATATGTATTTTAATATGTTATTTACAATACACAATTATAATTCTCTTGTATAACAACATTCCAGTGATTTTGAAAATATATAGTGAAAGAGTGCAATATAATTTACAAATGCATCAAAGGTTTTCTATGGTATTCAAGCTGGGACTTGACTTTTCAGCATTTGAAAATAGAAATAAACAAAAAGTCAATATCCTAAAGCTGTGTTTTCTAAAGCATTAAAAAAAAAAACCCACTAGCTTCACAAGATGCTCCATTAGAAAGGAGTCCCGTAGGTTAGTGTGAGGAATGGCTCACCAGATTTCCCCTTGAAGACCCACAATGAACTTTAAAATCTTCAAGGAGGCAATCGTGAAATCTGTTTAACATTTTTCAGCTCAGTATTTAGTAAAGTGTATTAACAAACCCCTGTCTCCCAGCAAAACACCACTCAGTCAAGCCCCTTGGAACTAGTGTCATATGATATATTCTTTGGGGAAATGCTGATTTAAAATAAAACTTTGCAATTCAATAAACAAATATGTCTGAGTGAGTAAAATCGTGTTCCTTTAACACGGTTTCACTTTTTGAAGCTCTTTGCATGGGTATTTGTTAACATATGATTCTTTAAAAACACACAGGTCTAACAATAGATGTCTGTCTGTGTAAACTACAGGAAAAGTGTTAGAAATGTTTATAGAGATCCTAGAGCTCATTTTCAAGGTTTGAGAAAAGTGACTTCAAAATCAGTAGGTGTTATTTTTAGTGAATTTGTTTTGAAAGATAAAAGCAAAAGCATTAAATCAGTAATGTGCTATATAATGTCTGAAAATATTCCTGTAGAAAAATATCAGGTCGTTATATTATTTCCCTGGAATTCTGAAAGAACTGCAGATACTATCAATAGATTTGATTATAGCACTCAGTCTATATGTAAAACCCAGCATTATCCGGAATTAAATGAGGCTGCTCTATTACTTGCTTGAAAATGCATGCATACAAGCACAGGCAAAAACAAGGGTCAATAAGTTGCTTAGTATTTCCACTGAAAACCATAAAATGGGGATAATTAGTTAACTCCAACAATGTGAGTTGTTTTATGTGTATATCGGATGACAATATTTTCTGAAAAAATACCCATAATTCACTCTCTATAAATAAAGCTGTAATTCTTGGCTATGAGACAGCAGACCTTGGTGTGAGTATAGTTCCAGAATTAATCATCCTTTGTGCATACAACTCTTTAGCAAAGCTTATCAATTTAAGCAGTCTACGTTGGCTCAGATTCTACTAGCTTACAGCTCAGATCAGTATTTGATGCTTTATTTAATTCCTGCTCAGTATATGCTAATGGGGACACTTTGGAATCATTCTACACCATTGAAAGATAATTCATTTTTTAAAAAGTAACAGCTGCTTCATACTTAAATAAAAGGTGGGTTTCTATTTGAAGTATTTTTCTTTTCCTACAAGGGAAAGTCAACTCAGCAAGAATTAGGAAATAAATCACAGTAAGAAAAGGGATCACTGTTACTGGGGATAGGGGGCTAGGAGGAGTAGGTAAAAATGTCCGTTTCTCAACTATTCGGCCCTTGCGTACCTGGTGAACCAGTTGCCTAGGAACTGGGATTATTAAGATCTGCACATGGTGTTCTAATGGTCATGTCCTTGGTTGTCATTATTTCCAAGCTATGCTGTGTATTTCCCATCACCTCACCTCTTTAACCTTGTACTGTTCTAGAAAGTTTTACTCTGATATTTCTCATGGTACTTTCGCAGGGTATCCCTTGTAGTTGCTGAAACTGATAGAGGAGTCTGGGACAGTTACATATGACTCTTGAGAGCTAAAGCTGACTGTAGCACGCTACATCTGGTGCGCTGCTCACTACAGATGGTGTCTGACATCACGGTCTCTTGTGGCATTGCAGCCCTTCTTTTCTCAAAGGCAAGTCGCCCCTGTCTTCAGGCCACCAAGCCCAGTCTTGTAATCTTAGCTGACAGGAAGGAATGAATGATGAAAACAATTGGCTTGGGGCAGGAATGAAGGTCCAGTTGCTGAAATTTAAAAAGAAGAGAGCATGAGCGATTTTAAATTAATGCTTGATGTAGATGGGCGATTTGCACATCAAAAGAATCTATATGCACTTCCTTCTTTTAAGTGTTGACTGGAGCAATTATGCTCTAAAATCATTGCCCCTCAATGAGATAAAGGAACAACTCTTTGAACTTATTCCTTACATCTCATATATCTTTTTTCCAAAATAGTTCCTGTGAAATTTAGATATACCAATACCATAAATATTGATGTTGCCCTTCTTGACTGTCTAAGCCATTTATTTTTGGTACCACAATAGTGATATTTATTCATATCGGATTTGATACAGTATGAAACAGTACTAAATTTCACATCTGAAGATTAGGTTTGAATCCTGGTTCTGATGCTTTTTAGACGTATAATCTTGGATAAGTCTCTTAAAATTCTTCTCAGTCCTACTAATTCACAGAGTCATTAGAGGATTAAAGGAGCTACTATATGTGAAACTTCCTTGTAAATTGTAAAACACAGAACCCATGCTAAGCAGCTGTGTTGTCACCATCCTCTAGTCTTGAACTGTTAAAGCACGTATGCCGCATCTCTGGGAAGGCACCATCTGAAGTCTTATGCTTCTTGATGTGTTCCTTGAGAATCTGGCACATGCAAGACTTACAGTCTGAGCAGGAGAGTCCTTCAGAAGTTGAATTTTATCACCTGACCTAATTTAGGGAAATTGGGAGAGTTGTTCTCAATTCTCTTCTGCTGTCCCCAGTTTTGTTCTGATGATGACACTGTTGGAGAATCAGAACAACCGGAGCATATTATAGCTACCAAAGTTAAGGTGGTACTCATTATGAGCCAGGTACTGTACTAAATATCTTCTATCCACTATCTTATTTAATTCTCTCTCACAGCATCCCGATGAGGAAGCTATTCTTATTATCTCCATTTTTTTTATATAGGGAAACTAAGATTCAGGGAAGTTATGAAACTTTCTGAAATATAGATCTTACAGTAAATAAAAAGTGTGGACTCAAATGCAAGTCTGTCTAATGCCAGAGCCAGGGCTTAACCACAACATTCTATGTCACTAATACAGAAGGAAACTTTTGAAAAAGGGACATTAAAGATTAGCTACTTCAATCCGTGTATTTTATGGATGGGGAGACTGAGATAGAAATGAAAGGACTTCCCCAAGAGAGTTGGTGAGTTTGTTGCAGACTCAGAAAGAGAACCCAGGTCTTGACCCTCAGTTTATTGCATTTCCTACAGCTCATCTCTGCTCCCTTCCCCCTCCACACTGGGAAGGTCTGTGGCCCACCTCCAGGATTACTTAAACAGACATAGGGGGTAGAGGAGAAGGAGGCTGTGTCTGAATTTGAGCTCATCAACTAAATGTACTGGCAGTAAAAATCAGTTCTTCCTAAATCTTCCAAGTCAGGCTGTAATTACAGGCAGAAAGGCTGAAATTTAGACATAAGTGATTTTCCTCATGGGCAAAAATAGCCTTGAATTTTTAAGCCAAGGATAAAGCAGGAGACTGATTCATGTTCTTTTCCACTTTGCTAGAGAGTAGTCACCTTTAGGAAAAAGTACATGATGGGTGATTGATAGAGCAGCAACTGAATTAGAAATAGTCTTAGTAAAATGGACTTTCAAGTCACTACTTTATTTCCAAGTGGGTGCCTCACACTGAACCTACTGATTGAAACATACAAACAAACATTTGATAAAAATTCTGTAGATCCGTTTTAAAAGTTAGAAAAATGCTTGGCTAGAAATAACTCTCAGGAAGTGAATGTCAGCAAACCAAGTGTCAGCCACGGGGAATGGCCTCCATCGTGGCTGCCTGTGGCACTCATGGCAAGAAATCTGGTACTGTCTTGGTGCCAGAAGTATGGCATCATTTAGAAGAGTGGGGCTGCAATTTTGAGAGAAAAAAGTCCCTAGGGTCTGTTAAGTGTGTTCTGCCCTTTCCTTCCTGAAAGCCAACAAATTTATTGAGTAACCCAGTGACTAGGGAGGACCTAAACAGAGATTAGTCATTACGAAATCAAAGTCCTCTTTGAAGTTCTACATTTGACAGCTTAAATGAGATGCTATGTTTTCCTGAAATGCCAAGGATGACACTTGCTAGAGAGCATAAGCATGTGCAATTCTCACCCTTCTGTGAAAGTGAAGTCATATACTTTTTCATTATGGAAGGCAGAAACCATCTCAGGAAATTATGAATTTCAACACATGGACTACTTGCATTGAGATGAGACGTATGTTACTTTAACGGATAAGTTTGCTAATTTTGTTGCATATTGTTTGATGTCAGCTCCACGCTTCTGTACCCTCCTCTGGCCCTCTCTCCACTCCAGTGGAGTTGATCAGTTTCTTTTCATTTTCCTGCTGCCCTCTTGCTCTGCTCGTCCTCTGGCCCCTCCTGTCTCTTTGCTCTCTGTCCTCTACTCGGAGACTTCCCTGATGGTAGGGACCATGCATTTTACTTCACTGCATCCCTAACGTCTAGCACAATGCCAAGGTCATATGAGACGCTTGATACTTTTTTAAAACTGCAGGGTACGTTTTTTAAGCTGGTGAGACCCTATTTGATAAGAATTTAATCTAACTTTGTAAAGGATTCTTTCCTTTGACTCAAATATTTATGTAGTCTTCTAATGGAAAATGAGACTGAAGAATAGAACTCTGAAATAATTGAATCTAATCACCGTTTTTCACGGATCAAATAAAACACGGGCTTGCAAGGACATCGTTAGCAGTCAAATGCCAAGTAAGAGTAAGGCAGCATTATGTTGCATAATGAAATATTAATATATGAAATCACACTGTCTAAAGAAAAGTACACTTACAATCTCTCCATCTTTGCCTCCAAAATCTAAATACAGCATCCTGATTCCATCATCTGAAGACATTTTGAGCTTTTCATAAGGAGACTGTATGATGGTCTTGGGAAAGCCACCCTCCTGTGGTTCAGTGGTAATAGAAAATCCATTCTCATAATGTATGGTCAAACGGCACTCCTGGTTTTTGTAGGTGCAAGCTGAGAGACAAAGAGAGAGAAAAAGAGACAAGTATGAACCATGGCAATCAATCCATTTTCCCAATCACTCACTTCATGCCTCCTCAGTCCCAGCGACCAGCTATGAATTTCTTGCTAAAATAAAAATATAGTCATTGTTCATGAAAATATTCTCTTTGGATTTATTTTGGTGTTGTAATTTTAAAAGCCCCATAGAACTAAGGAAAAATAATGGAAAGAAATTCCTTTTTCTAGGATCTACTGAATTTTATCTGGGTTCTAGTCCTTATGTAGCCATCTAACAACACACAGGTCTATAGGTGTACTTGCCTTCCAACGGCCCTGTGGGCCTTGTCTCAAGCCAGAAAAAACAGAACTTTGACTTAAATAAGGCCAGTGGGCACGCTGGCTCACAACTGTAATGCCAGCTTTTGGAGGCTGAGGTGGGCAGATCACTTGAGGTCAGGAGTTCGAGACCAGCCTGGCCAATATGGTGCAACCCCATCTCTACTAAAAATACAAATATTAGCCAGACATGGTGGCATGTGCCTGTAGTCCCAGCTACTCTGGAGGCTGAGGCAGGAGAATGGCTTGAACTTGGGAGGCAGAGGTTGCAGTGAGTCGAGATTGCTCCACTGTACTCCAGCCTGGGTGACAGAGCAAGACTCTGTCTCAAAGAAAAAAAATTTTTTTTTAAATAGATAAAGCCACCTTTGAATCACCAACCTTATCATCAACACACACACACACACACACACACACACACAATTATATCTATCACCTGGTGAAAGAAGACAGCATACACCCATGACATTATCAAAATTAACTAATGTAAATACATAAGTCAGGAATGAGTAGTTTAAAAATAGTCTAATTTTTAATAGTCTAATAAATCTCTTTTTAGAAATTGAGAGGGGTGCTCTTTTAATTTCGCTGACGATCTTGGATCCTGGAAAAGCTGCTGTTGCTGACAGACCTCAGATGTGGCATCTTCCGTGAAGAGCACTCCAAGTGTGGCATCCAGGAATCTCAGGGGTGGTATCCACATGGTGCCCTCCAATCCAAAGAAACAAAGCAAAAGCCTCTTGAGCAGGTGTGGTGCCAGCTTTTATCTGGGATTCTCACTATGTTTAGGAAAAGAGTCCTGCTCTTTAAGCTTATGAGCTGGGCAAGGGGACTGCCACAGCATCCTAATTCCTATTTAGGAAGGCTTGTGAATGTTTAAAACTCTTGATCAAAGAGTTCTGAAAAAGGTTATTAAGGATCAGATTGGATTTTTTGCTTCACAAAACACCACATTTAACAGACCTGACAAGTAAATTGGCTCAGGTTTTGATCTACATCTAAAAGTTATGTAGGGAAACCAGGACACTCACTGCTGGGGGTGGGGCTTGAAGGCATAAGAGCAAGGGCTTTATTGATTCAGAACTTGCTGTACATCATCATTTGCTCCACTCAGCTTTATAAACCACACACTCCTGAAGCCAGAACACAGCCCAATATTATAGGTGGAAAAAGGAAAGCTCAGAGAGGTAAACACGTCGTCACCACCCAGGTTGTTCGGCTTTCAAAATTCAAGTTCTTTCCACTCTGTCCTGTGTCCCTTCTCATGCTCTGGCACTCAGGACAAGGACGGATGTGGGGAGGGAGCTGGGCACAGAGTCGCTCAGCTTTCCTACCTCATGAATAATGACAGTAGGCGGGGAGGCCTCCAAAGTTTCGGGGGAGAAATAGAGATTTCTATTGCTCACAGAATGCGGTGGCTTTTAATCGAAGCTCTGATTAAAACATATGCCCCTTCTCCAGACTGACTTACAGATATCTTTCAACTTGTAACTAGGGCTGATCTTTTCCTCTAACAGGTCTATAACTCCTTCTGGGCACAGTCCCTGAACCCTGCCCTCTGCCAGCCCTCCCATTCAAGAATGTCTAAGGACAGTAGCATAGAGATTGTGCTGATAGCACTGCCTCCCTGTCTTGACCCCTCCATTTTTTTTTTTTTTGAGACAGGGGTCTACCCTATGTTACCCAGGTTGGTCTCAAACTCGGGGCTCAAAGGATCCTTCCGCCTCAGCCTCCTGAGTAGCTGGGGTTATAGGCGTGTGTCCCATGACTGACGCCATTTTGATACTCTTCATTTCTATGACCCACAGACCATGTGGGTGAATGGGTTGTAAAAATGATGTTCTTTTCCCCAGTGTTTAAACAAATGTTAAAGCTATACCATCAGATATTCTGAATTAACAGATTGTGATTACTTTTAATTCTAGTTGACTTCAAATGGTATTTGTGGAGTAACTGACTTCAAATACTCTGGTTGACCTCAAATGGTATTTGGGGTATTTTCAGTTATCTGAAGATGTTCTCAATCTATACAGAATAAATTGAACACATTATCAAGTTAATTGAAGCTCTGATTAAAACATAGGCCTCTTTCCCCAACTCTCTGCAGGCATCTTTCAAATTATAACTGGATCACACTTTGGGTCATTTCCATACTTTCTTCTCCACCACCCAGCTAGCTCACTTCACAGAATTATTTGCTATTCTCCACTAATTAGTCAATCAATAGCCCCAGTGTTTTCTTGTCAAAGCAGAGTTCAGCTTATTAGAGAAAGATTTTACAAAATTTGTAGAATGTAAATTAAGCCAAATCTCTTTGAGCATCTTCATTCTTTCCTACAACACTCCCCAAATGGTTGCACAGGGTCTGAACTTCTCTGTTATTACACATGTAACCTTATTAAACTTAGTATTCAGGTGGCTCAAGCTTCTTCCAACTCTCAAGTTCAAAACTTTTTTTTTTTTTGCCATTCAGAGTAGGCATCAAAAATAAAAGCTTCCAAGATACTCCTACAAGGCTTCAACAATGATGGGAAACATTTGAGGACACTAATTAGTTTCAAGATAATTACAAAAAGGCACTGATTATCTTGGATATGTTGCAATAGAAGTTCTGCAAAACATCTCATTTTTCATGATTGCATAAATAGAGGAAATTTGGAAAAACCCTACTACATGTTAACATGTGCCACATCTTTCAGAATACTCCTGGGTGGGACCTGACGCGGTGGCTCATGCTTGTAATCCCAGCACTTTGGGAGGCTGAGGCAGGTGGATCACTTGAGGTCAGGAGTTTGAGACCAGCATGACCAACATGGTGAAACCCCATCTCTACTAAAAATAAAAAAATTAGCTGGGCGTGGTTGCAGGCATCTGTAATCCCAGCAACTCAGGAGGCTGAGGCAAGAGAATCCCTTGAAGCTGGGAGGCGGAGGTTGCAGGGAGCCGAGATCATGCCATTGCACTCCAGCCTGGGCAACATGAGTAAAACTCCGTCTCAAAAAAAAAAAAAAAAAAAAAGAGTACTCCTGGGTGACCAGGAAGTTGCACCCTGGCATTGTACGACTCAAAGAGTGCTCCCATGGGCCAGCAGCATCAGAACCACCTGGAATCTTGTTAAATGCAAATTATCAGGCCCCATCCTAGAACTGCTGACTCTGAATCTCTACAGGTAGGATTGGGGGTTAGCAAATTGAGGCTTTTTAAAATGAAATTGAAAATAAAATTGTTGTCATTGTTTCCAGTGCAGCTAAAGCTTGGAAGCATGGTTCTTAAGATGTCTTGTGGGAAATCCTGTTCCTCTAAAGCAGAGCCGTACAACAGGGCTTTCTACTGTGATGGAAATGTTCTAGATCTGTGCTGTCCACTGCCCAGCGAAGTAGGCATTAGGAACATGTGGCTGCCGAACACTTAAAATGTGGCTAGTGCGACTGAGGAACTGATTAAATTTTAATTAATTTAAATTGCCACCTCTGCTTAAAGCTAGCATATTGGGCAGCACAGGTCTAGGGACAATAATTACAAGAACAACAACTAATAATCGTACTTATTGACAACAATCCTGGGGTAGGTACTAGGTACTGTTATTCCTGTTAAACCTATGAGGTAGGTCTTATTACTTTCTCCTTTTTATAGATGAGGAAACTAAGACATTCAGTAAGTGATTATGAAAGAAATAGAACTGGAATTTGAATCCAGGCCTATCTGACTTTTAAGCCCCTACTTGTAACTATAACTTTGTACTGCTTCCTCAGTGACAGAGAGAAATGAAAGAATAGGCAAGAAAGCATAATAGAAAAGGGAAAACAGCAACTATTATATGAAACTCAAAGTTAGATTTACTGGAAGACTTTTGTTGAGGGTACTAGCCACTATGACACCTAATGCCCTTTGATGAATGCCTGCAGGAGACCTGGAAGAGGTTGGCCTTAGAGCTCAGAACCAGAAACAATTTGTCTTAGATTTCAGGATCAAGAACATTATAGATCCTTAGATTCAGGATCAAGAACATTATAGACATTGTTAATTGTATAGTTTCCTGAGTGATGAAAAACACTGGGTTAAATACGGATGGAGTACAACTTAGCAAATGTATAAGACTGCACGGCATGCATTTACCTAGTAATGTTACCTAAGATTTGATATTACTTTTCCATTCTCTTTTTTTTTGTTTTGTTTTGTTTTGAGATGCAGTCTCACTCTCGTCACTCAGGCTGGAGTGCCGTGGCACGATCTCAGCTCATCGCAACCTCTGCCTCCTGGGTTCAAGCGATTTTCCTGCCTCCCAAGTAGCTGGGATTACAGGCACACGCCACCGCACCTGGCTAATTTTTGTATTTTTAGTAGGACGGGGTTTCACCATGTTGGCCGGGCTGATCTCGAACTCCTTACCTCAGCTGATCCATCCACCTCAGCCTCCCAAAGTTCTGGAATTACAGGCGTGAGCCACCACACCGGGTTTCCAGTCCCTTATTTAATCTTTGCCCAATTAAAAATTTTAAATTATCTATCTATATACCTATATATGTAAGTTTTGATGTCTATCATCATTTCTCTCTGTGTTTTGGAGAGTGGCATGAAAGTTATTGATCACAGCAGCCTGAGCAGAACTGATTTTTGTTGGATCAGTGGCATAACTGTGGGAAATTCCTTGTCTCTGTAGAAACTATAGTGGACAAAGAGTGGACTTCAGAGTGACACAACCTAGAGTTGAAGTCAGATCTGTCATTTATTAGTTGTGTGATCTTGTGCAAGTTATTTGACCTTTTTTGAGAATTTGCTTCCTGATTTGTCAGGTTGACAAGGGAAATGGAAGGATTGGATGAGATAGGCTAAGTATTGTGACAAACATGGGTGCACACACACAGCACAATAAAAAGTTCTTCAAAACTATAAAATAGTATTTACACCCATTTTTCTATTCTACTTTATTTCATTTTTAAAATGTTGGTCTTGCCTGAATCAATTAATTGATTTCAGGATGCATAAAAAGTTTGTTTTTCAGGATGGGTGCGGTGGCCCATGCCTGTAATCCCAGAACTTCGGGAAGTCAAGGCAGGTAGATCACTTGAAGTCAGGAGTTCGAGACCAGCCTGGCCAACATGGTGAAACCCCATCTCTACTAGAAAATACAAAAATTAGCTGGGCATGGTGGCAGGTGCCTGTAATTCCAGCTACTCAGGAGGCTGAGGCAGGAGAATCGCTTGAACCCGGGAGGTGGAGGTTGCGGTGAGATCACGCCATTGTACTCCAGCCCAGGTGACAAGAGCAAAACACTGTCTCAAAAAAAACAAACAAACAAACAAAAAAACCCACAAAACTTTGTTTTTCAAAGTATGAAACTACTGACACATTAAATGACTGGCATATAACAGGTCCTTAATACATACCGTACTACAGAAGGGTTCTTCCTTCTGCACACATCTCCCATTTCTACCACTGACTTGCCCTTTCTAAGAGCTCTGTGTCAATGTGGCCTGTGCTCACTCAGCACTTCCATTCTGCCTCTGCCTCTTCATTCACACCAGGGCAGGGGCACCGGTCACTCTTCCCGGAACTGTCCCTTTGCTCTGCTTAGCCCCACCTCGATGCCTTTGGCTCCTGCTCTTTTTTACTGCCCTGGGTCTCTAGTTGATATAGTTTGGATGTTTTATCCCCTCCAAATCTCATGTTGAAATGTAATCCTCAGTATGGAGGTGGGGCTTGGTGGAAGGTGTTTGGGTCTTGGGGGCGGATCTTTCATGAATAGTTTGGTTCCCTCCTCCTTTCAGTAATGAGTGAGCCCTTGCTTTGAATTCACCAGAGACCCGGTTGTTTAAAACAGTGCGGCACTTTCCTCTCCTCTCTATCTCTCTCCCTTCTCCGATTGCCATGTGATATGCCAGTTCCCATTTGCCTTCCATCGTGATTGGAAGCTTCCTGAGGCCCTCACCAGAAGCAGATGCCAGGACCATGCTTCCTGTACAGTCTGCAGAACTGGGAGCCAAAGTAAACCTCTTTTCTTTATAAATTACCCAGCCTCAGGCATTTCTTTATAGCAGGCCAAACAGACTCACACACCTGTTTTCTGATCAATCCTATTAACTGCCTAATATATTTCCAATAATTTTATTCTGTGATAGAGTACTCAGAATCAGTTTCTGTTGTTTGTAACCAAGAACACTACTCATTCATGTCTCAAAGTTCATTCCTTCAGGAAGCCACCCAGAGGTTACAGGTAGGAAATCTGTAACTGACTATCCAACTTACCAACTTTTCTTGAATGAAGGTAGGATAAGTCTTTTTATAATCAAAGCCTTAGGTTACAGTTTAGTAGGGTATAGACCTCCTTAATTTAGAAGAATTTAAATTTGCTTCTAGAATTTTAACTATCCCCAGAGGCCAGTGATGAAAACTACTTTAATGCCCCAGTGGAGTAGAGGGTTCATCTTCCCATAACAGTATGTCCTTGGTAGCCCACTGCAGTACTCACCAGTGGTGATTTCAGCAATGAGTTCAGCAGAATTGTGGCAACCCTGTACTATGCTCCTTGTCCAGTGGGAGAGGTCCCTGCTGGTCTCTGCTCTGAAGAGATGTGTTTCAATCCCTTGCCTGGTACCAGTTCGTGTTGCAAAGGACAGATCCACACCAGCCTGGGGTGATCCCTTCCCCGGACCTGAATGGACCAGCCTGGAGAGAGAGAGAGAGAATGACAGAGAGAGAGAGATAATCAAAATGGAGACTAGTTTCTTCACCTGGCATATCACCTTGTATAAGACCCAAATTGGTGATCTGCTCTCATTTTTCTGGTCTGGAATCAAAGGGCTCCACTATACCCTGCTCATCTGCTATCTCCTATCCAATGGTAGCGTGAGGTTAAGATAGCACCCAAGATCTGGGCATCTGGATGAATATGCAAGGAAGTTCAATAACATGACTTTAATTTGTGCAAATTCAACTATAAGAAAAATAAATAAATAAATGTGACGGAGAAAAGAATTTAAATACTGTGTACAATTCTCTCCAGTATTCCTTTCCTGAGCATCTATATGTCCCAGCACAAGCATGAAATAAGACTGAGAATCTATTATTTCCTGGGTTAGGCTTCATTCCCCTGTGTCTCTTGTAGTTTGAACATCTGGCTGCATTGAATGTACTTCTGGGTATGGAATTTTTCATGCACATAGCCCCTAAATGCAAACAAACAAGCTGGAACTCAGTTGAAGCAATAGCCAGTGGTGTATCTGATAAAGCTCAAGGAAGAACTGGCAATGCTGGACTTCTCGAGAAGTGGTATGGAACTGCACTTTAGGGGAGATTTTCAAGAGAGATTTTTACCACACAAGATTTTCACACTGACTTTCGAACTTACACTCAGCATAAAATGTGACTTCCATAGTAAATATTTTCTGAAAGACCAGACTTGAAAGAGGAAGAATCAAAGTGCTCTGAGGGCCACCTTCAGAGCAGGGGCTAGGTCCTACTTCTCATTCATTGCTTTTAAACACTGGGATCTTTCATGTCTCTCCTACTCCTCGATATCTCAATCTCCTTTTGGGAGAGACTTTTATATCAACCATTTGCAGGGTAGCATAAGTCTAATTTAGTAAATGTGACTTCTCGCTAGGGTATTTGCATTTTCAATCTTATCTTTTAATCCAGAAAGCAACACTTTACAATTTGCTAGAGAAATGCCAGGTGTCTAACCACATGGTGGATACGAGTTATTTTCTTAGGCAAAAGGCTTGTTACCCCTAGATAAAAATTGCACAGAGGAAATACAAAAGCTTATGTTCTTTTATAAACCTAAATACTGTAGGAACAAAATTATCAGTAGAATAAAGCATATTATTACCTGTTGAATTTCTGGCAACAAGCTTGTTGTATAACTTGGAGGAGCTTTCTTTTACTTACAAAGTTAAAATGAGGCAAGAGGGGCGGTTTGCAATGCCAACTCGAAGAAAAAGGGTATTTGAAAAGCCTTTAGGTTGGAAGAGTCATTAAAGATATGGAAGGCCAGGCATGGTGCCTCACACCTGTAATCCCAGCACTTTGGGAGGCTGAGGCGGGCAGATCACCTGATGTCAGGAGTTTGAGACCAGCCTGGCCAACATGGGGAAACCCCGTCACTACTAAAAATACAAAAATTAGCCCGGCATGGTGGCATGCACCTGTAGTCCCAGCTACTTGGGAGGCTGAAGCAGGAGAATGGCCTGAATCTGGGAGGCAGAGATTGCAGTGAGCTGAGATTGCGCCACTGCACTCCAGCCTGGGCAACAGTGTGAGACTCTGTCTTTAAAAAAAAAAAAAAAAGATATGGAAGTTCCGTGAATCTTATTGAGGGTAGAGTCTAGGACACTGTGAAGGGAAATGACTGCTGGCATGGGTGCCTACACACGGTTATTTAACATGTAGAGATTAAGCCCAATTCATTCAGGAGGGAGGAGGGCATTTTGTAATAAGTGAGTAAGAGTCACTGAGAAGCTGCTAGAGGATTCAAATGCAAGTAAGGCTAAAGAAAACAGAAAACATTTCTCTGAAGCCTAGCATAGGCTTTAAACGGATTGAGGGTAAGGTGAAAATTCATTAAGAAAAGGTATCTACAAGGAGCAAGAATGTATATTGTGTTTTCTCACTTGCTCAAAAGTGTTTGTGTTTCAAAAAAGAGTTTTTAGACTTGAAAGTGTTTAAACTTTAATTGCTTTAAGAAATTAAATAGCTCGGCCAGGCACGGTGGCTCACTCCTGTAATTCCAGCACTTTGGGAGGCCGAGGTGGATGTATCACGAAGTCAGGAGTTCAAGACCAGCCTGGCCAAGATGGTGAAACCCTGTCTCTACTAAAAATACAAAAATTATCTGGACATGGTGGCATGCACCTGTAATCCCAGCTACTTGAGAGGCTGAGGCAGAAAACTGCTTGAACCTGGGAGGTGGAGGTTGCAGTGAGCCAAGATTGTGCCACTGCACTCCAGACTGGATGACACAGTGAGACTCCATCTCAAAAAAATAAAAAAGAAAGAAATTAAATAGCTCATGTGAGGTGCCATGGTGTAATGGTGAGCACTCTGTACTCTGAATCCAGAAATTAAATAGCTCGCCCTGCCTTTTTAAAATTTTAACATCTGTATCAGTTGAGCATAGCTGGCAGGCTGCATGTTAAACTGAAAAAGGACATGGTTTGGGAGGCATACAAAGCTGTATTAGAACCCATTTTGTCTGACATTTGTTAAACTTTTTAAGAATCACTACTTCTTAAAAAGTAAGGTCGTGACCATCCTGGCTAACACAGTGAAACCCTATCTGTACTAAAAATGCAAAAAATTAGCTGGGCATGGTGGCATGTGCCTGTAATCCCAGTTACTTGGGAGGCTGAGGCAGGAGAATCGCTTGAACCCGGGAGGCAGAGGTTGCAGTGAGCCAAGATCGCACCACTGCACTCCAGCCTGAGCGACAGAGTGAGACTGCATCTCAAAAAAAAAAAAAAAAAAAAAAAAAAAAAAAAAGTAAGGTTGTGTTGTGAAGATTAAATAACCAATGCTCTGCACCTATCACAGAAACTAGCATATGGTTTGTGCTCCATTCTTACCCCTACCCTTAGTTTCCTCATTTTAAAAATATAATACCTACCCCATAGGATTAGGATTAAATATAGTAAAATATACAGAGCACTTTGTTCAGTATTTAGTACATTATAGTCAGCATTCAATAAAAACTGGTTCCCTTCTTCCTTCCCTGGCCTAACATGCTCTCATTTTCCATACCCTAAATTTCCATCCAGAGGACATCAACTCCGTCACGATCCAGAGCCAGCATAAATATATTGTAGAGGCAGAAGCAAAGTGAGAAAAAGATATGCCACTCTCATGGAGAATCCTAGGAGTTTCTGTGAATTTCCTACCAATATTTATTTTTTCTCCAGAGAGACTATAAAATTGAAGTAAATAATAACTGGGAAAATGCAATTTGTTAGAAAATCCACATTTGGTAGCTCAGGGTATGAGGAATGGAATTACTAAGAGAAAGGAACGAGGTCTAAGAAAACCTGGAACCAAGCTGACCAATACCCTGAACAGGGAGAGCTTGATGGGGAAGTCCAGTGTGTTCGAGAAGTAATAATGAAGGAGGCTTTTATTTATTTATTTAGACGGAGTCTTGCTCTGTCACCCAGGCTGGAGTGCAGTGGTGTAATCTCAGCTCACTGCAACCTCCACCTCCTGGGTTCAAGCGATTCTCTGTCTCAGCCTCCCGAGTAACTGGGATTACAGGTGTGCACCACCACACCCTGCTAATTTTTGCATTTTTAGTAGAGATGGGGTTTTGCCATGTTGGCCAGGCTGGGCTTGAACTCCTGCCTGCCTTGGCCTCCCAAAGTGCTGGGATTACAGGCACGAGCCGCTGCACTTGGCCAAAGGAAGCTTTCAGAGCAGCAGTGCCAATCTTTTTGGCACCAGGGACTGGTTTCCCCCACCTTTCAGGATGAGGTGGGGAATTGGGGATTGGTGGGAGATGGAGGGGGGGATGGTTTTGGGATGATTCAAATGCATTACATTTATTGTACACTTTATTGCTATTATTATTACATTGTAATATATAATGAAATAATTATACAACTCACCATAATGTAGAATCAGTGGGAGCCCTGCACTTGTTTTACTGCAACTAGATGGTCCCATCTGGGGGTGATGGGAGACAGTGACAGATCATCAGGCATTAGATTCTCATAAGGAGCAATAGAGTTAGAACTCTTGGGAGAATCTAACGCTGCTGCTGATCTGACAGGAGGCAGAACTCAGGCGGTAATGCGAGCAATGGGGAGCACTGTAAATACAGATGAAGCTTTGCTTGCTAGCTGCTCACCTCCTGCTGTGCAGTCCCATTCCTAACAGGCCACAGACCACTACAGGTCCATGCCCTGGGTCTTGGGGACTCCTGTTTTACAGGAAGGACTGTTGGTGTTCTGTATTATTCATCTCATCATAAAATTCTCATTGATTAATACAAAGAGAGAAGAGGAAAATTGATTTTTCAACTAACCAAGTGTAAATTCTCTAATATTTATATTAAAGAGCCTTGATTTGCAATCTGAGGAACAGCAGACATGTTGAATTATGTGTCCTTTTGGATATGCCAATACTGGCTTAATGAAAAGTACAGTACTGTATGTAAACTCTGAGATAAAGCAAACTGTCTTTTCACTACCTAGTGGGTATGCTGTAATAAAAGGATACTTTTCCCAGATAAAACTCAAGTGAAATACATCAGCTATCTGCTGTATCCATGTGTGTGCATGTCCTCTGGATGCAGTATTACACACCTTGAAATTATAAGTACTATGTGTAAATGTGGGAAAATGCATCTATATTATGGAAAAGCTCTGTAAATGTAACTCAAGGATGTTAAAGAAAAGCTTGAAAACAAAACCATTAAAATGTAGAGCAATTTTATGGCTGATTTTATTTCTTCTTTTTAAAAAATTCTTAAAATTTTCTCTAAGAGGCTGGACAGGGTGGCTCAAGCGTGTAATCTCAGCACTTTGGGAGGATGAGGCGGGTGGTCACGTGAAGTTAGGAGTTTGAGACCAGCCTGACTAATATGGTGAAACCCCGTCTCTACTAAAAATATAAAACTTAGCCAGTTGTGGTGGCATGTGCCTGTAGTCCCAGCTACTCGGGAGGCTGAGGCAGGAGAATCGCTTGAACCCGGGAGGCAGAGGGTGCAGTGAGTTGAGATTGCGCCACTGGACTCCAGCCTGGGTAACACAGCGAGACTCCATGTCAAAAAAAAAAAAAAAAAAAAAAAAAAAAAAAAAAAAAAAAAATTCCATGAGAAACATATACATCAGGTCCTTAAATATTTTCATTCCATTCAACATCATTTTATTATAACATCAGTGAGAAAAGAAATCCATTCCCGGGGAGGTTCACTGCCTGTGTGGAGTTGGCACATTCTCCCCATAAGTGCCTGGGTTTTCTCTGGGATCTCCAGTTTCCTCCTGCATCCCAAAGATGTTCCCGTTCAGTGACACGGCGTGTCTACATGGTCCTGGGGTGAGTGTGAATGTGGGTGTAAGAGTCTGTCCAGGGTTGGTTCCCGCTTTGGGCCCTGAGCTTCGTTGGGCCACCCTTGACTCTGAACTGGAATACGTGAGTTGGAAAATGAGTGAAGAAATGCATACAAATTAGTATAAAAAAATCATGACATCTACAGTAATCATGCAGATGTAGGACAATGAGTGCTGGTTGAAAGCGCTCAGGGAGCCTGCCTCATTTGTGATTGGTTTTGACCTGCATGGTGGGCGGGGGGTGCTCCTTACAGTTTTCACTGGGCAAACATTAATTATTTAATGAAACCACTGTGTCAGGAATTGGAGGGTTCTTGCTCTCATTGACTTCAAGAATGAAGCCACGGACCTTCGCGGTGAGTGTTACAGCTCTTAAGGTGGCATGTCTGGCGTTTGTTCCTTCTGATGTTCGGATGTGTGCGGAGTTTCTTCCTTCTGGTGGGTTCGTGGTCTCTCTGGCTCAGGAGTGAAGCTGCAGACCTTCCCCGTAAGTGTTGCAGCTCTTAAGGCAGCGCGTCTGGAGTTGTTCGTTCCTCCCGCTGGGCTCATGGTCTCCCTGGCTTCAGGAGTGAAGCTGCAGACCTTCTCGGTGAGTGTTACAGCTCATAAAAGCAGCATGGACCCAAAGAGTGAGCAGTAGCAAGATTTATTGCAAAGAGCGAAAGAATAAAGCTTCCACACTGTGGAAAGTGACCCGAGCAGGTTGCCACTGCTGGCTGGGGCAGCCTGCTTTTATTCTCTTATCTGGCCCCACCCACATCCTGCTGATTGGTAGAGCCCAGTGGTCTGTTTTGACAGGGCGCTGACTGGTGCCTTTACAATCCCTGAGCTAGATACAAAGGTTCTCCACGTCCCCATTGGATTAGTTAGATACAGAGTATGGACACAAAGGTTCTCCAAGGCCCCACCAGAGCAGTTAGATACAGTGTCCATTGGTGCACTCACAAACCCTGAGCTAAACACAGGGTGCTGATTGGTGTGTTTACAAACCTTGAGCTAGATACAGAGTGCTGGTGTGTTTACAATCCCTGAGCTAGACATAAAGGTTCTCCAAGGCCCCACCAGAGCAGCTAGATACAGAGTGTCGATTGGTGCACTCACAAACCCTGAGCTAAACACAGGGTGCTGATTGGTCTGTTTACAAACCTTGCACTAGATACAGAGTGCTGATTGGTGTATTTACAATCCCTGAGCTAGACATAAAGGTTCTCTACCTCCCCACCAGACTCAGGAGCCCAGCTGGCTTTACCCAGTGGATCCCGCACAGGGGCTGCAGGTGAAGCTGCCTGCCAGTCCCGCGCCATGCGCTCACACTCTTCAGCCCTTGGGTGGTCGATGGGACTGGGCGCCGTGGAGCAGGGGGCGGTGCTCTTCCAGGAGGCTCGGGCTGCACAGGAGCCCATGGAGGCGGGGGAAGGCTCCAGGCATGGCGGGCTGCAGTCCCGAGGCCTGCCCCGCGGGAAGGCAGCTAAGCCCGGCGAGAAATCAAGTGCAGCGCCGGTGGGCTGGCACTGCTGGGGGACCCAGCACACCCTCCGCAGCCGCTGGCCCGGGTGCTAAGTCCCTCATTGCCCGGCTGCTCCGAGGGCGGGGCCCGCCAAGCCCACGCCCACCCGGAACTCCAGCTGGCCCGCAAGCGCCGCGCGCAGCCCCGGTTCCCGCTCGCGCCTCTCCCTCCACACCTCCCTGAAAGCTGAGGAAGCCGTCTCTGGCCTTGGCGAGCCCAGAAGGGGGCTCCCACAGTGCAGCGGTGGGCTGAAGGGCTCCTCAAGTGCCGCCAAAGTGGGAGCCCAGGCAGAAGAGGCGCCAAGAGCGAGCGAGGGCTGTGAGGACTGCCAGCACGCTGTCACCTCTCACCACCACCACTACGACTGCTGTCACTGAATCACCAAAAATTGGGTAAATAATTATTTTACTTGTTTTTATTCATCTTTCTTAAATGCATGAGAAACTCACATTTATTTCATTGCTTAATATTAGAAGTGTTTCGAGTCTAACACCCAATGCCCGCAGGCTATAGCTATGGCGTAGCCCTTCTCAGAATAAAGTTAACTGATACACGTGGGATGAAACCTACACCTGTGGCCTCGTTAATCCCTTACACTGACACACTGGCCTCCAGCAAAGGAGATAGCAGAGATGCTGAGACCTGCCAGTTGAAGGTATAGGATCTTTTTGGACTCAGGGGTACTCTCAGAGGTTACAGAGAAGCTTCTGGCTTTGTTCAAATCCTTTCTCCCTTCCTTACAAAAGAACACCAAAAATCACTCACTAATTCTTTCATTCATTCAGTCAATCAATCAATAAAGATTTCTTCATTCACCAAGTGATATACTCATCAAATATTTATGGAGCACTGTTTTGGACTGAATTGTGTCCTCATAAGATTCATATGTTGAAGCCCAATATCTCAGTAATTGGAAACGGTGAAGTGGCTACCTTGTCCGGGGTATATCCCCGCCAGGAATATCCGGGGTTGTACCGCGCCAGGAAAATTTAGAACACGGACATACACTAGGAGTTTAGGAGTGGAGGTTTAATAGGTAGAAGAGAAAGGGAAACAGCTTCCTCTATAGAGAAAGGGGTCTCCGAGCAGAAAGGACCGGCTGGCAGCCAATGCGCTGAATTTTACAGTCCAGTTTGAGAAGGCGGTGTCTGATTTAGGCAGGACTCACAGATTGGTTCCATCAGGTATGACTTTTACATAGTACAGGGAAGGGCTGCTTGCCCTACCCTAATCTTCTTATGCAAATGGACTTTCCAGTTGATCTGTGCCATCTTGTCTGCTTCTTGCTGTACACGTGGCTGGCAGAGAAGGGAAGATGAAGCCGCCATCTTGAAAATGTCTAGTCTGTAGTTCCTGCCGGCATTCAGCCCTGAAAGCTCCCAGCTTGCTTGTTTATGTCTGCAGTTCAACTTACAGGCTGCTGTTTGTTAGAAAATGATTTGGGGCTGCTTTTCATTAAAAAGAACAGGCTTACTGAGGACTCCCATACCCTTGCTATCTGCCTAAATAATTCCTTCTTAACCCCTATAGCAATAGGACTTACAAAGAGGTGATAAAGGTTAAGTGAGGGGGTCCTAAGAGTGGGGCATTAATCCAATGGAACCGTGTTCTTATAAGAGGAAGAGAAGCCAAAAATCTCTCCCCCTCCCGTGCACTCACAGAGGAAAGACCATGTGAGGACACAGAAAGAGGGCAGCCATCCGCAAGCCAGGAAGACAGTCCTCACCAGAAACCAATCCTGACAGCACCGTGATCTTGGACTTCCAGCCTCCAGAACTGTGAAAACTAAATGTCTGTTGTTGGCGCCACCCAGTCTGTGGTATTTTGTTATGGCCCCTCTAGTAGACTAATAAGCACCTACTCTATACAAACTCAAGTCTAGGTACAGTGTGAACAGAACAGGCATGGATTAAGCCTCAAGGAGACACAGTTTAAAAGGAGAAATACTGTCTCCCCTCCTAATTCCCATGGCCTCTTTACTCCAAGTTGAGCTCCAGTTTTGGGGAGACTCATTGCTGGATTATGGAAGAGAGTCGGAACCAGCTTCTGGCAGATGACAAGCAAAGAATATGAGCCAGGTAGAGTGGATGGGTGGAGAATTATTCCTCCTCACTGGAGCAACCCGATCATTATAAAGATCTTCCTCCAGAGAGGGAATCTGAACTTTCAGGAAAAGCAATTCTTTAAAAATGGAAATCAGTGATTATGGCACAAAGACGAAGAAGGAATCTCACGTTTATCAACATATTTGTTATTTCATCCCTATCAAGGTGTTGGAAATAATAGATTTCACTTATTCTTTATATCATTCCCAACGAATTGCTTCTGATTATCAACAATAATAAGTTGGGGATGAAACATAGGAATGTGGACATTCATCACTATACTACCTTATAGTGACTGAACAGACAGCTGATTGCTGTACATATTATGGCATTGCAAGGATGAGTCAAGGCCATCGGACAAGATAAGATTAAGATCCTTTTTCTTTTGTTATGTGAGCCAGCAGGGCAATAGGAGTAGCGCCTCCAGAAAGAAATAGAGAAAAGTAGGGGAATAATTCAATTTATAAATGCTCTGTGAAATCTTTCTCTTGAGATTAATTTGCATTGGCATATTACCATCTCCCAGCCAATAAATAATATTGGATATATAATGTTGGATACTGTCTATCTAACAGCCTGCTTACTGATCATCTCCACTCCGATGGCTCACAGGCATTTTAGACTCCAGATAAGCTACAACCATATTGCATAAGGCCTTTAAGATCTTAAGAACCCAATACTTGAGTTCTAAGTTAAGTAACACCAGGATCCCCAAAGGGCCATGTCCACTGCAAAGGAGAGGAAGTTTATACTGGGAGTCAAAACAGTATTCAAAAGAAATAGTCATTTAGATTGGAAATTGAGGGTCTATATATGGAAAGGTTTCCTAACAATGCCAAAGACAACATGAGTTTGTCTGGAAAAGAGAAGATTTTGTGTGAGGAATGGAAAAGAGGGAAGAGTAAGCATAAATGTTTGCACTATCTGTGGAAGTGTTCAAGCATGGGTTAGATATTGACTTCCCCAGGGATGTTAGAGTATTCTCCCCTCAAAAGCCCATGTTTTCGTCAAAGCCATCTCTGGACCTTGGCTAATCTAGGCGAGAAAACCATACTTGGAGCAGATGTCTTGCTTCTTGGAAGCCAAGGTGAAGTAAGTGCCCTTCCAGCAACTCTGAGGTTGCCTAAGCTAGCAGCCAACAGAGGTTCTTGGGTGCTTACTCTGTAGGGATTGTTGCTTATGTATCAAAGTTGACAGCTCCTGGGAAGAAGATAGATGTTGGGGAAAACAAACTTCTGTTGACAGCAAAGTGATCTACTGGAGTTCAAGACCATTTGCCATCTGATCTCCTCTTTGATCTCTTTCTGGAGATAGGCATCCCTCCTCTGGATTCCCACACATCATTATCAATCCATTTACCTTACTGTTTCATGATCACCACCTGATCTCTCTTACTAGACCTTGCTCTCTTTCAGGGTAGGAGCCTGGTCTCCTCTCTCTTTAACTCCCTGGAATCTAGCACATGGTAGGTGTTCAATAAATGTTGGCTGGGTAACTGCATGAATACATGTTTTTCAAAAGGTTTTTAACGTGTGAATTCAGTTTTGCAAAGGAAAGTATACACATACAAACACACAACACAACACAATTCTGAAATAGTCTGACATTCAGGGCCAGTGAAATGGCCTCCTAATGTGCTCTTTATTTGTAGATCATACTTGGAAACACATTACTGTAGCCAGATTTTGGGAACTAATTCCAAGTAAATGTCAGCTGGACATTAAGATTTCATAAATCATCATTCGGACATTTGAAAAGGTAAGGCTAAAATCTGTCTGCCTGGCTTTTTCCCATTCTGCCAGGAACGGCCTTTTTACATTCCTTCCAAGATTCTTCCCAAAGATCTGTCTTGATCTGCAGTCTCAGGGGGACTCTGAAATAGCTATTATTTATATTTCAGTTATTTTACATTTTAAGCTATGTGTGTATCCTTAAAAATATGACCATCTGTCTCTTATATGTGGCAAGAACTAAGCTATAGTAATCAAGAAAATGCTGTCTCCCAAGAGAAGATAACTTTCTTACCCAGCCAGAAGAAAATACTGACACCCTGGGACGGGGTTTGAAGCTGCAATTCACACCCAGTTTCTAAGTATTATCTGAAACTGCTTGAGAAACCCAAGGACATGCTTTGTTCTTCACAAAATTGATTAGTTACAAAATTCAGAAACACATTCCCATGGTTGGAAGCAAAGCTACAAATCCCAGAAAGATTTTACATTTCCTATTAGCCAGGAGTGTGAATAAGTGAAAAAATAAATAGGACCGTATAATATCAGAGAGGGGCAACAGAATGAAGCCATAGGTAGGAGGAGGTGAAGCAGAAATTCAGAAACCCAGATTCAAATCCCAGCTCTACTACTCATTATGTGACCTTGGCAAGTTTCTTAAACTCTCCATGCCTTAGCTTCCTCAACTTCAAACTGGGGATAATAATATCGTCACCTCATGGTGGTGTTGTGAAAATTAAATAAGTTAATAAATGAATATTGCATGGAGCAGTGCTTGGCACAGAATACATAGTAATAGCCATTATTATCATTAGAACATAAATTTGATCAGGGTAGAAATTTTTATTTAATTATTCCCTGCTGTATTCCTAGCACCTAGAACAGTTCTAGGCACATAGCAGGCACTCAGTATCTGTTAAATGAATGACTAAATGAATAGCTAGAATATAAAGAGAACAATTTCCCAAGAAGTTTGTGATTAATGACTACTATATGACTCCTCTCCCACTCTCAGCCCTTCAACCAAACAAAGCAGTAACTAATGCTAAATCCAAAGAACTTGGGTTTATGTCCACTACATGCTAATTTCCGGATTAATTCAGCCCTGAAAAAAAGTGATCTTGAAAGGTAGCTGAGATTAGATGTTTTATGAGAACAGCCTAACATCCATTTCCTGCTGCTTCTTTTAAATCTATCTTTAGTGACTGGTGTTTTCAGTAGTAACTTGGTTGTTTAGGGAGGTAGAGTTACCTTCTTTTGGTCTGGAAGATAGAAGTTGCCTATTTTTTTGAAAAAGTGAAAGTTGTTAAGATTTTACATTCATGGTCAGCATGGATCCAATTTGAAGACTTGTACATAAATGGGTCCCTAAGCAAGGTAAAAATAATTTATAAAATGTCTTTAAATTACTTTAAATGCCCAAAGTGATGAATTCCATGAGGCTCAAACTGGCTACATGATAGGACCACTTGTGGGTCAAATCTTTGTCCAGGACATTGGGGAACTCATTCCTGCAGGACATCAGGCCAAGTGTTTCTCTCTCCACTGACAACTGAAGTATCAGATTGCGTATTGTTTCTGGATCTTCAAATATGCCCCCTTAGCCTGACTAGTTTTGAACAAAACAAAACAAAAAATCCCCAAAAACCTGTCTTTCAAGAAATGCTTTTGCATTAATTGAATTCTGGAGAAGTATCAGAGAATGTTGCATAAAATGTTCCATACAAAAACATTATTAATATCCTTAATTAAAACACAAACAGTTATAGCACACAGATTCAGCCAAATTAGTAAAATTACATATTAGGTAACTGGGTTGCTAAGCAATATTACATCCTTATTTTACTTAATTGCTGTAATTAGCATCTCCCAGCAGATGCCACAATGCAAGCCACAAAAAAAAAAGAAAAAAAAAAGCAACTGGCCAGATCCCTTACATGGTTCTGGCAATCTCAAATACGTTCATCCACTGGCCACCCCTAATGGAGCCTGGGAGTCAGCAGAACCTTCAGGAAAGAAATGAGGGTCAAAGAATGACTAACAAGTACCAAATTGTCAGGTGAGAAGGGTTTCCCAGGAACACGCTCTAACTCCCTGCATCATTTCCCCCAGCTAGGAGTAGCCAATCAATTGCCTCATTTATATTTTCTAACCTTTCATCTGGGCCGGGTGCGGTGGCTCATGCGTGTAATCCCAGCACTTTGGGAGGCCGAGGCAGGCAGGTCACCTGAGGTCAGGAGTTCGAGACCAGCCTGGCCAACATGGCGAAACCCTGTCTCTACCAAAAATACAAAAACTAGGCCCCTCCCCGCCCCGCCTCCCGGCGCGGGTGGCCGAGGCGTAGCGCTGCGACACCTGCACCCCTGCGAACATGGCGCTGCGAGTGGTGCGGAGCATGCGGGCCCTGCTCTGCACTCTACGCGCGGTCCCGTCACCGCCGCGCCCTGCCCGCCGAGGCCCTGGCAGCTGAGGGTGGGCGCCGTCCGTACGCTGCGCACTGGACCCGCTCTGCTCTCGGTGCGTAAATTCACAGAGAAACATGAATGGGTAACAACAGAAAATGGCATTGGAACAGTGGGAATCAGCAATTTTGCACAGGAAGCCTTGGGAGATGTTGTTTACTGTAGTCTGCCTGAAGTTGGGACAAAATTGAACAAACAAGATGAGTTTGGTGCTTTGGAAAGTGTGAAAGCTGCTAGTGAACTCTATTCTCCTTTATCAGGAGAAGTAATTGAAATTAATGAAGCTCTTGCAGAAAATCCAAGACTTGTAAACAAATCTTGTTATGAAGATGGTTGGCTGATCAAGATGACACTGAGTAACCCTTCAGAACTAGATGAACTTATGAGTGAAGAAGCATATGAGAAATACATAAAATCTATTGAGGAGTGAAAATGGAACTCCTAAATAAACTAGTATGAAATAACGCAACCCAGCAGAGTTGTCTTAAATTAGTGGTGGATAGAAGACTTAGAATAGCAACTTTTAGCATTACCGATGGGGAAAAAAAGCTACTGTTAACACTGCTAATGAAAGAAAATGCCCTTTAACTTTCTAATGATTATAGATAAATATAATATGCGTCTTTTTCACAATATCCTATGATTTTTAGACTAGGCTCTAGTGTTCAGAATTCATGAAATTATCCATGGTAAAAACTAGTTATAAAAATTACATAATTCAAAGATAACATTGTTATTCTTAAGCCTTATATAATATTGTAACTTGCATGTATCCATACCTGGATTTGGGATGAAATACTTAATGATCTTTCCGTTGGAAATAACTGGAAGTGAAGAGGTTTTTGTTGCTTGTACAGTGTCAGATGAGGAACACCACTATCTTAATTTTGCAATACACTGCATTTGCTGGTGCTATTTTTATACAGTGAAGCAACAGCTTTGCAGCAAAATAATAAAATACTTCTTCGTTAACCAAAAAAAAAAAAAAAAAAATTAGGCTTGGTGGCAGGCACCTGTGATCTCAGCTACCGGGAGGCTGAGGTAGGAGAATCACTTGAACCCTGGAGGCAGAGGTTGCGGTGAGCCGAGATTGCGCCATTGCACTCCAGCCTGGGTGACAGAGCGAGACTTCGTCTCAAAATAAATAAATAAATAATAAATAAATAAATAAACTCCTTTAATCTGAATATGGTGGTGAAAGAAAGGCAAGGTCCCATGTCTCAGAAATTTGATATTGAGGGATATTGACTATAAGAAATGAACAACTTAGTACAGGTGAATAAGCAGCAAAACAGCTTGGAGTCAATTCCTTACTATTCAGTGGCATTATCCAGGTAGATTTCTGGAGACAAGTGACTGTCCTCCATACCTTTCTTTGTGCCCTCGTGACCTGCCACAGCCATCTGCCAGTAGTATTATGGACAGAGAAAAGCGGATGTTCACCAGGTGAAAGGTTGTGTGGATGCATTATCTTGTTTCATTTCCACAACGCTTCTTTGAAAGTGGCATTATGAGCTGCACTTTATAAACAAGGAATCCATGGTTCTATGCAGTGAAATAACTGCTTAGGATCCCACAGTTAGTGTCGAGAATTTGAACCCAGGGCTATATGACTACAGAGTCCATACTCTTTCTATCACACAAAAAAAGGGCCAAGCTCCAGCTCACCATCTATAGGTGGGGAAGGAAACGGAAGGGAAAGAGGCTGGGTGCAGTGGCTCACGCCTGTAATCCCAGCATTTTGGGAGGCTGAGATGAATGGATCACTTGAGGTCAGGAGTTCAAGACCAGCCTGACCAACATGGTGAAACCCCATCTCTACTAAAATACAAAAATTAGACAGGCATGGTAGCACATGCCTGTAATCCCAGCTACTTAGGAGGCTGAGGATCGCTTGAACCCAGGAGGCGGAGGTTGGAGTGAGCCGAGATTGCGCCACTGCACTCTAGCCTGGGTGACAGAGTGAGACTCCATCTCAAAAAAAAAAAAAAAAAAAAAGAAAAAAAAGAAACTTGAAAGGAAAGATTACAATGCAGACTTCAGGTCATCCATGGGTTTAATTTATCCCTGTGCTGCTCTTCTCCAGAGGTAAACAAGACTTATAATCTGATGGATATTCTCACGTCATGACAGTCCAACATCTTGGGAAATTTTTCCTTTGAAGTTAACTTTTTTTTATTATTTAGCACTCTTGGAGCTATACTTTTTAAATAATTTTTTGAATCTTTTAATTAACTCATATATTCTCTTGTCTAACTGTGCTTTAATTAGTTCAACATATGTCCCATTGTGTGTGTAGAATACACAGTATAAAAAGATCTTCAGGAATGTCTCCATGTATGGTAATGACTAAAATCAGTCCTATTTTAATGGAAAATTGAAACCATGAGCAAATAACCTGAACAATCAGCTCTTATAACACTCGGCTTTTCCTCTGTTTCATACTGCTTCCAGATATTCTCCTACCATCAGCCCTGGCTACTATGTTGGCCACTTATTAGGAGCCTATGAAGTTTCTCTAATGAAATGAACATTCCTGCCCCAAAGAGGAAGCCATCTGCAGGCCTCCTGTCTGTAGAGCTGTTACAAGTAGCATTTAGAGCTAGCTCTGTTGTGTGTGCCAAGGAGTTCCAGTCTCCCAACTCCATCCTACCCTCCCCAAACCCATCCAAACAGCCAACAATTTAATTAACCTCAGTCCTTAGAGCTCGATTACTGTGATTTAAGACACTAGGATTCCCAGATAAAATGCAGAGTCAAATATGTCAAATTACTTACTTTAATTTCAATTATTTTCTCTCATCTGTAACAATTGCTAACATTTATCAATCACTTATGTCTCAGTCATATGCTTAATATTTACACATGCTATCTCAATCAGTCCTATCAATCACTGTATGAAATGGAAGATACTCCCGCCCCCTTTGTTCAGATGAGGAGACTCTGATTCTGAGAGACTGGTATTTTGCCCAAGATCGCATTGCAAGTAGAAGTCTCAGGATTCAATACCTGGTTTGTCTGATTTCAAAGTCCATGGATCTCCTCACTCTTCTTATATCGCACCCACAACTCCTGAGGGGCTCCTGGTTAGCAGGAGGGAGGACCGGAGACCAGACACTGGAAGATCACTAGGTATATGGGGACAAATGGGTTGGCTGGGTGTGGAAGACAAACCCTACACTTTTCAGTTTGACAGCATGTAGATTATTGGGCATGTAAATTTCTTCAAGCCGCCCCAGGCAAGCCCATAGAATATGCCCCACATTCTCTACCAGTGAGGATGCCTCCCAGGGTTAGCATGGAAACCACAGGCTGATTGTAATTTAATGTTTGACAAATGCAATTGGCCAAACTTTCTAGTGAAAAGAATTCCTAAAATTTCTGAGGCTGGCTGGCCTGAGGCAGCTGCTACTTTTCGCACTTAGAAATGGGTTAATTGTGGGCAACCTGGTTGGGTCCCCATCCACCCTTCCACGCTGTGGAAGCTTTGTTCTTTCGCTCTTCACAATAACCCTTGCTACCGCTCAAAAAAAAAAAAAAAAAAAAAAAAAAAAAAAAAGAAAAAGAAACGGGTTAGTTGCTTAGGCAGCAAGGATTACCCATCAGGTTTAGCAGAAATATTCAGCATGCCTGGTTCCCAAGCCGTCTGGGGGTAGAGAAGTGCACGTTCTTCAGTTCCCCTTTCAAGGCAACCCCACACCCTTCCCTCAGGCCCATGGGACAATAAACTGGGCTCAGAGCGGTGTCACCCTTTTTACAAGCTCTGTGTTCCCGAAACTCCCACCAGCCACTGGGACTGGGTGTGCAGAATTTCTGGGTAAAACCTCCTCTATAACTCCAGAAATAATGTGACCTTAATCCTCACTCTCTGTAGACCCATCTCATTTGCCAATTATGATGACAGTGACCAAAAAAACCAACACTCTTACTCCATACAAGTGAGCATACCTTTTTTTTTTTTAATGTTCAGCAATATCAAATAAACTTTGGCTAAGCAAAAAATGTTCTCCCAAGGACTCATAAAAAGCTGAGGAATGAGAATTGCTAAAATTACAACATGTTTGCAAACTTCCTGAGCACACTGCTATAAATTGTACCACCAATGGACTCATAGGGGCACCACTGAAGTTTGGCAGTGGAAGAGGAGAGATGACTGCTCGTAAACATCTCTGCATGGCAGTTGACACCAAGAACATGTTGTGAGCATTTCTGGTGCCACTTCTATGAAACACAATCAAATTTTCATCCTCCTGAAAAATATAAATTAGATGTGCCTGGGCCTAAAAAGAAAAATCCAAGCAAAGAAACACATCAACTATGAACTCTTTGAGGGAATAACTTGATTCAGAAGAAAACTGTTTCTTACTGGCTGTAGTCATGGCCATTCCCTTTTGTGCTAGAGAAAAGACTGAATGAAGCTCCCTAGCTGTGCTACAGGGAAGAGAAGGAGACTGACAGTCACCTGGCCCTACTACGTGTGTTTATGAAAAATAAGGCTGGCCGGGTGGGGTGGCTCACGTCTGTAATCTCAGCACTTTGGGAGGCCAAGGCGGGTGGATCACTTGAGGTTGGGAGTTCGAGACCAGCCTGACCAACATGGTGAAACCCCATCTCTACTAAAAATACAAAAAAATTAGCCAGGCATGGAGGCTCACACCTGTAATCCCAGCTACTTGGGAGGCTGAGGCAGGAGAATCACCTGAACCTGGGAGACGGAGGTTGCAGTGAGCCAATATCATGCCATTGCACTCCAACCTGGGCAACAAGAGCAAAACTCTGTCTCAAAAAAAGAAGAAGAAGACTGTACATAGGTCATTGCTATGAATGGCATTGTGCCCCTTCTTTCCACACAATTAATGTGTTGAAGCCCTAACCTCCAAGGTGACTGTATTTGAGATAGGGCCTAAGAGGAGCTGGTTAAAGCTAAATGTGGGGCCCTGATATGATAGGATTAGCATCCTCAAAATGATAAGAGACAATAGAGAGCTTGCATTCTCCCTCCATGCACACACAAAATACAGATCATTTGAGAACATTAAAATAGGGCAGCAGTCCCAGGAAGATGGTCCTTACCAGAAACTGATCATGCTGGCACCTAATCTGGGGCTTCCAGCCTCTAGAATTGTGAGAAAATAATTATCTGTTGTTGAAGCCACCCAGTCTATAGTATTTTGTTATGGTTAATACATTCATCATATTTTAATTTTCATAACTGCCCCGCAATAGATATTACTATTCTTTTTTTTTTTTGAGACAGAGTTTTGCTCTTGTTGCCCAGGTTGGAGTGCAATGGCATGATATCGGCTCACTGCAACCTCTGTCTCCCAGGTTCAGGTGATTCTCCTGCCTCAGCCTCCCAAGTAGCTGGGATTACAGGTGTGAGCCTCCATGCCTGGCTAATTTTTTTGTATTTTTTAGTAGAGATGGGGTTTCACCATGTTGGTCAGGCTGGTCTCAAACTCCTGACCTCAGGTGATCCACCCGCCTCGGCCTCCCAAAGTGCTGGGATTACAGGTGTGAGCCACTGCGCCCAGCCTATGATTCTATTTTTTAGATGTGGAAACAGATCAGAGAGAAGACGTCACTTGCTTGTGGTCATAAACTGAGGCTTGCCTGGGCAAAACTGCAGTGTGCACCCAGGCCTGTCAAATCTGATATGATGAAACATTGTTTTCTCTCTCTACCAGCAAATCCAATGGTCTTCCATTTATTAAGCAGATATTTTTGGAGACATTTTGTTGGCGTATTTCTTAATTTTTTAGTTTCTGCTAACAGGATGGATTTAAAAAATTTTTTTTTAGCAGGTGGTATAATGATGACCTGTGAATTTTAGTTGGTTACAAATTTTCAGTGTGATGGAGTTGTTTTAAAAATATAGCCAATGCACTTATAAACCCGAAAACAGAAGAGGGGTTAACAAATTAGAAAATACTAAATTTATTTAGCACTTGCCATGTGTCAAGCACTATTCTAAGCAGTTTACATGATCTAGTGTAATCCTTATAACAACCCTATTAGGCAGGTATAGATATTGGGCACATATTACTGATGAAGGACATGAGGCAAAAAGAGATGACAAAACTTGCCCAAAGCTCCAAGGCTTGGTAAGTAGCAAGGCTGGGATTTCGGAGCCAGGTTGTCAGTTTCCAGAACCCATGCTCTGGAGCATTCATGTGATGGACACTATGCAGCCATGAAAATAAAGCTAGGAAAGAATACAAAATACCAGTGAAAGTGCTAGAAGGTCATCTAAGTGAAAAGGAAGGGCAGCAGCACATCACATTTAGGAGCTGTTGATCACTCTGTGAGGGCCAGGACCCAGGACAGCCTTAGAACTGACCCATTGGTGGTCATCACAGCTTGTGGCCAAACAGCGCTTCTGAAGAAGCACAGGGGAAGAAGAACCATGTAATTGCTGTGGAGTGCCCCTCCCACCATGCTCTGGTTTGAACGTTTGTGTCCCCCCAAAATTCATGTTGAAACTGAAGCTCCAATGCAAAAGTATTAAGAGGTAGGCCCTTTAAGGAGGTGACTAGGTCATGAAGGCCCCACTCTCACGGATAGGATTAGTGCCTTATAAAAGGACTTGGGGAGCCGGGTGTGGTGGCTCACGCCTGTAATCCCAGCACTTTGGGTGGCTGAGGCAGGCGGATCACTTGAGGTCAGGAGTTCGAGACCAGCCTGGCCAACATGGTGGCCTATTAAAATACAAAAATTAGCCAGGTGTGGTGTCTCTGTTAAATACAAAATTAGCCGGTGTCTCTATTAAATACAAAATAGAGACTGGTTGTGGTGTCCCTATTAAATACAAAAAGTAGCCAGTGTCTTTATTAAAAATACAAAAATTAGCCAGGTGTGGTCTTGGGTGCCTGTAGTCCCAGCTACTTGGGAGGCTGAGGCAGGAGAATCACTTGAACCCGGGAAGTGGAGGATGCAGTGAGCTGAGATCGCACCATTGCACTCTAGCCTGGGCGACAAGAGCAAGACTCTGTCTCAAAAGAAAAAAAAAAAAAAAAGGTTGGGGAGGCTTGGGTAGTCTGTTAGTCCCTTTTTGGCCTTCCACCCACGTGAGAACACAGCAACAGGCTCCATCTATGGAACTGAGAACACGACTTAACCAGACAGCAAATCTGCTGGCACCTTGATGTTGGACTTCCCAGTCTCCAGAACTGTGAGAACATTTCTATTATTTATAAATTAGCCAGGCTAAGGTATTTTGTTATAGCATCCCCAAATGGACTCGGACACACCACAAACCCCTGAGAAGATGGGAGGCAGCAGCACACAATCTTCTAAATCAATAGTTCTCAAACTGTAGCCTGTGTCAGAAACACCTGGAGGCTTGTTAAAATCAAAGATGGACCGGGTCCCATCCCCAGAGTTTCTGATTCAGTTGGTCTGGGGTGGAGTTGAACATTTGCTTGTTTAACAGTCCCAGATGGTGCTCCCGCTGCTGGGTAAGCCAGAAACTCTAGGTCTCTGATTCTATCCACAACTCTGTCCTCACTCTGCGTGATTAGGGGTAACAATTCCCTTGATTGTTAGCTGGAATAAGAGGCCACCTGTTGCATGATTTGTCAGGAAAGAATATGATTTTATATATGATACACTCAGCCAATTCTAAGAGCCATGGAAACTCTAGGAAATAAGGACATGCTCTTAGGAAGCTGCATAGAATAGTGGATAAGAATCAAAAGGTAGAAACAGAATCTCAGGTCCATCTCTTACTGTTACTGTTGCATGACTGTGGTAAGTAACTTAACTACTTAGTTCCTCAGTTAACTGATCTGTGAAATAGGAATAAAACCTTAACCTTATGGGGTTGTGAGGGTTGAATGCGGTAACCCTGAGAAACATTTTCCTGATGTTTGTTAAAAGCACATTCTCCTGATCCACAACCCCAGCCTAAGCCAGAATATCTAAGGCAGGGTTCTGAAGACCTGAATCTTAATAAACAGCCAGGTAATTCTCATTGGGCTAGGTTTGCAAACCCTAATAGAACCCACCTAAAGCACGTAGCCTTGATCTATGCCAAATAAGGGCCAGCCACTACTTCATTACAGGGTTGATCTACTTTTTTTTTTTTTTTTTTTTTTTTTTTTTTTTTTTTTTTTTAAAGAGACAGGGTCTTGCTCGGGACCCAGGTGCTGGAGTACAGTGGTGCCATCATAGCTCATTGCAACCTTGATCTCCTGGGATCAAGCAATTCTCCCACTTCAGCCTCTTAAGTCACTAGGACTACAGGTGTGCACCACCATGCATGGCTAATTGTTTTTTATTTTTTTGTAGAGACAGATCCCCCATGTTGCCCAGGCTAGTCTTGAACTTCTGGGCTCAAGCAATCCTCCCAGCTCAGCCTCCCAAAGTGCTGGGATTACAGGCATGAGCCAAAGTGCTCAGCCCAGCTTGATCTATTTTGAAAATAATATTACCATGGACTTCTTGATAATATCACCCAAGGTGATTAGTTAGTAGACACAGTATAATAAATTTTTTAAAAACATAGCTCTATATCCGTAAGTAAAAATTACACCACATCTTTATGATTTGTGCATATTACTATTTATAAATTAGACCTCAATACAAGATTTTTAAAATAAATTTTTAAAAACAGGAATGGATCCTCTTCTTTAGAAATATACAAAGACAAATAATACTACTAGACAGATTACATACCTATGTGGTCATACATAAAGGATACGGTGCTGTGTATGGCTGTATAGAATGCATCGGAAGTAAATGAAAGAGTCACTTGTTGAACTTAAATAAGTGGCTAAAAAAGCAGTCAATGGAAGTGCTGGGGTAACCTCTGCAATGGAAGGATTCTGTTTCCCTTTGAATGCTACCACTTCTGGCACGGACTGTCCCCCACAACCTGCCAGAAACCAACAGCATCAGCCCAGCTTCCCACCTCAGAGAGCCACCTTTATCCACAAGGAGGTAAGAGTTTCTATTTCAGCTGGGGTGGACCCTGCCTCCTACTGCAATTCATTGGGAAGCTCAGCCTGGAGCTGCAAAGGGGCTACATCTCCCTGGCATCATCCCACAGAGAAGGCAGGGGTCATTTTTTTCCCATTGTTTGCTTTCTAAAAGTCTTTTTCTAGGTACATCCACAGGGTCTTGGAGAGAAGTTGATCAGGACTGATGCTCTGGTAGCTAATGCTCAAGCCAAAAGGTCAGTTAAAAATCTATTTTACCAAAGTATATTTTCCTTTGGCTTTGGAGACAATGGCATTCCAGTGAGTGTGTTTCACAGATAGGGATTCTGACAGAGGGAGCTGGGGTGATGAGGCTGGGGTTAAGCACTCTTCTGGAGGAAGGAAGACTAGGATGCAAACTCCCAGCTCTGCCATTTCCAGGCTGCTGCCCAGGAGCAGGCAAAAGCTCAGCTACTACTTCGAGAGGATAGAGTGAGAATGAATAGCCAGTGCCACCTAAGATCCTGGACATACTCTGCCTCATGGGCTACCAGCCAGAGACCAGGGCAATCCTTACAGGCCTAATTGTATCATTCCTCACAGGGCTAATATCCATACAGAATAAGATTTCCTCTTGCAGTTCAGTGGTTAAGCTGGGTAATTTGGGAGAGGGACAGTGAGTTGAGGGGACAACTATTACAACTGGGTCTCATTTATGGTTGCATCGTAGACACTGATTTTTTTTTTTTTTTTTTACTACATCTTCTGTTTTGTTTGTTTGTTTTTGAGATAGAGTCTTGCTCTGTTGCCCAGGCTGGAGTGCAGTGGCGCAATCTCGGTTCACTGCAATGCCGCCTCCCAGGTTCAAGCGATTCTCATGCCAAAACCTCCAGAGTAGCTGGAATGACAGGCACCCACCACCATGCCTGGCTAATTTTTGTATTTTTAGTAGAGATGGGGTTTCACCATGTTGGCCAGCTGGCCTCGAACCCCTGACTTCAGGTGATCTGCCTACCTCGGCCTCCCAAAGTGCCAGGATTACAGGTGTGAGCTACTGCACCCAGCCTGCATCTTCTATTCTAAATGATCACAGTGATGCACTGAAGAGGTTTCCATTTCCTGTTTGCATATTGGATGCAGGCTTATGGGTTTAGGCTATTCATCTGCTTTACTGTCAGTTCAGACCTGGCACCCCTGTCACTTGTGAACCTGTAGCACACACTTTCAGTGCTCCACTCAAACCTCTTCAGGTCCCATTTACTGTTTCTGCACATCCATCCCTCCTTCTGGGCCTTTGCTTTTAAGGAATCACACTTAGGACTTTCCTGCTTGTGCAGAAGCCTGAAGAGCCTGCAAGATGACTTCTCTCCAGGCAGCCTCAGCTGTCCATGGACTGCTGTAGGAATGTACAGGTCCAGTCACTTGCCTGAGTCGGGACAAACTTGGAAGGAGTCATTTACATGCTCTAGGGAAGTGCTGTCTGATAGAATTTTGGTGGTGATGGGAATGTTCTAGATCTGTGCTGTTCGAAATGGTAGTCACTAGCCACAGGTGGCTATTGGACCCTTGAAATATGGCTAAGGAGGGTGAGGATCTGAATTTTTAATTTCATTTAAATTTAATTACTTTAAGTAGCCACATCTGGCTAGTGGCTACCATGCTAAGCAGTCTAGCTCTCAAGACCCCTGTAAGATCAGGCTGAGGCTGAGACTTTGCCTGAAATCCTAGTCTCCTTGGCTCCTCTCTTTTTTTGTCCTTCCCCACCTCCCTTCCAGGCTTCTGCTGGGAGCATTTGCTTAAGAACTCACTGCCACTTCAGTCCTTGTTGCCTTTTCTGCTTCTGAGGAACCAGACCGAAGGCAGAGCCTTTCTCAGTCTTCTTGTCTTACCAGGGGGTTGAAGTCCCAGTGCTAAACCTGGTTACAGGATAGGAAAGCTGAGAAAAAAACAAAAGAGGGGAGGGTCCTGGGGAGCAACTTATCTCTTCCTGTAGCTAAGTACTTTGTGTCCTCACGGAAATTTGGTTTTATTTTTATTTATTTATTTTTCTTTACAATGGAATCAGGATCACTGCAAAATTGTTTGGATTCAGCAGTCACTCCTTTGACATTTGTTATTTGACACCAAATATAAAAATATCTACCCAGATCACATCCATGACTCTTATCATCCCCAAAGACTCCTGCTGTTCCCCATGGTTCCAATTTCAAAAGGTACAAAAGGATACACTAGTGAAAAGTCTTCCTCCCCACCTCTCACCTCTGTGCCAACCCCCAGTGGTACCAAGGCACAGGTGTGCAAGTGACACACAGTCCCAGAACTGGAATCCCACCTCCATCTATCAGAAGCTACACCACCTGGGGTGATTCCTGAACTCTTCTGAGCCTCAGGTACCTAATCTGCAAAATAGGCACACTAATAGAGGCCTTGCAGAATGGATACACAAGTTGTAAGCGGTAACTTGTGTCAAGTGCTGGGTACTTAGTGAGTATCTGATTCATTTCCCCTCATTCCCCAGGGCCGTATGCGGTGCTCTAACTGGGCCACGCAGCACTGAATGAGCTCTGCGCTTGGATCTCCCCTAAGTCTGGAGTGCTCACGCCCCTCTCTGGGCTCCCTTCCCTTGTTCCTCTGGTGAGTTTTCCCTCAGGCTTCAATTCAACATGACTTCTACTGCAAGGAGTCCTCCACCACTCTCCAGGCAGAGTTTGGCATTTTTTGTTGTCTTTACTGCAAACGGTTCCTTATGTGTTCCTGCACATCAACACACTTTGTTCCAGATCATGCTAGGTTCACAAGTTTGAATTTTTTTCACCTCTTTACCCCTTGCCCCAATTATAACTCCTGGCACATAGTACATGATTTATAAATGTTGACTGACGAATGAATGAATGAATGAAAAAGCAGCCCCCATTGTTCCTAATGCCCAGAAACTGTGAGAACAAGGCTATGTACTAGGGTAAATTTTATTTGCATGTTGCCTGAGAGTTGCAGAAACTACCTTATTTCAACTTTTGTTTCTGAAAATCATTTCAAGAGGCTTGGGTCCAACTTTGCTTCTTAGTAACTGGAATCCAGTGACTGTGGTCTAATCTTTCTTTGGTTTCTGTTGTGAGAATGTCTCAGAATCTGAAGATAATGTTGTTCACGGATGAGGACTGTGGATGCAAAGTACAGAAAGCAATAGCGATTGGGCCGAATTCTCATGGGCCCCAAGGCACAGCCTGAGTCTTTGTGTGCAGTTAAGGATGTTTACATTCTGATTATTGAGGTTTTTTGTTTTTGTTTTTTTTTGAGACGGAGTCCCACTCTGTCACCCAGGCTGGAGTGCAGTGGCGTGATCTCGGCTCACTGCAACCTCTGCCTTCCAGGCTCTAGTGATTCTCCTGCCTTAGCCTCCTGAGCAGCTGGGAACCACAGATGTGTGCCACCACACCCGGCTAATTTTTGTATTTTTAGTAGAGATGGGGTTTTGCCATGTTGGCCAGGCTGGTCTCGAATTCCTGATTTCAGGTGTTCTGCCCTCCTTGGCCTCCCAAAGTGCTGGGATTACAGGCATGAGCCAGCATACCCGGCCATGATTACTGCGGTTTTATTACAAAGCTGTATTGTACTTTAATAGCCATTCTGCCAAACATTTTGAAGCTTGAAAGCTTCAAATATTAAATTACTTTTAAATTTCATTTTTTAAAGGTGATCTAGGCCTGGTTCCTTGCCCCTGAAAACCTCCTCTATTCACCTCTGGAGCCAGTAATTTCCACCTTTAGCTCCCCACCTCCCCGGCCCCACCCCTGCTACTGGTCTTCATTATCAATCATGACTAGAAGTAACAAGGAATTTTTTGGAATTTCAGCTCTATTCACTACTGGCATTTTAATCTTGTGTTACTTCTTGTTCTGCTACTGGGTCTCATTCTCCTCCTTGCAGCCAGCTGACCCTTGACCATAACCTGTTTGGCAGCTCAGTCCTTCCTAGATGAAGAGCCCACCTTATTTCTATCTACATCTTGCTCAGGTCAGATGCTCCAAAACCTCTGTCCACTATGCTTTGTCTCTTGGACCAAACTTCTTCCACAGTTTGTCTCACATTGTTCAATAATTCATTCAACAGACATTCAAGGGCACAATATTGCCAGGCACTATGCCAAGAAGGACACAAATATGACTTTATCATGCCTAGCTTGCAGGTAAAGAAACAGGTATAGAAGGAATGCAAACAGCTCACTGTCATAAAGCACAAACAAAAATTGCTGGCAAGAGAAGTCAGGTCTGGGAAATGTCAGCTACTTGAAAGTAAGACTCGAGTTTGATTCATTTCTGTTTTTGGGATATAAGCTTTCAAAGAGGGGGACAAGGATACAACACATTAAAACTGTATTTCAGGCCAGGTGCAGTGGTTGAGAAGAACGTCCATAATCCCAGCACTATGGGAGGCCGAGGCGGGCAGATCACCTAAGGTCAGGAGTTCAAGACCAGCTTGGCCAACATGGTGAAACCCTGTCTCTACTAAAAAACAAAACAAAACAAACAAACAAAAAATCAAACAAACAAAAATTAGCCAGTCATGGTGGTGGGCACCTATAATCCCAGCTACTCAGGAGGCTGAGGCAGGAGAATCACTTGAACCCGGGAGGCAGAGGTTGCAGTGAGCCAAGATAGCGCCACTGCACTCCACCCTGGGTGACAAGAGCAAAACTCTGTCTCAAAAATAAATCATTAAAAATCAAACTGTATTTCATGTCTTGGTTGCTGTGAGTAATGTTGCAATGAACATGGGAGTGTAACTACCTCTTTAAGACCTTAATTTCAGTTCTCTTGGATATATACCCAGAAGTGGGATTGCTAGCTCACATTAGAGTTCTGTTTTTAATTTTTGGAGAAATCTCCATACTGTTTTCCAGAGTGGCTCCACCATTTTACATTCCTATCAACAGTATACAAGGATTTCCTTTTCTCCATTTTACATTCCTAACAACAGTGTACAAGGGTTCACATTTATCAAATGATAAACAACACTTGTTATCATTTGTCTTTTTGACAATAGTCGTCCTAACACACATCCTAACCACATCCTCACTGTGGTTTAGAATTGCATTTCTCAGATCATTAGTGACATTAAACACCTTTTCATATGCCTGTTGGATATCTGTATGTCTTCTTTGGAGAAATGTCTATTCAGGTCCTTTTTAAATCAGTTTTTTTTCTTTTTTTGCTATTGAAATGGAAATCTTTATACATTTTGGATATTAACCTTTAATTAGATATGAGGTCTCCCATTTCATAAGCTGCCTTTCCATTTTGTTGATTGTTTCCTTTGCTATGCAGAAGCTTTCTAGTTTGATGTAGTTCCATTTATTTTTGCTTTTGTTGCCTGTGCTATAGGTGTTATATACAATAAATAATTGCCAAGGCCAATGTCAAGAATATTTTTCCCTATGTTTTCTTCTGGAAGTTTTACAGTTTCAGATCTTACCTTTAAGTCTTTAATCCATGTTGAGTTTATTTTTGTGTATGGTGTAAAATATGGTTCATTGTTTTGCATATGAATATCCAGTTTTCCCAGCACCATTTATTGAAGAGAATATCCTTTCTCCATTGTGTATTCTTGGCACCCTTGTCAACAACCAGATGACCACAAATGGGTGAATTTATTTTTGGGCTCTCCAATCTGTTCTACTGGTCTATGTGTTTTTATGCCAGTATCATAAGGTTTTGATTATTATTGGTTTGTAATACATTTTGAAATCAGGAAGTGTGATGTCTCCAAATGTCCATCTATAGATGAATGGATAAAGGAAGTGTGGTATTTACATATAATCCCATATTATTCAGCCTTAAAAAAGAAAGAAATCCTCCCATATTTGACAACATGAATGAACCTGAAGAACATTATGCTAAGTGAAATATGCCAGACACGCAAGGACAAACACTACAGGATCCCATTTATATGAGGAATCTAAAATGACGAAGCTCTTAAAGCAGAGAGTAGAATGGGGAGAGGGAAATGGGGATGTGTTGGCCAAAGGGCACGAAATTTTTGTCCTGCAAGTTGAATAAGTTCTAGAGATCTACTGTACATCATAGCACCTATGGCTAACGACATGGTATTATATACCTAAAAGGTTGCTAAGGGGGTAGATCTTATGTTACATGTTGTTATCACAAAAAAAAAAAAAATATAGAGGGAAGGAGGAAATTTTTGGAGGTGATGGGTATGTTTATGGTATCGACTATGATGATGGTTTCATAGGTGTATATGTATCTCCAAATTTATTAAATTGTATACATTAAATATGTACACAACTTTGCATGTCAATACCCTGATGAAGTGCTTTTTAAAGACATATTTCACATGGATAATAAATGTGCATTGAAGGACCTGAAAAACAGAGCCTGGCAGCCACTCTTCCACAGGAAGCGTCATGGAACTGAGAAATAACTTGTTATGAGATTTCCTGCTGAACAAGCCTTAAAAAGCACAGTGGAGCATTCCCATATAACATTCTTTTGTGCCACCAAGTGAAGACCCTTGCTTGGTGATTCTACTTGGATTTCAAGACTACAAACATATATGTCTAGTTCATTTCAAAGGGAATGAGATGGAGACCCAGGAAGGTGGCTAGATGAGGACCATCTCACAGATGTCACTGTTTCTTGATGATGGATGAGTATTTTGTTCTTTGTCTCTGTGTTGTTGCTTCATGTTTGGCCATAAATGATCATTAATCTATGTGGCTAAAAATGTGTGGCTATATTCTTAAGGAGCTCTCAGCCCCTGCTGCAATAGTGAGCAGTAATATAACGTGTTGAGCTAATTGTAATTCATTAAAATAGAATCCACCTGCAAACACATCATACCAAACACAAGGCCATGGCTACCTGGTGGCAAGAAGAGGGTATGTGTGAACTGGGCTGAACCAGGCTTCCTTCCTCCGTGGCATGCTGTCATAGATTAAAAGGTCTTTCTCAGTCAGCACAACCAGGGCTGGTTTCCACTGTTTCTCGCTCTCCCCTGGCACCTGAAAAAGAAAGCAGAGAACTGTCAAACGACAGCCTGAGGAAAGGATGATTATGAGAAGTTGGCATCCCCCTAATCAGAGGACTCAGCAATACATTGAGTGTCTTTTGATTTGGTTGCAAAATCAAAATGGAAAGAACCTTGTCTTTATCCCATGCTTCCTGATCCTTGAAAATATCTGTTGTCTCAAGGGCCCTGAAATGTATAGTCAGGAAAGCCAAGAAGCAGCCCAGCTGCCACACATCTGTCACTGTTTCTCACCTGCCAGTCAGCACTGAATCTTTATTTCATAGTGGGAGGCAAATGCCTGGAGGAATAAGTACTTCCAGCTGATTCTCTGGTACTGTAGCATTTTTTTTTTATTATGAAATGGTAAGGTCTAAAAAGTTTTTGAATAAATATCTAAAGGCTCTGAAAAATTTACTATGGTGGCAAATGTCTACCCAGACAGAGTGAGACATCACAGCCTCTTTCCCTAGTCTTTTGCTCTTAGATTGGTTCTGTGATTCAGGCATCATCTTGAAACTTCTCTGGTTCTGTTGAATGTCCAGTTCCATTCACCACCCATAATTTATTAACTCAAGGGTCGAGATGACCTGACAGGAATGTGAAAGGATTGTGAAAGTCATCAGTAATGACTGGACCAGATGATCTTTGAAAACCCTTCTAATCTGGAGAATCTGTGTAGCTCAGCTCTTATCTCATGAGCCATCCCCTTGGCCCGGTGTTTGCCCTTCCCAAACTTCCTATATGTTCTTCTGTCTATAAAAATGCTCTCCTTCCCATTTGATGGGCCCTAGGATACATCTTTAAGCTCGGTTTAAAAACTCAGTGAATGCTCAATTCTTGCTACTCAAAATATGGACTGTGTTCCAGTAGCATCAGCATCATCTGGGAGCTTGCTAGAGTCTCAGGCCCATCCAGATCTGTTGAATCAGAATCTGCATTTTAACAAAATCTTCAGGTAATCCCTAGGCTCATTAAAGAAACACTGCTCCAGATGAGGTTAAGACTGCTTTTGACACTGACAACTAATCCAAGATTTAATGTTGTCATAATAAGTCACAACTCAAAAATCTATTCAGAATCAAAGTAAATTAGACAGTAAGCTAAATAAGTGATAAAGCTAATTTCTTCCCTTTCTAGTCTTATTATTACTTTATCTTAAGTGACACAGTGGAATCCGTATAGAGATAGAAGCATGTGTGTAGCTCTTGCTTTAGGCTAACACCCTAGTATGAGGAATGAGTGATCAAAGTAGAGAAGATTTACAAAATGATGTAAGACTTGAGTTCTGTAGGTCCTACGTGTAGGCTGCCTAAATCTGAGTCTGTTATTTATTGCCTGTGTGACTCTGGTCAAGATATTCTCTGTGCTTCTGTTTCCTTACTGATAAGGATAATATCATATACAACAGTGGTTTTGAGTGCTGACTCGGGAGCTAGCAGGCCTGAACACAAATTTGTGTTACCCAGTTTACTAGCTGTGGGGGTCTTGGGCAAGTCAACTAGTTTCTTTGTATCTCAGTTTCTGAATCTGTAAAATGAGAAATAATAGTACCTATAGCAGAGGGTGGTTGTGAAGATTAAATGAGCTAAAATTTGTAGAAATGCTTAATACAGTGCAGAATAAGCATCATGTAAGTACCTGTTAAGTAAAGTAACACTTACCTCATCATGCTATAGTGGGGATTGAGACAGTGTGTGTAATGTGCTTGGCATGGTAGCTGGCAGATGGTAACGCCCTCAGTAAAACACAGGATGGGGAAATTGTGTCAGACACCAATTTTTGAACATGTCAAAAATGGTGTCCTTTGGAAATGGCATCACTATGACAAGGCAATGACTTTCCTTGGGAAAAATGATAAGACAAGCCAAGAATAAGCTTGGTGCTAACAATTTCAATACCTTTTCTTCCCATCCTTTCCAAAGTTCTCCCAGGAAGAATTCATTGCTTGATGATCACCTTTATATTTTAATGCCTCCCTTCCAGCAATTCCAAACATAAACTGTGCTTCTGAAGAAGTGCCCTCCCCCACTCCGCTGCTGTAAAGCTATTTATACTAGAACATGAATGACTGTTGACATATTCCTCACTTTGTGTATTTTATGCATATTTTAAAAGCTAGCTTTAGCTTATTGCTCTTGTAAAATGACTTTTTCCAACAGAACAACAGCATCTTCAACAGATCAAAATGAATTGTTAGAAAAGGCAATGTACCAGACCCTGCAAGGTGAATAAAGTATGGTCTCAAGGCATAAAGTGTTTGGGGCGGGGGGAAGGGGTTTCAGAATAAATTTTTTCCAGCTTCTACATTAAATTTAGTAAATTACTTTTCCAGCTCATTAAATAGGACTGGAGAAGCTACAAATGATCCTCCCAAAGTGACTATCTTACTTACCTAGTCAGATGCAATCCATTAACTTTGACCAGAATCAGTCATTTAAATGTGAAAGCAACTAAGCATCATTCTTCAAAAACAATATTAAGTTCGCAAAATAAGACTCAACAGTAAATACCAACAGTATAATGCAGACTTCTCTACTGGTGGAATCACAAACTCACCCATGTGTCAAGTGGTATATGTAGGTTTAAATAATCCCAAAGCCCTAAAACATTTTGCAGTTTATTGAAGAGTGCTGTGTGGATATGGCAAACTCTGCTGTGAGAATACTTGGAGTGGGCACATTCCACTATTCCTGTATGCAGAGCTGTTATTTTAAAGCTAATGTACATGCTTAGAGGTAGAAGGCTGCCTATGAGGACAAACAACTTTCCAAAGGGGGAAAAAAATCATGTTGAAGAACAGGGATTTTTTTGTTTGTTTGTTTTGTTTTGAGACGGAGTCTTGCTCAGGCTGGAGTGCAGTGGCATGATCTCGGCTCACTGCAAGCTCCGCCTCCTGGGGTTCACGCCATTCTCCTGCCTCAGCCTCCCGAGTAGCTGGGACTACAGGCGCCCGCCACCACACCGGGCTAATTTTTTTTTTTTTTTTTTGTATTTTTAGGAGAGATGGGGTTTCACCGTGTTAGCCAGGATGGTCTCGATCTCCTGACCTCATGATCTGCCTGCCTCGGGAAGAACAGAGTTTTAAAAGCCATACCTTGTGCTACATACGCTTCATTATTTCAAGCCTTTGAAGACCAGTTTTTGTCAGGCTCAAATATTGGTGCTATTGTTCTAGTGACAACGTGTATTACAAATCCAGCTTTCCTGGCACCCAAAGGTATTCTGATATGAATACGACAGTTTTGGAGATGTGTCTGCATTTTGTTAACACATGACTCCTGAAACAGATGTGATTTCCATCTCTGCCTGGCTTCCTGCCTTGAGTGCTGCAGTCGTCAGTTTCTCAAGAGCTGATCAGATTTCTAATGAAGAAGGTGAAGAAAAGGCAACAGGGGAATAAAACATTCAATTCTGAAATTATTCTGAAGCACAACTTTGGTGAGCTGAGTCCTGTGCCTGTAATCACTTCCACAGAGCATGAGAGGAAAGGTTTACAAAATGGCAAGAATTTGAGAGCTGGTGGTAAGAAGTAATTGGTAACAATTATGGAAGTGTCCTTAATTTGAGACAGGTCTCCCAAATCATCTGGGTCAGTGGCTTCCTAACTCTTTAAATTCAATGATCTCTCAGATTAAGTCACAAGTCCTAGAACAATATGTAAAAGAATTGGACGGGCGAGGTAGCTCAGGTCTGTAATCCCAGCACTTTGGGAGGCTGAGGCGGACAGATTGCCTGAGGTTGGGAGTTCGAGACCAGGCTGGCCAGCATGGTGAAACCCCATCTCTACTAAAAATACAAAAATTAGCCAGGCGTGGTGGCGGGCGCCTGTAATCCTAGCTACTCAGGAAGCTGAGCCAGGAGAATCACTTGAACCCAGGAGGCAGAGGTTGCAGTGAGCCAAGATCGCACCATTGCACTCCAGCCTGGGCAACAGAGTGAGACTCTGTCTCAAAAAAAAAAAAAAAAAAAAAAAAAAAGAATTGAAAGAGACGTCCCAGTGGGGATCTTGGCCCCTCCGAGACTTTATGTCTTCATCCTAGCACCACCCATGCCTCTAAGTGGGGTTGCTACCAATCTTTGGAATATAGTTTGAAAACTGATCTTGTCTCTTCTAAAATATCTAGAATCTGGCAGGGCGCAGTGGCTCATGCTTATACTCCCAGTGCTTTGGGAGACCAAGGTGGGTGGATCACTTGAGGCCGGGAATTCAAGACCAGCCTGGCCAACATGATGGAAACCCTGTCCCTACTAAAAATACAAAAATTAGCCGGGCATGGTGGTGCATGCCCTGTAGTCCCAGCTACTCGGAAGGCTGAGGTACAACAATTGCTTGAGCCCAGGTGATGGAGTTGCAGTGAGCCAAGATTGTACCACTGCACTCCAGCCTGCGTGACAGAGCGAGACTCTGTGTCAAAAAAGAAAAGAAAAGAAACAAACAAAAAACCTAGAATCTTCACATTATTTCCAAAGAGACAGTTTTACCCGAACTTTCAGTGCCTTTTTTGTGGGTTCTTCCAAAGAAAAGAATGATACTGTTGTCACTTAGGCAGAATTGTAAGGATTAAATGAATTCATGCACATATAGGATTTACAAAGCTGTCTTACAGACAGTAAACAGGCAATCCTTAAAAATCATAGCTATTTTTTACTATTATATTAAGGTAAGGAGAGTGCACATCAGATTAAAGATCTGAGTGAGCTTGGGCAAGAATTACTTGCCTTTGCTGGGACAAAATTTCCTCCTCTGCCAAATGATGGGGTGGGACTAAATTATTGCTAGCACCTCCTCAGCTTCAAAATCCAATCATCTGTTTAAGTTCAAAGTTATCTGCTACTAGGCTAGAACTGCTTCAGCTACTGGGATTCTTGCTTTACAGCTCTTTGTTCAGTGCACTCTTTTCCTAAGGCAAAAAGCAATACGCGGGTCTCTTTTTCCCGCTTCATACCAACTCACTCTTCGTAACATATTTACTTTCCACCTTCTACTTGAGCACGCATGGCAGGAAGAGCTCACAGTCTTTAGAGCCGAACAGCGTGTCTTCAAAATCTGGCTTTGCCACTTCCCAGCTGAGGGACGTGAGCAGCTTACTTAAGTGCTCTAAGCACTTGTTCACTGATGTGTCGCATGCTGAGGATGGCCTCCCATGCACATGTCTTTGAGGATCAAATGAGACAATGTATATAGAACTTCCTACATGATGGGTACTCAAAATGGTAAACTGCCCCAGTTGCTCACCTCAAGACAGTTTCCCCCAGCTCCAATGAGCAGGAAGGAAGGTCTGGATGTAAGGGACAGAGAACACAAAGTGAAAACGTTCACGAAGGAAGAAGGGCCATCATGGCTTTTATATTGCAGATCGTGTTTATCTCGACAACTTTTTAATTGAAGTCTGTTTCGCCTCAGGTTGCTAGGTGTTTAGCACAAAGGACAAGCTATCGGTGTAATAATAATAATTAGCATTGATCAACTTCCAAATGCTTTACAAACATTAGATAATTAATCCCTGCACCAACTCTCAGGGAGGCTGATAAAGAAGAGAAACAGCATTTAAATGTGGCCACAGGCACATAGAGACAGGGCTAAGCAAGGCCACTCAAATCTCCAGCTCTCTTCTAGCTTGCCCTGAACAATCCCCAGGACCCAGGAATCAGGTGTCAGACAAGACATCTAGAGCTGGTTGGCATGCTGGCACACGCCTGTAACCACAGCTACTTGAGAGGCTGAGGCTCAAGACTCACTTTAATCCAGGAGGTGGAGGTCACAGTGAGCTGAGATTGCACCACAACACTACAGCCTGGGCAACAGAGTGAGACCCTGTCTCAAAAAAAAAAAAAAAAAAAAAAAAAAGACATCTAGAACATCTAGAGCTGAATGCAAAGGAGAATGAAAAGGAAGAGAAGGCAAAGGAGAATGAGAAAAAAGACTGGAAAAAGAAGAAAAGTGCTCTATGGGAGCCTCAGCTTTCTAGGACTAACTTCTCTCTTCTCACAAGCTGTCTGGTACCTGGATCACCTGCTGAATTCAAGATTGGTGTCAAGAGGGGAGCAGAGGCCAGGCATGGTGGCTCACACCTGTAATCCCAGTATTTTGGGAGGCTGAGGTGGGCGGATCACCTGTGGCCAGGAGTTTGAGATCAGCCTGGCCAACACGGTGAAAACCCATCTCTACTAAAAATACAAAAATTAGTGGGGCATGGTGGCGCACGCCTGTATTCCCAGCTACTCGGGAGACTGAGGCATGAGAATTGCTTGAACCTGGGAGGCAGAGGTTGCAGTGAGCCAAGATCGCACCATTGCACTCCAGCTCGGCAGTAGAGTGAGACTCTGTCTCAAAAAAAGGAGAGGAGCAGAATGAGTGATGTATCATGTGGATGGATGTTAAGATAATGATGAAAAATAAGGTGAAAAGGATGGCATGAAAAATATGGTCTGATCATGGGACACTAAAGAGGGTGTCATTTTTATTTTTATTTTATTTTTACTTGTTTATTGTTTTAGACGGTGTTTTGCTCTGTCTTCCAGGCTGGAGTGCAGTGGTGCCACCTTGGCTCACTGCAACCTTTGCCAGCCTGGCCAACAAGGTGAAATCTCTAGTAAAAATATAAAATTAGCCAGGCATGGTGGCACATGCCTGTAATCCCAGCTACTTGGGAGGTTGAGGCAGGAGAATTGCTTGAACCCGGGAGGTGGAAGTTGCAGTGAGCCAAGACCATGCCATTGCACTCCAGCCTAGGCAACAAGAGTGAAACTCCATCTCAAAAAACAAAAATAAAAAACAAACAAAACAAAAAAACAATAGCAGAACACCCATCCATGTCAAGTACACATAGAATTAACAAGATAGACCATACTCTGGGCATTAAATCTAGTTTCGATAAGTTTAAATGTATTCAAGTTAAACAATGTATGTTCTTTGACCAAAATGGAATTAAATTAGAAATCAATAATGGAGACCTATGGAAAATAAAAACACAACATATCAAAATCCTCAAGATGTTGCTAAAGCAGGACTAAGAAGAAAGGGGCAATTAACGCCAATATTGGAAAAGAAGAAAGGATTCAAGTCAGTGGTCTCAGTTTTCACCTTAACAAACTGGAAATAGAAAAAAAATTTTAAACCAAAATAAGCAGAAAATAGGAAATAATAAAGACCAGTGCAGAAATCAATGAAAATGGAAACGAAAGCATCAGAAAGTTCAACAAAACCAAAATCTGGTTTTTTGAGATCAATGATCAATAAACTTCTAGCCAGCCAGACTGACCATGAAAATGAGAAAGAAGACACAAATTATGAATATCAGAAATGAAATGAGTTCATGTCCTTTGCAGGGACATGGATGAAGCTGGAAACCATCATTCTCAGCAAACTAACACAGGAACAGAAAACCAAACACCGCATGTTCTCACTCATAAGTGGGAGTTGAACAATGAGAACACATGGACACAGGGAGGGGAACATCACACACGGGGGCCTGTTGGGGGATGGGGGACAAGGACAGGGAGAGCATTAGGACAAATACCTAATGCATGCGGGGCTTAAAACCTAGATGACGGGTTGATAGGTGCAGCAAACCACCATGGCACATGTATACCTATGTAACAAACCTGCATGTTCTGCACATGTATCCCAGAATTTAAAGTAAAATTTAAAAAAATGAAACAGGGGACATCAGTACATAGTCTGCAGATATTAAATATAAGACTGGGTGTGGTTCTCTCATCTATAATCCCAGCGGTTTTGTAGGCTGAAGTGGGAGAATTGCTTGAGGCCAGGTGTTTCAGAACAGCCTGGGAAACATAGTGAGATCTTCTTTATAAATAATAATATTAATAAATATAGCATTAAATGTATGATAATGGAATGTATGAAGAATTGACAAATTCTTTGAAAGACAAACTACTAAAGCATATTCAAGAAGAAATACTGGAACAGCTGGGGATGGTGGCTCACGCCTGTAATCCTAGCACTTTGTGGGGAGGCCAAGGCAGGGGGGATCACCTGAGGTCAGGAGGTCAAGACCAGCCTGGCCAACATAGCGAAACCCCATCTTTAACTAAAAATACAAAAATTAGCCAGGCATGGTGGTGGGTTCCTATAATCGCAGCTACTCCTACTCAGGAGGGTGAAGCAGGAGAACTGCTTGAACCCAGGGGATGGAGGTTGCAGTGAGCCAAGATCGAGACACTTCACTCCAGCCTGGGTGAAAGAGGGAAACTGTCTCAAAAAAAACAAAAAAACAAAAAAACAAAACACACACACACACACAAAAAAAAAACTGGAACAGTACTATCTCTCTTAAAGAAATTGAATTGGTAGTTTGAAATGTTTCTCCCCAAAATACTCAAGGGCCAGATGACTTCACTGAGGAATTCTATCAAACAGTTAAGAAATAATACCAATTATATATAATTCTTTCAGAAAATGGAAGAGTAGGGATACTTCCAACCTGTTCTACAGACTAGACTTATGCTGATCCAAAATAAGACAAATATATTACAAAAATAGAAAACTATAAACCAGTACTCCTCACGGACATAGATCCAAACTTTCTAAACAAAATTTTAGCAAATTGAGTCTGAAATTATATTTAAATGGTAATACATCATGACTAAGCAGGGATTAATCCAAAAAAGCATTACTGTAGCTATCTAATAACAAATTAAAAATCAATCGATACTTAAAATACTTTAAAAAGTAAGGACAAAACCCAACATCTGTTTCTGATTTTAAAAACACTCAGCAGGCCTGGCGCGGTGGCTCACGCTTGTAATCTCAACACTTTGGGAGACCGAGGTAGGTGGATCACTTGAGGTCAAGACCAGCCTGGCCAACATGACAAAACGCTGTCTCTACTGAAAATACAAAAATTAGGCCACGCGCAGTGGCTCATGCCTGTAATCCCAGCACTTTGGGAGGCCGAGGCCAGTGGATCACTTGAGGTCAGGGTTCAAGACCAGCCTGGCCAACATGGTGAAACCCTGTCTCTACTAAAAATACAAAAATTAGCTGGGTGTGGTGTCTGGTGCCTGTAATTCCAGCTACATGGGAGGCTCAGGTAGAAGAACTGCTTGAACCCAGGAGGCAGAGGTTGCAGTGAGTCATGATCATACCACTGCCCCCTCCAGACTGGGTAACAGAGTGAGACTTCATTTAAACAAACAAACAAACAAAAACCACTCAGCAAACAAGAACAGAATGAAACTTCAACCTGATAAACAGCATCAATGAAAAACTCTACAGCTGATATCATACTAAGACTGAATGCTGGATGTCTGCTCTCCTCACTTCTAATCAACATTGCACTGGAAGTTCTAGCCAGTGCAATCACAAAAGAAAAAGAAATAAATGGCACCCAGATTGGAAAGGAAGAAGCAAAACTGTCTTTATTCACAGACAATAGGAACGTCTATGTAGAAAATCTGATAGAATTTAGCAAAAAGATACTAGAACTAATAACTGAGTTTAGCAAGTTTGTAGGACAAAAGGCCAATGTATAAAAAGCAATTATGGCTGGGCGCGGTGGCTCATGCCTGTAATCCCAGCACTTTGAGGGGCCAAGGCAGGTGGATCACCTGATGTCAGGAGTTGATGACCAGCCTGGACAACATGGTGAAATCCCACCTTTACTAAAAATACAAAAATTAGCCTCGCATGATGGCACGTGCCCATAATCCCAGCTACTTGGGAGGCTGAGGCAGGAGAATCACTTGAACCCGGGAGGCGGAGATTGCAGTAAGCTGAGATGGTGTCACTGCACTCCAGTCTGGGCGACAGAGGGAGACTCCATCTCAAAAAAAAAAAAAAAAAAAGAAAAAAGAAACAATTGTATACTAGCAATAAACAGAAATTGAAATAACAAATTATATCATTTACACCAGCATGAACGTATGGAATTCTTAGGGATAGGTATGCTGAATCATGTGCAAGACCTCCATACTGAAGACCATAAAACATTGCTGAGAGAAATTAAAGAAGACCTAAACAAATGGAAAGATACACTGCATTTATAGGTTGAAAGATCAATATGATTAAGATTTTAATTGTCTCTAAATGATATAAAGATTCAACTGAATTCCAGTAAAACTTCCAGCAGGCTTTTTAAAAACAATTTTTTTTTGGTAGAGATTGAAAAGCTGATTCTAAAATTTACATGGAAATACCAAGAACCTAGAACAGCTAAGACAACTTTGAAAAGGAAAAAGGAAATTGGAGGAATAACATCATCTGACCTGAAGTGTTATTAAATAGCTGCAGTAATCCAGAATGTGCTATTAGCACAAAGACAGGCAAAAAGATCAACTGAACAGAGTAGAGAAAGCAGAACAGAATAGATTCACATATAACGGGGAACAAAATTTGAACAACGGGGTAAAAAAATTCAGTGGAGAAACGGCAGTTTTTAAACAAATCATGCTGGAAATATTGAATATCCATATGCAAAATAATTTAACTTCAGTTTGCATCTTGCACCATATACAAAGATTAACTCAAGATGAATCTATACTAAACTGTAGAACATAAAACGTTAAGATATCTTGAAGAAAACAAGAAAAAACTTTGTGAACTTGGGTTGGGCAAAGGTTTCTGACATCAATGATAAAAATCAAAAACATAATCCATAAGTGAAAAAATTGATAAGTTGAATGTCAATAAAATTACAAACTTCTGCCCTTTTAAACCTATTAAGAGAATAAAGAGACAAACCACAGACTGGGAGAAAAGCATATATCTGATAAAGGATGTGTGAGACTAGCCTTAGGCTGTAGCAAATCTAGTGTACTTTGTGCTAATAATTTGTCTTTCTGTGTGCTGTAATGGAGAGAGGGGTATCACAGGATAGAACGTGGGTTTAGGACCTCTATAAGCCTGCTTTTCAAGCCAGCTTGGCAGGCTGGTCAGTTACAAACTTTGCTACGGGTCCCTGAAACCAATACAGTTTGAAATTTCTCTGTCTTGTTTTGTGTCCTTAAGGAGCTTACCCTTGTGACCATGTGGAGATACTTTCTTTTGGTTTCCACCATCCAGAGGACAGGAATTTTGGGGTTCATGTCATAGTTAGTCCTAAAAGTTTTTCTTGAGCAGTTAGAAGCCTTGCAAGCTTGAAATTGGCTTCTCTAGGCTCCTTCTGGGAAAAGCAATAGAAACTGCTCAATGCTGTACAGCTCAGTAGCTAAGCCTTTATCTTTTGACAGTGGTGGCCTGGGTTCAATTGTTGGCTTCTGGAATAATTCCTTTCTGGTTTGTTATTTGTGTAACTTTGCCATTTATTGAGGTTTTCTTTTTCCCCCCATAGTTCGCTTCTGATTTCCTCTCTTGAATTTTCCTTTCTCTGAACTACCTTGTGGAGATTCTCAATCTTGTACAAAAAAAAAAAAAAAAAAAAGAAAGAAAGAAACTGCTTACCATGTCTTTGAAACACTTAGGAGGTTACCTTTGGTAATGTTCGGAAGCCACTTGGCATGGCTAAAGTCAGGTAATAAGAGATTTAAAATGATTTCTTTTTTAAAGAGCACTATGGTTAAAATTAAAAGTCAGCTTAATTAAAAATGGATAAACAAGCTATAGATACATTTAAAAGGCCTTTATGTTTTTCTCTTCTTGGAACTTGTTTTTCTGGAAAAGGTTTTTTCTTCTCAGTCGACTGAATTATTTTTCTCCATTTGTTTGTCTTGCCACTCTTAGTACACATACGAGAGGCCCTGAGATAACTCCTGGTAGCCTAGGACTCCTTGGGATAAACAGGAGGTGCCACAGATCCCGTTTTGGAGGGGGAAAAAAACCTCTGTTTTCCTCATGAAACCCCAGGAGTTAAAAGCTGATAAATCTCTTTCAAAATCAAAGGCTCTGTTCTGTTTTGCATTGTGTTATGTGAGAGTTTTGAGTTTGGAGGTATCAGAAATTACTTCACATTATAAAAACTAGGTAGGAAATATACTTTAAGGGATGCCTAATAGAAGTTATGGACACTTGGATCAGAGATGCACGCTCTTGGCCACCTGGAAGATAAGGCAACATCTTCACCCCTCACTGGGAAATGAGACTCCCATAAGGGATGGGCTGATGACAAAATGGGCTGATTGGCTTTGGGTTGCCTTTCAATGAAATGCAGGGTAGAACCACTGCACTGTCTTCTCCCATAGTATTTCCCTCCTTTTGGGGATCCACAAACCAGTATAAAATGGCACCCCTAATTTTGGGGATCCGTCTTTGCCTTCAGCTGCTTGTTTGGTACTTATCTGACCCTAGAAATGCATGCTTTCACCGCTCTGTTCCTCCAAGGGCTTCACCCTGAAGCCAGTCATGCAATTAAGAAACTGGCAAATAAAAAGTTTTACAAGTGCTGAATCTTCTGTCTGTCTGTCTATGTATTTATATGTGTTGTATGTTTATACATAAAAGAGCTCTGATTAATTGGCTTAGAACAATAAGCGCTTAAATCAAATATTTTGTCAGAAAAATAGAAACTTTAATGCCTTTTGTTCATGTGACTTTAGTAATCTTTTGGAAATAAAGAGTTCTAAAGATTATTGGTAAAACAAAATGTCTTAAAAATGTAGATATTTGGTTTACATTAAGGTCAGATATCAGATTTGCTAAATGCTTTAAGGTCAAACTGTTTCTTTGGCTTTTGAAAATTATTCAATTTACCTATTTGGGAGCATTAGATTATAGATAAGGCCTGGGAGCATATGGAAAGCCATGCCCACTAGCTATGCTAAAAGGAGTCAGACCTTATCTTCATTTCTGTCTGGTGTCCTAGGCTCCACCCCTGGTACATAATTAAAATCGCTTACTTATCAGGTTTTTCACTAAAAATAAAAGTTGCTAAGAGTTAACATTGTAACATGTAATTGAGACCACTGGAAAAACAGTTTTACATACAAAGTGTGTAGGGAATGTGTTTTTGGTAAAAGATTAGCAGGCATGGGAATATGGCTTTTGTTAAAGGGAATATAATTGTGTCTAGTTCAGAGGGTTTTAAAGATTGTCTTAACCTAAAAAAGTAATGAAACAAAACTGAAGGTTTAAGCAAAGTGAAAAGGGTTTGTAAAGGGTTGATCTTGTAAAAATTCTGTGGGTATAAACAAATTGGCTAAAATTTAAAAGAAATTATTTAGCTTTTTTCCTTAGATAAAAACATTAAAATCATACTGATGTGGGGCCAGAATCTGGGCTCATGTGTCGAAATAACAGAGTTTTCTTAAAAAATTAATCTGCTGTTTGATGAAAAATTGTAAAGGGTCCTAAAAAGTTTATGAAAATCTTACCTTATGGTCAAACTAATTAAAACTGGATAAAGATATAAAATTTTATTTGAAAAACTAGCTTTAACATTAAAAATGCACTAATGCAAACATGAAATTTGGTTTTCTCTTTTGAAGACAATTTTTTTAAAATTATACTTTAAGTTTTAGGGTACATGTGCACAACGGGCAAGTTTGTTAACATATGTATACATGTGCCATGTTGGTGTGCTGCACCCATCAACTCGTCATTTAACATTAGGTATATCTCCTGATGCTATCCCTCCCCCCTCCCCCCTCCCCCCACCCCACAACAGGCCCCGGTGTGTGATGTTCCCCTTCCTGTGTCCATGTGTTCTCGTTGTTCAATTCCCACCTATGAGTGAGAACATTCGGTGTGTGATTTTTTGTCCTTGCGATTTTTATGTAATGTTAAAAGATAATGAAAGGGTTTTGTTTTCTCCTTTGGGTAAATGGCAGGGGAAAAAAAGGAAAAGACAGATCCAGCTGACCTCATGCTATCTTCATTGGGTGTTGTTTGGAAAGCTAAGTCTCCTCTATCAGAGTAAAGGTTTTTCTTTTTTTAAAAATTTTTTGGAGTTATCATTTTGGCCAAATGAATGACTTATGGTGACCTGGGATTATATTTTGTGATATCCAGTGTTTTAAACCTTTGATATTTGACAAATTTTCCAAAATCAAATTATAAATTATGTCTTTCTATATCTAAAATATTAGGTCCTCTAAAGTCCAAAAATGACATTTGGCTTATTTGGTACAAAATCATACAGGAAGCATTGTCAAATATGAAATGGTGTTTGGCTTTCTTTGGTCTACATTTGTGTAAATGTGTTATTGGTATATGTTCCAAAATTATGTAAAACTCCTATAATTCTAATATGGCTTAGTATATGTTACCAGTAATAATAATTATTATGTTAACAGACTGTGTGCCACAGAGGTAACAAATTTCCTTGCCAATTGTGTCTTTAATTGTGGTAGCCCTAGAATGTTTTTGTCATCCACAGACAATTGTTGTCTTGTTTTGGTCCTCTTTAAAAGATGGTTTTATAATCAGCTATAAAATTTAACAAGTGCTCTTAAATGCAGGATTCTGATTAATAACGCTGGAGATTGTGACATTAGAATAAAGGAAAAACTTTTAAACAAAAAAGTAAATGGTGGTTGATTTACTTTGGACTGTATTTGTATAAATATGTTATTAGTATATGTTCCAAAATTATGGGAAGCTTCTATAATATTGATATAATTTAGTGTACATTATTAATAATTCTAATTGTTATGGAAAATTGTTGCACGCCACAGAAGTAACTAAAATTCCTAGTCAATTATAGCTTTAATAGTGGCTATAGACTTTTGTCATCCACAGACATTTTGTCTTGCTTTGGTCCTTTGCAAAAGGCAGTTTATAATCAGATATAGGACTCTAAGTGCAAGTCTCAGATAACTTTAAAAATTGTGCTATTGGAATAGAGGAAAAGCCCAATCTTCTAGGACTCTCATGAAAAGATAAGGTGTTAAACATTGCTAAGCCTCTTGTTTTCAGAGTCAAGGGAATTTATTTCTTTAGAGCCATTTGGAACTTGTAACAACTGAATAAAATATACTCCTGTGAACAAAATTTGAAGCATATTTGTTTCTCTCTACCTGAGTTCTTCAAAATTTAGAAACTATTTATGAATATTCTCAATTTATGGCAGTACAGTTAATTGTATAAGTGCAATAAAAATCTGTTTTCTTTTGTAACAGGGCACAATTGGAGAAATTGGTTATTTTACCAAGGCTTTGACTGAAATGGCATGATCCCTTTAAAGAATCAAAGTTAGCTTACAGAGCCAATTAAAGCCCGTGGGGGAGTCTGGCCTCATACCTTGTCCATGCAGAGTCCCTGTACAAGGTTTCTGATCTGTGGTAAGTAAAGAATATTACTTTCTAACAGGCCCAGGAACCCCAGGTTATCTTGGGACCTCAAGAGGAGAGTAAGTTGCCCAATCATAGATATTTAAGGGTATAAACCCATGGCTGGGCCCAGCTTTTAAAAAGTCTTATCTGAGATCCTTCATGGAACAGAGTTCTATCAAAGCCAATTTAAAAAGCCTAAGTGAAAAATAATTATTCTTGCTGCAATTTATGCAAATAATCAGGCCAAGTATAGTAAGACTGAAGTTTATTTTGTAAACAAATCAGTTCTATCCGAATTTGGTTTTAATAAAAATGAGGACTGGAGGCCGGGCACCGTGCCTCACACCTGTAATCCCAGCACTTTGGGAGGCCAAGGTGGGCAGATCATGAGGTCAGGAGTTCGAGACCAGCCTGACCAACATAGTGAAACCCCGTCTCTACTAAAAATACAAAAATTAGCCGGGCATGGTGGTGTGTGCCTGTAATCCCAGCCCAGACTGTGCCATTGCACTCCAGCCTGGGTGACAGAGGGAGACTCCATCTCAAAAAAAAGGGACTTGAAAGAGAAAAATATGCTTCAAAAGAAAAACTCTAATACACTGTTGTTAGCTGTTCTTGAGGTTTTTTCCTGCAGTTTAGACTAAGTTCTAAATTCTTTGTGGATTAAAAGTCCCCAAACTAATGCTTTCAAATCTTTGCTTTTAAAATTGGGAATCATGCTCCTCATCCTATAGGACTTGTTACATTGCAGTAAAACTATAGATAAGAGTGGCTCCCACCCAGGAACTGACTGAGCACAAGAAGACAGCTCTGACTCCCTATGATTTCATCTCTGACCAATCAGCACTCCTGGCTCACTGGCTTCCCCCCGCCCACCAAGTTATCCTTAAAAACTCTGCTCCCTGAATGCTCGGGGAGAGCATTCTGGAAAAGCCAAATGGAGCCCTGCTGAAGGATTACTTCGGGGAGAAAGAGTGTCCCCCATTTCTTTCTTTTTACTTAACTTCTGTCCGAGGAAAGAAGCATTATTAATCTGATTGTTCAGATCTAAGAACTGTCATCAGGCCTCTTTTAATAGGAGGCATTGTCATGTTTGTCAACAGTGGGTGTCTGTGATCACTACCCTATCACTCAAGTCCCTGTGTCTGCACAGTGAGAACACACACACCTGAATGATCCTGGGGCAGACTGGCCAGTTTGGTCCACCCCATTAACTCACTTTGTAGACCTCAGCATTCTAGAGTGCACAGGAGGCAAGACACATGACTTAGGCCATGTTCCGTATAATCTGACATTTATCCACAGTTTGGCATTAGTGCTTACTAGGCACTTGCTTAGCTTTTAATGTGTTTCCTTATTATTGTTGTTGATTCCCATTAATTCATCATTCCTTCTGGCTCTCAGTTGGGAACCACAGAAGGGAGAAAGGGTGAGTCATTACATTACCAGCTCCTACTACGATCCTCCACCCGCCCCACGCAGCACTCTGGGAGAAATCCTGGCCATGAACTTAGACCACAAACTGGATTTGCTGTGTGTCCCCCTTGCCATTTCCACGGTGAATGATTTTGTGTGCATTCTCTGTGACTACATTGTTTTTACTCCTTGACAGCTTATTGTGTCTCTTCCCTCCCTCCAGAGAAACCCTGACTCCGTGACTGTGAAACTGTTTTCACCTCCCAGATCCAGATTTCTGGATCTAGACTTGCTTTCCTCATCATCCCTTCTCTTATAAAGGGATGACTTTATGAGAAGTCTTTGACTCCTAGAAGGCTTTCTCAGCAACGATCCCATTTAGAGTCAAAATATTTATTTGCCACACACCCTCAGTGTCTTGGCTCAACTGGGAACACCCGGGTCTCCCAGGGGACACAGCCATTTCCTCAGGACAGCTTCAAAGTACCAGCTGTTGAAAATGAAGCCTTCTTGTTTGTATGAAAATAAATTCCTTCTAGTGCTTTATAATGGATTGTTCTTTAAACCTGTAAACATTCCCTTTTAATATGTTTACCTGTTTGCTTAGCTCATCTTTCTCTGAGCAGTCTAAAAGCAACTTTCAAGTCCATGCCCTGCCTGAATTATACAATATTATGTTTCAATAAGGTCAGAATTGTTTGAGATTTGCTCTACCTTTGGATCTTTTAAAAGTGTAGTAAGTTAGGGCCAGCCACGGTGGCTCATGCCTATAATCCCAGCACTTTGGGAGGCCGAGGTGGGCAGATCACCTGAGGTCAGGAGTTCGAGATCAGCCTGGCCAACACTGTGAAACCCTGTCTCTACTAAAAATACAAAAATTAGTTGGGCATGGTGGTGGGTGCCTGTAGTCCCAACTACTTGGGAGGCTGAGGCAGGAGAATTGCTCGAACCCAGGAGGCAGAGGTTGCAGTGAGCCAAGATCGCACCACTGTACTCCAGCCCGGGTGACAAAGTGAAACTCCATCTCAAAAAAAAAAAAAAAAAAAAAAAAAAAAGTGTAGTAATTTAGAAGGAGGAGTTAGGAGAAAACTGTTTAGGGAAAATGTAATATATTTGATTTTGAGTCATTTAAAGCTGGTGATTTAAAAATCTACGTGACAGGGAAAGAATTATCTCTATCAAGGGAGGAAAGGGCTGAGGGAGTGAACATGTATGACAGTCTACTCTGATGAGCCTTATTGTGGGTTAAACTGTGTTCCCCCAGATTCATATGTTGAAGTCCTGACCCCAGTACCTCAGAATGTGACCTTATCTGGAAATAGGATCGTTGCAGATGTAATTAGTTAAGTTGGGATGAGGTCATATTGGAATAGGTTGGGCCCCTAATCCACCATGACTGGTGTGCTAATAAAAGGGGAAACGTGTATGCAGACATGCACACAGGGAGGAGGCCACATGAGCATGAAGGAAGCGACCAGGGTGATACGTTTCCATGCCAAGGAATGCCGGAGATTGCCAGCAATCTGGTGGTGACCTGAAGCTAGGAGACAGGCATGGAACACATTCTTCCTTATGTCGTCAGAAGGAACCAACCCAGCTGACACCTTAATCTCCTAATTCTAGCCTCCAGAACTGTGAGACTATACATTTCTGTAGTGTAAGCCACCCAGTTTACGGTATGTTGTTGTGGCAGCCCTAACAAGGGCATTCGAGCCCTATGCTGTAGTTCACCATTCTTAATCCTTTCAGCAACACTTTAAGGTATTTATTATTATCCCCATTTACAGAAAAAGAAACTGTGGTTCTGAGAGGTTATATACCGGCTAAGCACAGGCAGTTAGAATCATAAAGCCAGTCATGTGGCTCATGTGTGGAGCTCAGCTGGACTGTCTCCTCTCAGCTCGGCTAAGCACAGGCAGTTAGAATCATAAAGCCAGTCACGTGGCTCATGTGTGGAGCTCAGCTGGACTGTCTCCTCTCAGCTGGAGTGCACAGGCCCAGCTCAGTGCAACTGTGCAGCAGGCCATGCTTCTCTTTGGAGCTCTTCTTTCTGTCATTCTTTCCTGCCTCCTGGCATGTGAGGCTTCACTCAGGCCAGATGTCAATATTTTGATCCAAATATCTAAATTCCCCTCTTAATAATCAAAACTCTTTATTCCCCAAGCCTCACATCTGCTTAAAGTAACTCAAGACTAAGGTGGAAATGAGTCATGACCCTTAATATATTGTTCCAGTAAGAGACCTTTCTATTTATAACAAGTAGCTGGGGCAAAATTTGTCCCTTATGTTTACTCTTTATTGCACAATTGAAGGGCTAGTAAATGAAACAGTCTTTTCTCTAAAGGAGGTGAAACATTTCCATCATTCTATCAATTCAGTTTGCATGATTCTGTTACTTTAGCAAATCCTGTTTTTTTGCTGGTGTTTTTTTGCTCAGCCCAGGGCAGATGTTTGCAAGTTTCTAAAAGAGTGAAGTCCAATGTAATATGCTGTGCAGTTTAAAATCAAACATGTCATATGTTTAACAACATATAACATGAATACAGGGGGTTATGAAACAGCACTGGAATAACTACCAAAGTTAGGCTGTGAAACAGCATTTGCAACTCCCAAACTTTTCGAGATATTTGCAGTCTAGGAAGTTAAGTGGCTCTTGACCTTTCCAGCTCATGGGATAGAAAACAGTGGACACAAAACACATCCCTTCAGCAATGTTACACTAGCTATATTAACCACAGAACCTTCTAGAAAAGGAGTCATAAATTCATATTATTACAGAGGACCAGGTATACAAAGAGAAATAACCTCCATTTCACTTATGAGATAACCTCTTTTCAGGAATTAGCCAATTATTAACAGGAATGACTGTGGGCATGGCATTGCCAAATCTTCCAGTGTTTCAAGAGAAGCCAGGAATCCGAATGTTTTTATGTAAACTTTCCCTATGTTTAAAAGCTAGTGTATTCGTTTCCTATTGGTGATGCAAGAAGTTTCCACAACTTGGTGGTATTTGCTATCTTATAGTGCTGGAAGTCAGACGTCCTGAAATTTTGGTGTTGGCAGGTCTGGTTCCTTCTGTAGGCTCTGGGGAGAACCCACTTCCTTGCCTTTTCCTGCTTCCGGGTCCCCCACATTCCTTGGCTCATGGCTCTGCATCATGTTACCTTTTCTCCTGCTGTTTCTGTCACCACGTCACCTTCTCTTGCTTCTGACCCTCCTGCCTCCCTCTTATAAGGACACTTGTGATGACACTGGGCCCATCTGGATGATCCAGGATCCTCTCTCTATCTCAAGATCCTAAACTTCATCGCATCTGCAGAGTTCCCTTTCCCAGGTAAGTCAACACACTCACAGGTTCTGGGGGTTAGGATGTGGACGTCCTTGTGGGGAACGTTATTCTGCCTACCTCAGTTGGCAACGAGTTTAAGTTGAAAAATAATGTATGGAGCGAAATGACAGGAAATCTGGAATTTGCTTTAAAATCTCTCCCTTGTCCCTTCTAAAAATGGGCAGATGGGGGAAACAAGGTAGATAAAATAGTGACAGTTGTTGAAACTGGAGGTTCATTATTGTTTTTTATTTTCCTTTAGGTAAGTTTTAAGAATCCCTAAATGGCTGAGTATGGTGGCTCACACCTATAATCCCAGCATTTTGGGAGGCCGAGGCGGGTGGATCACCTGAGGCCAGGAGCTCGAGACCAGCCTGGCCAACATGGTGAAACCCTGTCTCTACTAAAAATACAAAAATTAGCTGGGCGTGGTAGCGCGTGCCTGTAATCCCAGCTACTTGGAGGTTGAGGCAGGAGAGTCGCTTGAATCTGGGAGGCGGAGGTTGTGGTGAGCAGAGATCGCACCATTGCACTCCAGCCTGGGCAACAGAGCGAGACTCTGTCTCAAAAACAAAACAAAACAAAACAAAACAGACAAACAAAAAACCCAACAACAACAAAAAGAAAACTAATGTTTTATGGGAGGAAATTTGTATGTGGCAGCTTTAAGAGTTCAGCACCTTTCAAAGTTATTGAGGCACAGTTCTCACAAATTCTAAAGATCTCCACAATAATTCTCTGGCCCCAACCCACTACCCATTCCCCACTCCTTTACTAATTCCTTCTAGTTTTGAAAAATCAGCCTCTGGAAATTCTCACCTTGTGTGGGATGCCTGTCCTTTGTGTATCATGGTTCCATACTTTATATATCCTTAGACCCTGTGGAATGACTGGAGTACAGTGGTGTTCAACAGATTCTTGCTGAACTCTGAGCAACTAAAGTCACACCTAGTCAACTGTGCCTTAGGCCCCCCCCCCGCCCCCAATGAATACTGTAAACCGTTTAACCATCATTGTTTGAAGAGCTCAGAGGCCTGAGATCTATGTGCTCTCCCACGGACCTTCTTTGCCCACTTATGCCTCCAATTCCCATTTTCCCTTCATTAGGTGTGAGCGGTCCATACTCAGCTTCCAGAAGTGGATGAAAGGCTGTTTCTAATCTGTGAGCTCACAGATAATTAAATTAGCCTCCTCTCAATGTGGTGGGGAAAGCTATTTTACTTTCATTAACTCCAAAGGGCCATTTCAATTAAAGTCTCTATTTGGTAAACAAGTTATCTTTGACTTACAGACTTTACTTCCTTAACTTCCAGGAAAGATGCCCTTTAAAGGGATGCTGATATGCAGAAACTGACAATTTTTTTAAAAAAGCTATCTTTTGAAAGGGAGATAACATTATTGCTAAATCCAAAAACACCAAGCTCTTTGGGGAAAAAAAATGTATGCTTCAACATCCTGTGTTTTGTTTTCAAAGGATAAAAGGTGGGGTGTGTTTGTGGGCTTCCTTGTCTACTTTCTCATTTTATTGTTCCATCAAAAAAGAAAGCCAGAAGTTCTTTGAAGGAAGAAAATGTTAAAATGTAGGGAGTGTCTAGCCTCAACATCACACCAACATTTCCTAAACTCACGGCCTGGCATTATGGCTATTCAGTAATGTCAGACACCGTAATACCATTTACTATATGAACAAAACATCAACATGCTTGCTTTCAGTGCGATCTACCAAAGCTTTATGACTAACCAACCAAACAAAAAAAAAAAACAAGAATTGATTTTAGAGAAATTGTAAAACTGTGTTCCAAGGACCAAGTGACAAACAAATTCTGAATCCCACTTATTCTGCTTTAAACTCCTTCATAAAACCTACCCCAACTAGGAATAGTCATTTTTTTTTTTCCTCTGACTTCCTGGCAGCAAGGAGGGAATCTAGTAGTAAGGACATAAATCTTAACTGACACTTCTAGTTTGCAACTCAGCTTAGTTATTTTCACTATGATCTTGAAGAAGTTACTTCTCTTCTCCATGCTGCAGTTTCCTCATCTGCAAAATGGGGATATTACTACTTCTCTAAGACTCTTAGGAGGATGGAATTAGATAATGTCTTTAAAGGGTGTTTCTCAAAATTTCATTGGTAGATTATCTGCTTCAGAATGAGCGGGGTTGCCGGCTACAAATTCAGAAGTCTGCTCCTCCTAGGATCCAATTATTCAAAAGTGCTGTGGGTGTCTCCCAGAAATCTAGATCTATAGGAAGGGGCCTGGGTAAGTCTTCTGCATACTATTGTTTGAGCATATCTGTGATAAGCATCAATTACCATCACTACCATCATAATGTATATACCACTCATTTTCTACCAGTAACCAGTCTCCTTGGATTCCCTGCCTTGTATCACTGGGCATTTGCTATAAATAGATTCTTGAATCCAGGAATTGAGACTACACATCTGTATTTATACGCCCTCTTTTGAGGACTCTGATGTGCAGCCTGCTTTGGGAATCACTGACCCATGTAACTCATTCTCATACTGGATTATAGTCCTTTATTACTTAACCATTTAGCCAGTGTCTACAATACTATCATAAATGCTCACTGAGATCAGTTGACCTGAATAAAGGTACATCTGCCAAAGTAAACCTCCAAGCTGTGATAAGCTCTGCTCAGGGATTTCCTCCTCCTCATTTCTTTCTAATGTTATATTTATGAACATTTGATTCACTCACAGTAATTTTTCCAAACTCTAAGTCATTAATGTACCACTGTCATGATTTTTGTTGTATCCCCTTGTACTGCTATGGGAATTGCCAATTGCCCATCCATCTTAGTCAATCTTGGCTGCTATAACAAATTACCATAGACTGAGTTGCTTAAACAACAACATTATTTCTCATAGTTCTGGAGTCTGGTAAGTACAAAATCAAGGGACTGGGAGACCTGCTGTCTAGTGAGGGCCCCCTTCCTGGTTTGTAGATGGCTATATTCTCATTGTATCCTCATATGGTGGAAGGAGCTAACTAGCTCTCTTGCCTCTTCTAAGAAGGGAACTATCCCATCATGAATGGGATAGTTCCCATCAGGACCTAATGACCCCTCATGACCTAATAACCCGCCTTCATGACATAATTACCCTTATGCCCCCTCAGGCCCTGCTTCCAAATATCACCACATTGGGATTAGCATTTCAATATATAAATTGTCATGCAGACACAAACTTTCAGTCCATTGTACTACCCAGAATTTACTCTTTCCTTCTATTTCCTAAAATAACTCCAAAATTATTAGAAGTGATAATATATCCAACCAGAAAATTCCATTTTCCAGCTCCATCTTATCTTGCACATTCACCCTCCTCTAACAATTCCAACACATCAGAGTCTTCCACCTCCACCCCATTAGGCTCAGTCAATATCCAAGTTCACATTCCTATGGACAGGCTCATCCTACACTGCAAAGAATCTGCTTCATGCAGCTGTCTTTATGGCAGCTGGCAAATTCTTTGTAGTTATCAAATAGGAAATGATATAAGTGTGATTTCCAAATAGAAAAGTAGCTGTGAAAATGTGGGGCAACATGTTTTGTTCCTCTCTCTCACTTTATTTTTCCCCCTCAAAATTCCCTTTTGCCATGAATGATACGTAGGTGGCCAACATGCTCCTTGCTGGAGTTAAAGAATCATGAGGCTTCTTTCTTCTGTCTTTCAATTTCCTGCCAGTACCTAGTATCAGCCTGATTTAAGCAGATAACAGTATCTATTTCATAGGATTATTGTGACAATCAAATGAGGTAACAGATGTAAAGTAGGAAGCACAAGAAACATTAAATAGAGTACTTGCAAGAATGTGTCTTGTAAAAGTGCAGGCCATAATGATTAATGCTTTCTGGAATCCCCACACTCCCTGCTGGTCTTGCAGGGCCCATCACATATGAAATGACATCCGCTGTCTTATCACAAGTCTCATCTTTGCTTCTCCTGTGTTCATTATAGGTTTCTTTTTTTGTTTTGTTTTCTTTTTTTTTTTTTTTGAGATGGAGTCTCGCTCTGTAGCCCAGGCTGGAGTGCAGTGGCGCGATCTCGGCTCACTGTAACCTCCACCTTCCCCGGTCCCGGTTCAAGCAATTCTCCTGCCTCAGGCTCCTGAGTAGATGGTATTACAGGCATGCGCCACCATGCCTGGCTAATTTTTGTACTTTTAGTAGAGACAGGGTTTCACCATGTTGGCCAGGCTGGTTCTGTTGGCCAGGCTGGTCTTGAACTCCTGACCTCGTGATCTGCCGGCCTCGGCCTCCCAAAGTGCTGGAATTACAGGTGTGAGCCACTGCGCCCGGCCTCATTATAGGTTTCAACCTAACACATATCACTTTCATTCTCTGGAATGAAATACCTGCAAGACATTAAAGTTTCCAAGAGAGAGCATCTGCAGAAGTAGGTACCACACAAAACATATACCCTAACCAGTCTAAAAGTCAGCATTGTGGATTCTCAGATGCTTCCCTCCTAGATTTTCCTCTGTCCTTGGATCATCAGCAAGTTTTGAAAATTAGCCACACCAAACTCCTCCTCAAGAACATGCTTTTTGTCTTTTCATATTTCGCTTCTAACAATTTACTTCTTCCTCCAGCATCTTCTTATGTGTTCCTCATTTACCAAGCTCTGTGAGATTTAGTCTACTTCATCCTGCCTTTTGACCCTTTGAGAATTGGTGACCTTTTCATTATAGTCACCTTTTTCCTTTATCCATGTTAAGACCTAAGGGTCAAAGGTGTACATGCTATTCTAGATAGATTTGTCAGAGATGCATAGCAACCCCGGGACCTCCTTGCTCTCTGCCAGGAAGGAATGTCTAAGAATAACTCTGGTTTTATACCTCACAATGTGAGAAGTATGAGGTTTTGGACAGAAAACACATTATCCATGACAATGCTGTGAGTAGTAGATGTACTGCAGCTGGTATCAACAACTGCCCTGTTTTTATGGCTCTGTAAATGCTTCTTTTGCACCTATTCTAGCACCTCTTCTTTTAGCCTCATACTAACCTCACCCCAACAAATTTCTGAGTCCTTTAGAGACTTGTTCCCCTGGGTGTCCTATGCAATCCTGTTCCATAAAAACTCAGTTCTCCTCTTTTCCTCACTGTGTGCAAAGAGTGTGATTTAGGATAAAGAAGGTGATTTCCTTGATATGCAAGCATTTCAGTCTCAGTGGCTACAAAGATCCATTTTCATTAAATTGCAAAACGGACAGCTCAGTTAAAGATGATGATGATGATGATGATATCACAAATAAAAAATAGACCACTTCAGTTTAATTTTTGCTACTTTCTCAAAAAGGGAATAGTAAGGGTCAAACTTTTCCTACTGCTTCTATTATGATAGTCACTAATTATATACAGTTGATCCCATTCATGAAGAAAGCTAAATCACTTATGAAAATAAATTTCATTTTATTAAAAAGTATGAAAAAGGCTAAAAGTTTGATAAAAAGCTACTAAAAATATAAATTAGCAGTCCAATTTCAAGCTAATAAGCAGCTTTTTTTTTTTTTTTTTCCCAAGAGCGAGGGCCTAGCTCTGTCACCCAGGCTGGAGTGCAGTGTCGTGATCACGGCATGCTGCAGCCTCAAACTCTTGGGGTCAAGGGATCCTCCTGCCTCAGCCTCCTTTAGCTGGAACTACAGGTGTGTGCCACCACACCAGGATAATTTTTTTTTTTTTTTTTTTTGTAGAGTCAAGCTGTTGCTACATTGCCCAGGCTGGTCTCTAACTCCTGGCCTCCAGCAATCCTCCCACCTCAGTCTCCCAAAGTGCAGGTGTGATCCACTGTGCCTGGCCAAGCAGAGAATTTTTTTAAAAATTCATTTGTACCATTAGAACAGCCTATTCCAACTAAATGAGATAATATGTATTCTTTCATGCTATAAATATTTGTTAAGCACATGCTATGTGCCAGACACTGTGCTGGGAGCTAGGCACTTTGTGACAAACAGAAGTAGACAAGCTTTCCCTCAGATGGAGCTTTTAGGCTGGCAGAGAGGACAGGCATTACATAAGCCGTCAAATAAAGAAATATATCATAAACTGTGGTAACTGTTGGTATTCATCATGAGGCATATATAAGAGCTCTATTGAGTCAGTTTCCCTTTCTCCTACTCTGGGGTCTTTGCAATTCCTAATTCTGAATAAGTGAATTAAATGCCACTGGGGAGGTGTTAACAGGGCCAGCGAATCTGCTGTATACACCTGCAATAACGCTGCTGGTGTTCTGTAAATATTTCTGCAAACAGCAGATTCCTTTGCATATGATCCTTTCTCCACACCCCATTCCCATGGCTTTTTTTGTTGTTGTTGGCTAAATGTTTACACAGCTGTTAAAAAGAAAAAGGGAGAATAAAACAACTTTGAGGACACAAAACAAAAACAAAAAAACTCAGACACTCCTATCTTGCTTTGATTTTCCATCTTCTCAAACTTAAAAAAAAATCAGTTGTAAAGTTTTGATTCCCAGGGTAGATCATGAAGAGAACTATGAGGTCAGTAAAGTTTCATTGTGGTGCCGGGGGTGATATTCAAAATATTTAACAACTGGCACAGACTCCCACTGAAGCAGGCACTGAAAGGAAAGATGCCCTAAGCCTAGGCAGTACACAGCAGCTGAAAAGCCATCCAGGGGCAGCCTCGCATGCTCACACCACATTTCTTCTGCCTTCCATTCTGTCTCAGCACCCTTGGGTCTCATGTCTGAGTCCATTATCTCAAGGTCTTGCAGCCAATCAAATACTTATTGAGTATATCCTGTGTCACTCCATCCCAGCAACTGGACAGTGAATAAAGCTCAAGTAGTCCTTGTCCTAATGGGACTCAGAGTCTCTGTTGGTGATGGACAAAAGGAAGGAAACAAACAAATGATAAGATAAAGGAGAAAGAAGAAATGACTCCATTTAAATAAACTCATTCTTACAGGAGGGTTAAGGCTTAAAGAGTTAGTCTTATAAGTGGTATTTGCATCTTAAGAAGGAAGGGACAAATCATTAGGCCAAAGAAATGAATTGTTAATGATAGGATTTCAGCCATAAAATGGCATAATGAGAAAATGATTTGGGGAGATGGCACATTGGACAGAGGTTTTTCCTAATCGCATAAATCACCTCATCTGGAAAGCTATCTGGGGATTCTGTTTTTAAAGCTGGCCCAAATTCACAAATACAAAAAGTCCTTGTCTGGAAGAGGGGACATACCAAACTCTTCAGGGGATCTTTCTTAAAATGGCATCAGGCAGGGGAGAGAGGAGGGACTTTCATTGTTCACTTCACTCAATTCAATTCTGTATCGTTTGAGATTTTATGAGCCTTTGATACTTTTGTTATGTATTATGTATGTAACATATCTCTTCTAAGGAGCTCAGTACATGTCTTTATTATTTATTTATTTATTTATTTTGAGACAGAGTCTTGCTCTGTCACCCAGGCTGAAGTGGGGTGGTGCAATCACTCCCGGGCTCAAGTGATCCTCCCCCCTCAGCCTCCCGAGTCGCTGGCACTACAGGTGCATCCCACCGCACTGAGCTATTATGTATGTATGTATGTATGTATGTATGTATGTATGTATGTTTTGAGACAGAGTTTCTCTCTTGTTGCCCAGACTGGAGTGCAATGGCGCAGTCTCAGCTCACTGCAACCTCCACCTCCCGGGTTCAAGTGATTCTCTTACCTCAGCCTCCCAAGTAGCTGGGATTACAGGCATGTGCCACCAAGCCCAGCTAATTTTTGTATTTTTAGTAGAGATGGGGTTTTGCCATGTTGGCCAGGCTGGTCTCGAACTCCTGACCTCAGGTGATCCACCTGCCTCGGCCTCCCAAAGTGCTGGGATTACAGGTGTGAGCTACCTCACTCAGCCACTAATATTTATTTTTTGTAGAGACAGGGTCTTGTTGTGTTGCTTAGGCTGGTCTGGAATTCCTGGCCTCAAGCGACCCTCTCACCTCAGCCTTCCAAAGTGCTGGGATTACAGGTGAAAGCCATGGCACCTGGCTGCTCATGTCTTAATGTATAAATCTCAAATGATTTCAACTGAATTATTTCAAACTTTGAGTTTTCTCGTGTGTTGTTTTAGCACCTCAGAGGGATATGTCTGCCCTTTCTATAGCTCATGTGCAAAAGTAAAGGCAAAAGAGGACAAGGGTAATGGGAATACTGTTTGATAGGTATGGAGTTTCAGTTTGGGAAGATGAAAAAGTGCTGTGGCTGGATGGTGGTGATGGTTGCACAACAATGCAAATGTACTTAATTGAACCATACAATAAAAAAAATAGTTAAAATGGCCAATTTTATGTTATGTATATTTTACCACGCATTCACAAAAAAAAGTGAAGGCAAGAGTCAAGCAGAAGGCCCAGAGGCTAAAATAAACCTCCTCAGATGTTAACTGTCCTTGGTCCTCGTTGAGGCCTGACTGCACAGGCTTCCGGGCTACATCGCTGTGCTTTGTCTCTGCAGTGGACTTGTCAGAGGTGTTTGAACCAGAGCAACTCTATCTTGAATAGGAGCTGGGTAAAATGAGGCTGAGTCCTACTGGGCTGCATTCCCAGATGGTTAAGGCATTTCTAAGTCACAGGATGAGAGGAGTTCAGCACAAGATACACGTCATAAAGACCTCGTGGATAAAACAGCTTGCAGTAAAGAAGCTGGCCAAAACCCACCAAAACCAAGGTGGCCACAAGAGTGACCTCTGGTCATTCCTCACTACTACTACACTCCCACCAGCGCCCTGACAGTTTACAAATGCCATGGCAACATCAGGAAGTTACCCTATATGGTCTAAAAAGGGGAGGCATGGATAATCCACCCCTTGTTTAGTATGTCATCAAGAAATAACCATAAAAATGGGCAACCAGCAGCCCTAGGGGCTGCTCTGTCTATGAAGTGGCCATTTTTTTATTCCTCTAATTTTTTTTTTTTTAGACAGAGTTTCGCTCTTGTTGCCCAGGCTGGAGTGCAATGGCTCAATCTCGGCTCACCGCAACCTCTGCCTCATGGGTTCAAGCAATTCTCCTGCCTCAGCCTCCCGAGTAGCTGGGACTGCAGGCATGCACTACCACGCCTGGCTAATTTTGTGTGTTTAGTAGAGATGGGGTTTCTCCATGTTGGTCAGGCTGGTCTCGAACTCCCCACCTCAGGTGATCTGCCCACCTCGGCCTCCCAAAGTGCTGGGATTACAGGCATGAGCCACCGCATCCAGCTTATTCCTCTACTTTCTTAATAAACTTGCTTTCACTTTACTCTATGGACTCTCCCTGAATTATTTCTTGCATGAGATCCAAGAATCCTCTCTTAGGGTCTGGATTGGGACCACTTTCCTGTAATGGACTCACTTTCTTGATCAATATGCTGAGCTGCTTTTTCATGCATGTGTGTCTGTGTGTGTTAACTACCTTCCCTGCCCATGTTCAATGACATACGTATAATCACATACATCCATACCCCCCAGGGTCAGGGGATAAAGCAGAGGGATGTGGATAGTTTCACAAGCTGCTCTTCTTAAATTTTTCTATGTCTCTTAAGCTAAAAAAGCATTTTCCAGTGTCTCTCTACATAACATACATACATTAAGGCACACATTCACAAAGGTTGACATTCACTAAACCAAAAATCTATCATGATATTTTCTCTAATCAGAGACCAGAACATCAACATTTATTAATTTTGAGTATATCTATATGTCTGTTATTTTATACCAAAAACTTTAATAAACTGAGATGTCCTCTGTTTATTAAATCCACTGTTTACAGTGGTGTGTTAATTTTCTATTGCTACAAACCAGTCATGACCCAATGCAGATTTATAGGTGCACAGGTCAGAAGTCTGACACAAGTCTGATCAGGCTGAAATCAAGATGTCAGCATGGCTGTTCTCCTTTCTGGAGGCCCTAGAGGAGAATCTGTTTCCTGGCTCATTTAGGTTGTTGGCTGAATTCAGTTCTTTTTGGTTATAAGACCGAGGTCCCCATTTCCTTGCTGACTATCAGCTGAGGGCCATTCCCAGTTTCTAGAGGTTGCCTGCATTCCTGGGCTCTTCTCCACCCTCCCTTCCACCTTCAAAGCCAGCAATGGTGGATAAAGTCTCTCTCCTCCTTCACATCCCTGCTGTGTCTTTCTCTGTGCTCTCTCTGACCACAGTCAGGAAAGTGTCTTTTCTTTTAAGGGCTTATGTGATGAGATTGGGCACATCTGGATAATCCAGGCTACTCTGTTCATTTCAAGGTCCGTAACTTTAATCACATATGCAGAGGTTTGGTGCTTAATGCATAGACATCTGTGGTAGGCTGAACAGTGGACCCCCACAAATGATGTTCATGTCCCAATACCTGGAACCTGTGCTACCTTATATGGCAAAGACTTTGCAGAGGTCTCGAGATAGGGAGACTAGCCTGAGTTATCTGGATGAGCCCTAAATGCAATCACAAGCCCTAAATACAATCACAAGAGGGACATTTCAGATAGATGAGCAGAAGGCAGTGGACCATAGAGACAGAGACTAGAGTGATGTGGCCATAAGCCAAGGATACCAGTGGCCGCCAGAAGCTGGAAGAGGCAAGAAATAGATTGTCCCTTAGAGCATCCAGAGGGCACGTGGCCCTACAAACACCTTGATTTTGGCCCAGTGATGCTGATTTTGGACTTTTGAATTCTAGGTCTATGAGAGAATAAATTTCTGTTTGAAGCCACTGGGTTTGTGGTAATTTGCTATAGCAGCTATAGGAAACTGGCACAACACCCCCCAGGGAGCCATTAATCTACCTCCCACAAGGGATGCGATGGATTTTTGTAAGCATGTGTGATTTGCACACTCTTGTTCCATAGCCAGGGGTCCTGCTGAATTGGCATTTTCACAAGACAGCAGTTTTCAGGAGTAGCAGGACATCACATTAGTGTAAAATGAGTATCCTTTACAACAAAACCACAAAGAAGGATCCTAATGAATGTGTTTGCTAATTGATTGCCATTTTGGCAAGCTCTTAATAAGGATATAAGTCATCAGGTAATTATACAAAGTAAGAATATGGGAGCAGCATTATGGAAGGAGGTGGAGCCAATGAATTTGCTGATCTGTGCATTGCAGACTGAATATGTTCCCCTAGAACTGAGCCACCCTGGCAGCATCAGGACACAGGCCCCGGCCAGGGATGAATCAGCCTTCTGGCCCATCGTGCTGCCCCAACGACTTACAATCTTAATCGTTCAGAGGCCTAAAGTCCTGGAAAGGTTGCGGTTTTGCCGACTTATATATAATTCCAACTAAAATCAAGACAAATTTAAAACAGAACATACATTGTATGTGAAATTAAAAGAGTTTCTTGGTAGATTTTCCAACTACAAAAGTCTTCATTAATTCCTCAAGAGTAAACTTTTCTCTGTTTGGGGATGGGAAGATGCTTTGCTGGTGCTTATTCTGCTCGCTGGGAAAACTATACGCACACAAGCCCAGAACTGTCCAGCCTGAAGTTCCACTTCTGGCTCTCACGCATCCCTTTCCATTCTAATTTGTTGTTTCCCTCTTGGTTTTCCAAGTTCCCTCAATCTGGCCTCATGTCATCCCTCCAGGAAGAGTCTCAATTCTTCTCAAGGGAACTCAGGGCTTATCTGGTCATTTCTTCATTGGGTCTCCACAGTTCCACATGACTTCTTCATCCTCATCTCTGCACATTTGCATATAACAGAGCCCCTATCTGTAATGCCAGCCCCACTTCTTTATGCCAGACCAAACTTTCTTCATCCTTCAGCATTCACAAACTTTCTCCAAACAGCCTTCTCCTGAGTGTCATTTATGGCTGAACCACTTAGTATACATTTACTCTGTGCCAAGTACTGAACTGTGGATAGCAGTGAAGAAGTCAGACAAGGTCTCACCCCCAGGAGCTTAGAGTCTAGTGAGGGAGATGAGAATAAAAACAGGGAAGCAAACAAAGCATTCAGATTGTAGCAGGCACCACGTTCATTTCCTATGCCCCTATAACACATTACCATAAACCAGGTTGCTTAAAGCAATATGTATTTATTCCCTTATAGTTCTGGAGGCCAAAAGTCTGAAATTCGAGTTAATGGGGGAAAGTCAAAGCATCCTCAGGGCTGCCCTCCCTCCTAATCCTCTAGGGGAGAGCCCTTTGCTTTGCTCTTCCTAGCTTCTAGAGCTGCATTTTTTTTTTCAGCCCTGCATCTTCAAAGCCAGAGCCATAGCATCTTCTCTCTCTGACTCTGCTTCCATCGCACGGCTCCTCCTCCGTGTGAAGTCTCCCTTGGCCTCCCTTTTATAAAGATACATGTGGTTACATGCAGGGCCCAGTAAAATAATGCAGGCAGGATTATGTCTGCATGGCAAGGTCTTCAATATGTACAACTACCCTTTTTCCATATGGGGTAATGTTCACAGGTTCCAGGGCTTAGGATCTGGATATGTTTACAGGCCATTATCGGGCTACCACAGGGCTCTGTAGAAAACAAGCCAGGCAGGAAGAAAGGTGCTACCTCTATATAAGGTGGCCAGGAAAGGTGAATGTCACCAGGGAACTTTAAGTCAAGATTTAAAGAGTGAGAATAAGCCTTGGTCCTTGATTATTCATCAGTGGCCGTTACAAAATAGAAATACACATTAAAAGTTAATAAAAATACGGCACAAATAATTTGTATCAACAGTGAGCTGTATAATTGTGTGATTTCTATCTCATCAGAACCTAATGATTACCTCCAGAAAATGTGAGGTTGACAAAATGACCTTGTGTGCACATGCAGATTTTTTTTGAATGTTTCTGAAGCTAATTGCTGCTTGATGCTTTTGCTATAAATCCAGGTTTTATATTTATTCATGCCTTATTTCAAAATAAATCTGAAGAATTAAATATCGTTTTGACAATGATACGTGCTTAAATAAGGATATACATGATCAGTCAGTTCAAATATTCAGACTGGCCATTTCACTGTTGGAAAATCCCACTTCTATTCATTTGCTGGAGATAGTTGGAGATTAGCCAATTGAATCTTGAAATCTATAATTTGAAGAATAATTAAGAGTTATTTTATATATGTCAAAGAGATGTTGTAGTTGTAAAGAATAGAAGATTGGAAATAACTGTTTTTTTAAAATGATAGATGCTTCTCTTTAAATATTAAAGAGATAAATATTAATAAAAATATTAAATATTTTTCTCTTTGCAAAAGTCATAGCTATTGAAGGTTTCTAAAATGCTGCTAAAGTTGTCTTTCTCAATGTGGATGCTAGTGACATGGATAGGTACAGTTTGTTAAAATTTATCAAGCTATACTTATAGCATTTGGATTATGCATAAGCTATACTTATCAAATTTAAAAATAGCAATTTATTTATTGTTAAAAACCAGAAAATGCAGGGAAGTAACAAGAAACACAGACAACATGATCTAGCTCCTCAAAATTTTAGTTGGAATATTTCAGTTCACCTCTTCTTTATCTGTTTACCTGTCTCTGTGTGGCAGGTTAAGAATGGCCACAAATCCATCAAGAGGTAGAGTCTCTTTCTCTCCTCTGGGCAGGCCCCATGACTTGTTTTGACTAACAGGATGCAGCAGAAGTGATGCTGTGCAACTTCTGAAACTGGGTTTGAAGACATTCTGCACCTCCTGCTTTTGTGCACTTGGAACACTGCGCCCCTGGGATCCAGCCACCATGCTGAGAGAGGCCCAAGCCATACAGAGAGAGCACATGGAGAACAAAGGTGCTCCAGTTGACAATCCCAGCTGAGCTCCCAAATGACAACCAGGACCAATTATCAGCCATATGTGTGTGCCATCTTGGATGGTACAGCTCAGTGCAGTTTCCAGATGACTGCAGGTCCCGCTGACAGAACATGGAGCAGAAGTTCTTTCTGGCTAAACCCAGTCAGCCTACAGAATTGTGAGAGATGTTAAATTGGCTGTTGCTTTCAAGCTGCTGCCCCACTGAAAAGGCATTTAATTGAAGTAGGTATTACTCAGCAATAGGTAGCTGGAATTCCTTACTTGTCTTTTATTCTATGTATCAATTTGTCATTTAATTTATCTATAATCTATCTTGGTCAGCATAGTGTAGTAGCTCTACAGTCAGACATATAGTTTTGCAGTTCAGTTTGAGGCTGACCATAAGATGGGGCAGCAAGAGAAAGAGGGGAAACTGGGCTTAGTCACAAGGGAGTGGGATGAGGCACAGCTGCAAGGCTGTGGGGTGAAGGAAGCACAAGCAAAAGACACAGGGCAGGGCCATCCTGGGAAATTTGAATGAGGAGATGGGGCACAATGAGAGTACAGCCCAGCCTTGCTCAGCTTGACTCAGCCCAAGCACAGGGGATTGGTTAGACTCTGATGGGAAGGAAAAGCAAACAGCTCATACAGAGGACAAAACACCACTTCCCCACACTCACATAGGTAAAAGAGCTTGGTGCCCAGCAGACCCAGACAAAGAGGAAGGCAAGGCAGCTAGGCTGGCTCCCCATGGAGTTATGTCAAGAGGTGCTGTCTGCTAGCACGGCTGGGAATCCGGATGGGTCAGACACAATGAACACTTTCACTCTGTGGAATAATCCGAATCTCAGCAAAGAGATTTGCTATTCCTGGAGTCATCATCAGACTGATCTCTAGTGGGGAGGGGGAGTGGTCAGCATAGGGTGAGGGGCGGTATGCACGCATTACATACCTAAGGGTGGTGAATTTAGATGGTAAAATTTAGATTTCGTTAGTCTCATGAGGATGAAAACATCTGATATTCTGAGACAGCTTACTTGGATGAGACCATTTGAAATTATCTTTAAAAACAATTTAAACTGTGTTTTCCAAAAAATACCCCATGGACATCCTTACCCCATACCTGAGCCTAACCCCATCTCTAATCCAGTTGAGAGTTTCACCATATCCTTAGTGCTAAAAAAATTCAAAGACACAGTTTTAAAGTCCTTTACAAAACAAAAAAATACAAAGTAATGTGTAATGGAGACAACTTCATCTACCTCTTGTGTCTCACTCCATCTCTGACTCTCATTGTGTGCCCTGCTTGTGTCTGCAGTGGGAGGTCAGGACTGTCAGCTCTGCACCTGACTGGTTAAGAAATCGCAATATTTTTATGTCTTTGAAGCTGCCATGCCAAAACAGCCTCCTCCAAATAAATTGCTTGGTTGCACGTTAATGAAACAGTGAGGCTTGGCTTAATCATCCCATTGTGTCTACAAGACGCGCATGCCAACCTACACGTGTTTTCCACTTGGTTCAGTCATCCCGGGCTTGGCTTTACAGCCCTCAGACAGTCACAAGCATATGGTTGTCTATGGTAATAAAGGTGAGAGCCAGATAGCCAGACAGGGCTCCAGAAACCTTGAGACTGCTTTCTTTCTACTAGGTCTTTAAGTTAGAGGCAAAACAAACAAACAAAAAACAAAAACAAACAACAACAAAAAACTTGATTAAATTTCATTTAGTATGCTTTCACCAAAAGTACTAAAGCAGCCTTTTTGTTTGTTTTGTTTATTTCATAAAGTTTTTGGTACAGTCATCTGTCTGCATATGAAGATGGGAAGCAGAGGCTTTTGTATTTTTTAACCCATGACTCACAGTAATGAAGGCATTGAAAATCACAAGCCAGTTCATGCACAGGTGAGTGTGCAAATGGAAACAAACTTTTCACAAAATGCTATTTTTAATCTGTGTGATGGTAAATTTTATGTGTCAACCTAGCTAGGCTATGGTATGCCACTGTTTGGTCAAATATCAGTCTAGGTGTTGCTGTGAATGTATTTTTTAGATGTGATTAACACTTAATCACATTTACTTTGAGTAAAGCAGATGACCCTCCATCAGGTGAGTGGGCCTTATCCAATCAGTTGAAGGCCTGAAAAGACCGAGGTTCCCCCGAAAGGAAGGAATTCTGCCTCTACACTGTCTTTGGACTCAAGACTTTAACTTCATCTTTTGCCACAATTTCCAGCCAGCTAGTCCACCCTGCAGATTTCAGATTTGCCAGCCCCTATAATCATGTGATTATCTTTCCCTGTGTTTCTATGTATCCGTCTAGCTCCCTCTCCATCTACACACATATCCTATTGCTCCTATTTCTCTGGAGAATCCTGATACACTACATAAACACAATCTAATATTTTCTATTCTATTTAATTAAGAGAAAAATATTGTTTACAATCTATTAAATTAATTTTTTAAAATTATATGTATAAATTATATGATAAAAAGCATTTAAAAGTCATTTTAAATGTCAATTCTGTGTATAAGCTATATAACAAAGCTGTTTCAAAGTCATTAAACTTTTAAAAAGCTTTTAAACATTAATAGCTGTTTAAAAGTCATGTTAAGATGACTTTTACACAGATTTGCTATCATGTAATTTATATACCACCACATTATCTCAACAATTCAATTATTCTCAGTTATTTTTGTGGGGCTATCGCCATAATATAGTTTTAGAATATTTTCGTCATCCACCCCCCTCAAAAAAAACTCTAGATTTTTTTTTTCTTTTTTTGAGATGGGGTTTCGCTCTGTCGCCCAGGCTGGAATGCAGTGGCATGATCTTGGCTCACTGCAACCTCTCCTCCCAGGTTCAAGCAATTCTCCTGCCTCAGCCTCCCAAGTAGCTGGGACTACAGGTGCTCCACCATGCCCGGGTAATTTTTGTATTTCTGGTAGAGACGGGGTTTCACCATATTGGTCAGGCTGGTCTCGAACTCCTGGCCTCAAGTGATCTACCCGCCTCGGCCTCCGCAAAGTGCTGGGATTACAGGCGTGAGCCACTGCGCCCAGCTACCCTAGATTTTTAGTTGTCATTCCACACTTGTCACTTTTCTTTTCTTTTCCTTTCTTTTTTGACAAGAATTGTTCTAAAGCAGTGCTTCTCAAAGTGTAATTCAGAACCAGAATCATCAGCATTGCCTGGGAACTTGTTAAAAATGCAAATTCTTGCATCCCACCCCAAACCTACTGAATCAGAAACTCTTGCAGGGGAGTCCAGCAATCTATGTTCTAACAAGTCCTCCAGGCAATTCTGATGCATGCGAAAGTTGAAACAACACTGATCTATAGGACATGACACTGTGCCCATATGCTTTCAGGATGAGAAGGGGAAACTGCTGGGTCCTATGTCACCCACAGGTCCTGTGGGATTCAAGTTTCATTCAGAAGTCACCTCAAAATGTTCAGACCTAATATTCAGTTCATGATCAATTCACTAATTGATCTTGGGAGGAATACAGCTCTTTCTAATGGAATTGGAAAGTGGTTGAATGAAGTTTCCATCTCCCCAGAGGTATATTTTGACCAGGGATGATGAAGAAGAGGTGTCTGCAGCCCTTCCCAGTAGGGACTAAGAGACTTGTCAGGCCAAGGCTTTGTCAAAAGGAATCCTGCTCTTCCAGGGTTCCATACCCAGGTGTCTGCGAGTGAAAGGTGGCATTGGTCCAGATACTCTGATTACAGAAAAGGAAAAATGACTGATATGGGCCCAAATAAAGAGGGAGGTGTAAGTTGAGGATGCCAAGGTCTCATGGAATGCACAGATCAAGAGAGAAACTGAGCCAGGCCTCCTGGGAACTGGAGAGTTCCCAGAAACAGAATTAGTTATCTCTTCTTTTGATATCTCCTTGGTGTCTCCGTCGGTATAGTCATCTGTCTCTGCCTATGAGTGTCCTCTGCTTTCTCGTGGCTCATGGTGGTGCTCTGAATACCTGAATCTCCATCAGATGTCATTTCGGGTTCCACAGCTAAGTGGCCCACTCTTGCAGCCTTTCCATATATCAGTTCTTCTCAGGTGGTTCATATCACAGGCCACTAATTAGCCCATGGCTTGGAAGCCTATGACTTTTGCTTTTTTTTTTTTTGAGACAGTTTCTCTGTCTCCCAGGCTGGAGTGAAGTGGTGTGATCTCGACCCACTGCAACCTCTGCCTCCCGGGTTCAGGCAATTCTCCTGCCTCAGCCTCTCAAGTAGCTGGGGTTACAGGTGTGCACCACCATGCCCAGCTAATTTTTGTATTTTTAGTAGAGACGGGGTTTCACCATGTTGGCCAGTCTTGTCTTCAACTCCTGACCTCAGGTGATCCACCCGCCTCGGCCTCCCAAAGTACTGGGATTACAGGTGTGAATCACCATGCCTGGCCAACTTTTGCATTTTAAATTCATACAGACAACTATTCCAAAAATAGAAGCATCAGACCTAAAGACTGAACTATATAGCTCAGTAACCATTCCTGGTAAAAAGATATAAACCAGAATTCAAAACCAGGCAATTGTTTCCAGTAAGATGTGCTGCTTCTTCAAGCCATTGATGTTTCAGAGACTATTAATACTTATAGTAATCATAAGTCATTGCTGGATGAATGAAAATACTTGAAAAATCTCAGGAGCAGTAGCATCCTGAATCCCCAAGTAGAGGTCCATGTCATATTTTAATCTCCACTCTCCCATTACCAAGAGTGTGGTCCTGAATTGGTCACTCCATATTCCTACACCAATGTGCCTTTGTGTATGAGGAATGCCGAGTGGATGATGTATAAGATTCCTTCCACTTTAATAATTTGATTCAGCGGTGCTGACTCTGCAGTCCCCTTTCTATAGGGCTTGGAGGAACAGCAAGAAATGGGCTTAGTCCTTTGCAGTGCATCAATGCACAGGAAATTTATCTGCTTTCCAGAGTCATTGTGCAACTCCCATAATCCACAGCTTGTCTCTGAAAGGAGGTTTTACTTACTCCATTTCCTATGGAGACACCAAGCTCTCCAGAAGTAGCTACAAGGCTAACAGCTGGGAATCTGTAGTTTCCAGTGATATTACCACGTCTAACTGTGCTTTTTTAGAAAGTTTACTTGAGACAAGAGTAGTGTATGTTCACAAGCCCAGCCATGACACGTATCTTTGGTTAGTGTTTCTTAAGTAGCCATGCTAAGTTATGTGTTCACCTCTTTTTGTATCTACTGTGTATTAGTGACTCCTGCTTGGTAGGTGTCTAGTAGATGTTTGCTGTTGATGGTGATGAAGATGACGTATGTCTCAAAACTGAGATTTACATAATGGGAACCTTCTGAAATGATGACCTCATATTTGTTAATACAAAGTCCAGATAGGGCAAAGCCCCAGTGTAATACTAGTGTGAGGTTGCGCTGTGACTCCCGTGAGCTGTGCATGGAATTATGCTTTAGGGAAGTCAGTGCAATCCATGGCCTGTGGTGTCAGTCTTATGGAATCTTTAAGTGAATGATGAAAAGGTGCCCCCTTCTGGGAAAACGCAGCCCTGCAGGTACAACATTTAGCTATAGACAAAAAGGGGCCTCTTCTGGTGAGCCATGACCCTGCCAAGGTGGGAGGCTTGGCAAGTAGAATGTCAATTAGATTTCGCCCCTACTCGTCCCTGCATCTGGGAACCTTTGTGGAATGCACAAACTGCACAATCTTGCAGAGAGGCCCTTAGTGAATGCCACCAACTGTGTAAGTATAAATAGATCAGACTAGGGCTTTGCAGTGCTTTATGCAAACATCTTAAAGTAATAGCTATTACCCTAAAATTATATACTGATATGTGTATCTATATATATAATTATATATATCATATGTTATATGATATGTAATTATAATATAATTATATATAATATAATAATATATAATTATTTATAACATAATTATATAATTATATATAATAATGGTAAAGTATATATAATACTATATATACTGTATCCTGTATAAATATGATATACTTTATAAATATATAGTTGTATAATTATGTCAGTATAAAATACTATTATGTCAGTGTGTGTGTGTGTATATATATGTGTGTATATATATGTGTGTGTGTATATATATGTATATATATACACACACACTCCAAATCATTACACAGCTTCTTAAATTCTTCTCACTTGCTTTTTAGTAAAGAAGACCAGATTTGAGTTTCAGTAAGAAACAAACAATAGGAAGTTTGTGAATAGGCAGGTATTATCAATACATTTGGTAACCAAAAGTGGATAAAACTTCCACCCGCAGGTACAATTGAAGGTCATTATTCACTGAGGTAAAATTTTCAGTAAGTTGACTTTAAAAGAAAATTGAGCAAGTTAGTTCTGGTCTCACAAAATCAAGTGGTGGTGAGAATTCAAACATGACCATGTACAGAAAAGTGCTTTTAAATTCTAACGACCTATACAAATGTCCATCACTTTAATTTGCAAGGTAGCCAATGTGAAGCTTAATAAGAAACCACAAAAAACATTATTGTTTCTTGACAACACAAGAAACATTCCTGTTTAAGTTAGGGAAAATATAAGAATACTCTTTATCCCCACAATTACATACCATTGTTAAGAAACATCAATCCAGCAAGAGAAATTAAACGGAGACATAAAATATTAGATGAGAGGTGTAAAATTATCATAATTTTGGGATGAGAAGACTGTATCCCTGAAAAAGCCAAGAGAGGCAGTTGGAAAATTATCATAAATAAAGGAATCCAACAAGTAGGCACAGAATTAGTACACAGAAATTATAGCCTTTACATAAACAAAAAACATTTAGTAGAAGTTAAAATAATAAAGATTCCAAGTATAATAGTCAAAAGTAATAAAAGTGAATAAAAAATAAAATGAAGTAGAAATTCACACAAGGAAAAATTTTAAAATCTTATACAGGAACACAAAGAGTATCTAAACAAATATCCAGTTATTGAGAGGGAATATTCACTATTTTAAGGCTGTTGCTTCCACCCACATTAATCTAAAATTTAATGCAACCCCAATGAACTTGCCATTTAACCTTTCCTTTTTTTTTTCTTTTCTTTTCTGTGTCTGGCTTTTTTTTTTTAAATTATACTTTAAGTTTTAGGGTACATGTACACAACGTGCAGGTTAGTTACATATGTATACATGTGCCATGTTGGTGTGCTGCACCCATTAACTCGTCATTTAACATTAGGTATATCTCCTAATGTTAAATGGCCATTTAACTTTTCATTCCAGCAATGAAAGACTTGTTATCTTGAAAACCCATGTACTACAGATACCTAAAAATGAAGGATAACATCTAACTTACATTGTTTTAAATGAGTAGCTGAAAGCCACTGATGCAAGAAAAAAAAAAAGGGAAGTGATGCAGTGTTGATGCTATGGCCCAGCTGGGGTAGAAAGTCTTGGGGAAAATGAAGATCTCCATAATCCCAGATAGGTTTCAGCATGACTTGTGAATAGCTGAGTGCTACACAACCCCATGGGTGGTTCCTGCAAGGTGAAATGTTGTAACTGATGTCCACACTTAAGTCTGGACCCTTGAAAGAATGCACAGCTCATGAAAGGATGAAAAGAAAAGGTTTTATTGCCAACAGCTGTCATTTGGATAGGATAAAAGGTCTCTGATCATTTACAACCACAGGCTTCTGCCTCATGAGGGTCTGGGGTTAGCATTTATATTGCCTACATGATCCAAGAAACTGCAAGGTTGGTAATTATCATAAACATTGAACAGTGTCGTTGAAACTGTGGCAGCACCTGGCAGATCCTTTGGGATAAAGCTGCTCTGTAGGAATCCACCTTTGACCCAGGCACACAGAATTCCTAAATTAAACACCCAATGAAGATGAGCTCACTGTCCCAAATTTCAAATCACAAAAGATAAAAATTCTCCATGAGAACTAGTTAACAAACACATCATATAGGATTATTAGAAGAACATGAACAACAGTTATGGGCGAAATTATCCCTCCCCACCCCAATTCATATGTAGAAGTCCTAACCCCCAGTTTCTCAGATGTGACTGTATTTAGACACAGGGTCTTCAAAGAGGTAATTTAAGTAAAATAAAGTCATATGTTTGGGTCTTAATGCAGTATGACTGGAGCCATCATAAGAAGGAAAGATTAGGGCACAGACACCCACAGAGGGAAGAACAGATGAAGACACAGAGAGAAGACGGCCATCTACAAGCCAGAGGGAGAGGCCTCTGAACAAACCAACCCTGCTGACACCTTGATCTCAGACTTTCAGCCTCCCGAACTGAGAAAATAAATTTCTGTTATTTAACCCACTCAGTCTGCAGTACTTTGTTATGGCAGGCTTAGCAAACTAATTCAGCTTCCATAATACAATAAAAGGATAGAGACGGCACTAGAAATCTGTTTAAAATACTAGAAAAATACAGGAGAACACATTTTGGAAGAAAGAAAAGGACTCTTCTGAAAAAGAAAATTACTAAAAGGAGTACTTTATGAAGAAGGAAACGGAATTCCCAAGGAAGTAGTGGGACATAGAAAGCAAAGGTGAGCAAAGAAACCAACGTGTGTGCGAACCTAAGTGAGTATTAAATGGATTTTTAAAAAAGTAATTGCTACCTTGGGGAGTGTAAACAAGATGATAAATAAGACACTGAACAAAATAACATGTTAAGATAGAAGTGCAGTAAATCTTGCTGCGATCCTTATATTTAGGGGGAATGAGTTAGAGATATTAGTTCTGTTGAGATTTTAGGTCACATATCCGTCTAAACAAGTAAAGGATGACTACTAAAAGAGCAGATACAGACTGCATAGTAAGTCTTATTCCAAAATCCATAGAAAGGAAAATAAAACAAAGGAAAAGAACAAGGGAAAAGTAATAAATCTAGTTCCAGGCAAGAAAAAATATCTTAAAAACTAGACAAGTCAAAGATTCACAGGTAGAAAGAGTTCAGTGTAGAATTGCCCGCTTCCCTCCTGTGTTAATGTTCTGTGTTCCTTAAACTGAAGACAACAATGAGTAGACCAGGCATAGGTCCATGCTGGAGTATTTCTTTCATTGTCAACATATGCCAGGGATCAAATGATCACCTACCAGCAGTAATCCTGCCACCAGGCAGCAGGAGCTGGGGCAGGACACCCTGAGCCACCAGAAGAGACTGCTGCTGCTGGTGAAGTATGCAGTTGCCTCCCAACCTGCCACCTGAGGGTGTTGGAGAGCCCCGTCAATATGAGAGCATCTTTGGGGAGCGCTGCCAAACCCTGCAGAACCATCTTTACAAAATTTGTAATCACACTGAAAAAACAAACAAATGGAAAATAGTTTTTACAATGAGTACGGATTACTTTTTAAAAGAAAATTAACTTAAAAAAAATCACCAAAAACAAATAAAAAACAAACTCTGTCAAACCTCTCTTTCTGCCTGAGAGGGGGAGAAATGAGAGATGTCTCACTTTATTATTACATATTACATGGCGGTACACACAAGTATTCCGGCAGTGTTGGCCACCGTTCTGTCTGATGTTTTCCAGGCTTTGTAAGAGACCGTGGCCCAACACTTCCTGGGAACCATAGCATAGACCTCTTGCCTCATGAAAAGGTGTGCATGCAATTCCTAAGGGTACCACAGGTGAGATTTAATAAATTCATATTCTCCTCCCAAATCTTGTCCTTTGGGATCCATGAGGCTAGATCAATGTTCTTAATTCTCCTGATCTCACATTTTTCTAGTTAATCACATAAAGATATAGACAGTGGTTTAATCAGCATAAGATTATTTTGCTTTGCACACACAGTTTCTTTATTATTCACTATTTGATTTTGAAACTTTTTTTTTTTTTTTGAGACAGTCTCACTCTGTTGCCCAGGCAGGAGTGCAGTGGCGTGATCTTGGCTCACTGCAACCTCTGCCTCCCTGGTTAAAGCGATTCTCTTGCCTCAGCCTCCCAGGTAGCTGGGATTATAGGCACGTGCCACTGCGCCCAGCTAATTTTTGTATTTTTAGAAGAGATGGGGTTTCACCATGTTGGCCAGTCTGGTCTCGAACTCCTGACCTCAGATCCTCCCGCCTCAGCCTCCCAAAGTGCTGGGATTACGGGCGTGAGCCACTGTACCCGGCCCTGATTTTGAAACTTCTTAACTGATTGTTTCCTTCGTTAATCATCTTATAAACCTGGAGGATAGGGCCATGGTTTGCATTTGCAGCCCACTGAGCAGGGCTAAAGTTTTTTGTTTGTTTGTTTGTTTTCCAGAGCAGGAGTGGAAGTTTATTAAAAAGCTTTAAAACAGTAAGGAAAGGAAGAAAAGTACACTTGGAAGAGGCCCAAGTGGGCAACTTGAGAAACCAAGGGCACAGCTTTACCTCTTGATTTGGGGTTTTATACTTCGGCTTCCTTCCGGGATCTTGCATTGCTTCTCCCCACTCCTGAGATCTTGTTGGGAAGCTGCTGATCAGTTTCAGGTGTTTTCTCTGTTAAGCGACTGCTTTCCCTGGTGCCGGCTGTGATCAATTATTATTTTAGCGAGGCAATTAACAACGGCCTAACCATCACCTGATGATCGCCCAACACACCTGCTGTGTATGGGTGGGGAGCCCACTCCTGCCCTGCTCATACCTGACTACTACCTACTGTAACACTTCCCCCCTCAAGATTCCAAGACCCCAAAGATTTGGGGGAAAACGGACAAAGGTTAGTCTTCTGTAATTGCTTCCTGCTGACACAGTGGTGGTGGTGGCAGTGGTTCTGTGGGTCTTGGCCTCTTGCTGGCCAAGACCCTGAGCAGGTCTGACCCTACAGCAAGCACCTAATCTAAATGTGCTGAATTTTCTTGATAACGCTAAACAGAGTGCATATGAAATTAACGCTGGTTGTTAGGCTTATCCACCATTAAGCTTTGGATTCCTTACATCTCTGTTCAGGGTCACTTTTGGCCAGCTGGTGGCCAGTTAAACCTTCCCCCAAGAGTGCAGAAGAGGGAGAAAAGGGAGAAGAAGCAAAATCAAAAGTTAGCAAATAGCAATTAGAAGCTCTGGAAAAAAAATCGTTAATAAGGAAACTGGGACTGTTATTTTAAATTATTTAAAAATATTTGTGGAGTTATATTGTCCACATTCCTTACAGCAGTCTGTGAAGAAAATTAAGTCGGAGAAAGAATAATTACCTCTGAGACGAGAGATAATGGGAAGTCATGCCACACAGCTATCAAGAAGGCAGTGTCAGGCCAGGTGCGGTAGCTCAAGCCTGTAATCCCAGCACTTTGGGAGGCGAGGCGGGTGGATCACAAGGTCAGGAGATCAAGACCATCCTGGCTAACACGGTGAAACCCCGTCACTACTAAAATTAGAAAAAATTAGCCGGGCGTGGTGGCGGGTGCCTGTAGTCTCAGCTACTCGGGAGGCTGAGGCAGGAGAATCGCTTGAACCCAGGAGGCAGAGGTTGCAGTGAGCCGAGATCATGCCACTGCACTCCAGCCTGGGTGACAGAGTGAGACTCTGTCTAAAAAAAAAAAAAAAAAAAAAGGCAGTGCCAGACATGTGGCAAATTTCTATTTTTCTGTGTATAGGTGAGGTTGGTTCTTACCTAGAAGACACCTACTTCAAGATCGGCTCATATGTCTTCTCTGGTGAGCCTTCCACAAGAGACCTCCCTCCAAACAGAGTGAGTCACTGAATTTCCATTTGATTTCATTCATGTCTCCCCTGTAGTGCACACCATGGTGCCTGCAATTAGCTGCTAAAATTTAATACCGGCACTGAACAGTGAGCCTTCGAGAAAGCCATCGTGTTTAACTGATATTTCCACTTTGCATAGTGGTCCTTATAATAACAATAACAGTAGACATTACTACGAATGAGATCTTATAATATCAGATGTTATAACAAGCACATTGCATATATTATATCATTTAATCTTCACAAAATATTTGCAAAGTAGTTATTACATCCCTTTCACAGATAAGAAAACTGGAACTTAAAAACATTAAAGTAGCTTGCCCAGGTCACAAGGCTACTAAGTCGTAGATCCAAGGGGACTAACTCCATAGCATGTGGTCTTCCACAACACAGAATACAGTTGTGGTTATTAAACACTGTTAGGCATCAGAATCTCCTGGGAGCTTGCTGAAAATATAGATTTCCAAGCCCTAGCCACTGGGGTGATTCTGAATCAGTGGGTTTAAGGTAGAGTCCCCAAATCTGCATTTATTTTATTTTTTTGAGATGGAGTTTTGATCTTGTCACCCAAGCTGGAGTGCAATGGCGCGATCTCAGCTCACTGCAACCTCCGCCTCCTGGGTTCAAGCGATTTTCCTGCCTCAGCCTCCCTAGTAGCTGGGATTACAGGTGCACACCACCATGCCTGGGTAATTTTGTATTTTTAGTAGAGACAAAAGTACAGCTGGCCATAATTTTTTTGTTGATACAGAATAATTATACATATTAGTGGCACACGTGATATTTTGATACATGCATGAAATGTCCGAAGATCAAATTAGGGTATTTAGGATAACCATCACCTCAAACATTGATCATATCTTTGTGTTGGGAACATTTCAAATCTTCTCTTCTAGCTATTTTGAAATATATAATATATTGTTAACTATAGTCACTCAGATGGAACTGGAGGTCATGATGTTAAGCGAAATAAGTCCGGCACAGGAAGAAAAATATTGCATTTTCTCACTCTTATGTGGGAACTAAAAAAGTTGATATTGGCTGGTCATGGTGGCTCACATCTATAATCCCAGCATTTTGGGAGGCTGAGGTGGGTGGATCAGCTGAGGCCAGGAGTTCAAAACCAGCCTGGCCAACATGGTGAAACCCTGTCTGTACTAAGAATACAAAAAATTAGCCAGTCATGGTGGTGGGCGCCTAGAATCCCAGCTACTTGGGAGGCTGAGGCAGGAGAATTGCTTGAACCCAGGAGGTGGAGGCTGCAGTGAGCTGGGTTTGTGCCACTGCACTTTAGCCTGGGCAACAAGAGTGCAGCTCCATCTCAAAAAAAAAAAAAAAGTTGATCGCATGGAGGTAGAGACTAGAATCGTAGTTACTAGAGGCTGGGAGAGGTAAGTGAGGTATGAAGAGTGGTTGGTTAATGGGTACAAAATCTGCATTTTTATTAACACCATCCCACCATCTCCTCTCCAGGCAACACTCTGGAGATCAACATTACAATACTGCTAGTATATAGTAATGTCATGTACTACAATAATGTACCAGATGCTCAGTGACAGTGAATGAATAAATATAAGGTTTACTGACATTTATATAGGAAAAAGTACGTGGCATTCTTTGTTTCTGTCTTTATAAGGATAAAATGTAGAATTACCATGTATCCGGTAGTGGTTATTAATCTTTGTTGGGTATCAGAATGGTGAGATTGATTTAGGGTTCACTATATTAAACAAATTCAAATGTATTTGTTTGTATCAGGACATCTCACTTTTCAGTTATTTGATTGTGGACTCATTTGTTTTCTTTTTCTCATATAAACTGTAGTAACAGAGTTGGGGAAGCAGTGTCTTGGAAAATAAATTAATAATAATAGCTTATCTTTATACGGGGATCTAAAATTTATGCAGTGCTTTCACGTGCATTATTTACCATTTATGAGGCAGGATGCAGGAGCTCAGAGAGACTGTCAGTGGTTTGCCCAAGAAAAAACAGCTTGAAAGCGCAGTGAGGATGAGAATTGGTTCTTTAGGGCTCCATGCACACTGTTTATCCACAGCATTACAGCAGGCATCCTTCTTTCTCATATAACATAAATTCTTAGGGAAATCAGTGCAATACAGTGCAAAGTTACTTATCCTTTCTGTGTCTTGGTTTTCTCATCTGTAATATGAGGCAGCTGAAACAAATTTAAGAGAGATACCCTGTCCAAAGTAAAACAGCTATCCTTAGTAGCCTGGTGGAGTGTATAATCAATTTTCATGACTCCTTAACCAGTTCAACCAATCTGTCTTAAACTAGTGACCAGAAACAGTGGTAGGCACTTCAGGTATACTTCAGGTGTACCATTAGACACAACTCCTTCTCTGGCATATTATGTCTTTCAGAGTGTGCTGGTAGAAATTCTTTACACCACTGCCTTTTGAAAACTTGTTTCCGAGGCCAGAGTAGCATGCCCTCCTATGCCCTAGCTCTGGCCTGCCAGCTCTTGAAGAAAACAGACAACACAGCACTGTCTTGAAATGTCACTAATGTGCCTGTGGGCAATGCCACATGGCCATGCCTGGAGGTCTTAAATCTACTGTTACTCAACAGGAGGGCTGGACATCAGTTTCCCCTTGGTGATAAAAGCCATTATTGGACTCTTCAAACATTTCAACTTTTCTCCCTATTTCACAGTTCGTAAAGCACCTCTCTGAGGTGGAGGGATTTTTTTTTTTAATTTGAGAGGAGAGATAAGACAGTATGTTTTTTCCACCTCTAGATTGCATATTACTTCCCATAAGCCATGAAACAGGCATTCTACCAACACAGCTCTTCTAATTGTTCACGTTTATTAAGATGATCCCAGCTCTTTGAAGGCTGAGGCAGGTGGATCACGAGGTCAGGAGATTGAGACCATCCTGGCCAACATGGTGAAATCCCATCTCTACTAAAATTAAAAAAAAAAAAAAATTAGCCAGGTGTGGTGGCACGCACCTGTAGTCCCAGCTACTCAGGAGGCTAAGGCAGGGGAATCGCTTGAGCCCAGGAAGCAGAGGTTTCAGTGAGCTGAGATTGCGCCACTGCACTCCAGTGTGGTGACAGAGCGAGACTACATCTCAAAACAAACAAACAAAAAACAAAAACAAAAACAAACAAAAAGATGCTAGTGCACTGGGCATCTTGCTTCCCTCCCCGCAACTCCAACTCACTGTGCATCTGGCATTACCGTCGCCAGAGCTGGGGTTAATATGTACACCATGAACTCATTAGCTGCGCATTAGTATCAGAGCCAAGAATCAACATGACGGATCCAACAATATGTCTGATCTTAGGTCAGATTCTCAGCTGAGGGCTCACCGAATGCAAAGGTCAGCAGCTTGGCATCAGCTCAACAGCACACACTGAGCACATCTTGCTCAAAGTAGCCATTGGGGAAGACGACGAATATGGGGCCTCATTAAAAATTGAGGGGAGGAAAAATCCCTTTGCAGAACCCACAGGGCTTCATGGTTATCAGTTTGCCTTTCTGCTTACATGAAGAATTTATTGAATTTACCACCAAAATAGGAGAAACTGAACATGCAAATGGCATTATCATATTTCCAGGAACCAAATACCATTCATTAGATGGCCAAGTGAGCAGCCTCGAGGTCAGGGCTGAAAGTTTTAAAGCAAGTCTCTTTAAGTGCAGACGTTATTTCTGCCATCTGAATAACATAAGCCAGTTTGAATCGAATGGAGGTAAAAAGATTACAGCATGTCTTTCTCCTTCCTTAGTTTTCTTCCTTTCCTTCCCTTTATCTTTTCTTCTTTCTTTCCTACCCATTTCTCTCTTAACTGGATGTAGCTCTTTAAAAACTAACTGTTCTTCTCCCTTTATCTTTTCTTCTTTCTTTCCTACCAAATTTTTCCTTAACTGGATGTAGCTCTTTAAAAGCTAACTGTTCCCCTCAGGGTGGGGCCTCCTAAATTATCCTCTGTAATTCATCATTCAGCACCCACGTAGTGCCTACACACCTCCTATCACCTTTTCCTGGAGGACAACAAACCCTTGTAGGAGTGAAAAAATAATATTAGGAAAGGAAGCCTTCCTCACATCTCCAAGTCGGTAATGATTCAAAAATAATTATTTAATAGTACATTTTGGGTAGTATCATCAACTTTCCTTTTCTTTAAGGGTGGACCAATGAGGAAGAGATTACTAGCAGTTGGTGATTTTAGATTCGACTACTTGACTCAACACTGGTGCTTAAGATTAGCTTGATTTTTTTTTTTTTTGAGACAGGGTCTCACTCTTTCACATGGCCTGGGGTACAGTGGTGTGATCATAGCTCACTGCAGCCTTGAATTCCTGGGCTCAAGTGATCTTCCTGCCTCAGCCTTCCCAGTAAGCTAGAACTACAGGAGCACACCACAACACCTGACTAATCTAAAAAAGTTTTTTGTTTTTTTGTTTTTGTAGAAATGGGGGGGCTCTTGCTACATTGCCCCAGGCTGGTCTCAAACTCCTGGCCTCAAGTGACCCTCTCAACTTGGCTTCCCAAAGTGCTGGGATTGCAGGCATAAGCCACCATGCCAGGCCTAGCTTGATTTTTGCAGTCCTGATTTGAAAAAGAAAAATAAACAAATATAATATTATGTTTAAAATTACACAGCATGCAGCACTTCCATTTGCATAAAGCCACTTAAAAAATTAAAGGTCAAACTAATCATTTCAACACCAAGGATCAGCTTTCTTATTAGCACAATTCAAAGAGTAGTTTTTATTCTCAATGATCACATCTTTTCTGGCAGAATCCCAATAAGCACTTTGCACCATGACAACCATGAGGTGCACACAACATTGCTGAAGATGCCTGTGCTCCTCCTGAAAGGGAATGTGGCTCCTGCAGAGCGAGGCCAGCAGCCTGGTGCACAGGCACGTGCTCACTCATAAAACCAACAGTGCTCTGGCAGATAATGGTGTGGAACAAGCTTGTCCAACCCATGGCCCATGGGCCACATGTGGCCCGGGACAGCTTTGAATGTGGCCCAACACAAATTTGTGTTGAAAACATTATGAGTTTTTTTGCAATTTTTAAAAGCTCATTAGCTATCGTTAGTGTTAGTGTATTTTATGTGTGGGCCAAGACAATTCTTCTTCTAATGTGGCCCAGGAAAGCCAAAAGATTGGACACCCCTGGTGTAGAATCAGTGAGCTCTTAGCATGTTAAAGGCAGTAAGGAATATAAAATCACTCTATAAAGCACCAAGCAAATATTTAATTTTGCTATTATAACTTGTGTGGTTCTTAGAGTTGGGACACCAAGGAAGAATATTTTTGTGGAATGAGAAACTGGAGTGTTCACTTCTAAATCCACTTTGGCATCATACATAAAGCTCTAGGCTGTATTTCACAAAAGCAATTTGCTACATCTGTCTAATTTTTTAAAAGAAAGATAATCCACAGATTTATAAATACTGGGTGAAGACTGAATTGATATGTAAAACTCACTAGAACGAGTGCTAAGGTAGAATAGAACACCTATCTGACCCAGTGGTGGGGACTCAAAAAATGCTGTTGAATTATTTTCCAAAGGAACTTATGGCACTGGGCTTCCTCATACATTTTGGATGAGGTGTTTTGTTGGTCAGCCTTGGTTGGCATAATAGCATGTCCAACCTCGCTCCATACTCAGAACTCACCTCCAGATCCCTAGCTCTGAGACCGGAGGTCTCCTTAGAATAGGTACAAGGTGATCAGTTAAGCCAAACAGGGTGAAAGTGAAAAAGAGAGAGAAAATACATTTGGACTAAGGGGGATGCCCACGTGACTGTAAAGTAGATTTTCATATACTGCCTTTGAAGGTGATTCCAAAGAAGAATTCTAAAACTGCAATACAGCAGCAAACGAGTGAAGGTACAACTGCCTAAGGGTGTTGCTAAGAAAGGGCAGTATCACCTGAATATATATATACATTTAGTACTCTAGCCACCTAAGATTAATGGCTATTCTTAAACGAGACCATGCCTTTTGCGTCTTTAAGCCTTTGCACATACTATTTCTGCAACCCGGAAAGTCTTTCTCTACCTGATTTTTAAGATTCAGTTTAAGAGCTTTCTTAACCTCCTAGTCCAAGTGAGCTGATTTCTTCCTTTGAGCCCCCACTGATTTAATATGGAAATAAATTATAGCGTGCACAGGTCTGTATTTGAAATTCTTAGGTTCCATGTTGGTCTTCCTCATTTGTTTGTGAGTTCCCCGAGAACATCTTTGTATCTCCAGTTCACTGCCTCACCTATTATAAACAATTATCTAAAATTAATTTCCTTGTCTCTTACATTCATATTGCCCATTCTCTTTATCAGCACATATCACAATCTGAATTGTTTGTTTTCTTACAAATTATCTACCTCCCCTGCTGAAAGTAAGCTCCAGTGCAGCAAGGAACTTGTCTGACGTGTCACCATCATAGTCCCAGTACTTTCACTTGCTTGGCATATTGTATGTGCTCAGTAGTTACTTACAGAATGAATGAATTATAGGTGCTGAATAGTGTTTATCAAATGGATAAGAAAATGACTAGTCATATATTTGTTTTTTTAAAAAATCACTTGATTATTTATAAGCAAAAAGATGTTCAATCCCTAAAAGATGAGGGATAAATAAAAAATAGATTTCTGTGACAGTTCCATTCTGGTTTCTGGCTGTTGGACGCTGGATGAAATTACCTTTCAACCCAGTTATTATTCAAGTTAAAGCCTTGAAGCTTGGCAAGGAGGAAAAACAATATGGTAAAAGGGCAGAGGGTGGAAAATCTAGAGCCGGGAGAAGTTGGTTTCCACATTTCTGAGGCCCATTTTCTCAGAAAAATATCAAGGTTCATGGTTAAGCTTCCAGAAACCTGTCTTTTTCAAATGCACCATAATAACTAGCAATTATGTTTAAGGTTCTAGTTTGTTAAAAGTTTAAATAGAAAAATGAGAAAACAATAAAATGCATATCTATGGATTAGTTTCTACAGAAGCCATCAAGAACCCTAAAATTCCTAAAAATACTTCTTCCTTCAATTTCTGGTCTCTTGCAGTGAAAAGAAATACAGCAATTATGAATACATTATTTTATGCTTTTGTTGAAAGATCATTTTTATACTAATTTAAAATTGCCTTTTAAAATCAATTTTATATAAACTTTAGAAAGGTGTTCTTATAATTTACAGTTCATTAAATATGGAGTTACTTCTACAAGATTCATAATGGGGTATTGGTGAAAATTATACATATATATAGAGACAGAGAGTGAGAGAGAGAAAGAGAGAGATTTCATTTTCAGGGAACCTGGAAATGATTTACGTTAACTCTGACTTATGACCTATTTTCCAGACATGAAGTAATATGTTCTTTATTTCAGGACCTTGTGAAATTAGGCAGCAGGTCATCTATGATCCATTTGAAGCTTTTAAATCTTTCCCCTTTTGAAGACTATTCAGCCTGATTTTTCCCATCAGGCTCTCCTTGGAAACCCCATTTCACACTGTGCATTCTCCCTCCCTAATTTTGTCAGCACTATTGTTAAGTATTGATTTTGATTCTTTATTAAGCTCAGTTTTTACTCTACCATTTACGGTAGATCTTTGGCCTTCATGATTTAATACAGTTTTTACTCTGTGTGACCTTGAATGCTGATGACTTGCACTAATTTGTCATTGTGTTAAGGGCCAGTTTTGAAGTGTGGTCTGACACTCAGACCTGGAGGAGGCCCAGATAACCCCCTCTCTAGGCATGTCAGCATGGCTCTGCTGTCCTACCCTTGCATGAAGGCATAAAAGACACACATATTTTTGGAAAATGGCCTAAAAAGCCAAATGATGGTGTTGATGATGGAAGTTCTATGAAGATGATAGTTCTTTGCCAGAAAATAGAAGTTAGGGATAAATTAAAGAATAGAATATTGGATCAGTAGTTCTGAGCCATTTGGTAAATCAATATTTCAGTTAAAAAAGTCCAGTACAACTCATTTTTATTGCACTTAATAGAAGAAAGTGTGTGTGTGCACACACACACATATAGTAGCATTCACAAATTTGGAGATTTCTAGAGGCCTCTATACAAACTCCATTCCAAAAATACTCCAAAAGTAACTGCTACTTTTCTAATAAGACATGCAAGCTAGAGAGCTGACTGCCCTCATCTGCTGGATTACATTTATTGGATGCTATGTGCTGGCGCTGTGCCAGCCATTATACAAAAACAATTTCAATTAAGTTGTATAAATTATCTTTTGCAGTAGGTATTAATGTCTTTTTTTTTACAGACACAAAAAGTGAGGATTAAATATTTTTTAAAAACTTGTCAAAAGTCACTCAACCAGTAAGTAACAAACTGGGGATTAAAATCCAGGTGGGTCTCCATGCAAAGCCCCTGCTCTTCCTTCTATAGTATGGTGTATTGCAACCTTCACTGCCCTTCCCTGCCTCCCACATTTTCATTCAATAAGTTCTTATTGCACTTATTTGACCCCAATTTTATTTCTAGGTTCTCCAAATTCACCTTAGCCAAAATGGTTGATGTTTGAATTCAACAGCTAATATACAGCCAGTTAAATTGTGCAGCACAACTCCCCCCACCCCCACCCCCCACACACACCAGGGATATTTTTGTGTTTTCAGCACCGACACTATTGACTTCAGGTTATCTTATGGTGTGTTGGGAGATCCAGGCACACAAAAGTGAATGTTTGCCTGAAACTTTGTAAAATACACAGACATGCCTACTGATGGAATCCTCTAGCACACTTTTTTTCCAATGCCTCTGATGAGAATCCAATTGGGTTAAAATGCATCTTCCTCCCTCCCTCCCTCCCTTCCTTCCTTCCTTCCCTCTCTTCCTCCCTCCCTCTTTCTCTTCTTTCCTCTCTTTTCTTTTCTTTCTTTTTTCTTTCTTTCTCTCCCTCTCCCTCTCTCTCTCCCTTCCCCAGGCTGGAGTGCAGTGGTGCAATCTCTGCTCACTGCAACCTCCACCTCCCGGGTTCAAGTGATTCTCCTGCCTCAGCCTCCCAAGTAGCTGGGATTACAGGCGCCCGACACCATGCCTGGCTAATTTTTGTATTTTTAATAGAGATGAGGTTTCACAGTGTTGGCCAGGGTGGTCTCGAACTCCTGACCTCAGGTGATCCACGCGCCTTGGCCTCCCAAAGTTCTGGGATTACAGGCGTGAGCCACCATGCCTGGCCTTTATTCCCTCTTTCATGTTCACTAGTGGAGGTGCTACTGAGCAGGAAAGTGATCCTATAAGTGGACAGCTAACTAGGAAAAAGAAGATGCAGTAAAGTGTCTAGGGAATCTGCAACTGAGAAGATGCCAAGATTAGTTCACGAAGATTTAGTCTGTTTGTATACAGAGCAGAGAATAAAAGAACAAGAAGTGAGAAATGGGAAGGTGGAGCGGTAGGGAAGGGAGGTCAGAGAGTACAATGAAGAGTACAGCCACATGTTTTGTGAGCCAAAATAAAGTATTAGATTGGTGCAGAAGTAATTGCATAATTAAAGTAATGGCAAAAACCACAATTACTTTCGCATCAACACAATAGTTCAACAAAGTATAGTAATAGGCATTATGAGTTATATTTCAGAAGCTTTTCAGAACAGAAGGAATGTGTCAATTCTACACAGGGCAAGAGAGAGCTTGGTCAATGGGTCACCGTGACCAGAAACCAACTATCATTCCATCTTCTTCCTCCTTTCATGCTCCCCAAGGTTTCACTCTTTCATTCTCTTTCTCATTTTTCCAGAGATCTCTTCCACGTTTTGACTCAGACCAGGTGCCTGGGTTTCCCTCCCTCCTCCCTGATCCCCAGCAAAGCCACTTTGAACAAATAATGTGAATTGTACCTCATTCCCAGAGAAAATGTGTTGCAGTGTCTACTCGCAACAGGGAATCATTTTCTGGCTAATATCACTGGTCCACCATCTCATGCATTTGACAAACGTTAAGTTGACCACTTACTATTTCCCAGACACTGTCTAGGCACTGGAGCTATAGAACTAAATAAGAAGCAGCCTCTTTCCTCGGCAGGGTTACAAGCTGCAGGGCCAAAACACATGGAGAAATATTTTAGGGCCTCTTTCTCTGAATCACTGTGATAAAGTGACTAATGTAATTCTGAGAGTCCTGCTTGGCCTCTCCAGCTCCGTAAAGATCTCTGTTTTCACCTTGATGCAGCCCATATGTAGATATGGCTGTTCTTAAATCAGATACTAGAATTACAGCTTCACCTATATTTCTATCCCTAATTATAAATAAAATCAGGGGGGAGGAGCCAAGATGGCCGAATAGGAACAGCTCCGGTCTACAGCTCCCAGCGCGAGCGACGCAGAAGACGGGTGATTTCTGCATTTCCATCTGAGGTACCGTGTTCATCTCACTAGGGAGTGCCAGATAGTGGGCGCAGGTCAGTGGGTGAGCGCACCGTGCGCCAGCCGAAGCAGGGGCGAGGCATTGCCTCACTCGGGAAGCGCAAGGGATCAGGGAGTTCCCCTTCCAGGGGTGACAGACGGCACCTGGAAAATCGGGCCACTCCCACCCGAATACTGTGCTTTTCCGACGGGCTTAGGAAACGGTGCCCCAGGACAGTATAGCCCGCACCTGGCTCAGAGGGTCCTACGCCCACGGAGTCTCGCTGATTGCTAGCACAGCAGTCTGAGATCAAACAGCAAGTCGGCAGCGAGGCGGGGGGAGGGGCGCCCGCCATTGCCCGGGCTCGCTTAGGTAAACAAAGCAGCCTGGAAGCTTGAACTGGGTGGAGCCCACCACAGCTCAAGGAGGCCTGCCTGCCTCTGTAGGCTCCACCTCTGGGGGCAGGACACAGACAAACAAAAAGACAGCAGTAACCTCTGCAGACTTAAATGTCCCTGTCTGACAGCTGTGAGGAGAGCAGTGGTTCTCCCAGCACGCAGCTGGAGATCTGAGAACGGGCTGACTGCCTCCTCAAGTGGGTCCCTGACCCCTGACCCCCGAGCAGCCTAACTGGGAGGCACCCCCCAGCAGGGGCAGACTGACACCTCACAGGGCCGGCCAGGTACTCCAACAGACCTGCAGCTGAGGGTTCTGTCTGTTAGAAGGAAAACTAACAGAAAGGACATCCACACCAAAAACCCATCTGTACATCACCATCATCAAAGACCAAAAGTAGATAAAACCACAAAGATGGGGAAAAAACAGAGCAGAAAAACTGGAAACTCTAAAAACCAGAGTACCTCTCCTCCTCCAAAGGAACGCAGTTCCTCACCAGCAACGGAACAAAGCTGGACAGAGAATGACTTTGACGAGCTGAGAGAAGAAGGCTTCAGACGATCAAATTACTCCGAGCTACGGGAGGATATTCAAACCAAAGGCAAAGAAGTTGAAAACTTTGAAAAAAATTTAGAAGAATGTATAACTAGAATAACCAATACAGAGAAGTGCTTAAAGGAGCTGATGGAGCTGAAAACCAAGGCTCGAGAACTACGTGAAGAATGCAGAAGCCTCAGGAGCCGATGCGATCAAATGGAAGAAAGGGTATCAGCCCTGGAAGATGAAATGAATGAAATGAAGCGAGAAGGGAAGTTTAGAGAAAAAAGAATAAAAAGAAACGAGCAAAGCCTCCAAGAAATGTGGGACTATGTGAAAAGACCAAATCTACGTCTGATTGGTGTACCTGAAAGTGACGGGGAGAATGGAAACAAGTTGGAAAACACTCTGCAGGATATTATCCAGGAGAACTTCCCCAATCTAGCAAGGCAGGCCAACATTCAGATTCAGGAAATACAGAGAACGCCACAAAGATACTCCTCGAGAAGAGCAACTCCAAGACACATAATTGTCAGATTCACCAAAGTTGAAATGAAGGAAAAAATGTTAAGGGCAGCCAGAGAGAAAGGTCGGGTTACCATCAAAGGGAAGCCCATCAGACTAACAGCGGATCTCTCGGCAGAAACCCTACAAGCCAGAAGAGAGTGGGGGCCAATATTCAACATTCTTAAAGAAAAGAATTTTCAACCCAGAATTTCATATCCTGCCAAACTAAGCTTCATAAGTGAAGGAGAAATAAAATACTTTACAGACAAGCAAATGCTGAGAGATTTTGTCACCACCAGGCCTGCCCTAAAAGAGCTCCTGAAGGAAGCGCTAAACATGGAAAGGCACAACCGGTACCAGCCACTGCAAAATCATACCGAAATGTAAAGAACATCGAGACTAGGAAGAGACTGCATCAACTAACGAGCAAAATATCCAGCTAACATCATAATGACAGGATCAAATTCACACATAACAATATTAACTTTAAATGTAAATGGACTAAATGCTCCAATTAAAAGACACAGACTGGCAAACTGGATAAAGACTCAAGACCCATCAGTGTGCTGTATTCAGGAAACCCATCTCACGTGCAGAGACACACATAGGCTCAAAATAAAAGGATGGAGGAAGATCTACCAAGCAAATGGAAAACAAAAAAAGGCAGGGGTTGCAATCCTAGTCTCTGATAAAACAGACTTTAAACCAACGAAGATCAAAAGAGACAAAGAAGGCCATTACATAATGGTAAAGGGATTAATTCAACAAGAAGAGCTAACTATCCTAAATATATATGCACCCAATACAGGAGCACCCAGATTCATAAAGCAAGTCCTGAGTGACCTACAAAGAGACTTAGACTCCCACACATTAATAATGGGAGACTTTAACACCCCACTATCAACATTAGACAGATCAACGAGACAGAAAGTCAACAAGGATACCCAGGAATTGAACTCAGCTCTGCACCAAGCGGACCTAATAGACATCTACAGAACTCTCCACCCCAAATCAACAGACTATACATTTTTTTCAGCACCACACCACACCTATTCCAAAATTGACCATATACTTGGAAGTAAAGCTCTCCTCAATAAATGTAAAAGAACAGAAATTGTAACAAACTGTCTCTCAGATCACAGTGCAATCAAGCTAGAACTCAGGATTAAGAATCTCACTCAAAACCGCTCAACTACGTGGAAACTGAACAACCTGCTCCTGAATGACTACTGGGTACATAACGAAATGAAGGCAGAAATAAAGATGTTCTTTGAAACCAACGAGAACCAAGACACAACATACCAGAATCTCTGGGATGCATTCAAAGCAGTGTGTAGAGGGAAATTTATAGCACTAAATGCCCACAAGAGAAAGCAGGAAAGATCCAAAATTGACACCCTAACATCACAATTAAAAGAACTAGAAAAGCAAGAGCAAACACATTCAAAAGCTAGCAGAAGGCAAGAAATAACTAAAATCAGAGCAGAACTGAAGGAAATAGAGACACAAAAAACCCTTCAAAAAATAAATGAATCCAGGAGCTGGTTTTTTGAAAGGATCAACAAAATTGATAGACCGCTAGCAAGATTAATAAAGAAAAAAAGAGAGAAGAATCAAATAGATGCAATAAAAAATGATAAAGGGGATATCACCACCGATCCCACAGAAATACAAACTACCATCAGAGAATATTACAAACACCTCTATGCAAATAAACTAGAAAATCTAGAAGAAATGGATAAATTCCTCGACACATACACCCTCCCAAGACTAAACCAGGAAGAAGTTGAATCTCTGAATAGACCAATAACAGGAGCTGAAATTGTGGCAATAATCAATAGCTTACCAACCAAAAAAAGTCCAGGTCCAGATGGATTCACAGCCGAATTCTACCAGAGGTACAAGGAGGAGCTGGTACCATTCCTTCTGAAACTATTCCAATCAATAGAAAAAGAGGGAATCCTCCCTAACTCATTTTATGAGGCCAGCATCATCCTGATACCAAAGCCTGGCAGAGACACAACAAAAAAAGAGAATTTTAGACCAATATCCTTGATGAACATTGATGCAAAAATCCTCAATAAAATACTGGCAAACAGAATCCAGCAGCACATCAAAAAGCTTATCCACCATGATCAAGTGGGCTTCATCCCTGGGATGCAAGGCTGGTTCAATATACGCAAATCAATAAATGTAATCCAGCATATAAACAGAACGAAAGACAAAAACCACATGATTATCTCAATAGATGCAGAAAAGGCCTTTGACAAAATTCAACAACCCTTCATGCTAAAAACTCTCAATAAATTAGGAATTGATGGGACGTATCTCAAAATAATAAGAGCTATTTATGACAAACCCACAGCCAATATCATATTGAATGGGCAAAAACTGGAAGCATTCCCTTTGAAAACTGGCACAAGACAGGGATGCCCTCTCTCACCACTTCTATTCAACATAGTGTTGGAAGTTCTGGCCAGGGCAATTAGGCAGGAGAAGGAAATCAAGGGTATTCAATTAGGAAAAGAGGAAATCAAATTGTCCCTGTTTGCAGATGACATGATAGTATATCTAGAAAACCCCATTGTCTCAGCCCAAAATCTCCTTAAGCTGATAAGCAACTTCAGCAAAGTCTCAGGATACAAAATCAACGTGCAAAAATCACAAGCATTCTTATACATCAATAACAGACAAACAGAGAGCCAAATCATGAGTGAACTCCCATTCACAATTGCTTCAAAGAGAATAAAATACCTAGGAATCCAACTTACAAGGGATGTGAAAGACCTCTTCAAGGAGAACTACAAACCACTGCTCAAGGAAATAAAAGAGGATACAAACAAATGGAAGAACATTCCATGCTCATGGGTAGGAAGAATCAATATCATGAAAATGGCCATCCTTCCCAAGGTAATTTACAGATTCAATGCCATCCCCATCAAGCTACCAATGACTTTCTTCTCAGAATTGGAAAAAACTACTTTAAAGTTCATATGGAACCAAAAAAGAGCCCGCATCGCCAAGTCAATCCTAAGCCAAAAGAACAAAGCTGGAGGCATCACACTACCTGACTTCAAACTATACTACAAGGCTACAGTAACCAAAACAGCATGGTACTGGTACCAAAACAGAGATATAGATCAATGGAACAGAACAGAGCCGTCAGAAATAATGCCACATATCTACAAGTATCTGATCTTTGACAAACCTGACAAAAACAAGAAATGGGGAAAGGATTCCCTATTTAATAAATGGTGCTGGGAAAACTGGCTAGCCATATGTAGAAAGCTGAAACTGGATCCCTTCCTTACACCTTATACAAAAATCAATTCAAGATGGATTAAAGACTTAAATGTTAGACCTAAAACCATAAAAACCCTAGAAGAAAACCTAGGCAATACCATTCAGGACATAGGCATGGGCAAGGACTTCATGTCTAAAACACCAAAAGCAATGGCAACAAAAGCCAAAATTGACAAATGGGATCTAATTAAACTCAAGAGCTTCTGCACAGCAAAAGAAACTACCATCAGAGTGAACAGGCAACCTACAAAATGGGAGAAAATTTTCACAACCTACTCATCTGACAAAGGGCTAATATCCAGAATCTACAATGAACTCCAACAAATTTACAAGAAAAAAACAAACAACCCCATCAAAAAGTGGGCGAAGGACATGAACAGACACTTCTCAAAAGAAGACATTTATGCAGCCAAAAAACACATGAAAAAATGCTCACCATCACTGGCCATCAGAGAAATGCAAATCAAAACCACAATGAGATACCATCTCACACCAGTTAGAATGGCAATCATTAAAAAGTCAGGAAACAACAGGTGCTGGAGAGGATGTGGAGAAATAGGAACACTTTTACACTGTTGGTGGGACTGTAAACTAGTTCAACCCTTGTGGAAGTCAGTGTGGCGATTCCTCAGGGATCTAGAACTAGAAATTCCATTTGACCCAGCCATCCCATTACTGGGTATATACCCAAAGGACTATAAATCATGCTGCTATAAAGACACATGCACACGTATGTTTATTGCGGCATTATTCACAATAGCAAAGACTTGGAACCAACCCAAATGTCCTACAATGATAGACTGGATTAAGAAAATGTGGCACATATACACCATGGAATACTATGCAGCCATAAAAAATGATGAGTTCACGTCCTTTGTAGGGACATGGATGAAATTGGAAATCATCATTCTCAGTAAACTATCGCAAGAACAAAAAACCAAACACCGCATATTCTCACTCATAGGTGGGAATTGAACAATGAGAACACATGGACACAGGAAGGGGAACATCACACTCTGGGGACTGTTGTGGGGTGGGGGGAGGGGGGAGGGATAGCATTGGGAGATATACCTAATGCTAGATGACGAGTTGGTGGGTGCAGCGCACCAGCATGGCACATGTATACATATGTAACTTACCTGCACATTGCGCACATGTACCATAAAACCTAAAGTATAATAATAATAATAATAATAATAATAAAAGAAAAAAAAAAAAGAAAAATCAAAAAAAAAATAAATAAATAAATAAAAAAAAATAAAAGGAAGTGACATGATAGAAAAAAAAAAAAAACAAATTAAAAAAAAAAAATAAAAAAAAAATAAAAAAATAAAAAAATAAACATATGTGGCAAAAAAAAAAAAAAAAAAAAAAAAAAAATAAATAAAATCAATATTTTAAAAACTTCACATTGACTGACTTGCTAAACCAGAAAATGAATTCAGCTTACAAACCTGAAAATACCAACTTGAGAGAGTTTCAGGATGGAAAATGAAATGTGTTCATTTGCATTGCATAGCAGCCCAGTACTATTAGAAGTAATAAAAAGCCCAAACCAAACATGTAAGGATGCAAAGAAACTCTGAAAATGATGTTTGAGAATTTCAAAGCATTAAAAAAAATAATTATTCCATGATGTGAGGGACAAGGGAGCAAGTAAATGCCAACGTGAGTTATCAGAATGTGAATACAGCTGTAAATAAAAGTAAACGTCTAGGTGGTGGCTATAACCTTCAACATGTCACAGTACTAGCCATTATATTTAAGTCTGTCCCATCTAAAGGTCCCATATACCTAAAGGAATCCCTGCTGGAATTCCTTCCCTCATGGGAACACACCAGTGATTATAGTAGACATTGTTGGTCCCCTGCCAAAATTCCCTTTGTTAGGCCAGTGCACCCCAGCCTTACCTGATGTGCATGTTGACTGGTCACAGCTTAACCTTTTCCTTCTCTAGAGAATTGCCCTTGGCTGATGGGAATGGCCTCTCTACCTCTATGGGAGCCTACAGCCAATGGCTGCCTTATATGGGTGTACAAAGTCCTGGCTCCCTTGGCTTAGAGTGGGAGAGCTCTGTGCTGCTATTCCTACTCCTGAGCTTCAGTGGGATAAGGCTGAAACTAGATTTCAGCTAATACTACATTTCTGTGTACCTTCCTCTGCAGCCTAGCCTGCTTCACTCACTTCCTTACAGGTTTCTCCTAAGAGCCTCACTCAGTTGATTGCTCCCCAGGAATCTCCATCTCAGACTCTGCTTCTAAAGAATTTGGAGACATTGATCAATGTTAGGCCTCATGATCATTGTAAGGCTTAAAACTTCATGTGTTGCCTTGACATATTTGAGCCTCACATGGCTCCAAAAGCCTACTGGTGAGTTAACCTGGTTCCCTTGATATGCCTGCCACCCAGCTGGTTCTCTTATCAGCTGGACCAGCTACACTGCACCTAGTCCTCAACCTAGTGGGTTTTATTTCCCTAACAGCCTGTGAAATTATTCAAAGAATCCAATCACATCCTCCCCTGGGAACCAGGGCACACCTCATCCTCCTATTACTGAAAAATATGCTTCCCAGTGCTTCTGCTGTGTCACTCTGCTCCCTAGTGCAACCCCAATGTGGCCCTGCATGGCGTGCAGTGTCCTTCTCCCAGGCTGTGAGTATATGTGACTAATAAACTGCTGCTAATCTCATCTGTCCAATGCTGAGTAGAGTGTGTTCAGCCATCTCATCCTGTTTCACGTGGGGAATATCTCCCTTACCAGTGGGGCAAAGAGGAGGTGACCGGAAAAATCAAATAATAGAAATTAATAGGAAAATCATTGTGTTTTGACCAAAGTCAGGCAGCTTTTCTGGAACACATCTATTTCATAAAGAAAGGGCAATCCGTAATGCCCAATAAGATTAAAGTAGGTTCAACAGAGTCTGCTAGCCACGTGCATTAGTCTGTTTTGTGTTGCTATAACAGAGTACCTTAGTAATTTTTTGTTTGTTTGCTTTTTGAGACAGAGTCTCGCTCTGTCACCCAGGCTGGAGTGCAGTGGCGCAATCTTGGCTCACTGCAACCTCTGCCTCCGGGATTCAAGTGATTCTCCTGCCTCAGCCTCTTGATTAGCTGGGACTACAGGCGTGTGCCAACACACCTGGCTAATTTTTGTATTTTTAGTAGAGATGGGGTTTCACCATGTTGGCCAGGCTGGTCTTAAACTCCTGACCTCCAGTGATCCACCCATCTCAGCTTCCCAAAATGCTGGGATTACAGGCATGAACCACTGCACCCGCCTGACTAGGTAATTTATAAAGGAAAGACATTTATGTCTTATAGTTCTGGAGGCTGGGAAGTCCAAGGATGAGGGGCCTGCACCTGGTGAGGACCTTCTTGCTGTGTCATCCCATGGCAGAAGAAGCAAGGGCAAGGGAGCATGCACATGAGAGAGACTGGAAGGTGGTCAAGCATCCTTTTTATCAGGAGCCCAGTTCTGCAATAGCTAACTCACGCCCATGATAATGGCATTAATCCATTCATAAAGACAGAGCCCCAATGACCTAATCATCTCTTAAAGGTCCCATCAGTGCAACTCTGTTGCACTGTGGACTAAGTTTCTAACGCATGAACTTTGGGGACATATTCAAACCATAGCATTCCACACCTTCCCCCAAAAATTCATGTCCTCCTCACATGCAAAATATATTCATTCCATCCCAATAGTCCCAGAGTCTTAACTTGGTCCAGCACCAACTCAAAAGTCCAAAGTTCAGAGTCTCATCTACATCAGATATGAGTAAGACTCAAACTACAATTCATCCTGAGGCAAATTCCCTCCAGCTGTGAGTCTGTGAAATCAAAACAAGTTATCTACTTCTGAAATACAATGATAGGACAGGCATAGGATAGACATTCCTGTTCCAAAAGGGAGAAACAGGCAAGAAGAAAGGGGTACCTGGTCCCAGTTAAGTCCAACACACAAAAGGGAAAACAACATTAAGACTTAATGACGGAGAATGATCTCCTTTGACTCCATGTCTCAAATCCTAGGCACAATGGGACAGACGTGGGGCCTCCAGTGCCTGAGGCAGCCCTGCTGTCTGTGTGTGAGCTAACAGGAAGTGGGCTGAAGTCATCCTTTTTCTCAGGAACCCACTTCTGAAATAACTAATCCATTCTTATGATAATGGCATTAATCCATTCATGAAGGCAGAGCTCTCTCAAGACCTCATCACCTCTTAAAGGTCCCAACTCTGTTGCATTAAGGACTAAGTTTCCAACACATGAACACTGGGGGGCACGTTCAAACCACAGTACCATGTGGCCAGGCACAAGGGGCTTTCTATCTCAAGTTCTATGGTTCTCTCCAAAGAGATTGAAGCAGGCCCATATGAAGTTGTATGAATCAGCCTACAAGAAATAAAATGTACACACCCCCCTCTCTTACATGGGCAGCTCTGATGTTTCCACTTTGGTGAGAACAATTCACTTTACTAAATTCAATTTACTAAATTCAGATGACTGTGAAGGCATGCAGAAAAGTGGGCATATTTCATACTGCCTCTGCCACCCACCTACTCACTCATCCCAATTTAAAATCTCTGATGTTTCATTTGAGAGAATAGATGATGGAGGCAATCTGAATGAAATTCATACTGGCACATTTAGTTTAAACACTTGTAGCAAAAGACTAATGGGAAGATTCCCAAGCTGCTGCCAGATTTTTTCTTAGTCTTGTTCCATCTCAGAGGTGATTCACTCAGGAACTTGATGACTCCCTTTTAAAGCAACACAACAGGACTATTAGCACTTAATTGCATTAACAGCCTGTGTTTTCTACCATAACCAATAGTCTTGATTTAGGGATGATGCAAGCCAGGGTAGCTTGGACAGTAGTTCTATTTCTATCTCTTATCAGATGGGAGTTCCCTCAGGTCAGAGACTATTTTCTCCCTGGAAGAAGCAGTGAGAAATTCTGACTTAGGTAATTTTTTTTAGGCAGATGGTGGGGCTGATATATATAGAGGCTCCAAAAATATCATTCTGTTAATTACACTGTCAAGATCTTGATTACAGCAGCCTGTTTTACTAGGGCCAGGGCTATTTTACATTCACACTGAGATTCTTCTAATGTAGGTGGGCAATGTAGCTAGAGAATGAAATCACTTGGTTGGTTCTAGTTACCTAGAATTTGGGGGGATGAGTAAGTTGCTATTATTGGAACTGAAAATTAATGGTGATCTAACAAATTATGTAAGAATATAGACTATAGTATATATATATATATAGAGAGAGAGAGATCAATATATATATTCACATAGATAAATAGGTAATTAGATAGGGATGAATAGATACAGGGAGGTAGACAGATTGAGAAATCTCTCAGTTCTGCCTTTGCACAGTAGTGCTGGGTAATAAAAATGACTGTGAAAGCTGAAACCACACTAAGCAATCTTAATCAGTTGGAAAAATTAGGATCATTACATGACCTTTTAAATTTTTTATCAAAATGTTAAAAACTGTCTTACTGTCAATTATATATGCATAGGGAGATGAAAAATAGAGCAAATGTTTGTTTAGTAATCTCTAATTTAAAACATTAGAAGGATTGAGGATTAAAGTGAAGAGCAGTTTGAACAGACCTTTTTGTCTTCTCCTCATCTAACTTATAATATAGAACAAGCATTTTTTTTTAATGCTTTGACAAATTGTCATCATCCTTTGTAAGTCTGGATCAGCTAGCAACATTTTATCCTTTGCACTTTCAATGATGTGAGCTATCTTTGAGAGTTTCTTTAATGTGAAGTTTTCACAAGTGTCACCTCCTCTGGGGCATCTTCATCCTTCGTCACAGCTACAGTCTTCACTTACAGGTTATAAGTTTACCTTCCCTAAGTTCTTCTGGTTGCTATCTTGAACAGTATCATTGTGAACATTTCCAAGGGCAGCTATTTCTGCTCTCATTCCATTTATGTTTGATGCAAATTTCATTTCCAGCATTACCACTTTTTGTACCTTTGCTGCACTGTCATGTTTCTGGGACAACTCCCTCTTTCTAGGATCTATTCTTGTGAAGTGTCATATGGATTTGTCACTGGGAGACAGGGAGGAAAGGTAGTTATCTCCTTTACTGTCTGTGTGTGAACTGATTAACAGAGGTGCCATGGCCTATCACTCATAGACTTTGAAAGAAGCGATGTGATTGGTCACCAGTCAGGATGTACATCTGCTAATTACATGGTGGGATTTGTGAACTGAAGACTTAGCAATGAGGTCTGTACTTATGAAATTACTCACAGTTAATATGCCTTGGTAGCAGAAATTTGAACCGTTTTGTTGAGAGACTGGCATATCTAATTAAATAATGATAACTGAAATTCATGGAGATGTGTGTGTGTGTGTGTGTGTGTGTGTGTGTGTGTGGGTATATAGAAATTGCCTTCCCCTAATCTGCCCTATGAAATATGATTTCAGTCTCTGTAGGACTATTCTTTGAACTTTTATAGTACAAAATTAGGAAGGAAGAGAAGGGAGGAGGATTACTATGTGGAAGATAAAAGAAGGAACCTAACCAGAGAGGTTCAGTTGATTGACATAGTCAAGAATGGAAGGACAGAAAGGAGAGAATCTCTTCTTGTTTTTCTTCTTTTAGAGTCATGAGAAGAACGGAAGCAGTTGAAGATATAGGATGAATACGGACAGGAGAGATGAGAAGATCTTGTAAGTGTCGCCCGGCCTGGGTATACAAATTTCCCTTATTTTCATAATTTTAAAGGATTTGAATTATCTTGGTATGTCTCTTAGCTCTGAAGCTGTGCTTTTGGTCTGCGATACTGCTCTAGATGGGATTGTTGGAGGCATTACTCATAAGGACAGATGTTTCCTGGGCCCCTTTATTAGCTCAGCTTAGTGGAAAGTGCTGGACTTTGGAGTTAGAAAGAGAAGCTCAAATTCTAAATCTACCACATACTAGAGGAGAGATCTTAGAAAAGTTACTCAAATACTACAAGTTTACCTCATTGGATTTGGATTATTTGAAGCATATTGCCCATAATAAGTATGAATTACCAACTTCCTTTTCTCCAGTAACACCATGGGGAGGCACAACTACATAAACGTTCCCATTTGAAAGAATACGAAATGGAAATGAATAAAGCTGATACCTGAACTTGCATCTCAGAGCTCCCAACTGGGCTTTTGTTTTGCTGTGTTGTGTTTTTGCATATTTAATCTACAAGAAATAGTTTGCAAACCGAGATAACAAGGGAAAGCAAAGGGAACGCCTGATGAACTGAGCACAAAATATAACTCAACAATTCTGCTGTGTCCCTGTTTATTATTGTTTTTCTAAGTAGCAAGAGAGCCAGAACTTAGCTTGTTTTTCTCTTATCTGAAACGTAATGATAACTGTAAAAGGATTAGATGAACTAAGAAACAAAGATTGGGAAAAATGTGTTTGGGGCATGACGCGTTTTACAATTCACAGGAGTTAGTATTTATGGGTCATCTTGGGCCAAATAGGGGCTTGCAAGGAGTTAAAAGATTTGAGGTTGGCTGGGCGTGGTGGCTCACGCCTGTAATCCCAGGACTTTGGGAGGCTGACGTGGCCAGATCACCTGGGGTCAGGAGTTCGAGACCAGCCTGGCCAACAGAGCAAAACCCCATCTCTACTAAAACTACAAAAATTAGCTGGGTGTGGTGGCATGCGCCTGTAATTTCAGCTACTCGGGAGGCTGAGGTAGGAGAATTGCTTGAATCCGGAGGCAGAGGCTGCAGTGAGCCAACATCGCGCCACTGCACTCCAGCCTGGGAGACAGAGCGAGACTCCATCTCAAAGAAAAAAAAAAAAGATTTGAGGCTAATATGGTCATGGGAAACGCTTTACATTGATGTGAATGACCCATCTACAGGCGACAGTGCTCACAGAGGGAAGCAGATCTTCCATAATTGATAGCCAGGTGCAGTGGCACACACCTGTAGTCCCAGTTACTTGGGAAGCTGAGGCAGGAGGATTGCTTGAGTCCAGGAGTTCCAGCCTGGGCAACATAGTGAGACCCCGTCTATTTAAAAAAAATCTTCCATAATCAAGTTCTAGTCAAGGTGTCAGGTCTGCTTGTCACTTTTCTCCAGGATGAACTCTCGCTTCACTTTAGATCAGTCTCTGGTCTTCCCCCCACTCCCCCAAAAAGCTGTACTAACACAGGCTTTCCTTCTTTCTCCTCTCTTGGAGTGCAGGGAAATTTCTCCATTCACTCAAATCCCTGTCATTTCTCAAAAGCCATTCTTCAAGTCTCCTGACTATCTCATGAAGAAAAATAATGTTAATATTAAATTTTCCTCCTGTGTAGTGTTGAGGAGGTTTTAGGATTTGCACTAAATGGAATTTTAAAAAGGAAGTTGTTGTTTCATATTTTTTGAGTTCATATAAATGCCGCTTCTAAAAATTTGAAATTAAATTAAATATAATCTGTACAACCTTGTCACAGAGTGACTGTGATAAATTTACAAAATCAAAATATAACAATATAGGAAAAGACAAAGAACATCAATTTAAGATAAATTACAGCTAGATATATATAGGATCACATTTGATGTCTTTACAAATACCAAGCGAATTCATGATATTTGTGATAATATAAGAAAGGCATCGTATTAAGGATTTGCCATTCATTATAACATTTTGCTAAAAACCATTCATATATCTGCACACCAGGATTCAGTATTAAATATTTATTCAAAAAAATATAGTTTGGATTTGTTCCCTTAAACTTGATCTATGGTAATCTTCTGAGAAATGTGAAAATGAAGGCAATAAAAGACATTCTTGCTTCTCATAATTATCCATGATCATTATTGCTCTTACAGATTCTCTGCATAATACCCTTAAGGAGACCTCTGGAACGATAATCTGAAATTACATCATAAGAACAATCATATGCTAAAAACAGGAAGAGCTTTATATGCACATTTATTGCTGTTCCATGAGAATGTCTAATAATATGTCTGCTAATAATTTGGGATAAGCAAAAGGCATGAGACAAATTATAGGTGAGAAAGAGTAACTTTTGGAAGATTTTTTAATTTCATGAATAATGGTAATGATTTTAAACATATCTTGTGATTGAAGAGATGAGAGAAAAGTACCTTCAAGAATTAAGACCATCAGCTTGGTAGATGCAGGGTTGCATGTGTTGGCCAGCCTCCCTTTGCCCCTTCAGATCCAGTCTCTACCTTTCCCATCCTTCTCTGTACCCTGGAAGACTCACCTTAAGAGTACATCCATGGGGTTTCTTGCCTCTGGCTTCCAGCCAGCTTCAGCCCATAGAAGACACTAGCAGGGGGTCAGTGGGCAGGGGTTGGCAGGGGCTGCATTTCTCTTCCAAAGACCACAGCTGGTAGTGGGTGGCACTTTTCTACAGCTACAAGCCTCCCTAGTCTCAGGTAACTGCTGCTTCTCCTTGCCCTTTCTGGTCAAGGGATGGTAGTGGCCTCTTACTACTGTTGGCCCTGGAGTTCTTCTCTATCTCTTATTGGTTTGCCAAACCTCGGCTATACCTTATAAATTATTCCTGCATTAAATCCTTTCCAATGATCCCTTTCGACCTTCTCATCCATCTCCTGCCAGGATCCTGAAATATGTGCTATACCTCCAAGTCCACTCAGAACCTTAACCAAGTGAGAGCATTTTTCATCACAATCAGCTCCTTCTCTTGTTCTACAGTAAATGTTTGCTTTTGCTTCCCTTGTATCCATTCATTCTTTTTCTTGCACAGCACCTGATTTTTTCCATTAGAGAACCACCCCTCCTCATCTTCACTGAAAATGACTTAGGTGAGGCTGATTTCAGCACTAAGACTGAACAAATTATCCAAGTCAACCCAATTAGACTTATAATCTCAGGACTTGCATTGAAACAATTGGGGCAAAGAGGCCTTTCTTCACTGAGACAACCAGGAGCAAAGAAAACATAAGCCTGGAACCGTCAGGCCAACTAGAGAGGAAGCCTGGTAATAAACTAATGAAAGGACAGGGAAAGAAAGAGATGGAGACTTAGACCTAATACATTATTTAAGTCCCTGGATCCCACCATGCCTGAAGCTTATCTTTGGACATTGCAGTTATCAGAACCCGGGCATGCTCATTTTGCTCAAGCTAAATTGAGTTGAGTTTTCTGCCACTTGTAATTGAAAGATCCTTGACTATCAGGCCTTTTCCTAATAAAAACACATGCATTTGGAGAGAGTAGAAAGTGGGGAGTGATAGAGATGTGACTTTCAAAATTATATCAGCCATCCAGATTTATGGTCTTGTTTTCTTCAGGAACCCTAACACATAAACTCATGAAAGGCTACCGGTGGTTTGTGTTTATTATGAATTTGGATGCTCCTACCACCAGCATTGTCCCTTTCATTCTTTGAAATCTTTGAGAGATAGGACAATACCAAGCCCAACAACCCATTTGGTGTTAAATTTTTAGGCTAAGACCCATGCATGATCTGCTGCAAACAAAGAACAATGGTGGAAAACAGCTAAATGGTGTGTTCGAGTATTATTTCGAGTGCCATTTGACTGGGCCCTCTCAGATGACCGGGTTCTTTGGCAGGAAAGGTGTTATTGTGACATTCACTATTCCCATTTACTGTCTATTAGAAAGTGAGTCACTGGGAGGTCAGATTATTCCCAAAGTCCAGTGTTCCTGAGCACTCAAGGTCAACTTCAAGGGACAGCAATCATGTGTAAGGACAATGGCAAAGGCTCAATCCTTTGAAATAGAGAGAAAGAGTAACTCCCAAGAGATGGCCACAAAGTGAGTTTTACTATCTTTAACATATCACATAAGTTGGGAAAAAAAAAATCAGGGACTGTGTTAATATGACTCAAAGTCTTTTCCACAGCAGCTGTCCTCTCTGAGACAGAGGCTAAGTCTTTATTATCTTTTCACTCCCTTCCCCACTCCTGCTTAGCACTGTGCCTCATAAAAGTAGGTGCTCTTTAATGATGACATTAAAGAGTTGCTGGCTGAAGAGCATAAATAAAATATAAGGTAACATAAGAAAAGAGCCAGCATATAGTAATTGCTCAAGTAATTCTTGCTGTTATTTGTAAATGTATAATTGAATCATCTCAAAAGTGTCTGTGTTATTAACAAACAGGCTCATCAAAACCCACACAAACCCTTTTTAAACAGTAATTTTGACTTCCTTGCCTCCCAAAGCAACAGCTCTGTTCTGAGTTTGAGTTATTTTCCCTTCCCTTCATACATAGATATTAAAATCAAACTATTCCTCAACTCACTCAGTCATCCACCCAACAACCTGGACCCCATGCAATTTGCCACGTTTGACTAAGTGCACGTAATCAAAGTTGATTAAGACAAAACCCCTGTGTAATGTAAAGGCCTGTAGCTAGCTGGAGAGGAATGAGAAATCCACACAGACTGTGAATGAGAGAATCAGCCTATGGAATGAGATCACTTTAGTGGTTATGAACGCTGGGGAATCTCGGGGAGGATGACTATTACAGAGGAAGGTATTTTCCTTACCTTTTCTGCAAGCCAGCCAAGATGCCTAATTTCTCGGCTCCCAGCAATGCCTGTTTTCCCCAGCTGCTCTCTGACCTCAGCAATCACTCGGGTCAGAAGATCATTAACGTTGGAATGGATGGCACTGAACCATGCCTGGGCGGTGGCTGAGTCCTTGCTCCTTAGGATCACCGTGTGCTTAGCATCTGGAGAGTGGATTTCAAGCTGCCTAGAGGAGCACAGAGAGAAAGGTTAGAACCTGGCAGGTCCTGCTTCATCAAGATCTGGGTCACAAAGGTGAATTAATTCTTTACTCCTACTTTTAGACTTTGTCAGTTTCTCACGGGATGCCTTAATGGTCCTGCCGTCCATTCATTCACTCATTAATTCATCCACGCATATTTACTGGGTGCCCAAGTACTGGTCTACATACTGGGAACACAGCTGTGCAACCACCAAATCACCTAAATTAAGGTTATCTGATTTTCTTGTTATTCAGCTGATTTGCTGATTAGTAGTATCATATTGAGACTTCCAAACTGTGATTTGATACTAATTTGCCTTACTTCTTAATTCACAGAGGATTTTAATAATATACTCACATCCTTGCTGCTGCTGGCAGGAAATAGATTGAAATATATCTAGCCACATGCTTAATCCTGCTGCTCAGTGTTAATCAATTGAGAATATATTAGAATCGAAGATGACCAAACTTTGCATCTTTTAGGAATTTTGTCTGCAGCACATTTAGCTTCCACTTAATCCTCAGACCCGTGGTGTAAAGGCGTGAATTGGCCTAGGAAGGGGTACAATGGGGAGAGAGATGCACTTAAAAGTATTCTATTTAAAGTCCAGGCCCACCACGCTGGCTCACGCCTGTAATCCCAGCACTTTGGAAGGCTGAGGTGGGCAGATCATCTGAGGTCAGGAGTTCAAGACCAGCCTGGCCAACATGGTGAAACCCCATCTCTACAAAAATACAGAAATTAGCCGGGCATGATGGTGGGTGCCTGTAACCCCAGCTACTTGGGAGGCTGAGACTGGAGAATTGCTTGAACCCGAGAGGCAGAGGTTGAAGTGAGCTGAGATCAAGCCATTGCACTCCAGCCTGGGTGACAGAGTAAGACTCGGTCTCAAATAAAATAAAATAAAAATAAAAGTCCAACACCAAACCTTATGCCAGAACCGTAATTGGATTACTGGAGAAACAGAGTGAGAGATCTGTATACTGTAATTGTGGTAAAAGAAGGAAATTCTCAACAGATACTTTATGTCATTAACTTTTTATTTTGAAGTAATTATAGATTAGCATGGAGTTGCACAAATAGTACAAAGAAGTCTGGGATGCCCTTTACCAGTTTCCCCCAATGGTTATATTTTACCTCCTATAGTACAGTATCAAAACTAGGAAGCTGACATGGGTACAATGTGAATGTATAGTTCTATGCCATTTTTTTCATGTGTAGATTTGTATAAACCCCACTGCAATCACAATGCAGAACTACTCCATCACTACAAAGCAGAGATCTTTAATCTCCCCTGCAACTACCCCTTTTTAGTCATGTGTCCCCCACCCCCACCACTATCCCAAATCCCTAGGCAACAACTAACCTGTTCTCCGTATCTGTAAATTTTAGACAGATACTTTTTAATTGCATAAAGAAAAAAAAACCCAGTATTCATTCATGTATATATGCAATAAATATCATTTATTCATTCATGTTTACATTAGAAAGATACAGGGATTCGGAAATTCAAAGCTGAATAGAATTATCCATTTATTAACTTCCTTTCATCTCTTAATAATCATGATATTATTCACTGAGAATCTACTATGTGCCAGGCAAACTTTTAAATCATTTTATATTATTACATATAATGCTTCTAATAGCCCTATGACTGATATTATTAACCCCCCTTAACAGAAGAAAAAATTGAACTTTGGAGAGAGAGAGAGGAAGAAGCAATTTACCGAAGGCCACATCGTTGGTGATGCTGGGATTCAAACCCATGTTAAACAGGTTCAAAAGCCTGTGAATTTAAATGCTATACCACGATGCCTCTCCTTGAGATTGGACAATGTCCTATGGGGGGCACTCACTGTCTTCTGCAGTGATGTGAAGTGTAGTATTCATCATCAACAACTATGCCCAATAATGTTCCATCTAGCTCCTGAGTTTCAAAGTAACAATTTTGCAGATGGCCTGAGAGTTAGAAGACCCAATGCAACTTGGCCTCGTTAACATTTGAAACCAACCTTTTACAGTGACTAAACCGTTTTACCACAAGCGTTAAGTTGTAGAAGAGAGATGATTTGGAAAGTGGGATGCCACTAGGGGAACTTTAGCCATAATTAGTATTCTTTTTTTTTTTATTTTTTTGAGACGGAGTCTCGCTCTGTCGCCCAGGCTGGAGTGCAGTGGCGTGACCTTGGCTCACTGCAAGCTCTGCCTCCCAGGTTCACGCCATTCTCCTGCCTCCGCCTCCCGAGTAGCTGGGACCACAGGAGCCTGCCACCATGCCCAGCTAATTTTTTTGGTATTTTTAGTAGAGATGGGGTTTCACCGTGTTGGCCAGGAAGTATTCTTTTTAAGGAATTTGCAAAGCCAGTCTCCCCAATAAGATACAAAAATTTTATGTGATGGAACAGGGAATTCTTTAGGTGACAACTGTCCTCACACAGAAGAAAAAAAATCTCATGCCTCTTAGGCACTTTTCAAAAAAAATGGGTAATAAATGTAAGGTGAGAGTTTCCATTCTCTGCCTAAGTTCTCAGTCTTCAGTAAAGTTGCAGAGCAGAATACAAACTAGCATTCTCAAGAGCATTAATGAGAGCTCAACTTGTTTTTCTTCCATTTCTTCAAAACTTTATTTTTAATTGACAATGATGGTTATTAACTGGCTTTTCAAGTTATTCTGCCAATATTCATTATTCTAGGAATTTAAAACATACAAATACTTCATTTACAATATTTTCTTTTGAAGGCCTTCTTAAAAATTTTGACAAGGGTAACTTTATTAAAGCAAAGAACTGAAGATAATTTTAAAGAACTCTACCTCCACCATCTTTCCTAACTTCTATATTCATTGAGAAATTATGCAAGATTAAGTTTACTTTTTTCCAGCACTGCTGTTTTGGCTTGTCTTGGTAGTTTCATCTTCATTTCTGATTCTGGTTCTAGAACTTCATGGTCACTTTCAGAGTCAGCCTCAGCAATCTGATGTCTTCTCTTCATCGTAGCTGAAGCTATCACTTTTCTCTGTCCACTGTTAGTCTTTTGTTGAGTAGATTTTGATGCCAGGGTTGCTTTTACATCCCTAAGAAGAGTCATATGTACTTCCTTATTCTTTTCATCTTCATTTTGAAAAATAGTTGTAGTCTAGCTGGCATCCTGTGCTGCTTCAGGCTGGTCACCAAATTCTTTATTTCCTTTTTGCTAACCGAATCTTGACTTTCCCCAAAACTTTCAGACATGCCCTCTCCTTTACTTGCTCCAGAATCCCATTCAATAGAACCAGAAGATCTTTTTGAAGATGGCTATTGAGTTCTAAAGAACTCAAGGCTTTTATAGAGACCCGAATTTCTGGTGAGCGTGGACTTCTTAAGATCTCACTGCAAACTTTTATAGCCAAATTGTCATGTACTGTTAAGGCCTGATAATCTTAGGAATTCTTGGCCTGAGGATTTAATCTACTTGTTCTTGTCAAATCTATAAGTAACTCAACAACATTTCTGATATCAATTTCAGCTAAAGGAGAAGATGCAGGAGCATTGGCCAGTGTTTGCAGGCTTGGAAGAGAAACTTCTTCAAAGCATTCTGATTAGTCCTGCTTGCATAAGCAAACATGGGGGAGAACATGCCTAGGCAATGTCAAAGTCAAACATCCTCTTCAGTCACAGGATTCTACCATAACAAAATAAGATGGGAAAAAGTCTGCTGCTGACCAAAAGCCCAGAGAACATCAGCTTGGCTAGTCCTTCTGTGGCTCCTGTCCTAAGTGTAGATACCTCACTACCTAAGAAATCAGAAAGGAGTTTCAGAACATTCTTCGCTGTAAGGGCCTTTTCAACTTTTTATGACTCTTGCTCATTAATCACTGTTTATCTTTGCACCTTCATATTAAAAGGCTTTGATTTTTTAGGTTTAAGTGGTTCAACCCCAAACATTATCAGCTAGTCAAAGATTCCCTTTAAAGCACTTATTTTTATTGTGACATCATCAATTTGCAAAACCTGCAATAATAACACAAAGTGTTATGTGCAAAATTCTGATTCTGTAGTCTGCAGCTCCCGAGCATAAAACAGCCAGATTTCTTACTATAGGGTAAACATTTATTATTTTAGGAAGAATAAAAAATTCAATGATCCCATTCATGGCTGCACTTATGCCTGTTGAAATGGAATCTGCTTCAACAGTTCACAGCATAAGATAAGACATTCTGTAATGTTTCTGCATCATTCTTCTGTACATGGACTTCTTTAATTTCAAGTTGCTCTGTCTCTTGCAAAAGGTTTTTTTGACATCTTCTAATGCTCTTATTTCTTCTTTTAATTTTGATGCCGAGTTAAAATCCTGTAAGATAACGTAATTTTCCAAAGCTTCTTTGGCTTCAATATGCTTAACTTTTATTTCAGCCATCTTGAGTCCTTCCTTTCTTGCATCAGCTGGGTCATCATTAACACCAACAGTAACAATGGGTGCCCCAATCTCTGAGATAAATTCTGTTCTCTTATTATCATCTAGAATAATGTGGAGCAGTCTTTCAACAAGAAAAGGAACCAGGGATACTGGGGTTGTGGGTAGAGTAAGAATCTCCTGTCAAATAACCATCTTTTTTTTTTTTTTGTGGGTTACCAGACGTCCCCTTTATCAATAAGAAAGGTTGGATTTTCATGGTTGGTGGATAGGCTGCCACAAATCTACCCCTTCCTACATCTTCAGTGTGGAAGAAGCTGAAAAACACAGTATTCTCCACTCTCCCACTATCCATCTCAGTGCCTCTCTGGAGACTTCATACATCTTGATGGGTTAAGGCATGACTATGCCACAGAAAGAGGAATGAGTATTTTATTTTTTTAATTTATTTTTTATTATTATACTTTAAGTTCTAGGGTACATGTGCACAACATGCAGGTTTGTTACATATGTATACATATGCCATATTGGTGTGCTACACCCATTAACTCATCATTTACATTAGGTATATCTCCTAATGCTATCCCCTCCCCCATCCTCTCACCCCATGACAGGTCCCAGTGTGTGATGTTCCCCTTCCTGTGTCCAAGTGTTCTTATCGTTCAATTCCCACCAATGAGTGAGAACATGCGGTGTTTGGTTTTTTGTCCTTGCGATAGTTTGCTGAGAATGATGGTTTCCACTTCATCCATGTCCCTACAAAGGACATGAACTCATCTTTTTTATGGCTGCATAGTATTCCATGGTGTATATGTGCCACATTTTCTTTATCCAGTCTGTCATTGATGGACATTTGGGTTGGTTCCAAGTCTTTGCTATTGTGAATAGTGCTGCAATAAACACACGTGTCCATGTGTCTTTATAGCAGCACGATTTATAATCCTTTGGGTATATACCCAGTAATGGGATGGATTTCTAGTTCTACATCCTTGAGGAATCACCACACTGTCTTCCACAATGGTTGAACTAGTTTACAGTCCTACCAACAGTGTAAAAGTGTTCCTATTTCTCCACATCCTCTCCAGCACCTGTTGTTTCCTGACTTTTTAATGATTGCCATTCTAACTCGTGTGAGATGGTATCTCTGTGGTTTTGATTTGCATTTCTCTGATGACCAGCGATGATGAGCATTTTTTCATGTGTCTGTTGGCTGCATAAATGTCTTCTTTTGAGAAATGTCTGTTCATATCCTTTGCTCACTTTTTGATGGGGTTGTTTTTTTCTTGTAAATTTGTTTAAGTTCTTTGTAGACTCTGGATATTAGCCCTTTGTCAGATGAGTAGATTGTAAAAACTTTCTCCCATTCTGTAGGTTACCTGTTCACTCTGATGGTAGTTTCTTTTGCTGTGCAGAAGCTCTTTAATTTAATTAGATCCCATTTGTCAGTTTTGGCTTTTGTTGCCATTGCTTTTGGTGTTTTAGACATGAAGTCCTTGCCCATGCCTATGTCCTGAATGGTATTACCTAGGTTTTCTTCTAGGGTTTTTATGGTTTTAGGTCTAAGATTTAAGTCTTTAATCCATCTTGAATTAATTTTTGTATAAGGTGTAAGGAAGGGATCTAGTTTCAGCTTTCTAAATGTGGCTAGCCAGTTTTCCCAGCACCATTTATTAAATAGGGAATCCTTTCCCCATTTCTTGTTTTTGTCAGGTTTGTCAAAGATCAGATGGTTGTAGATGTGTGGTATTATTTCTGAGAGCTCTGTTCTGTTCCATTGGTCTATATCTCTGTTTTGGTACCAGTACCATGCTGTTTTGGTTACTGTAGCCTTGTAGTACAGTTTGAAGTCAGGTAGTGTGATGCCTTCAGCTTTGTTCTTTTGACTTAGGATTGACTTGGCAATGTGGGCTCTTTTTTGGTTCCATATGAACTTTAAAGTAGTTTTTTTCAATTCTGTGAAGAAAGTCATTGGTAGCTTGATGGGGATGGCATTGAATCTATAAATTACCTTGGGCAGTATGGCCATTTTCACAATATTGATTCTTCCTATCCATGAGCATGGAATGTTCTTCCATTTGTTTGTATCCTCTTTTATTTTGTTGAGCAGTGGTTTGTAGTTCTCCTTGAAGAGGTCCTTCACATCCCTTGTAAGTTGGATTCCTAGGTATTTTATTCTCTTTGAAGCAATTGTGAATGGGAGTTCACTCAGGATTTGGCTCTCTGTTTGTCTGTTATTGGTGTAGAAGAATGCTTGTGATTTTTGCACATTGATTTTGTATCCTGAGACTTTGCTGAAGTTGCTTACCAGCTTAAGGAGATTTTGGGCTGAGATGATGGGGTTTTCTAAATATATAATCATGTCATCTGCAAACAAGGACAATTTGACTTCCTCTTTTCCTAATTGAATACCCTTTATTTCCTTCTCCTGCCTGAAGGCCCTGGCCAGAACTTCCAACACTATGTTGAATAGGAGTGGTGAGAGAGGGCATCCCTGTCTTGTGCCAGTTCTCAAAGGGAATGCTTCCAGTTTTTGCCCATTCAGTATGATATTGGCTGCGGGTTTTTCATAAATAGCTCTTATTATTTTGAGATATGTCCCATCAATACCTAATTATTGAGAGTTTTTAGCATGAAGGGCTGTTGAATTTTGCCAAAGGCCTTTTCTGCATCTATTGAGATAACCATGTGGTTTTTGTCTTTGGTTCTGTTTATATGCTAGATTACATTTACTGATTTGCGTATGTTGAACCAACCTTGCATCCCAGGGATGAAGCCAACTTGATCATGGTGGATAAGCTTTTTGATGTGCTGCTGGATTCGGTTTGCCAGTATTTTATTGAGGATTTTTGCATCGATGTTCATCAGGGATATTGGTCTAAAATTCTCTTTTTTTGTTGTCTCTGCCAGGCTTTGGTATCAGGATGATGCTGGCCTCATAAAATGAGATAGGGAGGATTCCCTCTTTTTCTATTGATTGGAATAGTTTCAGAAGGAATGGTACCAGCTCCTCCTTGTACCTCTGGTAGAATTTGGCTGTGAATCCATCTGGTCCTGGACTTTTTTTGGTTGGTAGGCCAAATAGCCAGTATTTTTTTTTCCTCTTTCTTCATTCATAGCCAAAGATTTAATAATTAGAATCAATTGGCAATCAAAAAAAACCTCATGACTTTTAGGTTTTTTTCAAAGAAATGGGTAATAAATCTGGGGTGAGTTCATTGTCTCCCAAAGTTCTCACTGTTCAGTAAAGTTGCATAGCAGAACACAACGTAGGATTCTCAAAAGCATTAATCTCAGCTTGCTTTTCTTTCTTTTCTTTAAAACTTTATTTTTAATCAACAATGGTGGTTATCAACTGGCTTTCAAGTTATTCTATCAATATCTATTATTCTAGGAATTTAAAGCATGCAAATACGTCATTTACAATATTTTGTTTTGAAGGCTGGCATTTGTTTTCAAAGAAACGACATCTTGGGAAACAGCCACTCCACAGGTATCACACACACAAAAGTAATGCCAGCAAAAATGAAAGAAAGAAAAAGGAGTATTTTCTTTGTTGGGTTGCCAGCATGGCCCTAGGATAAAGCAGACTTGCAAACAGAGGTACAGGTTAGTGATGCAGAGGCCCATTTCTTCCAGGTTTTGACAGCGCTTATCATTATTATTAATTTTTAAGTAAACTTTTAAAGTATAACATACAGACGGAAAAGTGCACAAATTGTAGATGTCCACCTCAATTGTATTTTTGCAAAGAGAATATATGTGTGTGTGTCACCATCACTCAGATCAGGAATAGAATATTACAGTCATCCCAGAAATTCCTTCTGTATGCTCTTTCCAGTTCCTGTCCTCCAATATAATCACTATTCGAATTTCTAACACTATGGATTACTTTTGCCTGAGGCAAAAATGGATGAATTTTTGTTTGCTTTCATTTTTTGTTGTTACCTGAAGTGTAGGGAGGATCTAGGACAATTTCTGAGGCAAAGTTGAAATACCAGGTCCCATACTTTTTGGCGGTGATTCTCAAGGCATGGCCACAGACCAGCAGTATTTGCGTGCAAATTATAGGTTTCCCCCTCAGGCCTACTTAACTAGGAACTCTGGGGGTGAGGTCCAGCAATCATCCTTCAGGAAAATCTGACTCTAGTCAAGTTTGAGAAGGGCTGCGCCATAGGTTCCTTTAATAAAAGGACTGAGCTTAGTTGTTTGCCAGGCTTCCCAATGGCTGAGAGGGACATGGAATGGTGAACTGAGCTTCCCCTGTCAGTTTTCAGAGAAAGAATACAAAAGACACAGAGCAGAGAGGCCTGTTGCTTTTTATCACCAAAAAGAACAGCAAGGTTCTCAACCAAAAGTATTCTTCAGATATCCTTTAATAGCCTTCTTTTTAAAAAATCATTCAGTTAAATATAAATGGTTGGACCCTATCCCAGTCCTACTGAGTAAAAATCTCCAGAGATTGAAGCCTGGGCATATGCTTTAAATGTTCCACAAATTATATAGATTAAAGACCACTGCAGGCCTCTCTGAGGCTAAGCTGGAGCCCCTAAGGAGCTGCGCCTATTGGTAGTTGTCCCCAGAAGGGCAATACAACAGATGGCTCCTGGAGAGTATGTTAGTTATGGACTACTGACTAACAAATTCCTCCCAATTAAAATTTGGCTTAAAATTCCAGGCCAGCCATAGTGACTCATGCCTGTGATCCCAGCACTTTGGGAGGCTGAAGTGGGAGGATTTCTTGAGCTCAGGAGTTTGAGACCAGCCTGGGCAAGTAGGGAGGCCCCAACTCCACAAAAAATTTAAAAATTAGAAAGGCATGATGGTGCATACCTGTAGTCCCAGCTACTCAGGAGGCTGAGGTGGGAAGATTGCTTGGGGCCAGGAGGTCAAGTCTGCAGTAAAAGCCATGATTGCACTACTGCACTTCAGCCTGGGTGACAGAGCAAGACCCTTACTGAAAAAGGAAAACAAAACAAAACAAAATTCCAAACGTCTGTTATCTCACAGTATCTGTAGGTCATGAATTTGGGAATGGCTTAGCTGAGTGGTTCTGGCTCAGGAATTTGCAGTCAGGATGCTGACAGGGGTTGCAGGCATCTGAAGGCTTGACTGGGGTTGAGGATCCACTTCTAAGATGGCTCCCTCTTATGGCCATTGGCAGGAGGCCTCAGTTTCTTGCCATATGAGCCTTTCTAAAGGCTGCTTGAGTGTTCTCCTGACATAGCAGCTTGTTTCCTCCAAAGAAAAAAAGGAACTGCTATGCCTTTTCTGACCTGGTCTTCAAAGGCACACACCATGTTTGTTGTTATTGTTTCTTTGATTTTTAAATTTCAATAGTTTTGGGGGAACAGGTGGTTTTTGGTTACACGGGTAAGTTCTTTAGTGGTGATTTCTGAGATTTTGGTGTACCCATCACCCGAGAAGTGTACACTGTGCCCAATGTGCAGTCTTTTATCCCTCACCACCCTCCCACCCTTCCTCCTGAGTCCCCAGAGTCCATTATATCATTCTTCTGCCTTGGCATTCTCATAGCTTAGTTCCCATTTGTAAGAACATATGATATTTGGTTTTCCATTCCTGCGTTACTTCATTTAGAATAATAGTTTCCAACTTCATCTAGGTTGCTGCAAATGCCATTATTTTGTTCCTTTATATGGCTGAGTAGTATTCTGTGGTGTATGTATATCACATTTTTTTATCCACTCATTGGTTGATGGGCATTTACGTTGTTTCCACATTTTTGCGGTTGTGAATTGTGTTGCTATAAACATGAATGTGCAAGTGTCTTTTTCATATAATGACTTCCTTTCCTCTGGGTAGATACCCAGTCATGGGATTGCTGGATCAAATGGTAGTTCTACTTATAGTTCTTTAAAGAACCTCCATCCTGTTTTCCATAGTGGTTTTACTAGTTTACATTCCCACCAGCAGACACACCATGAGTTCTGGTTTATTCTTTTTGTTAGAAGTGAGTCACTAAGTCCAATACACATTCAAGAAAATGAGAATTAGGCTCCACTAGGATACAAGGAAGAGTACCAAAGCATTTGTAGACATATCTATATCTTAAAACCACCATAGAGAAGCTTTCAGATGAAGTAAAGTCCTGCAAAAAGCCTTTGCAAATGTAGAGGGAGAGTTTTTGGAGCTGTGAACCAGTAGCCTATGAAGATCTTACAGATCCAAGTAAAGAGGGAAATCGTTCTTTTTAACTAAGCTTTGGCTCTGGATTATAAGATGAGACACATGTTAGACTTAAGATAGGAGTCAGTGATAATAGGAGAGTTGAGAATGAGCCTCTCACTGACAACACACAAGAGCAGCATGAAACCACCAAATGTGATGGTTGGTTAAGAATTGTTGGGCTGATCTGACAAAACTTTGGCACGGAAGGAGTGTCAATTATTTGTGCAATGAGTAATTAAAAGAATTCAGCAACCTACCTTCCCCCTTTTTTTCCCTCACCCCCAACAAAACCCAAAGGGAGAGAAGAAAGGGCTACAAACTTCCTCTTTTAATATCAATGAGCTCTACTATCTAAGGCAAATGATAGGTACTTGGTATCCCTGAAGTCCTTCAAATCCCTGGGGGACAACTCACGATTCTCAACAAGGTCATGGGGTGATTTTATACCTATATATCTCCATTACCTGGCATTAACTGAACTTCAAATACACGCATTTTGACCTAATTTGTTATTTGACCTCATTTTATCAAAACGTGATCCAGTGTAATGCATGTTCCAGAAGAGAAAGTGATAGAGAGTAAAGAAATTCCATTCCTGGCTGGCTGTGCAGTAGTTCTTTCAGCAGCCCATATTCTCGCCACTTGAAAAGATGCATGCTGGAATGCACATTGGCTTTATGACTTTCAGACTGGCTTTATGACTTATTGGATTCAGATTGGCTTTATGACTTATTGGCTGTGAAGCATTAGGTAAGTTACTTAAACTCCCTAAGCCTCGATTTCTTTATCTGTAGAATGCCTCAATATACTTGTCTATTGAGATTATTGAAAAGATGAAATGAAATAACATGCATGAGATGTCACAGTGCCATGCTCATCTTGATCAGTCTTCCTAGTTTACAATGAATAGTCTTTCCAAATTTGTGCACAATAAAACTGTATTGGTCCAATGAAGCATGGAGAGTCCTCCAGGGCAGGTGGGCTATAGTCCAACTCCCTTCCAGAGTACTGGGATTTGCAGAAAAATGCAAGCCCTAGGAAAAACTAAAAGGTTATACAAAGGCTCTTTCTACTATCCTGGAATGGAAAATAAAATAACTTTAGGAAAAGATGCATGAGTCTTTTGCAAGATACTGAAAGATTTGGGGCAAACCTGATAACATGTCACCCTTTAACCCATCTACCTCTTTGTTCTAAAAACAAAAAAGAGCTATATGAGGTTCCTGTTAAGGGGCACAAGTTAGTAAGAGTTGTGACTGTAACTAGAGCTACAATTAGCTGTTGAAGTCTCTTTGCTTTCTCATAGCCTGAGCTAATCAGTGACTCTGCGGTGAAAAGAGATGAGAATGGTTTCATTTTTTCAGTAGGTTTTTTGCTGATAACGTACCTCAAAAGAACCATTTTGTAGGGTCAAATGTTTAGTATTATGTGTTTTTTTTAAAAAGGTAGTTTCAACTTCAACAATTACATAATGAACACATGGAAGGAGGTAAAATGAGGAAATGCAGTAAGAAGAGGGTAGGGAGAAGGAGAGAAAAAAGGAAAACAGAAAAAACTCAAGAGTGAAAACTAAGTGGTGTGTGGAAATGTCATTGTGCCTGGGTGGTTGAAGTCATTAAAGTCAGAGAGCCAAAAATACCTAACAGAGTGGAGCGAAAAAAGAGCCGGACAGAACAGTGAGAATAATATATCACTGATGTAAAAACAACTCATATGATGCTTGTAAATGTGGAAACTATAACTATCCCTGGAGGGGTTATAGAGATGAGTTCAATTAGGAGGGAAACTGAGTGACAGGAGGACAAAATTGGAAGGGAGATTTTTACTGTATAACTTTGTATCTTCTAAATTTTGTTCCAGGCGCACTTATCATGTATTCAATGCATTTAAACAAAAGAGAAGGACGGGCCATAGGATAGATCTATTGGTTAAAACCATCTTGTCTCAAGCCCAAGCTGTCATTTGTAAACTATGCTTCTTATGGATATCTGTTGTTTGTCTGCCATTTCCATACCCTGCTTTTCTGGTAATAGGGTTTATCCTCAGTCTCATTCTATGTGGTCTGGGGGATTTGATGGCTTGAGGGTTGTAGGCATGAAACAATTTGGACCAAAGAGATCCAGGCCCAGACTTTCTGCTGAATCCAGTGTAATGCACATTCCAGAATAGAAAGTGATAGAGAGTAAAGAAATTCTATTCCAGGAATAATTGTTAAGGAGACTTTTTTCCCCCCTCATTGTAAATACTGGGGGGTTGGATGCAATCACGGATCTGTGATGACCATCTTGCCATTGAGAGGGAAGGACTTGCTCTTCTACGTTCCTTTTTTTTTTTTCTCAAGCCAGTTCAAATTGGGCTTACTTTCAAAATACAGCCAAAAGTCCTGACTCATACACTGACCTCAAATAGGTCTTTTCATTTCTCTGAGCCTCAAGTTTCTTCATCCCATGTAAAATTGAGATGGTGGTAGTAATGATCAAAGTGGTGATGATGATGATAATGAAGGTGATAACATTCACAGGGTTACTGGAGTATCAAATGAGATAATAATTATGAAAGTGCTTTGTGACCTGATGTTAGTAGTTGTCACTTATGTTTTTAACATTTTAAGACTTTCTGTTGACTTAGTAAATGGGAGAAAAAAACTATATTAGTGAACATAATGTTTTCCTATTATCTATGCCTATAGGTCTCTCTTAGAAATTCTATTAGTAAAGAGTCAAGGCATGCATATTGAAACAGAAAATCCCAGTAAATCTCTTGGGTTACAAAACGGAGTAAGAAACATGCAATGCTGTCACAGCTAATTAGCAAGTGTTTTAGAACACTGATGAGGTGTCTGGCGTGTGTTATGTGCTGTAGAGGCAACTGGAGTACATGGTCTCTGCCTCCAATTAACTCACCCTGTGCAGTGCATTGAATATTATCCCTCCAAAATTCATGTTCCTGGGGAACCTCAGGATGTGACTTTATTTGGAAATAGGATCTTTGCAGATGTAATTAAGGGAAGGATTCAGATGAGATCCTTATCTCATTATCTCATTATTCCACCCAGTGTATTAGGGTGGGTCCTAAATCCAATGAGAGTGCTGTATTATAAGAGACAGAAAAGACAGGTGATGTGCAGAAAAGAAGGTGATGTGAAGGTGGAGGCAGAGATTGGAGTGATGCAGCCGCAAGACAGGGAATGCCAATGAGGGCAGGCAACCACGAGAAGTTAGGAGAGAGGCATGAAATGGTTTCTCCCTGAAAACATCCAGAAGAAACCAACCCTGCTGACATTTTGATTTCAGACTTCTGGTCTCCAAAGCTGAGAGAGGATAAATTTCTACTGTTTTAAGCTACCCAGTTTGTGGTACTTTGTTATGCCAATCCTAGAAAACTATTTTACACAAATACATCATGTAACTATCTTCCTGGGTATTGCAGAACCAGGACTGCACTACTATTTAAAATATATGGGCGCTTAAAGAAATTCATAAGATGAATTTAGATCATTGAGAGCTGTGGAATCATGTGTCCATTTTAGCTCACTTTGGAGTTAAAAAGTTGTCTTCTTAGGGCCGGGTGCTGTGGCTCATGCCTGTAATCCCAGCACTTTGGGAGGCCAAGGTGGGTGGATCACGAGGTCAGGAGATCGACACCATCCTGGCTAACACGGTGAAACCCTATCTCTACTAAAAATACAAAAAATTAGCCGGGCATTGTGGCAGGTGCCTGTAGTCCCAGCTACTCGGGAGGCTGAGGCAGGAGAATGGTGTGAACCCGGGAGGCGGAGCTTGCAGTGAGCCCAGATGGCGCCACTGCACTCCAGCCTGGGAGACAGAGCGAGACTCTGTCTCAGAAAAAAAAAAAAAAAAAAAAAAAGTTGTCTTCTTGGCAATAAATCTTACTCCCACCAACATTCAGTTTTATAGCCCAGAAAGAAAATGGGGAACCATTCTGAAGTAAGGACATATATAAAGCATGCTGGCCCAGGGTAGGTCTCCACTCAGTAAAGGACAGTGCCCTCGACTTCCTTCTTGGGGTAAAGAAAACCTAGACAACTTCCTTGCTGGCTGATGAGCCCTACACTTCTGGAACCGGGGAAAAAGAGGGAGGGAGGGAGTAAAGCAGCAATGAAGTCAGGATGGCTGATTGGAGCTATTTTCAGCAGGCCAGTCTTTTATAACTCCTATTTTGTTCCCCAGTTGAACTGACCACTGCTTGATGAATTGTGTTTATCTGTAGTTCAGCGATAAAATTCTCTTTTAATTCCCTGCTGAATAGAAATATTTAGGGCAATGCCACAGCTGTGTTTATTCTCACACTCTACCACAGTTATGTAAATACTGCCTATGGAACTATTTCTGATAACAGCCCATCCCAACCCCAAGGAATTATACGCTCACTCTCGATGTCTGCCAAGATGAGCCATTTCGATCCAGCTTGGCACGGCGTATGAATGATATCACAGCTTCTCAGAGATCATTTGGCAAAACTTACAATAAAAGAGTAATTTTCTTCCCCTCTTGCTCTCTCAAAGGGTTCCATGGAGCCAAATGATATTTCCCAGCATCCTCTACTTCCCCTGTTTAGAAACATGAGGCTAATACATAAAACTTGAAGCCTCCTACTACGAAATTAATAAATAAAACAAAACTCACAACCTGACAACAAAAGTTTCAAGTGACCTTTCCCCTCCAAGTGACTCTGGAGAAAACACAGATGAAACTAGTCAGGAGGATGAAGTCTTGCTGGCTTGCAGCAACTTCGGGGAATCCAGGAGAATTCAAACCACATGATCATTATGGTCGCTTTCAGTTCCTCAAATCTGTGATTCCTATGGTTGATGAAAAATACTTCTCAACAGACAAATAAATAACAGTGGTTAACTCTAGATCATGACATTTTGGGGTGTTTTTATTTCCATCTTTCTGCTTTTCCGTAGTTTCTAATTTTTTTCAGTGTAATCAGGAAAAAATTAGAAAACTTAAAAAAAGAATATTTGTAAAACCTTTTGCAATAATGTCATTGATGAAATGTTTCAGTAGAAAGAAGTATTCTTATGTGAAAAAGATAACATCAAAGCAAAAATTAGATTGTTTAAAAAATCCTAAAATGGGTTGTAGCTACAAGATGTAAAAGAAATAGGTAAAAAGACTGGTAGTAACCACATTTGTAATAAGGAAAAGTACTTGTTCCGTGAAGATGCAAACTCCACCACCATACTTGTTCACTTTTCTCATTTTATCCTCATACCATCCTATGAGGTGAATGGTATTAATGTGTCTATTTCACAGATAAGAAGATGGTGTCTTAGCGGGGTAGCCCATCCTGCCTTTTCCCATTAGTAAGAGGTAAAACTGCAACTAGAACCAAAGTTCATTGGACTCCAAAGCCCATGTCTTAATCATTATGCTCCATCTAGCAGGATGGTTATAAAATGTGGTGTTTTGAAAGGAGGGAACATATTTTATGTTGGTTGCTGTTCAATATCTTTTGAATACCCATCCTGTGTATTTGGAAAATTTTCCAAATTACATGTTGAGCTTCCCAAAGATAGAAGCCAGAATCCAAGTTCCCAGCCTTCCTTGTTGCTCAAGGACAGAGCCACTCACACTGAATGGCAATTCTGAAGGAGGCAACATCAGGAAGTAAATGTGCGTAGACATGCATAGACTCCATCATCTGGAAGGCAGGAAGGAGGAGGCACCCCACTTTTAGGTAGAGCTCGGCCAATCTCAGGTGTCATTGGTGTGGGCTTAGGCAGTGTGTGAGTTGTGAGACAGTTGTTATGGAGGTGACAACAGGGGTATTTTCCCTAGAGCAGCACTCACAATGTGGTGAGTGTTGAGCTTCCATAGCCTGTTTTTTTTTGAAATTTTGAGGAAATCCGTGAACACCGTAATATCCTTAACTAGAGTTGATTCTGTTGCCTGAAACTACAATCCTCAGCTAAGAATGTGGATTTAGGAAGCAGGTTGCCATGACGGGAGCTAAGGAGATCATTTAAGGAATGTGTCAAGTGTGAGCAGTTAATGACAAAGAAACCAGAAGAAGTGTTCTGCTATTTTTCACAAAATCCCATTTCAAAAACAGGTCATGCATGATATAGTATTCTGCTAAGCTCTGAGGGAATCTGACAATATCTCTTGTGTTGGCTAGATTTCAGTTTTTCAGTGACATATACATTTACAAAATATGTGGAGAATTTCAGCACTTTGACCTTTCCTGGGGAAATGATATCATTATTAGTTTTAGACGAAAAGTCAGCTAATGTCAAAACTAAAGAAAACATTTTGTTTTCTCACTATGCATATCATCTATACCTCCCAAAATATTCTGTGGTTTTATCTTGCTCAGCTGATTTAAAAAAATAATAAGCCATCTAAATAGACAAGGTGCTATGCAGGGCAAATAAATGTGCATTTGTCTTATAATCTTAGTACTTACATTGATAAATAATCTATCCCACAGCCCAATCTAGATCATAGCATTTAGAGTCTGAGGGCCTATTTTTGCTTCTTTTGAATTAGATTATTTTAAACTAGGGTTGCCAGAGTTAGCAAATAAAAATGTTTGATGCCCAGTTAAACCTGAGTTTCAGATAAACACGGAATAATTTTTTAGCATTAGTATGTCCCATGTAATATCTAGTGGTGGAGATGGCATAAAGTACATGAGTTAGAAAAAGGTACAGAAAATAAAACTGACAGGATGTTATGATAGATTAACTGTGAGGTGGCAGGGAAGAGAGAAGTGTCAAGGTGATGCCTAGGTTTTGGGCTTAGACAACTAAATTAATGACAGTGCTATTTACTAAGATAAAAAACTGAAAATGATTCAGAGTTGGAAAGAAACATTGTGAGTTTGGTTAAATATCTCCATTTCCATTTGGATGTCTTGTTACAATCTCAGACTTACAGTATATACATGTACAAGCTACTCTTCAAGAGTCTGTTTATCCTATGGTTATTTTGTTTTAATGCCATCATTATCTTTCCAATAATTGAAGTTGGATGACCCAACATCCTTGATGCCTCTTGTCCTCTTCTCTAGGCCCCATTGTACAATTTTATCAGTATTATCTTGGCGGTATCTCCCTTTCAGAAGAGCTAGCCAGACTGTAAGTTACCAAGTTTTCTCAGTGGAGTTGGGGCAATCACTAACCTAGGATGAGATGTAAGTTTTATTTTCTAGGCCAACTTTGATTAAATGGTAGCGGTTGCCTGAAATGATGTCTTGAAAGGAATCTGAGGCCTCATTCCAGGCTCATCTAGGATAAGTGTCATAATCATTTATGGATGTTTGCTGTGGGCATGGAAATGGGAATTGGCAGCACTCATGCTGCCTACTTAACATTTCTAGAAAGCATTTTGACTTATACCTCTCCAAAAATAGGCCACTTTATCTCCTCATTGCCCCACCCTTGGATTGAATCCTGGATTTTTCATCTAATAATCTCTCTTTCAAGTACAATCTCTCATTATGTCAGAGTTTCATGTAAAATAATATTTATCTGCCTGACCCATTTACAAAATTGTGAGAAAAATGCCTTTTCATTCATTGACTTATCAATTATTTTTTAGTGCTCAGTACTTGCCAGACATGCCAGGAGCCATGTGAAGAGAACTCAACACAGATATTGTTTCAGTAATCACTGAGATTATACTCAAGCAATCTTGAGCAAGCACACACTTTCTTAAATTTTCAAATAACTCAAGAAATTCCTAATGTGAGAGAATCATTTGTACCTATTTTAGGTGCAGAGAATCATCATTCAATTCTCAATAAATTGTTAAAGCAGTTAGTTAGTATGTGAAGTTAGCAGTGCTTCAACATAATAACAGTACTTCACCATTACCAAAATATCACTCATCCATTCAGTTGTAATTTCCACTAAATCTTTCCTTAGTGAGGGTACAGGGTGAGAAAACAGGAGAGGATACAGATAAAGGCATTGTGTCTCAGGCTTCTATATAAATAAAGATGTGTTACCCGTCGAAGGCAGTAAATTAAGCTATTAGTATCCAAGAACCTGTTAACAGGAACTCTCAGCAGCTGCCACCCAGCAGAGAAGAGGGCCATGAAAGAATGCTGAAGAGGAGACAGGTGCTGGATGGGACAGGAAGGATTTAAAGAGAATCTATCACATAAAGGGACTAGAGAGTAGCCAGGGAATTTGGTAGGAAACACCGTAGGCAATTTAGTTAATACAGGAGAACTAGATACAGACATAACTCAGAGACATCGTGGGTTCAGTTCCAGACCACCACAATAGAGCAAATATGACAATACAGTGAATATCACAATAAAATGAGTCTCAGGAATTTTTTTGGTTTCCCAGTGCATGTAAGAGTGATGTTTACAACATACTGTAGTCTTTTAAGTGTGCAATGGCAATATGTCTAAGAAAACAATGTACACCCCTTAACTTAAAAGTACTTCAATGCTAAAAATCACTGATGATCATCTGAGCCTTGAGCGAGCTGTAATCTTTTTGTTGGTGGAGGGTCTTGCCTCGATGCTGATGGCTGCTGACTGATCAGGGTGGTGGTTTTTGAAGGCTGGTATGGCTGTGTCATTTTCTTAAAATAAGACAATGAAGTCTGCCACATCAATTGACTCTTCTTTTCTTTTCTTTTGAGACGGAGTCTCACTCTGTCGCCCAGGCTGGAGTGCAGTGGCGTGATCTTGGCTCACTGCAAGCTCCGCCTCCCAGGTTCACGCCATTCTCCTGCCTCAGCCTCCCAAGTAGCTGGGATTACAGGTGCCCGCCACCAGGCCTGGCTAATTTTTTGTATTTTTTAGTAGAAACGGGGTTTCACCGTGTTGGTCTCGATCTCCTGACCTGGTGATCCTCCTGTCTCGGCCTCCCAAAGTGCTGGGATTACAGGCGTGAGCCACCGTGCCCGGCCTAATTGACTCTTCTTTTCACAAAATATTTCTTTGCAGCATGTGATGTTATTTGATAGCATTTTACCATCTGCAGAACTTTTATCAAAATTGGAGTGAATCCTCTCAAATCTTGCTGCTGCTTTATCAACAATGTTTATGTGATATGCTTTTTTTTTTTTTTTTTTTTTGAGACTAAGTCTCACTCTGTCTCCTAGGCTGGATTACAGTGGCCCTGTCTTGGCTCACTGCAACCTCTGCCCCCCAAGTTTAAGCAATTCTCCTGCTTTAGCCTCCCAAGTAGCTGGGACTACAGGCGCACACCACCACGCCTGGTTAATTTTTGTATTTTTAGTAGAGACGGGGTTTCACCATGTTGGGCAGGCTGGTCTCGAACTCGTAAACTCAAGCCTCGGCCTCCCAAAGTGCTGGGATTACAGGTGTGAGCCATCGTGCCTGGCTAGTTTATGTAATATTCTAAATCCTTTCTTGTCATGTCACCAATTTTTACAACATCTTCACCAGGAATAGATTCCATCTCAAGAAGGCACTTTTTTTTTTTTTCCTCATCCATAAGAAACGACTCCTCCATTTGTTCAAGTTTTATCATGGGATTGCAACAATTCGGTCACATCTTCAGGTTCCACTTCTAATTTTAGTTCTCTTGCTATTTCTACCACATCTGCAATTACATCTTTCACTGAAGTCTTCAGAATTACCCATGAGGGTTGGAATCAACTTCCAAACACCCATCAACGTTGATATTTTGACCTCCTCCCATAAATCACAAATGTTCTTAATGATATTTAGGATGGTATATCCTTTCCAGAAGGTTGTTAATTTACTTTGCTCGGATTCATCACAGGAATTACTATCTATGGCAGCTATAGCCTTATGAAATGTATTTAAGAAATATATCTGCCTGTATCTAGTTCTTCTGTGCTAGAAATACATTTCATAAGGCTATATGATTCACGCCTTCACTCATGATCACGTCTTAAATAATAAGACATAAGAGTTAAAATTACTCCTTGATCTATGGGCTACAGAATAGATTCTATGTTGGCAGACATGAAAACAACATTTATCTCCTTGTATATCTCCATCATAGCTCTTGGGTGACCAGTTACAGTGTCAATAAGCAGTAATATTTTGAAAGGGATCTTTTTTTGCTGAGTAACAGGTCTCAACAGTGGTCTTAAAATAGTAAGTAAACCATACTATAAACAGATGTGCAGTTACCCAGGCTTTGTTTTCCATCTATAGAACACAGGCAGAGAAGGTTCAGCATAATACCTTGTGGCTCTAGGATATTTAGAATGGCAAATAACCATTAGTTTCAACTTAAAGTTACGAACTGTATTAGCCCTTAACAAGAGAGTCAGCCTGTCCTCTGAAGATTTGAAGACAATGACTTCTCTTCTCTAGCTATGAAACTCCTAGACGGTACCTTCTTCCAATTCTAGGCTGTTTCATCTACATTGAAAATCTACTGTTTAGTGAAGCCACCTTCATCGATGACCTTAGCTAGATCTTCTGGATAATTTGCTGCAGCTCCTACATCAGCACTTGTTTCACCTTGCACTGTGTTATAGAGATGGCTTATTAAGGCTTATGAACTAACTTCTGCTAGCTTCACGCTTTTCTTCTGCAGCATCTTCACCTCTCTTAGTCTTCAAAGAATTGAAGACAGTTAGGGCTTTGCTCTGGATTAGGCTTTAGCTTAAGGAAATGTTGTGGTTGGTTTCATCTTTTATCCAGCACACTAAAACTTTTTCCATATCAGCAAAAAAGCTGTTTTGCTTTCTTATCATTTGTGTTCACTGGAGTAGCACTTTTGGTTTCCTTCAAAAACTTTCCCTTTGCATTCACAACTTGGCTAAGTGTTTGGCACAAGAAGCCTAACTTTCAGCCTATTTCAGCTTTTGACATGCCTTCCTCAATAAGCTTAATCATTTCCAGTTTTTGAATATAAGTGAGAGACGTGTGACTCTTCTTTTTACTTGAACACTTAGAAACCTTCAAAGAGGTATTCACTGGCCTAATTTCAAGACTGTTATGTCTCAGGGAACAGGGAGACCTGAGGAGAGGGAGAGAGATGGGAGCAAGGGAAGAACAGCCAATCGATGGAGCCGACAGGATACATACAACATTTATGCATTCAGTTATTTGACTAATATGGGTGTAGTTTGTGGTATCCTAAAACAATTACAACAGTAACATCAAAGTTACCAGTCACAGATCACCATAATAGATATAAAATAATGAGAATGTATGAATTACTGTGAGAATTACAAAAATGTGACACAGAGATACAAAGTGTGCACAGTGTGTTGGAAAAATGGCTCAAGGCAGGGTTGTCACAAACCTTCAATTTGTTAAAAAAAAAAAAGAGTATGTGCAAAGCACAATAAAGCAAAGTGCAACAAAATGAAGTATGCATGTACAGAGGAAAAGCAGAAACCAAAGTTATCCTAGTTAAATACATGAATGAATGAATGATCAAAGACAATTAATAAACTAAAAGGAATTTCGAGGCCATTTAAACCAGTCACTCATTTCACAAGTGAAAAGCCTAACTTCCAGAGAAGAGAAATTATTTGCCCAAGGTCACACTCGCAGGTACTATTATTGAGCATGGAGTCCAGATTTCTTTCTTTTTTTTTCAATTTTTATTTTAAGTTCTGGGATACATGTGCTGAACATACAGGTTTGTTGCATAGGTATACATGTGCCGTGGTTGTTTGCTGCACCCATCAACCCGTCATCTAGGTTTTAAGCCCCATGTGCATTAGGTATGTGTTCTAATGTTCTCTCTCCCCTTTCCCCCCAACGCCCCATAGGTCGTGTGATGCTCCCCTCCCTGTGTCCATGTGTTCTCATTGTTCAACTCCCACTTATGTGTGAGAACATGCAGTGTTTGGTTTTCTGTTCCTGTGTTAGTTTGCTGGGGATGATGGCTTCCAGCTTCATCCATGTCCCTGCAAAGGACATGAACTCATTCTTTTTTATGGCTGCGAGTCCAGATTTCTTAACAACTACGTTTATTTATGTTCAGAGAATGGGGAAGGAGTAGAAAACTCATGGTGTGCTGGAGGCAATTTTAACTTTTTAAATCATTTTCCAGAGAGCTCGTCCTAAATTTGTGACTAGTAGCTCTTTCTGTATTTTAAACACTCACTGTACTTTGTAGATATTTCACTGTCAAGGTCTTTATGGAAATGACAGCTTCATAATTATTTTCTCTGTGGAAGCCTTTGCTCAAACACACTTTCACCTCTTTTGTAGATAGCAATAATCATTTTCATTACCTGACTGATTTAAACAAGCACAAACAAATAAATCAGCTACCCACAAAATTGCTATTTAAAAAAATCTGTATCTAAACTATCTAGACAAGTTTTAAATTGTCATGCAATTCTGCAAAGAAGGACAAAAATCAGAGTAATGCAAATGTTCAACTCAAGTTTTAAAAGGTCACACTACATGAAATTCAATCTTTCTCATCTTATAGTAAATGCCAAGGTGCCAGACAAGTTGGGAAGAAAGTTAGTCTCTCTGTGAAGCAGCAAAGCTATGGGATTAGATTTGTTTTGTTTTGACTTCATTAGTTCCTGTTTTTTAAGATAATGTGCATTAAAATAGTAGAACAGAAAAATTGTTACAGATGAAAGAAATTAACCCAAAACTTTCTACTTCTTGGCATCAAGGTGCATGGGGTGGGTTGGGAGGGGCAGGCAGTGGAGAGCAAGAGGAGAATGCTGTGTGTGTGCTGCCAGGGAGACCTTCTGAGCTCCTAGGTGGTCAGATGTCTGCCTCTGCCTCACAGCATTCCAAACATTTGTTCCCTCCAGATGTGTGAGTCAAGTGATTAAACTTTACATCCAGCAGTGTACCCTTGGGCAATTTGTATGAGGTATTTATCAATTATCATGAAAGCATGGACTGAAAGCAAGACTTAAATGTACCTTCTACAAAAACGTAAACTGAAAGAGGTCAGATTTGTGGGTGCAGCAAGTACAAACAACCTTAATCATGTTTGAATCATTCATTCAAAAATATTCCTTGAATGTTTGTTTTCTGCTAGGCAGCCTGCTAGGTACTGGAGATACTGAGGCAGAAAACATAGCATGGCCTTCAAAGAGCTCACTGTCCACAGAGGCTGAAGTGTGTGTGTGTGTGTGTGGCGGCGGGGGGGGGGATTTGGGTGGTGGCAGATAGAGAACCCAATGACTGCCATCTAGGAGAGGCCACATAGCACAGAAGTTAGAATGTCGTTAACAGAGCCAGTTTGCCTTGGTCCACGTACTGGCTATGAGCTAAGTGGCCCTGGAGAAAGAAATTACCTCTCTGCATCTGAGTTTCCTCATCTACAGATAGAAATGGGCTGAATTACATGTACAATGACTAGAACAGTGATGACCCTAAAGCTTACTTTCGAATGAAGAGGAAAAGTTAACTAAGCCAAAAAGGAATTGTAAAGGCCAAGGGGAGAGCATCCCAAGGAGAGCAGCAGCCTGAGGAAGAGACATAAGTACGAGAGTACATTGCACATGATGGAATGTGCAAGAAGTTCTTTTTCTCCTGCCTCAGCCTCCCGAGTAGCTGGGATCACAGGCGTGCACCACCATGCCCAGTTAATTTTTGTAGTTTTAGTAGGGATGGGGTTTCACCACGTTGACCAGGCTGGTCTCTAACTCCTGACATCAAGTGATCCGCCTGCCGCGGCCTCCCAAAGTGCTGGGATTACAGGCATGAGCCACCGCACCTGGCCACAAGTAGTTCTTGAGTGGCTTAGAAGTGTAGGGGAAAGGTGGGCAACAAAGCAAAGGGACAAACAGGAGGCAGCGTGAGGACCCATTGACAGAATTATTCAAGCAGAGTGACCTGATCAAGTTTGTATTTTAGTGATATCATTCTGGGGAAGACAGATTGGAAAAAGACAGGGGGCAAGGAGACCAGCCAGAATGTCTCTGCAGCTATAATGGGGGTGCAGAAGTACAAAAGAGAGAATGCTTGAGATACTAAAGATCCGATTACAGCAGAGAAGGAGGGCATTCTATTACGACAGTTTTATTTCTGAATTAATGCTTGTATATTTAGGAAATTATGTCCTCCAAATACTGAACTCAAAAATTACCCATCCATGGTTACAGAGTCTGCTAGGCATAGGAAGACAGGGGATACAAAGATAAATTAGATGTAATCTAAGCCATTTATAGCTTAGTGAGGCGGATGGTACCAAAATAATTATAATACATGGCAGAACAGGTGTGCCGTTCAGGAAGCACAGCATATACAAGGAAGGAAAGCCATGATATGTGTAAGGATCAGGAAATACTTCAGGAAGATGAAAGCATTTGACATGGGGCATAAGGAATAAGAGGATTTTGACAGGTGGGGAATGAAGAGAGGGTATTCCAGTCTGTGGGAACATGATGACCAAGGACAGAAATGTATGAAAGCTGAGGATGTTCAGGAGTGGCAAATAGTCCAGTTTATCTGCAAGACTATTTCTATAACTGCATTTCTTTTTTAATAGCTTTATTAAGGTATAATTGATATGCAATAAATTGGACATACTTTAAGTGCACAATAATTTTAGACATACATACCCCCCATGACAGTCCTTTCCCCATTTCTCTCATTATAAGATTAGTTTGCATTTTCTAGAATTTTAATAAATAAAATCATACAGTATGTCTTCCTTTTGTCTGGCTTATTTCACACAGCATAATTGTTTTAAGATTCATCCGTGTTGTAGCATGTATCAATAGTTCATTTGTTTTATGGGTAAGTAATCCATTACGTGGATACAGCACTGTTTGTTTATTCACCCTTCGATGGGAAAGTGGGTTGTTTATAGTTTTTGGTTATAGTAATAGCAGCAAATAATGCTGCTATGAACATTTGTGGTTTTGTATAGACACATACTTTCATTTCTCTTGGGTTGATAGCTAGGAGAGGAATTGCTGGCTCATATGGTAGGTGTGCCTTTAACATTTTAAGGAATAGCCAAACTGTATCAGAGTGACTGTACCATTTTTCATTTTCAAACTGAAGTATATGAAGGTTTGAGTTCTTCCACATCCTCACCAATACCTAATATAGTGATCATTTTTAATTTTAGCTAGATTCATATGAATGTAGCAGTATCTCACTGTGGTTTTAATTTGCATGTGTGCATTGACTAATGAAGTAGATCACCTTTTCCTGTGCTTGTTTTCTATGCATCTATGTTTTATGATCAAGTGTCTGTATACATTTTTGTCCTTTTAAAAATTGCATTGATTGCCTTTTTATTATAAATTTAGAGATTTTTTAAACATATAGACTCTTGGCTGGGCATGGTGGCTTACGCCTGTAATCCCAGTGCTTTGGGAGGCCGAGGTGGGTGGATCACTTGAGGTCAGGAGTTCAAGACCAGCCTGGCCAACACAGTGAAACCCTGTCTCTACTAAAAATACAAAAATTAGCCAGGCATGGTGGCACGTGCCTATATTTCCAGCTACTCGGGAGGCTGAGGCAGGAGAACTGCTTGAACCTGGGAGGCGGAGGTTACAGTGAGCTGAGATCGTGCCACTCCAGCCTGGGCAACAGAGCAAGACTCCATCTCCAAATAAATAAATAAATAAATAAACAAATAAAATATATATGTTCTGGATACAAGTCATTTATCAATACATACTTAGCAAATATGTTCTCCCAATCTTTGGCTTGTGTTTTTATTCTCTCAATAATAGGTTTTTAATTTTAATGAAATCCAATTTATCAATTTTTGCTTTAGTTATTGTATTTTTGGTGTCTTATCTGGAACCTTTTCCAAACTCAGATTCAAAAATGTTTTGTTTTCTGCTAGAAGTTTTATAGTTTTATGCTTTACTTTGAGGTTGATGATAGATTTGAAGGAATTTTTGTATATGGTATAATATAAAGATTGAAGTACTTTTTTGCATTTGGATATTCAATTTTTATATTTTTATAGCACTGTTTGTTTAAAATACTATTTTTCTTGAATTGCCTTTGTACTTCTGTTGAAAGTCAATTACCCATATATATGTGAGTCTACTTCTGGACTCCCTATTAGGTTTCATCAATCAATTCGTCTATCTTGATGTCAATACCCCACTGTTTTGATTGCTGTAACATTATAAAAAGACTAGAATGAAGTAGTGTTTGTCCTCTAGTATTGTCTTTTTAAAAGCTGTTTGGTTATTCTGAGTCCCTTGTATTTCTATATGCATTTTAGAATCAGTTTTCCAATTTTTGTTAAAAGATCCACAGAGATTTTGATTAGTATGGCATTGGATTTACAAATCAATGAGGGAAGTGTTACCATCGTAACATTATGTAGTTATTCCTTTCTGCAGATACATATTTCTATTTGATGTAATTTTCTTTCTGCCTGAAGTCTTCCTGTAGTATTTCTTGTAGCGCAGGTATGCAGGTGATGCATTCTTTGAGCATTTGTATGTCTGAGTAAGTTTTTATTTCACTTTAATTTTTGAAGGATATTTTTGCTGGGTATACAATGCTACTTGGCAGTTATTTTTATTTCAGTACTTGAAAAATGTTGCTTAAATGCCTGCTCATTTGCATTGCTTCTAGTGAGAAATCAGCTGCCACCTCTTTGTTCCTCTTATTATAGATTAGTTTGCATGTGTAATGTGTCTTTTTTTCTTTGGTGGCTTTTAAAAATTTTCTTTTTAACACTGGTGTTGAGCTTTGTGATTACAATGTACTTTGGTGTCATTAGTTTCGTATTTCTTGCACGTATGGTTTATTGACCTTCTGTGGACCTGAGGGTTTACAGTTTTTATCAAATTTGAGTAATTTTCAGCCATTATTTCTTCAAATGATTTTCGATTCCTTCTCCCCTTTGTGGACTCCAACTATAGGTGTATTAGGCTGCTTGAATTTGTAGCATAACTCACTGATTCTCTGTTCATTTTTAAAAAATTATCTTTTCTATGTTTCATTAGGAATAGTTTCTATTACTAGGTATTTTTTGCTATGAATGCCATTTGGTGTGTTTTTCATCCACACATTGTAGTTTCATATTCAGAAGTTCGATACTAATTTTTTTTAAATTTCACGTTTTTACTTAACTTTTTGATCATAAGGAATACCGTTATATTAACTATTTAAAGGTCCATGTTGGATAATTCTAACATCCATGTCAGTTCTGGGTCAGTTTCAATTGATAGTTTTTCTCTACATCATGGGTCAGATTTGCTCCTTCTTTGCATGTTTGGTAATTCTCTCTCTCTCCCTCTTTTTTTTTTTTTTTTTTTTTTTTAAGAGACAGGGTCTTGCTCTGTTACCCAGGCTTTGCTGCAGTGGCACCATCACAGTTCACTGCAGCCTCAAGCCTCTGGGCACAAGCAGTTCTCCTACTTCAGCCTTCTAAGTAGCTGGTACTACAGCTGGCTGTAGTGTGCCACCACACTACAGGCCACACAGGTGAAAGCTGGCCCCTGGCTGCCCCTCCCCTGCCCAGTAATGTACCTGCCTCCATGGTTTGGTGGTCATGGAAATGGAGAGAAGTGTTTGGAAATCCATATGTGAGGAAGAATAGACAGGACTCAAACAGTTCGTTTAGGACACAAGGAGATACAGGAAGAGAAAATTTCCCAGAGTCTTAGACTAATATGCAAGTTAAAATGTGCATCACACCTGGTTAATTATTTTATTTTATTTTATTTTTTGTAGAGCTGGGGCTCTAGCTTTGTTGCCCAGGCTGGTCTTTGGCCTTAAGCAATCCTCTTTCCTTGGCCTCCCAAAGTGCTGGGATTACAGGAGTGAACAACTGCGTGTGGCCCTGGTAATTTTTTCATAGATGCCAAACATTGTGAATTTTACCTTATTGAAGGTTGGATATTTTTATATTCCTAAAAATATTCATCAGTGTTTTTTTTTTCTGGGACACAGTTATTTGGAAACCATTTGGTCTTTTCAGGTGTTGCTATTAAGGTTTGTTAGGCAGGACTGGAGCGGTATTCCATCTGGGGCTAATTCTTTCCATAGAGGTGAGTCCCCTATGTGTGCTCTACCCAATGTCCCATGAATCATGACATTTTCCAGCCCCACTGGCAGGATAGGCATTGTTTCTGGCCTTGTGTGAGTGCTCAGCACTATTTCTTCTCATCCTGTGGTGTAGTTTTTGCCTCAGCTCTGTGTAGTTTCCTCATACACATACACTGATTGGTTCTCAGCTAAATGCTAGAGGACCCTTTTCAAAATCTCCAGGATTCTCTGTGTAGTTCTCTCCTCCCTGGTATCTGCCTTGTGAACAGTGGCTGTTTCGGTCTTCCAGACTCTCAGCTCTGTCTTCCCAACCCAGGGAGTCTGTCAGGCTCTCCTGTGGTTCCCTCTCTCTGGGCCATGGCTTGAGAGATCAAGGCAGGGGCACTCCTCAGAGGGGCATCTCATTTGTTTCACATCTCTCAGGAGTCATTTCCTGATGTCCAAGGTTTTGAGCATTGTAGTATCACACATTCTATCTGCTTTTTTGTTTGTTTCAGGAAGAAGGGTAAATATAGTTCCTGTTACTCCATCTTGGTAACAGTGGAAGTCTTCTACCATGCTTTTTCAGATAAGTCCTTAAGATATTGTCTTTTCAGTGTGACAGTCTTTATTATGAAGGCATTATGGCATTTCCTTTGATGTTCTAAGTGACAGATAATTAGATTGTATTTGCTTCAGGTCAGTTGAAAGGTATTTATTGGGCAGCTTCTATGTACCAGTTACTGTGTCTATAAACAGGAATCAGTCCCAAAGGGTCTCTATATTCCTGGCATCAGTTTACAAATACAGATAATTGGAAGGGACCAATTATAGGGCCTGTATATTATCCATGCTTTTAGTACTCTCTCCTTTCTTCTGGCGCCTGCCAACATCACCACTAATTTTGCATCAAGAACAGCTGGAGAAAATAAGAAATTCAAACTAAATGATTTTACTAATTCTAATCAGCCTTAGTAAAAAGACTTAGGGGCAGAAGTTGAAACTCTGGGGAGAAATACTTTATGCCGATGACCTGTTGCTTTCTCTGTTTCATGCTATTACTCTACTCCCATAACCATGATAGAAAGTTGGCTCAACTTCAGACAGGAGAAAATGAAGCTTCAAACGGCTCCACCTTAGAAACTGAGGGGATGAATCAGGCTGGGACAAGGGCGTAAGACTGATGACATCATGGGGTTGGACTGCATACAACCATCAACCATGTCCATGGAGGCTCCGGCTTTGAGATGAGCATTTCATAAAATGTCTGAGGCAATTTATTGACCTTTCATGAGTTGGAGCAGTTGACATTTTGCCTGGATCTGAGCCAGAGTGGGTGCTATTCTAAATGAGAAAACAGTTATCCCATCTGCACTAGAGGAACTTTTTCTGATCCTTTGTTAAAGCTTTATTTCCAAGGCACTGAGTGAATTTAATTAATTTCACTAGCACCATCCCCTCCTTAGTAAATTCCTCACACATGTGGATTCACTAAGAAATTGAATTTCATCTCTAGAAGGTAACAAAAAAGGACATTCAACTAAAGGATGAGAGATTAGTTTGGTGAAAGCTCAGTGATCTATTCAAAATGAAAATGCCTGTAAAACTGTAATGGGATGAATCATATTAAAATGCAGATTCTGATTCCACAGGCCTGGAGTGGGGTCTGAAACTCAGCATTTCTTACAAATCCCCAGGTGATGTGATGCTGCTAGTGTCCCTGTAATCCACTTTGAGTAGCAAGAAGCTAGAAAACGACAAGACATCATTCATTGTCTCATTTTGATGCTAAGTCACTGTTGTAGCCTGGAATACCTTCTCAATTTGACTTTAGTATAAAATTTTCTCTAAGGTTCCTTCCAACTCATAAAAATGTATCATGTCCTAGAAAGTATAGGTCTAGCTTTCTTGTTATCCATACATTCCTCTAGTGTATTGTCAGACATCTGTTGAGCGCCTATTACGTGCTTTAGGACACAAACGAAATATGGGATTGTGCTTCAGCATGGATAACAAGAGGGAGTCACAGTTTGGTGGAGGAAATAGCTTTCTTTCCCATAAGCCATACAATGTGGTTAGGGTAGCTTTGGAAGGGGTTTGAAGACAGTGTAATACGATGGTTCCATGACACATGGGCTTTGAAGTCAGAAAGGGCTAGCTCAAACCCAATTCTGTCACTTAGTACCTTGGTCTTCATACAGCAAGGGCTGGAAAAATGATAGCCGGGGTTTCTCAGAATAACAATATCAACAACTCTGGCCTTGAAGGAAGCAGACAGAAATGACTACTCAGAGTAGGTGATATCTGTATGAGGACTGAAGGATGACCACAGGCTTGTGAAGTAGATGTTAGGGGTTGGTGGGTAGGGAAGTGAGAGGATGATTGTAAGCAGAAGATGTCACTTAGGTGTCAAATAACCCATTTAACCCATTTAACCCAAATAACCCATTGCTCTATTTACTTAGTATTTTCTAATAAGTGTGCAAATATTGTAGCTTTGTAAGTAGATCAAATTAAAACTCTCCTGGGGGAACCTAGATCTTTAAAGGAATCCTATGGACAATTCCTCTTTGAAGTCAAAAGGAGGGGCAAGATTTCAGTGGAAAGTGCATGGTGGACATGGACTCAGAAGCTCTGGGTTTGAGTCTCAGGTCTGCTCCTAGCAGCTCTTCATCATTCAGAGTAGATGGACACAATGTTCTTTCCATTTCTAGCAGCCTCACAATGTAGGTACATGGACACAATGTTCTTTCCATTTCTAGCAGCCCCACAATGTAGGTACCATTACTGTTACTACCATTCTATGAATTAAAAGACTGAAGCCCAGAGACATTAGGTAAAATGCTCAAAGTTATCAGTTAGTAGAAGGCAGAGAAAATGTCTGACCTCAAGTCCACTGGATCAGGTTTTGTACTTTGGAATGTTTGCCTTTGTTTGATTATTTCAAAAGAGCATTTCTCATACTTCCCCAATGATCACACTTGCCTAGAAAACCTGTTGAAACTGCAGATTTCCAGGTCCCTTTTTTGGAGGTTCCAATCCTGTGGATCTGGGATGGGGCCAGGAATCTTTATTTTTATCCACTGATATTACCCCCTTCTCCCCATATAAGTCTTATTTTTAGAGGAATTTGAGAAGCAGCATGACCTGCAATAATGGGTTGAATAGTGTCCTCTCAAAGTTCATTTCTACCCAGAACCTCAGAATGCAACCTTATTTGGAAAAAAGACCTTTGCAATGTAATTAGTTGAGATGAAATCATATTATAATAGATTAGGTGGACTCTAAATCTAATGACTGTGTTCTTATAAGAAGAGGAGAGGACACACAATGATATACACATACAGAGCAGGCCAGTAAAGACTGAAGTGGAGATTGCAGGGATGCAGCTACAAGCCAAGAAATACCAAGGATTAAAATACCAAGCCAAGAAATACCAAGGACACTAGAAGAAGGCAAAGGCAAGGAAGAAGGATTCTTCTCTAGAGGCTTCGAAGTGGTACCTTGCGGTTTTGGCCATCAAGACATTGGCCCTACCAATGCCTTGATTTTGAACTCCTAGTGAGTTCACTGTGAGAGAATACATGTCTATTGTTTAAGACACATGGTTTGTAGTAATTTGTTATGGAAGTCTAGAAAACTAATATGCCTGCCATTTGGAAGATTGGGGAAATAATTACTGTCTTAAATTGACATTTTAACATAAAAAGCTGGCAACAGTATTGCTTCTTTGAGAGGAGAACCAGGTGGCCTGGATGTAGGACTTAAAGATAGACTTATTTTTCACTGCAGGTCCTCTGTACCTTTTGAATATTAAACCAAGTGCATGTACAGATGGTCCCCAACTTACAGTGGTTCAACTTAGGATTTTTCAACTTATGATGGTGCAAAAGCAATGTGCATTCAGTAGAAACTGTACTTCAAGTACCTGTACAACCTCCCTGCTTTTCACTTTCAGTACAGCATTCAATAAATTACATGAGATATTCAATACTTTATTATGAAATAGTCTGTGTTAGATGATTTTGCTCAACTGTAGGCTAATGTAAGTGTTCTGAGCATGTTTAATATAGGCTAAGCTAAGCTATGATGTTCAGTATTAAGTGCATTTTTGACTCATGATGTTGTCAACTTATGATGGGCTTAGCAGGATGTAACCCCATGTAAGTTGAGGAGCATCTGTGTTACTTATTGAAAATATAAATGAATAAATCATGAAATATTTTAAAGTGATACCCTAGAGCAACATGTAAGTTACTTGGGACCAGAAATCTGTATGTTTCTTGCACTCCACCAAAGAAATAAACAAATCACATTAAAGCCATTAAACATTATGGTCTCATTCCAAAGAATGACTTGCAGGGTCAATCCTGGGGGTGAGGATGATTTAATTCACTGATCAGAATCTTGTACAATGATAATAAAACCTCTGCAAGATGGCACAGAGCTCCCAAAAGACACCAAAGATCAGAATCCTCTACTTGTTAGGATAAGAATGGGGAACACATTTTTATCTCTAGTTTATGTCCAGAAATACACTCAAAGGCACGAAGTGACTTATTTCACATAACTGAGAGAGTTAAGTATCAGAGCCATTCAATCTATTCAGTGTAATATTTATTGAGAACGTATTGTGTACTAGGAAGTAAAGACATAGGGAAGAATCAGATGCCTTCCTGTTGCTGTCCTGGGACAGTTTGCCATCAAATCCATTCCTTGCACTTTTCCTGAGTTTGGTCAGTTATCACAGGGGGATGATTCCCTGAGGCTTTGGTGTCACATGGCTTCTGCCAAATAGGAGGCACTGAAGGAGACTGGAGAGCAGGAGGAAGGGAAAACCGTAGTACCCCAGGTCCTCCACTTGACCTAGTGTGGAATCTCCAGCAGCAAGTGTCTTCTCTATGGCTCCACTAGCTGGGCAGGTCCACTGTGGTTCTGGCTTTTGCAAAGTGGCTCTGCACCCTGGATGCTGGTAGCATCTTCCCTCTTACTTTGCCCCTGTAGCCTAAGAGAGGTGGAGCTTCCTGCTATTGCTAACCTCCAAGTGGCCTCATCATTTCCTGCTGGATTCTCAGGTCCTTTATCAACAGTGAACCAATTCCCTGCATTCAATTCTCTGCTAAAATGCCCCAGAGTAGTCTGGACCCTGAAAGGCCTCTGCAGACTTTGATTTCCCATGCTTTTTTTTTTTTTGAGACCAAATCTCACTCTGTCACCCAGGCTGGAGTGCAGTGGTGTGGTCTTGGCTCACTGCAACCTCTGTCTCCTGGGTTCAAGCGGTTCTCCTGCCTCAGCCTCCCGAGTAGCTGGGATTACAGGAATGCATCACCATGCCCAGTTAATTTTTGTAGTTTTAGTAGAGACGGGGTTTCACCATGTTGACCAGGCTGGTCTCAAGCTCTTGACCTCAGGTGATCTGCCCACGTCAGCTTCCCAATGTGCTGGGATTATAGGTGTGAGCCACTGCACCTGGCTGATTTCCTGTGCTTTTAAGCCACCCTCTCTGCTTGGGCTATGATGGACAACAGAGCAGCAAAAAATCTGTCAGATTCCCAGAAGTGCCTGTATCAGGGCCTCTTGCTCTATTATGACTGGTTGGCACCAGGGCCTCCTGGATGGGGAGGGACACTGTCCCTCCCAAGGCCAACCCCCATGCCAACCTCTCCTTCCAAACAGCCCCTATGGTTTAGAATTTAAGGTTCTTCAGGACAAGCAATTCTAAGCTGAAAGGCTGCAACTGCAATTTAAAATATCTGCCACATGGAAGTAGGGAGTCTACCTAAGATAATCTTAAAGCTATGCAGCTCTCACAAGTAGGCCTACAGAAGTCACAGTTCTGGTTATCGTGAAAAAATCAAATATGCTGTACAGTGGCCATAGCTGGAGAATATTTTCCCTCATAAGCAGAGCCTCATGGATTTGGCAAACTATTATACTGACTGAGGCAATCATTGTAAAGGAGAGTTTTTTCATTTAGGGACCAGGACTTGGGAGTTCTTGGGGGAATATCCAAGGCACCATTAAAAAATCATTGCTGAAGAAATTCTAAATATCTGTTTGACCTCGCCCATAGCAACATGTAGACTGCAGGAATGCTGAATGGGAAAACTGAGAAGCTCATCTCTATTTCCTGGGTCACCCTTGTGTTCCCTTTGCTTTATCCACTCATCAGTCCATCCAGCCATCTATCCATTCCTTCAGGGAGTATTTATTCCATGCCTACTCTGACCCAGTCACTGGGTTGGACACTGGGAGATGGAATGAAGAGCAAAAGCAAACAAGGCTGCTTTACTCATGGAGCTGGTGAGGAAGACAGATGTTACTAAAAAGAAAAGACAAAATGAAATGTGAAACCACTACATAGTAACAGATATAAGGAGTTGAGGCTTTGAGACTCAAGTTGGCAAAGCTCATAGCACACAGTTGCAGAACAGCAATAGGCTGTGGTTTCTTATGGGCCCTAGTGATGGGGCAAGGACGTCTTCAATGAGGTTTGTTTTTTTTCCTTACATTCTTATAGCATCATAGTTTATGAAATGTTTTGACACATATTGCCTCATTGGACTTTCACACCAATGGCAAGATTGGAGAAAAAAAGAAGGTTGAGAATTACTGTAGCAGAAGTTAATTCAGATGAAAATATGACAGAAAGGGTACAGAAGTGAGGGCAAAAAGAGAACAAAGTGTTTTCAAGTCTCTATTCTTTATTTTTCAAAAATTAGTGGTCTTGTCTAAAAAAAATCCTAGGAAGGCAGAAGGAATGTCACAAACTTACATTCTAGCATTTTAGCTGTGGCAGAATTTGGTTATGCTACAGTTACACTTAGTTTTGCTGAGGCAGAGACAAGGGTTCCTTTTCGAACAAAGGTATCTTTAGACCCAGAAGGAAAGAAAGGCAGCTGCAAATAGTAAAGGTCTCTAAAAGCAACAGCTAAAATTGCAGTAACAAATAACACTTTTCCCATGTTTTAAGTGTGAAAAGGCCCAGTGGTCTTCATCTGGGACCTCTGGGTTACAATCATTCACTTGGATGGTTTCAAGTAAAAAGGAAGTAACATGGCAGCCTTTGGGGCTCTGTATTAAGAACTATATAAAGTGAGGAAGAGAAAGAAAAAATTTCGTTTACAAAACAGTCTAAGCTTCCTGAGAATTACTGGTGTTTCTCAGCAAATATTAATCAGCTTGACTGAACTCTTAGTACATTTACATCATGATCCCACTAGTTACAATAGGATAGATTTATACTGTGGTATATAAAATGATCCTGAAATCTCAGTCACTTAGTACAACAAAAGTTTATGAAAATAGTATGCTGTATGTCCACAAAGGGTCCTATGTGTCAGAGTGGATACATGCTCCATTAGATCACTGGAGAAGCCAGGCTAAAGGAAGCTCTGTCATTTTGTACTTGCACTTCCAGGAATACACATACTTATCAGTGTCTCAGCCCGGAAGTGCACACATCACTTCCAGTCATATTTCATTAGCCAAAATTAGCCACAAGACCCAGCATAATTGTGGGAAGGCCTGGAAATGCAGGGGAACAAAGGGACTATTTGGTGAGCACTACTATCTCTGCCACAAGAACCTCTTTCCAGAATTCCACAAAACTGATCACAGGAGGTAAACTATCTTTGCCACAATTCCCCAAACCATAGTCAGGGCACAGAGTTTCCTTTAAAATCTTATTTTGAGTCTTTAGAAGAGAAGAGATGAGAATTAGCATTTCCTGAGCTTCTACCATGTAGCCAACACTTTGTGCAATGGATACTGTGAACTTACTCAACCTCATTGCATCTTTGTGATGTACCTTGCTGTACTGCAGAGGATAGAATGCTTAAAGATATATCCACCTTCCCAGATTCCCTTGCAGCAAAGCTTCTGGAAATAGGTTCTGCCAGATATATATTTTATATATTCCCATGAGATGTGGAATGTAGATGTGAAGAGAAGGAAATACTCCTGACATTTTGGCTTCCACTGCTGGTATGCAAAGCTGTGAGAAGCATGGCAGGCAACTTGGCGTTCTAGTGTCCAATCCTCAGCTTTCTGGGTATCAGAAAGCAGTTGCAAGGTGCCAGCTCCCTCATCCCAGTTTTCCAATTCGGGGATCACTGTTCTAGTGTAGAATAGTTTCAGTGGCAACCTCCTGGTTCTCCAGTTTCACTTTTCTATCAGTTTTGTAGAGTTCTAAGGGTCACTAAGACCTAATCTAAAGTCTCTTCTGTGAGCCTTTCCTTTTTTTTTTGATAGTGTCTCACTCTGTCGCCAGGCTGAAGTGCAGTGGCATGATCTTAGCTCACTGCAACCTCTGCCTCCCAGGTTCAAGCAATTCTTCTGCCTCAGCCTCCTGAGTAGCTGGGACTACAGGCATGTGGCACCACACCCAGCTAATTTTTGTATTTTTAGTAGAGATGGGGTTTCATCATGTTGGCCAGGATGGTCTCAATCTCTTGACCTTGTGATCCACCCAGCTCAGCCTCCCAAAGTGCTGGGATTACAGGCATGAACCACCGCGCCCGACCCCATTTTTTTTTTTTATAGGTAACTAATTCCTTTTATTAAATCCCTTTCTGCTGAAGTTACCTAGATTGGTTTCTATATCTTTCACTGGATCTGACTGTGATAACACTTGCTAAATATTGTTATATACATAAGTTCTTTTAACAACTTTCTGAAAACTCTTGATTGTTGAAATAAGCTTGTGACTATGGGTAGTTTAAGTTTGACCTTAAATAACTACAAGCATAAATTTGTTTGAAGTCTCATGTTGTACTTTGTCATAAAATGAATGCTACAATAAATTCTATCCTTCCAAAATTCAGAGTAAAATTCATGTTCCTAGAAGGTGTACCTTTTCATTCAGTGGCTTTATATATTCCCTGGTAAAATTCATCTTATTCAAGAAGTTATGCGCTTTGAGAGGCAGGTACACTCTGGCAATTCTGAAAAGCAGATCTTATTATGCCCATTTTATATATGGATTAACTGGGGCATAGAGAGGTAAAGTATTCTAGATCATAGACAGGATTCAAACCTAGGTCCATCTGATTACAAAGCCACATGCTCTTTCCACTACAACTTGCAGACTGCTATGAGAGCAGCAATTCATTAGTTCTCAGCTGCTACGAGCATTGGTTTTTAATGAAGTTTTCATTAGTTCATTTAGTTAAATGCTGGTATATAGCAGTTAGTTTTCTCTTCCACAGCTGAAAAAAGCTCAAAATGGTGTACTTCTCACCCTATGAAGGATTCCAAAAGAAAAGGTGGACAGAGCACAACAGAAATAGCTGGAGAACTAGGAAAAAAATGACCAAGGTACATGTTCTAAATTGCTGGTGGCACAATTAAAACTATATAAACAGCTGGGCATGGTGGCTCACATCTGTAATATCAGCACTTTGGGAGGTTGAGGCAGGAGGATTGCCTGAGGCCAGGAATTCAAGAGCAGCCTGGGCAACATAGTGAGACCCTGTCTCTACTACAAATAATTTCAAAAATTAGCTGGGCATGGTGGGTTTTGTGCACCTGCAGTCCCAACTACTCAGGAGGCTAAAGTGGGAGAATCGCTGGAGCCCAGGAGGTCAAGGTTGCAGTGAGCCATGATCATGCCACTGCACTCCAGTCTGGGTGACAGAGTGAGACCCTATCTCAAAAAAAACCCAAAAAAAACAAAAAAACTTTATACACAGAGATAATAATAGATTTGTAAAGGCTGGAAACCTGATGCACATGGAAGTCAACAGAACCCTGGGATTGCTCTGGTATCGACAGAAATATTTTGGTCCAAATTTCCACTCTGGCTCATGCACCTTGTTTTATTTGTCACTCTCCTTTTCTACATATCTGACAGCAGGCCAGAGAGCTGTGCCATAAAAATTTATTGGAATATTTCTATAAAGCCATATATGGCCTTGGAAAGCTTCTACACTTTCTTAGTGATTCAAGGCCTGTCTCTGTGTTTTCTGGAGAAATTAATCTAAGGAAGCTATTTGCAAACTGACCTAGTTCTTCAAACTGTCAGCTACTACAGATGCAGGATTAGACAGAAGTATATAAAATCATGATGTGGTTTTCATTTACCCAAACGGCTGTTTTCTACTTTTCAACTGAATATACGACTTTCCCAGGACTTAATAAAACCCTCTAAAAAATTCTTAACACACCTTCACGATACTGAAAGAATCCTTTGATAAGCTTAGTAGGGCTGGATTTTTTTTTAAAGTGGGAAATTGGAGGATTTTACATTTGCTAAGTGTCTAGTATGTCCCAGGCATTAGGCAGATGTCAACTTATTTAATTCTAAAAATAGTATATTCATAGAGATACTATCGTCCTCATTTCATATATTCAAAAAATTCAAAGAAGTTAAGTAAATTGCCAAAAGTCACCCAGATAATAAGTAGAAAAGATGGTAATGAAATCCAGGTTGGCCTGGCCTAAAAGTCAATTATCTTTTCAAGGCTGCACAACGGATTTGGTAAAAAATATTGATGGAGTGCTTGAGAAAATAGCTCCAAGAATTCTAACTTCTGGATCTAGGGTTTGGTTTCCAGGTAACATGAGGAAACATTTTCCGATTGTCTGAATGTTTAATAATACAGGCAATGAAAAGAAATTGCACAGCTTGGCCTTTATTGTGTGTTTCATAACACAGATCCAGGAAAGGGTTTTATTCTAGGGTGAAAAAAACACCACATTATAAGTGAAAGTGTGCACATAAAGGGTAAGTGATTTGGCATTTTAAATGAAAGTAAATTAATGTTAAAAAACATTTTTGCAGCCTAGAGTTTTGACTTCCACTGAGAACAGTTACTGCTCAAATGTGCCCCCTTCCTCTCCTTATATCCCGTCTGTCTCTCTGCTGCCTTTTTATGGATATGTCACTATCAAAACCAGCTTGGCATTGTGACAGCGTTCTTACTGGTGCCTTCTCTAGTCTCCAGTTTTGTCATAATGGAAGAACATGGTCCCTGTAGACCTTGGCCACTTTCTGAGACGAGTAAAAAGCGAATCTCCAACCCTATTTCAGAGCTAAGCTGCCCTGTTCTCTCCCTGATACATGGCTCTTTTGCAACTTCCAGCATGACCAAAACCAACTCTGTCTTCCTCTGAGCCTCTCAATTGTCACTTGCCTATCCAGCTCATATCACAGTGGCTAAAAGAAATCTTTATCAAAACTCTTTTATTAAACAGGAAGCTATAAATACTGATTTGGGGCTACCCAAGACATTTTTCTCCAACAGGGTCAGGAAATGAAGTATATGGATTAACCATATTTTCTTATAACTAGTTATCACTTGTATCATACATATCAGACCTATTTTCAAAGAGGCAGAATGTAAATACAATTTTGTGATTGCCATTCTAACTGGTGTGAGATGGTATCTCATTGTGGTTTTGATTTGCATTTCTCTGATGGCCAGTGATGGTGAGCATTTTTTCATGTGTTTTTTGGCTGCATAAATGTCTTCTTTTGAGAAGTGTCTGTTCATGTCCTTTGCCCACTTTTTGATGGGGTTGTTTGTTTTTTTCTTGTAAATTTGTTGGAGTTCACTGTAGATTCTGGATATTAGCCCTTTGTCAGATGAGTAGGTTGAGAAAATTTTCTCCCATTTTGTAGGTTGCCTGTTCACTCTGATGGTAGTTTCCTTTGCTGCGCAGAAGCTCTTTAGTTTAATTAGATCCCATTTGTCAATTCTGGCTTTTGTTGCCATTGCTTTTGGTGTTTTAGACATGAAGTCCTTGCCCATGCCTATGTCCTGAATGGTAATGCCTAGGTTTTCTTCTAGGGTTTTTATGGTTTTAGGTCTAACATTTAAGTCTTTAATCCATCTTGAATTGATTTTTGTATAAGGTGTAAGGAAGGGATCCAGTTTCAGCTTTCTACATATGGCTAGCCAGTTTTCCCAGCACCATTTATTAAATAGGGAATCCTTTCCCCATTTCTTGTTTTTGTCAGGTTTGTCAAAGATCAGATAGTTGTAGATATGTGGCATTATTTCTGACGGCTCTGTTCTGTTCCATTGATCTATATCTCTGTTTTGGTACCAGTACCATGCTGTTTTGGTTACTGTAGCCTTGTAGTATAGTTTGAAGTCAGGTAGTGTGATGCCTCCAGCTTTGTTCTTTTGGCTTAGGATTGACTTGGCGATGCGGGCTCTTTTTTGGTTCCATATGAACTTTAAAGTAGTTTTTTCCAATTCTGTGAAGAAAGTCATTGGTAGCTTGATGGGGATGGCATTGAATCTGTAAATTACCTTGGGAAGGATGGCCATTTTCATGATATTGATTCTTCCTACAAAAGTCAGGAAACAACAGGTGCTGGAGAGGATGTGGAGAAATAGGAACACTTTTACACTGTTGGTGGGACTGTAAACTAGTTCAACCCTTGTGGAAGTCAGTGTGGCGATTCCTCAGGGATCTAGAACTAGAAATTCCATTCGACCCAGCCATCCCATTACTGGGTATATACCCAAAGGACTATAAGTCATGCTGCTATAAAGACACATGCACACGTATGTTTATTGCAGCATTATTCACAATAGCAAAGACTTGGAACCAACCCAAATGTCCAACAATGATAGACTGGATTAAGAAAATGTGGCACATATACACCATGGAATACTATGCAGCCATAAAAAATGATGAGTTCATGTCCTTTGTAGGGACATGGATGAAATTGGAAATCATCATTCTCAGTAAACTATCGGAAGCACAAAAAACCAAACACCGCATATTCTCACTCATAGGTGGGAATTGAACAATGAGAACACATGGACACAGGAAGGGGAACATCACACTTCGGGGACTGTTGTGGGGTTGGGGGAGGGGGGAGGGATAGCATTGGGAGATATACCTAATGCTAGATGATGAGTTGGTGGGTGCAGCGCACCAGCATGGCACATGTATACATATGTAACTTACCTGCACATTGCGCACATGTACCATAAAACCTAAAGTATAATAATAATAATAATAATAATAATAATAAAAGAAAAAAATAAATAAATAAATACAATTTTGTGACTTTTTTTCTTTTTGCCTCCAGATTCATTATTTGCCACTCTTTGCCTTGCTCTGTGCTCCAAGAGGTCAACCTCTATGGGCTAAATGGCATCACTCAGGCTCCTCCCTCACCTCTGGCTTCCAATTATGTATGGCCAACCAGAAGCCCCGAAGGGGATTCCATGGTAGAAGAAAAAGGTTGGGGTACTGACCTACCTCCAACCCCAGCTGGGCCACTGTTCCCCTCCCAGGGCTATAGTCCTCTCCAGGTGGTAGTAACTTGCTCTTTTTGATCCTCAGACCCAAGGGTGGTGAGAGCTTCCCACTGGGTGCTAGGTCCTGGGTGCTTCCCCACCCGTTGTTGATTCCCGAGACAGCCCCTTCCTCTGTCTGTAGTTCCTGCATTATGCTCTTTAGCTGACATTTCAGGGATGACACCTGTCTCCTGACTGATACCACTCATTTATCATTCTGTGTTTAGTGAGTGATTTCTATATACTGTTCTAAAAATTGGCAAATACAAAAGAAAAACCATACATGCTGCTGTCCTTAACAAGCTTGGAAATCCAGTAAGGAACACAAAACTCTCAAAATGCAGTCATACTCTAAGTCTCAATTTAGGCAATATCTCCAAAAGCCTAAACCTTTCCTATGCCTCTACCTACCTCTGCCCTCCATCAAGACATACCTGACCTCAGTCCCATTGACTCAGGACCAGTGCAATAAGCTAGGTAATAGTGGCCAGGTGTGTGGCTGACTATGGCTCTGAGCAAAATTAATTCTGGAATACTTCTTTTTCGTCATCCCTCCAAGCCCATTTCATCACCAACTCCTGCTGATTCTATCTGTTCAAATGTATCTAACTATTCTTCAGAATCACTGCCCTAACCTTGTAAAAGAAGCCAGGATTATTTCTCACCTAAATTTCTGCAACAGCATCCTAGCTGGTCTCCCAGCCTCTAGTCTTGCCTCCTATTGATCCATGCAGCCAGAGAGATCTTTGTTACAACACTCCATGGCTTCAGACCCCTCCTAAAAAAAGTCCAAGTTATAAAGTGGCTTAGCTCTCATCATGATGACCTCTCCAGACTCATCACTTGAGACATTCTTTTTTTTTTTTTTGCTTTCTTTTGAATTTTAATGTTTGTGGGTACACAGTAGGTATAGACACATTCTTCTTATGAATTGCTCCAAAGAAACTAAACCTCCCATTCTTCAACGGAACTACAGAACTGTATTTTTTCTTGCCTTAGTGTCTGTACTTACACTAGTTCCTTTGCTGAGAATACCCTCCCTGTCTTCGTATCTCAACCTTTGACCTGGCTAACACTTACTTTATTATTCAAGTCTAAGCATAGACATCACTTGCTTTGAGAATCATTCCCTGTTGACAACACCCAGCCTGCTTTAAAAACAGAACTTTGGATTCAGTGTCCTTCCTGCGAGGAAGCCTCCATAGCATCCTGTAGTTTCTTCATTGTCTTTCTATGAAATTGTTTGGTTAATTACCAACTTACTTGTAGATATACCCTACCTAATGGGAAGCTATGTCAGGGCAAGAACTCTGTCACTGATGCAGCCTCAACATCCAGCAAAGAACCAAGATGATTGAAACTATCTATTGAAAAGTTGAAATTTAAGAAAAGAAGCAATATCTCAATCAGGTTCAACATACTAGCAATGTCAAAATTCCTGTTACAGTATTGTTTAGGATCAAAGGGAGTATCAGCCAATAGATACACACCTTATATGTCCACACAGGTCTTGTTTTAAGTGTATCTGCAGTGCTGTGTCTCAAACTCATTCTCCACTAAGGAAATCCAAATTTCACATGTGTCAAAAGAAGAAAGAGCAGGGGTCTCTTTGTGATGCCCCCATTTCCTCTGTAGAATCTCCAGGCGAGGTGATGCCTGCTTGAATAGAGGATGCCTGCATGATAGCATTGGAGTTATTTTCAGAGGCATCATTATCTCTGCTTGAAAATCCTTAGGCAGCTTTTTGCAAACAAAATAGAGTTCAATTAATGTATCAAGAACAAAGGATCAAGACCTATAAATATATAGGTCAAGATTAGCAAAAATCCTTCAGCACCCAGATGGTCAAGTTTAACCTCTCAGAGTGCACTTAGGAAACTAAAATTTTCCAGGAATGGTGCTGATAGGTACAGACATGGGCTAAAATTAACTCATAAGGAGCTGTGTGTTGATGAAGTCATAGAACCATGCTTGGTGAGCCCTCTCCTCAACTCTCTCTCAAGGTAAACTGGAGGTACTTAAATTCATTTTTTAACTAGCTTACCATTGCCAGTGAAACCTCATTAATTCATTCACACTGATTAAAAATGCATGATAATTAGGATGAATGCTGAAGTTTATCTCGGAAGAAAACAAATTTTCTTAAAAATAACAAGACTAGAAAAATTTTTTTAAGCTCATTAAAATGAATCTTTTGTGTACTCTGTTATATACCAATTTGCAAATTATGCAAGGATTCTCATTGGGAAAAACAGTGGTTTGGCTATTCATGTTGATCTCCTGCCCTTTGTAAGATCCAGTAAAAAGACAGTAAAGGAGGTCTAAACTCACAGGAGAACAAGACAGGCATGACATGTTTGGAGGACAGACAGCGATGGAGCTGGATTATTGACTCTGCAGAGTGGAGGATGAGTATAAAATGCTATAACCTAAAGGGCCACAAAGAGAATTCCAGCCAGATGTGAGTCCCTTGGCTCTGCACAAGGGCTCAGAACCTCCAGAGACAGGGTAGGGGGTGATATGGCCCTGAAAAGAGGGCCCTAAATGAAGTCTGTATGCTGAGTGTTGGGACTCTCAGAACAGTGGAAAGTGGGTATTCTCCCACTATCTACCCCCAATCCACACTCAAAAAGACAGAATGATTCTCCCATAAGTAATTGAACAGACCCAGGTAAAGCTTCTAAACACTGATATTTGCAGAATTGGGAGGGATCTCTTGGTAAGCCTTGGTTCACCAAGCAATAATTCTATGTGAATTCTCACCAGTTGACATCCCCCTCCCCACTCCCCACATAGGTTCCAACATATTTTACTCAGTGCAAGAAATGAACAGATAGCAATAGATCACCAGACATTTGAGAAAACCTCCAGTAAAGAAGACGAAGATAAAAACAAACAAACAAACAGAAAACAGTAAATGGAGGAAAAAAGAACACAAAGAAAAGTAAAAAAAGAGAATTAATATTCTCCAAGAATTAACAGAAAATATGACATCCAAAAAAGAACAAAATTCTATAAAAAAAAATTCAGAAAACAAAAAGCTAAAATATGACAGGTAAAAGGTAAACAAAATATATTCATGAGAAGGATTACAAAATAAAGTAAAAAAAGTGTAATGTAAGCAATAGAGAAAAAAAGCCTTACAACATCAATCTAGAAGCCCCAACATCCTTCTAACAAGACATGTGAAGAGAGATAACAAAAACAGGAAGACATTATAAAATTAATAAATTCCTATTGCTTTAAAAAATAAATCTTTTAGATCTATTTGAGTTTTAAATTATCTGCCTTTATCATTTTGATAACATTTAAAATTTCACTTAAAATAACTTAAAAAAGGGAGTGTGTGAGATCTACTTTGTTAGGTCTGTTATGAGTGCCACCAGGCAGTACTTTACTTAGTCTCATTCACTATATATGCTTAAAAATAATACAACCATTTAGCACTTGTTTCCTATTTCAAATTTCTGACTAATTCAGCTCAACCTCTCTGAACTTCTCCTTCCCAACCACCATTAAAACGATTACTGAAATGTTACTATGTATTCTACTTCCTAAATTTCTCAAATGCAGAGTGCCCACACTGCTGAATCTAAGGCTAACATCACCTCTCTTTGTATGTATACCCTTTCTACAGTAACAAAGTATTTCACATGAGTTGCCTAAGTGAGAAGCAAATACTGACATGTATGTAGGTGGGTGGGTACGTAGGTAGATAGACGATAGATAGATAGATAGACAAATAGGTAGATACATAGATAGCTGAAAAAGCATGACCAAAATGGTGGTTCTGGTGGTAAAGGGCAGTCCATAATTTCAAATGAAGGAGGTAAATTATCCAAAAGATAATACTCATAGTTTTTTGTTTGTTCATATTTTTTTGTTTGTTTTAGTTTTTTGTTTGTTTTTAGTTTTTTGTTTTTAATTTTTTGTTTTTTGTTTTTTTTTTTTTGAGACGGAGACTCGCTCTTTTGCCCAGGCCAGACTGTAGTGGCACTATCTCGGCTCACTGCTACCTCCGCCTCCTGGGTTCACGCCATTCTCCTGCCTCAGCCTCCCGAGTAGCTGGGACTACAGGCGCCCGCCACCGCGCCTGGCTAATTTTTTGTATTTTTAGTAGAGACGGGGTTTCACTGCATTAGCCAGGATGGTCTTGATCTCCTGACCTCGTGATCCACCCACCTCGGCCTCCCAAAGTGCTGGGATTACAGGCATGAGCCACTGCACCCGGCCTATTTTTAGTTTTAAATTGAATGGTAAATGTTTAACTTCTTATGTTAAATTACACTTGAAAAAATAGAATATTGACTTTTGTTCATGATATACACAGCCGATTACAAGCAATTCCACTGCCATGTTTCAGGAGGTTTCCAGTTCCAGCAAAATAATGATCTACATAAATTCAGGAATGCTTCTGCTACTGACACCTGGGTTTTCTAGATAAAGTATAATAAGAAAAGTGTGCTTGTTTGTGTAATGCTGATCTTACAAGAAAGAAAACGAAACTCCCAGGTGTCAAAAAAAGGGGGTGGGAGTGGCATTAAAAATCAGAATGGTGAGTATTTAAGCTAATCATAAAGCATCCCTGGGAAAGTGGGTAGGGGTGGGGTTGTGACAGGTAGCATGTAGTGGGTCAGGTAGTGGTGGGTGAGCTGAGGACTTGAAATTTGACAAATAAAAGATAGTTAAGGTATTGAGAACCCATGAGTTGGGAAAATGGAACTGAGGTCCCTACAAAAAGCCAGAAGTCTCAAAAGGCTTAAAAATGTCTGTGAAAGAATGTCTTACAAAATAATCTCTGCTTGACAGCTTGACCTTCTGGTTCTCTCTCCTAGACTCTGAGTACAGAGAGAAAAAAAAAATCCCCTTTTCTTGCACCCAGCAATGAGGATATTTTGACTGAAAGCTACATTTACCCCATAGTTATCCTGCCACCAATTAGAGGATGCCAACATTAAGTCATCTAATCATAACAATCAAACATGATTATATTATTGGCCACATTTTATAGATAATGTCTTAGTCTGTTAGGTAATGTCTTAGTCTGCTATAACAGAATACTTCTGACTGGGAAACTTATAAACAACATAAATTTATTGATCACAGTTCTGGGGACTGGAAAGTCCAAGATCAAGGCACTAGCAGATTTGGTGTCTGGTTAGAGCCTCATAGTGCCTATTTTGTGTCCTTATGTAGCAGGAGGGGCAAATAGGCACCCTTGGGCCTCTTTTATGAAGGCACTAATCCTGTTCATGAGGGTGGAGCCCTTATGACCTAATCATCTTCCACAGGCCCCATCTCTTAATGCTATTACAATGGAGGGGAGTTGTCAACATATGAATTTTCGGGAGACACAAACATTCAGACCATAACATTCTGTCCCTAGCATGCCCAAATTCATGTCTTTCTCACATGCAAAATACATTCATTCCATCACAATAGCCCCCAAAATTCTTAACTCATTCCAGCATCAACTCAAAAGTCTAAAACCTGAAGTCTCTCTAAATGTCGTCTAAATCACATGTAAGTGAGACTCAAAGATATGCTTCATCTTGAAGCAAATTTCCCTCCAGATATAGGCCTGTGAAATTAGACATTGTATTTCAAAATGCAATGGTGGGACAAGCACAGAATAGGAGAGAAAGGGAAAAATAGGAAGAAAGAAAGGAATAACGGTCTTGACCAAATCTATACCCAACAGGGCAAAAATTGAAATTTTTTTTTTTTTGAGACTGAGTCTCATTCTGTTGCCCAGGCTGGAGTGCAATGGCATGATCTTGGCTCACTGCAACCTCTGCCTCCTGGGTTCAAGCAATTCTCCTGCCTCAGCCTCCCAAGTAGCTGGTATTACAGGCATCTGCCACCACACCCATTTTTTAGTAGAGATGGAGTTTCACCATGTTGGCCAGGCTGGTCTTGAACTCCTGACCTCAGGTACTCCACCCGCCTTGGCATCCCAAAGTGCTGGGATTACAGGTGTGAGCCACTGCACCCAGCAAAAATTGAACCTTAATTCTCCAGAATAATTTTCTTTGACTCAAAGTCCCACCTTCCAGACACACTGGGATGGGGGTTGGGCTCCCCGGGCTCCAGGTAGCCCTGCTCTTCATGGCTTTGATGGGCACAGCCAATGTGGCAGTTCTCATGGGTTGAAGTTGCATGCCTGCAACTCTCCCAGGCAGGAGTTGCACACTGATGGCTCTACTGGTGGGAGGTCTTGTCCCTGAGGTGGCTCTGCCCTTATGGCTCTGCTAGGCACTGCCTTAGTGGGGGCTCTCTGTGATGATGCTGGCCTCACAGCTCTAGTGGACATTGCCCTAATGGGGGTTCTCTTTGGTGGTCCCACCTCTGTTCTCTTTCTGGGCCCCAAGGCTCCACACGGGATCCTTTGAAATCTAGGTGGAGATAGCCAAGTCCTCACTGCTTGTGCACCCTGTGTATTGGTGTAGTGGCACCTTGCAGATACTGCCAAGTTTTACTACCTGTGCCTTCCAGAGGGCAGCCTAAGCCATGCCTAGGGCCACTTGAGCCACAACTGGGGCAGCCAAGGATCAATGTAACACAAGGCACAGAGCAGAGTCATTAAATCGTTCTGTTCCCAAGGCCCTGGCAGCCTTAAATCTCCAAATGCCTTCAGGGTCATTCTTCCATTGTCTTAATGAATAAATAGCATCGGGATTCCACCTACTCATCCTAATCTCCTTATCAAAGGTTCATTGAGCTACACTCTTTGTGTTCTCTCCAGAACACATTTTTTTCATTATTTACAACAGGCTGGGAATTTTCCAGATCTTTAAGTGTTGCATCTCTTTTGATTATAAATTCCATTTTTAATCATTTCTTTCTTCTTGCCTTTTACTATAAGCAGTCAGGAGAAGCCATGCCACACCCTCAACACTTTGCTTAGATATTTCTTCTGTCAAATATTCTATTTTATTGTTCATAAGTTCCTCCCTCCACAAAACTCTAAGACATGAACACAATTTAGCAAAGTTCTTTGCCACTTTATAATGAGGATGGCCTTTCCTCCATTGTCCAATACCATGTTCCACATTTCCATCTGAGACCTAATTAGAACTGCCTTTACCACCATGTTTATACCAATATTCTGACCATGGCCACTTAGATAATTTCGAAGAAGACTGAGGCTTTCTCTACAGCTCTCCTCTTCTGAGACCTCCCCAGAATTCTCCTTAAATCTCCTTTCACAGCATTGTACCTCAAAATTCTTCCAGCCTCTATCCATTACCCAGTTCCAAAACCACTTCCACATTTTTAGGTATTTGATATAGCAACACCCCAATTCTGTACCAATTTCTTAGTCTATTCAGGATGCTATAAAAAATATCTTAGATTGGGTAGCTTACAAACAATATAAATTTTTTTTCTCAATTCTGGAGACTGGACAGTCCAAGATTAAGGCACCAGCAGATTTGATGTCTGGTGAAGGTGTGTTCCTCATAGCTGGTACCTACTATATGTCCTTGCATGGTCTAAGGGGAAAACAGGCTCCCTTTAGCCTCTTTTATAAAAGGGCACTAATCCCATTCATGAAGTATTAACCTCATGACCTAACTGCCTCCCAAAGGTCTCATCTCTTAATATTATTACATTAAAGATTAGGTTTCAATATATGAATTTGGGGGGTGGGGGGACACAAACATTTAGACTATAGCAAAGAAGGAACCTGAAAATCAGAGAGATTGGATAATTTACTTAAAGTTAAAGGGAATAAGTAACAGACTTGGGATTTAAACCCATATTTTCCATAATAACTGCAACTCTAGAGTTTTATTCACTGATACAAGCATGCAGTTAATCTGGATCTGTTTTTACATATGTAAAACATGTCCACTTATTACAGCACCATATACATATACTTTATATATATATTTTTTCTATTTCCAAAATGTAATGTCAATCATGAGTTCTGGCAATAGTTTCCATTATGAAGCCACCATGACATGCCCAACAAAGAATGAAAAAACTACATTCAGAAAATACATATTTTGTGGGCCTCTTAAAAAGAGATGCAGTTTTCACAAACAAAGACTTACAGAGGCCAAAAGACAGGAAAAAGTACCTCATAAATCTTCATTCTTGATGCACTAAAGGAGGAAATGTTTCAACAGTATTCAAAGTTTAATAAATACATTTGAGAGTTCTATATAAGACATGGGGGGCAATAATATACCCCCAAACACTGGGAAAAAGAGGAGAAAGGCTGAACTGGTAAAATGATTCCTCTCTTGTTGGTAGCCACCAAAGACCATCTGTCTATGAATGTGTAACTAAAGTATTTGGAAACATCTAAAACTCAAAACAGGGTACTATGAGAACAACTTCAAGGAGCCTAGAATGAAAAGTGATTAAATTTGATAAGCAAAACCCAAATCAACTGTTTTGTACTCACAGGAAGAAAGAACCATGTTAACTGAAGGGGATAAATTAGCCATGAAAGGGCAGGGAAGGGCCACATGGAAAACCTCAGGCTATTTATGTACAGCTCAAAGGAGTGGGAGTGTTGGCAAAGCAGAAATTTACATAAGGGTTACCTCGGCAAGGCTCTCCCCGTCCTGGAAGGGAGGGCTTTCAGCTTACTTGCCTAAAACATACTTCCTAAGGTCTGTTAACACACCTTCTATTGATTCCACACTCACCAAATCACTTTCATGACAATTTAATTTCTTGTGTAGCTTATCTACTCAGAAAGAGTGCATCACTCTGCTTTGAAAGTCCACATTGTTTTGAGTTATTAATACTTAGTGTTCTGGCATTCTGCTCATATTCACATTTGTCTTCCAATACAGCCTGCTCACAATGAGCGGGTATATAAATCCTCCCATGTGGGCATTTCCATCTACTTGACAACTGTGTTGCTCATCACAAACAAATTTTGCCTATTTGGTTAATGTGAGTCAACCCCTTAGAGATGGATCTGCTAACACTATGCCCACTAAATCAAGTTTCTGATCTTCTGTGGCTGAAACTCAAGCACTGGATTGTGGTGACATCACTAAGGGTACCTTGTAACAACATATCCAGGCATCTTACAGGACTTAACAGATTGCACCCCTTTGAATCACAGTGCAGCCTAGCAGAGGTTTTCCATTTGAAACCGACAGCACCTTCTGTGAATGTTTCATTTGTGCACCATAAATAGAGATGTACACTGTTTCCCAAGAAAGATGATGTAAATCTTTCCATAATTTAACCATGAAAATCTACAGTGGACTCTGTTACGTAGCAGTACAAAGAGTCATGACTTAAAGCCTCATAAACTACCCATTGTAGCACAGCTGCTCACAATCCAGTGACAGGCTTGGTTAATGGATTGTCCTGGTTTCTTTAAGCTTCCTATGTCTGTCAGAAGAGAACTATGCTTTTATTTATTCCCTTATTCCCAAGACTATTTAGTGGAATATTTTTTCAAAAGACATTTTTAGAGAAGAATATGAAAAGTGAGCAGATAAATACACTATTTATCATTTATGAACAACAATAGTTTTGAATGCCAAAGTTCTAGATATCTGGGGTAATAAAATGAAAATATGGAGTGTATCAGAGCTGAAAAACCTTATGACTTAGGAACCGAGTAGGCATGTAAGAAAAAAATCACAAGTTATTATGAAGCATGCTATTATGAACGAGTTGACACAGAAGGTATAGCGAGACGTTGATATCTGAGAAGACTGTTTACCCTGAGGCTTAAAAGGGCAAGTAGGAAGTTGACAGGAAGGCAACTGTAGGAAGTATACAAATTATTTAAGGGATGCTGGAACAGAAAGGATGAGGTAAAGAGGAGCTGGACAATTAGGGAATATCTAAAGCCTAAAGGGATTTTTATGCAATACTGAAGAGTTTAGATATGAGTGCAGGTGACAGGGAGCCATTTTGATGGAAGGGGTAAATTTCAGGTTCCCTTGGCTAGCTAGGTATAGAGTAGATGGTGGGAAATGGTAAAAGAGCAAACTAGCAACAAAACACCCTGTAGGAAACATACCCAGATACCCTCAGGGACTAAGGATGTGGGCCTGGCTCAGGGCAGTGACTGTGAAGGCAAAGAGCTGAATATGAAAAACAAGAGATATTTAACAGGTAGAATAATAAAAATATATTGTAATTACTGACAGCCACTAGCAGTGACATATTCTTGTGGATTCAATGCCTGCTGGGTGACCTTTTTCACAGAAAGAGCAGCAATCCTGCGTGCTGTTCTATGGCTGTCTGTATTTGAGAAATTGAACATTAGACTTTTTAATGCAGACTAGAGGCACCTGTGTGTCACCAACTGAGGGAATGAGCCCCAAGATGCTGTGGCATTTGTCATTGGTTCTCAGGTTTTAGCTCCCAGGAGACCATTAACTCCTGGCCAAGGTGCTTACAGTTCAGGCGAGCTGCTCTTCCAGGTGCTGAAGTTAGAGGCAATGCATGTGATGATTCAGAAATTGGGCTTGGGGTCAGCTAGGCTTGGGTTTGAATCGGAGATCCATCGTTTGCTTCAACTCTCATTTCTCAGCTAAGCATCACTGTCTACAAAGTAGAGAGAAGAGTTCCCGCTACCTATGATGGTTATTTGAATTAAATGAGATTCTTGCTTAAATTCACATATAAGGGGTAGAACTAAGATTCCACTGTGGGTCTAGCTGACTGCACACTCTATACTCTCTCTTTATCCTTCTTTCTCTTCATATTTAACGGATGCATTATTTTCATTATTATTTATTTTTGAAGAAATGCAACAATGTCAGTTTATAGTTCCCTTTTGACCCAAGAGTTATTTTACAGAGAGCTTTAAAAAACCCATGAAAAAAAGCTTTGTGTGGTTTGGTTTTGTTATTGATTTTCTAGTTTTATTCCACTGTCATCAGAGGCTGTTGTTTGTATTATTTGTACCTAATGGAACTTATTGCATTTTCTTTGTGACCTGATCTGTGGTTAATTTTGTCAGTGTTCTTTGTGCACTTGAAAAGTAAGTGTATTCTCTATTACCAGAGTAAAGAGTTTGCAATGTATTCAGATCTACTTTATTTATTATGTTGTTTGGGTCTTCTATATAATTATAGTAAGTCATCCCTTACTTATGGTTCCACTTTCCATGGTTTCAGTTATCTGAGGTCAACTGCAGCCCAAAAATAAGTACAATAAAATATTTTGAGAGAGAGAGAGACCATATTCACATAACTTTTATTACAGTATATTGTTATAATTGTTCCATTTTATTAGTATTGTTGTTAATCTCTTACTGTGCCTACTTTATAAATTAAACTTTATCATAGTATGTATGTATAGGAAAAACAGTTATAGAGGAGTCAGTACTATCCGTGGTTTCAGGCATCTAATGGGGGTCCTGTTACATTCCTTCCATGGATAAGGGGGGATTACTGTATTTATCTGTGTCCTCTACTTGCCCTTACTTGGATGGAAAGTGGTATATGTTGAAATATCTAATATGAGTATGTTTCTGTCTATTTCTTCTTGCATCTTCTGCAGTTTCCGCTATAAAAGTTGCTGTTTTGTTATGTGGTATGTATTCATAACTACTGGATGTTGCTTGTGAACTCTTGCCTTCAACATAAATCAGTCCTTCCTTGTGCTACTTTATGGACATTTTACCTTGGACATTTTTCAGCCTGCATTTTACCTTGTCTTATATCAAGATCAAAATCAATGCTTTCTGTTGTTATTTAATATTTTGCATTTGCCTTGTAAGCTTTTGCCCATCCTTGTATCTTTCACCTTTTAAAATCACTCTGTTAGATGTGTCTCTTGCATTCAGCATAGAGTTGGGTTTTGCAGATTCCACATTTCTGACTGGTACACCATACTCTGTTCAGCCTGTAACTGGAGTTTCATAAAATATTTGTTTCCTTTTTATTTTCTTCTCTTCCTCTACCATGGGCAAGCCTCACCTAGGCCCCCAATCTTCTTGTTAGAAGCAGTTTGGGACCTGTCTGGACCTGAAGTCCCTTTAGAACCATCTGGCTTAGCTGGATTCTCATGTTTGATTCTGCCCTGCTGGTTCTCACACCACAGTAGAACAGGCTCTCCCTCTCCCACAGGGGAAGCTCTATGTATAATCGTTGATGGTGGACTTGACGAGCACCAATATAAAAGTTTGAAACTTATTCTCCTCTACTGGCTTGACATACAGACTGAAGTTTCCAATATCTAGATTAAGGTCTGATGTCTCCCAAAATATTCTTTAAAATATAATTAAATGACCTGGGAGTGCTGTTGTAGTGTATAAGTCTACTTCTGGAAGAAACCCAAGAAATCATCTATTCAAATCTTCTCCCCAGTGTATGAATTGCTCCTACAATGTCCCAGTAAGTTTTTGTCTCAGTTTGCGTTTTTCTGGAAATGATTAACTGACACTGTCACCCATTTTATAGGCATGAGTTTGAAGCCCAGCTAGACTATATAACAGCTATATAATGTTGAGAACTTATATAAACACTTTTTGTCTAAATTTTTTGTCTGTAGAATGGGGACAATGAAAGAAACTCAGAGAGCTGTTAAGAAGACTAAGCAGGGTTACAAATTCAAAGATTAGGCAGGTAATTAATTGAATTCCATAAGTATAAGGTAATAGAAATGATGAGGAGAGTTCATTCCCTTGTCAAAGGAGAAAACTCTACTGAGCTCTGGTATATAACTGCCCTGCCTGCAACAATGTGGGCCCAATACCATCACCAGTTCTTCCAACTTTTCTAGAAAAGCAGAAACCTGGCTTTTTAAATGTGAAATTTCTCAGTTATTGAACATGGCAACTAATTCCAATTTATGTAAACACTTAGACTATTCCAAAAAAAAAAAAAAAAAAAAAGAAAACATATCTGTAGGCTGGGTATACCACAGGCTGCCACTTTGCAGTCTCTGGTCTACATTAATTAGCATAATGCACATGATAGGCACTCAATACTACATCATGAATTCATCACATCTGAAAACTTTGACATCAGATCCTTGGGAGATGGGACTTGTTTGATTGGGTGGGTAAAAGTCCAGGGAAAAGGAGACTTAGAGTAACCATGATATCGACTGCAGGCCCAGGAACTCTGCAGAAATCGTGGGGAACAAAACAGAGAACAGGGTGAGAGTGGACCAGCGATGATCTCTGTGTCCTTCCCAGTCTGTCTGCTCTTACCCCTCTTGCCGATACTTGCTGGCTTTCTTGTACAACTGGCCAATCCCTGCACAGAAATAACTAATACAGGGGAGTAGGGAGAGCGGGGTAGAAAGATCCTGCAGCTGGCCAGAGCCAGAAGGGCCCTGGCAGCGTCCTTAGAGTGAGCTAACTGAGATGAGAACAAAAAAGACATTGAGCTGGGAGCCAAGGAAGCAACTTTCTCCCTGCCCCTATTCCCGACGGCTTTTCCCCATCAGCAGCTCTGAGCCTAGCCAAACACTTTCTATTCGGGTGGGTTGCAGCTGTCCCACACATATTCTAAATAAGGGCCAGTTGAGCGGTTCCTATTTTTAGCCCTTTAATGTGGATGCAAAGGTCACTAAGATTCCCCATTTGCTGGCTCAATTCCTCGCTTTCTTTATTTCTCTTATTTTCCTCCTAAAATGTATGTTTTCTCTTCTACTGAGCTAAAGTAAGAATTCTGGGGGATAAGGGACCCTGAATTTTACTTCCTCTTGGCTGCATTCCTTATAATTGCCATGGTTTGGGTGATATATCTAGCCTGTGGCGTGCAAAGTCATGTACCGACTTTGGGAAACAGCATTCCAGACTTGGACCAAAGCCACTCCTTTTGCTCTCTTGAGCATAAAGAGATGCTTAAAGTAGAAAATAGCCTTAAAGCGACTCTCATGTAACCCTCCAAGTATACAGCGGACAGCACTGAGGCCTAGTAAGATGAATTTGCTTATTACTATCTAACATTAATAAGAAACATTACTATAGCTTATATTCATGGAAGGTTTTCCTGTGCTGAGCACCTTACATGGTGCATTAGTTCATTTTGTGTTGCTCTAAAGGAATACCTGAGGCTGGGTAATTTAAGGAAAGAGGTTTATTTGGCTCACGGTTCTGCAGGTTGTACAGGAAGCATGGCACCGGTATCTGCTTCTGATGAGGGCTTCGGGGAGATTCCACTCACGGTGGAAGGGGCAGGGGGTGCCGACAAGTTACATGGGAAGAGAGGTAGCAAGAAAGAGTGGGGAGGTATGCCATGCTCTTTCAAATAACCAGCTCTCACTTGAACTAATAGAGCAAGAACTCACTCACTACCTCGGGGCGGGCACCAAACCATTCATGAGGGATCTGCCCCCATGACCCAAACACCTCTCACTGGACCCCCATCTCCAACATTGGGGATCACATTTCAACATGAGATTTGGAGGGGACAAACATCCAAACTATATCACATGGATTTCCTAATTTAGTTCTCAGAACCCAACAAGGCATCTATTTCAATTTTTCCCATCTTAGAGATGGCAAAACTGAGGTTAAGCGGTTTAAGAAACTTGGCCTAAGTCACATGGACTGGTAATGAGCCCTGAAGACATTTAGGATGCTGATTCCAGTTCTTCAACTCTTTCCAGAACCAGTGCTCAGTGTATAGATTCTCTCTCTCCTCTGTCTCTCTCTCTTTGTCTTACACACACACACACACACACACACACACAATTCTCAGCATGGCCCTTTCATGCTTTTCTTTGGAAGCCATGATGTGTTTTCAGAACATGAGGGCAATCTGGTGCCCCCATTTAGCCTGAGAGGCCAAGGAGCTGCTCGATACAGTGGAGAGTTTTGACCCTATTTACCTGTTCTCAGGGTCGGCCAAGGCCATACTCCGAGTGACGTAGCACATTTTGAGGGGGATGCTTTTCCGGTCTCTGTGGAAGGAGAAGGACTGCGATGACGGGGGGTCTGAGGTGCTGCCCCCTAACCGAGGGGATTCAGGCGGAGGTGTTTCCCACCCAATCTCGGATACTGGGGATCCTTTCTTCACGTAGGGCGTGGCTTCTCGCATGTACTTCACTGCAAGCAAAAAGACAATAAGTGCTTTTAATACATCACGGCTGAATTTCTGGGAAGTCTGATTGTGTTTCTGAAATAGACTTGCATTGGATAAGCTCTTAATACTGAACTTCTTAAATTCTCAACGAGATTTCGAATTTCTGTTCCACTCAAGGTAATTATCTTATTATTTAAATTATATAGCTCTGTGGACCTTAGAACTTGCTGTTATGATGTCCTACAGTTGAGAATTGTGTCTAGCTTTTTTCAGCTGTGACAACTTTTACATTTTCTGATTTTAAGTTTTGCATTCCGCGAAAAAGGCTGAAAACGTGGGCAGAGATTAGGCTAAAAGATACATTATTCAATATAGATGTAAGGAATATGGCAGCCACATTTATTACCCATGATGCCATTTTTCTGTTGAGAAACAATCATAGGGTTTTCAATTTAATAGTGTTAAGGAAACACATACAAAGAAATACATATAAGAACACATTTTGTAGTGGTAAAAATGTGTAATAGCAAAAAAATTATTTGTGAGCACTGAAAACTAGAAACAATGTAAATATCCATTAAAAAGGGACAGATTAAATAAATTGTAAGACACCTATATCAACATTTAAAAAATGAAATATATATATATATATATATATATATATATATATATATATGTAGATGTGTTGATGTGGAAAGACCTGTAAGATCTATTATTAGTGGGGATAAAAGGACAAAGCAATACATATACTATAATATCTTTGTATATAAATTCATAAATATATGTGCTTATATGCCTACAATTATTTCTGGGTAGAAATATAAGAAATTATTAACACTAGTTAGCTGTGGGAAGTGGAAATAAAAGCCACAATGGTTAAGAAATAGGCTTTTACTATTTATTTATTACTCTTTTATATCATTTTCATGTTTAACCATATGTGTGTATTACTTTTATAAAGCTTAAGAAAACAAAAATACCTTAAGAAAACAAAAACAGTTTTCTGCTGTTCGATATGTTTGCCTTGGTATTAAGAAGTATTTTTGCCTATTCTGAATTTGAACATTTGGTCTTTAGACAGCTTTTGAGTTGACAGGGCAACGAGATTCTTGGAACATGCAATATAAACTTGCATATTCTTCTCTCTGTCACCCACATACTCTGGTTCTCTGCTGCCTGGGGAGATTGGGCTAAGTCCCTCACAGGTGTTTGTTATTACAAATGGCAGTGAATTGGAATGACAGCGAACTAGGGGGCATTTCCTCCAGATCTTTGATGAATCGGTTCCACCAACTAGTGCCTTCCCTGTGCAAGACATCAACAGGATTATGGAGGCTACAGAGATGAATAATACACTCCATACTCAGAGTTACAAAATCATGGATGACTACAGTGGATGCTGTTGGTGTCCCATCTAGGACCCTTTTCCTATAGCCTGGTTGCTGTGTGTTGGGTGAGAACAACTCATAGCTGCCCCCCAATCTTGGCCCAACAGAAGCTGCTAAGCTTGGGAGGCTACAAAGTCACTACCCAATCCCCCAGACAGATGCTCTGCTTCTCAGAAAACCACCTAAGATAGGACATAAGACAAAGTACACAAACTATGGCACAAAGTAGAATGAGCTATGTTTTATAAAAGGAATAAAATGCCTTGGAAGAACCCATTAAAAAAGGGATCTAGGAGCATGAAAGACAGTTCAGGTTCACAAAAATTTAATCAGCAGTTCAAATATACCCAGATGCATGTAATATGGACCTTTATTGAGGCACTCAATCATATCAAAAATAGCCATATTAATACAAGACAGAGGAGCAGTCATTTAACACCAACACATATTTTCAAGGAAGATTTCAGGGTTTTAGTTGAAAATAAGTGCAATTAGGAGAAAAGAGTTCCATGGTTGCTCCAAACCTGTTAGCACAGGTTGCAGTTACAGAAGGAGAAATATTATTCATGGACTGTGTATTTTAATAAATATTATTTATTTCTGGGCAAAATATTTAAAGAGGAACACAGACGTACTCATGAACAAATGCAGAAATTTAGGGGGACATATTTAAGCTGTCCGAGGCTGGAATAAATATACTTCTTTAGAAGATCCTGAACTTTTTCATCTGTGAAACCATTTTAGTAGAAGTTAGAACACTGCTTAGCTTTGTATATTGTAGAATTATACTCGTGGAAATATAGAAAATTCAAGTATCAGCTGAGATGAATTGAAGATTTTCATTTGATTGCATTATTATCCTTCTGAGTGGAGTAGGGATGAGTGTGGCGGGAGTGAGAATCCAGGGATGCTTCATGGGGAAGGTGGCATTTGAACTTGGCCTTAAAGAGTAGCTAGGACTTTAAAAAGTCGAGATAAGAATAATAATCCTTCCTTTACGTAACATGCTCTGCTTTACAATTTTTATTGCAATTCCATAGAAAAGGTAAGTCAGGTCTCAATTAGGAAGAAGGATAGAGAAAGAACATTTACAATATACTTAATGATGTGCCAAGTATTGAATCAGGTGCTTTACATATCTTCCCACATTAAGTTTCAAATGACCATTTAAGGTCTTATTTTATATACAAGGAAACTAAGGTCTAGAGAAGGTATGGATAAGGTATCTTTTATTTACCGAGCATCCATGTGTCCACGAGTTATACAAGAAAAATATTGCTATCTCTTTCAGACCTGCTAGAAAGAAATGCCTTGTAGGGCTATTCTTATTGAAGTGAACACTAGCAGCATGACATAGGTAATCCCTTGTAGGTTAGTATTATTGTACACATCAGCACACTGATGCTCAGAATTTTAGCTTATGTAAACTTATATGGCTAGTAAGTGTTGTGGCTAGAATTTGATTTCCCAGAGATAATATTTTCTCATGAGATCTGGCCATACCACCTAGATGAAGGATGCAAATGACAAGCTAATAGGTTTGAGCTTTATTCTACAGGCAGTAGTGATAGTCGTGGTGATCTGTGAGTGAGAGAGTGGCAGAATCAAAGGTTAGCTTTAGAGAGAACTCCTGGAAGGTGAGATTGGGTGTACCTAAGAGAAAGGATTAGAAGTAGATCCACCATTTCCAGGGCCATAGGGGTTAATGTCAGAGATAACCCAAGCAACACTCTAAATCTCCATATAAGGCAAGAGGAATCCCAGAAATGTATGGCTGTAGCCATTCCTGGGAAGAAGCATGGGGAGTATAGCAAGTCTTAGCCTAGAAGCAAATATTTGCCAAATAACCCTTTCCTATGTGACACAGCACTAGGGGAATTTCCAAAGGACAGAAGACATGGCACTGCCTTGAAGAAGGGATATCCCATTGGGAGTAATATTCTGCATATAGTAATCCTTTTAACTGGCCAATTGCAAATAAAGACAGAAAAAAATAAGGTAGGTGTGATAATTTTAAAATTTCACTAATTTGGTCAAAACTTATCAGTCAATTTTCATGTGCTAAGAACTGTGTTGTCCATGAGGTATAATAAGAAATGGTCCATGATTAAAAGTTTAAGGCAGGAAAAGGGAAGTAGGTAGATGGCATGAGTGCTTATGTTAAATCTCAAAACTGGTTTAAGGAAATCTCAAGCTCGACAAATCTCTAGAGGCCTCGAAGAATCAAATGCAAGTCCTTTCTGGAGGAAGGCAACTTCATCCTAAGCTTCAAAGAATCCCTATGAATCATTTTAAAATGCAATGAGCAGGCATAAAAATCAAAGGAAATGTTGCATACAAGGAAACAACGTACCATGTGCAAGAACCAGCACTGAGGGCAGTAAGTCTCACTCATACTACAAAGCTATAGTATGTTCACAGAGACAAACGAAGGCTTGAGAGAATCTTCCAGAAATTCTTTAAAAGTGATTTAACATAGTGATAAAAAGAACCAAAGATAATGTTTAGTAATATTACCAGAATTGAAACTTCCATAGATAGACATGTCAGAAGAAGGAATTAGGGAACTGTAGATAAGAAATTTTACAGAATGTAGCACAAATATACACAAAGATGGAAAATATGGGATAGAGATGAACAGATGTGAAGGATAAAGTAAGAAAATCTAAATATGTTTAACTGGACCCTTGGAAAGGTATGGTATAGCGAATATGGCAGAGCCGAAGAATCTTCCTGATGCCAAGACACCAACCCATAAGTTCAAGAAACCTAATTTGGCTTTGCTGAACAATGCCTGTGAACTTCACCACCAAGAAAAATAGAAATAAGGTATCATTCTTCTTTATACTTTGGATGGGGTAATGGCTTAGATTTTTCTGTGTTTCTTCTGAGAGCTTTAGATATCACCTCTGCTTTTCACTAGTATTGGGAGGAAATCTTAGCAAAATCCCTAAATGAGTCTTGAAATCTCCAGAAAATAAATTTTCAATTTCAAGGAATTAAATGAGGCTAAAAGACTATTGTCACTGTTCCTAAGGAAGACATACTGAGGTCCTGGTAGTTTTTTTCATATCTATCCTGAGGGAGAATAAGTAACATCCACACATCCGTTCTTAAAATCCCTTTGTCCATCCAGGAGTCCTGATTTTTTTTGATATGTATAGAAAATGAAGAAGTTTGTTATTGTGTATAATAAAAAAAAAAAGCAAAAGAAGATTGCTGTTGGATTTCTCCAAGAACCCATAATTTCTGGTACAGAGGAAGTAATAAAATGGTCAAGATGGTCCTTCTTGCCAGAAGAGACTCCAAGTCATTTTTACAAGGCTTGGCTATCAATTGTGGACATAATTCTACTGCCAAGCACTCCTGTCCCCAATCACCAGTTGAGGTCTGAGACTAAGCAGCCCCAGGCAGGGAGTGAAAGCAGGGTAGCCATGCTTGGGTGTGGTAAAGCAGTGGCTCTAATTGGAAATAGGGTGTGTGAAACCTTCATGGTTCTCTGTGCATTAGTGTCCTGAAATTTCTATACCTGGCAATCAAAATAGTTAGGATATCATCTAATTCAGGGAAGGAAAGGTGTTGCCTAAGAATAGATTTATCTATAATAGGCAGCCAACATTAGTGTATTGAGTAATACAGGAGTTTGTTATTCATTTGTCAAAAGTCTAGAGTGAAAGAAAAGGGCTGCTAGGGCAGCTCTGCTCCCTGAAGTTGTTAGGGACTCAGGCTTCTGCTTCCTGACTGCTCTGTATCCCTGGTGTGCTGTCTAATGATCCAATATGGCTGCTGAGTTCCAGCCATCACAACCAAATTCCCATTAGTAGGAAAGACGAAGAAGTGAAAATCACACCATCCTTCTTGCTTTAAGCCCACTTTTCAGATATTGACACACTATTTCTGCTTACAACCTGATATGGTTTGAATATTTAGCCCCTCCAAATCTCATGTTGAAATGTAATCTCCATTGTTAGAGGTGGGCCTAGTGGAGGTATAGGATCCTGAGGACAGATCCCTCGTGAATGGCTTAGCGCCATCCCCTTGGTAATGAGTGAGTTCTCACCCAGTTGGTTCACTTGAGCTCTGGTTGTTTAAAAGAGTCTGGGACCTCCCCCTTCTCTCTCTCTTTGTCCCATTCTTGCCATATGATGTGCTGCTCTCCCTTTGCTTTCCACCATGAGTAAAAGCTCCCTGGGGCATCACCAGAAGCCAAGCAGATGGTGGTGCCATGCTTCCTGTCCAGCCTGCAGCACCGTGAGCCAATTAAACCTCTTTCCTTTATAAATTACCCAAGCCCAGGTATTCCTTTATAGCGATGCAAAATGGATTAACACACAACCCATTGGCCAGAACTTACTCACATGGCCACTTCTAGGTGGAAAATAAATTTTTTCTTTATTCTTGACAGCTCTATGTCCACCCAGCTAAAAATGGTAGGGAGAGGTGGCTATTACTGTGGAAAATGAAGAGAATAAATATCTGGAGACAACAGAGGAAGACATTCCTAATTCTCTCAGGACTTAGCATAAATAGATTTTCTAACACGTAAATACAAAGAAATGTGTTAGAGCAATCAATTAAAAAAAACATGACTATGTTCCATATACTTTGCCAAGTGTTTTTTGTGTACTAACTCATTTGAACCTCACAACAATATAGGCATTATAATCATCCCCCTTTCACCAAAGACACTACAATAAAGAGGGGTTAGGTCATTCGCCCAAAGTCACAGTGTTGGAAAATGGCAGAAGCATGAGGTGAATCCAGGTAGACTGGCTCTAGAGTCCTTAGGTTCAACCAGGAAGCAATACTGATTCTCGCTCTGAAAAAAAATTGCATGTGTGTGTGTGTATTTATGTGTGTGTGCTTCTATGTGTGTGTGCGTGTATTTAAGTCAATATTTTTATGTGCTGGAGAAAACATCCAATTAAGAGGCTGTTGCCTGTAACATGAGAGAGTTTGATTTTGTAAGCTTGAACTATTAAAGTATGGCATTTCAATAAATGCCTTTTAAGACACTATAATATGTATTCATAATAGAGGGTTTAACCTGGCAGAACCGAACCACTAGTGTCTGCGTAATTACACCTCCATGTGCTTACCAGCAGTAATTTCAGGCAAAGAGCTGTTGAAACTGATTCGAAGCAGCCAGGCCCAGGTTCAGGGTGCCTAGTAATCAGAACTAATTAATAAACCATGTCCTTTTTGGGCATCATGATTTAAAAGCTGTGGTTTAGCAATTAAAATTCCAATCTTCAGTTGTAAGAAAAGGGGAGGAGAGAAGTAAGAAGTGGTCTTCAAACCAATAATCCACCAAGCCACTTTCAATATGTTTTGTGTTTTTCATTTGAAGGACAGGCAGTTGTGAATATTCCAAAAGAGCATTCAGTAAAGCCCAAATTTGCTAAGGCTCCAAGTTGTCACAATTAAATCTTTGTTGGGTTGGCCAGATGACATTTGAAAGAAAAAGCAGCACACAGGCTACTAATGAGGAAATGCTTTAGGCAAATCCAATCAACTCTCCTACCAGACTGGTTTCTAAGGGGCCAGAAAGTCCGTCTGATGTGTTCAAGTTTTCTTAAAAATAACAACAAACACGACAACAAAAAAAGAATTTCCAGATTATAGGAAGGAAAAAAAAATTCATTGCTTTAGAAGATGTAAACACAAATGTGGAGTTTTAAAAATGTGATTAAGGAGAAAGGGGATTAGCTGGAGGCAAGAAATCTGGGTATTCAGACTTTTGGTGAAATGTTCAAGTTGGGGACAGGTTGGTGACAGTGGGAATTGCCAACAAAATGCAAATAAGATTTACCCTCAATGGCATTTTCCCAGGTCATCTTAGGGAGGAAAGATGCAGAGAGAGATCATCAATATTTTCAAAAAGACCAAGAAATGATGAAAGAGGTAGTATGTTTCTCAGAAGTTATAGCTAATGTCTTGAGAGGCTGAATGATGCAGAGGAAGGAGAATTGGCCCTGGGAGTCTGAGACCTGGATTACAGTTCCAGCTTTGCCACTAACTAGCTCTCCAGCCCTGGGCAAGTCACTTCCCTTGCCTGGATCTCATTTTCTTTGCCTGTCAAAGGAGGGAAATAAGGTCCCTACCCTTCAAACATTCTCTGATTTCTTGGGAAGCTGCCTTTTCTGACAACATTAAAAAAAAAAAAAAAAAAAAAAAAGAATGTGTTTTACCTCATCTTGCTATTTATGTCATCACCAAGAAATAGCCCTGTTCAAATGTGTGCCACATTCTACACAGAGGCCTTAAGCAGATGTGTCTTCTGACTGACTTTTTAACCAAACCCTACAGGCACCTGACAAATAGGAATATAAGCCCACATTGAGATTATGTTCTCAAGTTACTTTTTCTTAGGTTTGGCAGCATTATCTAGAAGAATCATTATTTTCATTCAGTTACCAATATTTATTTTACTTCCATTCTGCCAGCTGAATCCTGGCATAAATACATCTGGAAGGGAAGAAGCACTTGAAGGATGGTCAAAATGTTCTGAAGAAGTCATAGGATGTTCTTGGAGAGGGGACTGAGTTTTAAAATGTGGAGTTGAGAGTAAAATAAACTAGGATGAATTTGTCAAGTAATCTTTGGCCTCCAAAGAAAAGATTATCTCAAAATTGTCCTATTTTATTTAGACTAATCCACTCATTCAATGTGACCTACCTTGATTCTTCAACAAAGCAAGATAATTGACACCAAAGTAAGGCAATGGACTCACAGAAAGTATCCCATCTCGTGAGTAATCCTACATCCATCCAGAGCACACTGATTGGTTTAGTTATTAATTAATTCAACAAATGTTTAATGAGCTCTTTCTGTAGGGAGGGCCCTGAGTATTGGAATAGTCATAGTGAATAAGACCGACTGGCTCCCTACCCTTAAGGTGCTTGCATTCCAGTACACACGTGCCTGCTGCGGCATAGGGTGGAGACATTAAACAAGCAGACAATATAGGGCATTGCTCAGAAAGTGACATGCACTAGAGGACAGGAGCCTGTCCCCTTTCACACAGAGCCATTCACCATCTGGCACCTGCCTACTTCCTGACCTAATCTTAGCTGACTTGTTTGTTCTCCATAGTTCACATGCAAGCTACAGAGAAGTACTGTTTAATTCGCTGAACATGCCATGTTCTCTCCTGCCTCTGTTCTTTGCACATGTGGTTTCCTCCACATGGAAACCTTTCTGGAAAACTCCCTACATCCTTTAAACCTCATGCTGGGTAAGACCTCCTTTTCAAAGTGCTCCTGACACCTCCAGGCATGCCTCCCTTAAACACCAGCTGTGCTTTGTAGCAGCTTCCACTGATATCAACAGCATCAGGACCATAAACATCATGATGATGGCTTATTCCACACCAGGCACTGTGCTGATCAGCTTACAAATATTTTAAAAAACCCTTATATTTATATGCAATTGTTTGCATAATAAGTCTTTCTAGTAAAACCATAAGGTCTTCAAAGTTGAATGACTACTTTACAAACTCTGGACTCTGGAGCCCGACTATACAGTTCACATCCCAGCTCTGCCACCTGCCAACTACGTAAGCTTGGGAAAATTTCCTTACCCTTTTGATACCTTCACTTTTCCATGTGAAAAATGAGGATGCATAGCCGTTCTTACCTCAGAGAATTGTTATAAGGTTAGGAGGATTAAATGAGTTACACACACAAAGGGCTTGGAAGAGTGTTTAGTACATAGAAAGTACTCATTACTGTCAGAAAAAATAAAAACTCAGGGACATGCAATTAGCACAAATGTCTGGCTATAAAACATGGAATTGTGAGCAAATGAACAACAAATAGAATCTCTACAACATAGTCTCTCATATTTTTTAATTTTTTTTGAGAGATGGAGTCTGGCTTTGTCACCCAGGCTGGAGTACAGCGGCACGATCTTGGCTCACTGCAACCTCCGCCTCCTGGGTTCAAGTGATTCTCCTGCCTCAGTCTCCTGAGTAGCTGGGATTATAGGTGCGCAGCACCACGCCTGGCTAATTTTTGTATTTTTAGTAGATACGAGGTTGCACCATGTTGGCCAGGCTGGTCTCGAACCCCGGATCTCAAGTGATCCATCCACCTTGGCCTCCCAAAGTGCTGGGATTACAGGCGTGAGCCACCGTGTGTGGCCAATTTCTCTGAGTTGTTCTCTAGGAGCAGTGTCATAACCAATCTTTATTATAGATCAAGTAGCAGAGGCCAGAGAGTATCAGTCACTTGCCTAAGGTTACAAGACCAAGGAGTCACAGATGAGGGTCAGGAACCCTGCACTCTATCCTGTAAAATGGAGGTAGGCAAGATTTTTCCTTAAAAAGCCAGAGAAAAAAATGCTGAGGGCTTTGTGGACCTTAGAGTCTGTCATAACTTCATTTTGCCATCGTTGCACAAAGAGGTCACAGGCTGTACACAAGTACACCAGTGTGGCAGCATTCCAACAACACTTCATTCACAGAAACAGGCAGAAGGCCAGGTTGGACCCACGGGCTGTAGTCTGCCAACTCCAGCTTTAGAACAATAACAACAACTAGCAATTATTGATTACTTACCACGTGTTGAACCTGGCTCTAAATGTGTAAAGTATGCTCATTAGGGAGCAATTCTATGAAGTAGGCATACTATTACGCCTACCTTATAAGAAAGAAAATTGTGGCATGGAGAACTGAAGTGACTTGCCCACGGTCACGCAGTAGCAATTGGCAGTGCTGAGATTTGAATCGAGGGTGTCTAGCTCTACAGTCTCAACTTCCAATCACTTTACCATGCTTTTTTCTTGTATCCTGGATGCTGCCTCTAAACATATGCAAATGTTCATGCCTGAAACCTGTTTGTACAACCACAAAAATTTTCGAAGTCATGTTTTTAAAAACATCTTTTAGCTGAGCATGGTGGCTCACACCTGTAATTCCTGAACTTTGGGAGTATGAGGTGGGAGAATTGCTTGAGGCCAGGAGTTAGTGACTAGCCTGAGCAATACAGCATGACCTCATTTCTACAAAAATAAAAATTAAAAAATTATCCAGGCATGGTGGTGCACACCTGTAGCCCTACCTGCTCAGGTAGTGAAGCAGGAGGATCACCTGAGCTCAGTAAGTTGAGGCTGCAGTGAGCTATGATCATGCCACTGCACTCCAGCCTGTGCAAAAGAATGAGACTTTGTGTCAAAAAAAGAGAAAAAACAAAAAACTTTTAATCTGCAATGTTTTCTTTTCATCATGTCATAAACTGATAAAATATCAGTGTTTGTGTTTTCATAAAGAAAAAAGATAAGCCAGGGTAAAAAGAGGCTGGAACTACTGGGATCTTGCTCATTTGACATCCAGATATTATAAAGCAGCTGGCCCACACTCCTTCAAGCCTGAAGGTGGCAATGGCTGAATCTAATAGATAAGGTACATAATAGGTGTTGCTTTTATTACTTCAACTTACTAGATAGCCTCTGGGAGGGACACCTAATGCTTATGATGACAAAATTGAGATTTTAAGAGTTTCACACAGGCACTAAATAAAAAGATGAAATATAATAGTGATAAAGTAGAAAGTTCTGTCATTGCATATTCAAAATAAAAATCTCTGTAACATGTAGGACAGGGAGAACTGTGTTAAAACCTGTTGATAAGAATAAAGATTCTAGGGATTTTCATGGCTATGATTCCCATAACAAAGTAGTAGGATATTAGGCTCCACTGATAGAAGTATGGCGTTCAGAAGAGAGAGAAGTCCTTCTCTTTGCCTCCTCGATCAGCCTATACCTGAAGCCCTAATAGGTTAGATGATGTTTAAATGAGGGTAAAGCAAGTGATCAGCTTGTTGAAAGGCTCAGGAAATAATTAAACCGTACATTAAATGACAGACATTAGCACAAAAGAGTGAAGTGCATAAACTTTGGAGTCTGACCCTGGGGTCCAATTCCAAGCTCTCCTATTGCCTAGCTCTGTGGTCACGAGCAAATTACTTGGTTTCTCCACATGCTTGTTCTTTCACTCACTCATAGAATTGATGTGAGGATTCAATGAATCAATGTAAGTAAAAATCTACAAGAAACTTGGGATAGTAAACACTGAAAGGTACACTACAATTATTAGAAGTTATTCAACCTAGAAAAACAATTTACAGGACTTAATAACTGGGGATTGGGTTAACTTCACTTTGTGTATGTCTGCAGAATACAGCCATGATCAGTGAATACAATCAACAGGGGTAAGATTTGGGTTCAATATAAGAAAAGACTGAGAGGTGGTGACTTCCCTATGCTAGTGACATTTCAAGCAGAAACTGGATGAGCTATCTCCCAGTCACATTGCAGAAAATAATTCTACTTTGTGGAAGAGTAGATTGTTTCTAAAATCTCTTCAAGTTGCCATATTCTGTGATTCCTTCTGGAATGTGGTTAATTGAGATGCCTAATCCAAAGACTCCAATATAGTGAGATCGATTCACAGATACATTACCAAGCATAAAATTGTGCTGTACATTTCTTCATTATTATATGCTTATTAGCTACATATTAGTAGTGTGGCAATGAGACAATTTGTTAAGCTATCTGGGTCTCAGAATCCTCATCTGTATAATGTGGAAAACAATGTCTTCCTTAGATAGGCAATACGATGTAGTGGTTTAAAATATGAGCTCTAGAGTCAGAGCATCTGGGTTGGAATCCCAAATCTTCCATTTACAAGGTGGACTTCTTTAAGAAGTTATGTAACCTCTCTGTACCTCAGTTTGCTTACCTAATAATAACAGCACTTATCTCTTAGGATTGTTACAAGGATTAAATAATTTCAAAAAATGTATACAAAGCCCTTAGAACAGCATCTAGCACATGCTTATCACTCAAATTTAAATATTACTATTAGGTCATTGCTGTTATTGTTGCTATGAAATTTCAGTGAGAAAATGCATTGCAAGGATGTCCCTTTCGGACTCTTAGAACTGTCAAAATAAAAAGTGCTTGAAAGTATCATTTCTTTCATTAATTTCTTGCGTACAAATTAAGCACTTACTCTGTGCATTGTGTGGGACTAGACATTACAGGACAGAAAATCAATTGGATATACGAGTTACTGCTTCTGAGAATTTTATAATCATGCCAGGCAGAAAAGGCATAGAAACCTAAAATACCAAAATTTCTATAGAATATGATTCAATACACACAAAAAGTAGTCTAAAGTTTATTCATCAGATATTAGTAAGTACGGAGAGGACCTGGATTAATTTGCCAGCAAGGCCCTCACCATCAAAAATAATCATAATTTCTCTTCCCTGGGAAAATACAGTAACTATTTTAACAGCTATACTCTAACATCTGAAGACAGGAAGTGAGTAACAGGCAGAAAGGATGTCTGAAGGCTCAACTCCAAATATTGTTTTTACTCCTTGCTAGACAGAAGATCACATGTGAAAGAAACTTTACATCAAAAGCAGGAAGTGTGTCTCTCTCTTGCCCCTTACAGGTATCTCTGGAAGATAAAACTCTATTGTTCCAGGTGTAGCTTCATAATAACATCCTGCAAATCAAACTTGGGGCTCAGTAAATTTGCAGTTATTTTTCAGTGACAGAAGCCCAGAGTCATAAAGCTTTTCCAAAGGAAACCACATTAAGTAAACTAAATATCATTACCAAGGGTAGAGTCAGGAAAGGAATGACATTTTTCCACCTTACTCCGAATATGCTGCAAATCTAAAGTACTTGTAGAGGCATCTGAAGGTAAGGTAGATGGTGACGGGTTCTCTGAAACATCAGAGTCTGGCAGACTAGACAATGCTATGGATACCTCCTATTTTGAAAGTGCTTTATAGCACTTCCTTGCACACAACCTCATTGCATGCTTATTGTCATCCTCATCTAAAATATGCATAAGTTGCAGGGCCTTTTAGAATCTGACTATGCATCTATTTTTTGAGACTTCCATGACCCAGAGAGTGAAAGCCTAACAACTTTCCCCATCAAATTTTACCTCCTCCCCCAAACATATGTGCACACACAAACACATCTTGCTCCATAAAACTAATGCCTTTAGGACTCAGCTCAATGTGACTTCACTGCGCTTCTGCACTGGATTTTCTTCAAGAGGCCAAACTTAGCTTGGCCTTGCCTCATACTCTCTCAGGAGAGTAATTCCTAAGAATTACATCAGGATGACAGAGGAAAGGCCTAAGCAAGCTTTAAGGTTCTATCAGAGTCAGAAGAATAAAACCTCACAAGATTTAATGCTAAACCTCTAGAAGGTTCACTTGAGGCATAGCAGTCAAGATAGTTGGGCCTTTGTTGTCTTTTAAAAAGGTAGGAAAGGAATGATGGTGAGCATCAGTGAATGGATATAACCCTTTCAATAAATAAACCCATAGAAAAATTTAACAATAAAAAAGTAGGCAAATTGAGGTTCATAGAGTTTAAGTATCTTACTGCAATAGATATTCCAAGCACCAGACCTGGAATTTGATCCCACATCTTATAAATCTAATTTGAAAATCCCTTTCACCATAATCACAGATGTAATAATACATCTACTTCAAGTAACATGAAGACATGAGCTCGATTATTGCAGTTAATGAGCAATGAATTGCTATTGATGCTGGGAAAATCTATGGATATTGGAAAAGGGGACTAAATTAATAAACATACTCTGTGATAATTACATCAGAATTGATGTTATCAAAATATTCCACATGTGCCATAAGAAAAAATCTAAAGGTCATATAGGAAATCCTAAAAAACAAACTGTCACATCTGATGAAAATAAAAAAATTGACATAAAATTTGTATTATAAACAAAAGGGGAAATGACATCAGATATAATATATATTAAAATAATAAATAATCTCTAAAACATAAAAGAATACTTTTGACAGTTTTATGGTAATAAGTTTGAAAACCTGGAGTGCACAAATTCCTAGAAAAAAATAAACTTAACAAAACTGACCTAAGAAAATAGAGCGCATGGTTAGTCTTGTAACTCTTAAAGGAATGGGAAAATTCTTTAAAAATAATTTTAAAATTTATTCTTTCATTTTAAAGAAAATTTTTAAAAAGAAAATACTAGAACCAGAGCTTATTAGTGAATTCTACCAAATCGTTAAAGAACAGCTCATTCAAATCTTAATCAAACTATTCCAGAGACTAGACACAAAAAGAGTCTCCCCAAATTATTCCATGAAGCTAATTTAACTTTAATAACAAAAGAAGTCATGGAAAATTTTTAAAAGGAAAATTGCCCATCCATTTTCCTAAATATAAACATAAATCCCAAATGCCAAACAAAATATCAGTAAACCAAGTCCAACAATATATATAGAAGACAGTAGTACAGCATGACCAAGTTTGGACTGTGTGAATAATCCAAGATTGATTCAATATTAGAAAATGTATTATTGGCATTCAATATATTAACAGATAAAAGGAGAAAAGTATATGACTACTTAAGTGAGGAAAATACATTTTATATTTTATAAACTTTAATAGACAGTTATAGGAAACAAAAGAAGCCCTTAGTAAACCAGAAATAGAAGGTAACTTCCTTAACTTCCTAAAGACTATCCACTAGAAATAAAACCAAATTGACATCAAGCATTCTGAATAAGGAAATGCTGTAAGCATCTCCTTGAAAATCAGGAGGGAATTAACAATACCCTCCCATTACCCCTCTATATAATGTTGCACTGGAAGTCCTAGGCTGTGCTAAATGACAAGAAGAAGCAATTCAATGTATAAGGATTGGAAGGTTAAAAATGTTAAACAAATGGATGCATGAATGAATAAGTGAGAGAGTGAAAAAATGGAAGGAAGGGAGGAAAGGAAGGAGGGAGGGAGAAAGAGAGGGAGGGAAGGAGGAAGGAAAGAAAGTGTAGGATAAAGCACCTAGAACTTGTTATACCTGAATTTCCATCATGGCTGGGGTCCTAATTCTCTGAGTAGTTGTTAGCAAATCATTTAATCCTCTAGTGTTCTTAAATTTCCTATTCTATAAAATCAGGGAAACTACCTTGGTTAATTAATTCCATTAAAAAGGATAGAAAATATGGGAAGAAATACAGGCTTCTGGGATGAGAGTGAACTATTTCAGTTTTGGAGATGTGAGGTTTGACCTGTGGACAGAACCTCCATGAAGAGATAGAGGTCAACAGACAGCAGAATTATGAGTCTGAAGCTTTGGGAAATGGTCAGAGCTTCATCTCAGTTCCAGTGGAAGGAGATATTTCATGACGACTGTAATGGTTAGCACTTATTGAGCACTAACTAAATGTCCAGGGTTTTACATAGATTACATCTTTTAATTTTCACAACCACCTTGTGAGATCGTACTGTTATTATTAACAGTTTACAGATGAAGACACAGAAGTCAAATAACTTACCTAAGACCCTACAGCCTCAAAGTTGTGATTCAAGCCTGATTCCAAAGCTTTTCCTCTTTCCCACTGTGCTGGGAAAGTCTGCCTTTTGGAATCAGATCTGATTTAGAATCTTTTCTCCCCAAAGAGCCTTGAGGTCTGGACAACTTGCTACAGTTCTCTAAGCCTGAGATTTCTTCTCTTGAAAAAGAAGAAAATAATACTAAAAGCATGGGGTTGTTGTGTATATTTTATCAGATGATATATGTAAAGTGTCTGGTATTTAAGAAAAAAAAAAAAAGGTATGCCATAAAGAGTAGTTCCCTTTGCCCTTTCTGCCCAAGGCAAACCTCCCAGAAGCAAACTAGAGAACAAGGACAGAGGGAGATAGCAGGTATGTAACACCCTAGAGCCATTTTCTTATGTTCCAAGTTATCCATATCCTCACTATCCCCCAACCGTTTCCGCAGACAGCCCAGGGGCAAGCAAAAGGGCACAAGGCAGACATCAAAGCTCAAAAGGGAAATAGATGTTGAACTGAACAGATGACTTAAACCCTTCCTCCTATTCTAAAACACTATCTATGTTCCCTGATCTAATCTTGGAGCAGGGAAGAAGGGGGCGGAGGTTGTGGGTGTTGTGAAGGGAAAACTCAAACTAAACAACAGGAAGCTTATTGGCTTATTTGAGTACCAGTATAGTTGAGCTAAAAGATCACAGACTTTGAGTCAGATCAATCCAGCTTATGCGGCTGATTGCTGCACAAATGGCTATGGGGAACATTTCCTGACCTCTTTAAGTCTCACAGGACCTGTTAACATGTAACACACAAATTTGCTATTAAATTAGGTAACACTTGCTGTGGTTAGAATGCGTCCCCTCCAAAATTCATGTTGAAATTTAATCCTCATTATGATAGTATTAAGAGGTGGAACCTTTTGGGAAGTGATTAGGTCACGAGGGTTCTACCCTCATGAATGGATTAGTGCCTTACCAAAGGGCAGCAGGGAACTAGTTTAGGCCCTTTTTGCCCTTCTGCCTTCTGCCATGTGAGGACACAACATTCATTCCCTCTGGAAGACAAAGCAAGGTGCTCTCTTGACAGCAGGGAATGAGATCCTCCCCAGACACCAAACCTATTGCTGGCTCAGTCTTGGACTTCCCAGCCTCCAGAACCATAAGAAATAATTTTTTTTTCTTTATAAATTACCCAGGCTCTGGTATTCTGTTACAGCAGTACAAATAGACTAAAACAATATAAAATATTAAAGGATATTTAGCACACATTCTGAAATGTGTTAAAAGGCAACTCTTCCTGGGTACTGATATGAATCTCAAAACAATCACTAGAAAATATTTTAGGGCATACTGACCTGCACTTGGAGAAGAATCCAGAACAAAATCTTTTTGGCTTGTGCAAAAACCAAAAACCAAACCAAAACAAAACCCTATTTTTTGGTGTTGTCTGTGGTAGAACATCGAAACCCAGGTATTCACTGGCAGAAAACAAAACGAGAGTTTTAACAAGCCTGGGACAAGTAGCCTGAAAAAATCTCAAATCACTTCGTGATTCATGTTGTTGTTTAAATGGTGATATGGTTAACTGAATCTAGGTATGAAACTTAAGTTTCCTCCAGGTTGAAAGTGGACTTGAAGTATTTCAATGTAAATAACACCTTTAAATATTACATAATTTTAAAAATCATTAAAAAAATCTTTATACACTCTAAATTGTGTTGCCCTAAGGCAAAGTATACTCCACATTTCAAGGCGTCACAGCTCCCTGAGATCAAAGCTCTAGGTTAGCTAAATGGGAAATCCTGGCTGTGAGTTACAGACGAACACTCTTATTATCCATTGTCCTGGGCCTCCTCGCTTCCCTCCATGCAAGACTGTTTACTGTGTAAACAGTAGCTGTGCAGGCTCTCAGGTGTTTTGTACCAAAGAATTCAACATTATTTTTCCATGAAAAAATACAAGTGTTTTACTTTCTGTCAGAGTCTAAACTCTTCACTCCTTTTTCTTTTCCGTTCAACGGATAATGCATATTTAAGTATATGACCTCATTAGACAAGCCTACAAGTCATGCAGGATTTCTGACTCAAGCAGGCTCTGAGGACCCTAAAACATAATAAAGTATTTGTAGTCTAATATGCTATCAATTATAACAGGAGCAGAACCCAAAAAACAAACTTTTATCTTTAGAGTAGTATATCTTGTTTGTCAATATAAAAAAGAAAACATTCATTTTCTTTTCTTTTTTAAATCCTTAGGCAATATTCAACTATGTTTTAAATGGAATCTTCTGCTTTAAGAAAGTCCACCAGCATTATACACATTATAATATTCTAATTACTTCCAAGAAATGCTTCCTTCCAAGTTTGCAATCATTTACAAACATTAAGACATACTTCAGTGAATCACACTGAGAATTCATGGAATTGTAGATTTATAAGTGAATTACACTTGGAATGAATTTTCTTTCAGAACTTAGAAATACATGACAGGCCGGGCGTGGTGGCTCACGCCTGTAATCCCAGCACTTTGGGAGGACAAGGTGGGCAGATCAACGAGGTCAGGAGATCAAGACCATCCTGGCTAACACGGTGAAACCCCATCTCTACTAAAAATACAAAAAAATTAGCCAGGCATGGTGGCGGGTGCCTGTAGTCCCGGCTACTCAGGAGGCTGAGGCAGGAGAATGGCATGAACCTGGGAGGCGCAGCTTGCAGTGAGCCGAGATCACACCACTGCACCTGCACTCCAGCCCTGGTGACAATGTGAGACTCCATCTCAAAAAAAAAAAAAAAAAAAAAAAAAGAAGAAATATATGACATTATTCATATAGTGAATGAGGTACACACCATCCTAAATTTTTCAACAATTCCTGTTACCAAACAAGGAGGTCAAGGATAGAAGCACTATCAAGTCCTAATTTTATATGCATTTTTTATATGATGATAAATTAATTATGTAGCAACTTAGAAAAGCTCAGTGGAGATGAAAATGTCACATTGTAAGCCATTGTAATAACATGGTAAACTTATTAATACCACAGGGGCTTTTATTTACCCTTTAACCAAAACTGTGAAGAAGCATCATAGCACTCATTCAGTGATAGTTCATAGGCAACTATGAACTGTCCATGAATGATCAGATTTATGCCTCACTACAGTTTATTTTCCATATGAAGAAGCTGAATCTCAGGCAGGTAGACTCACCCAACTTCTTATGCTGCATAGTAAGTGGCAGAGCGGGAATCTGAACTCAGGCTTTATGATCCAGCACTAGCATTAACCATTACACATGCTGCACACCTGTGACACCGTCTTCTCCTCATTACTATTGCCAGTACCTGGTCATGTGGTTTCAGAAACCCATCTCTATTCCCAGGAAGAAAAGCATCTAAAATGCATTGACTCCATAGTGGAGTAATATAAATATTGTCATTCTTGGAAATTGTTTTAGAGTGGAAAAACCTGAACTAAAGAGTTACGATCATGTGGGTTGATGTGCAGTTATCTCTTTCAGCTGCATGAGAATGGACAACTCATTTCATCTTTCTAAAGTTCAGCCTCCTCATCTATAGATACACCGGATAGAATATTTTTAAAAATTCAGGCATAATCTACACAGAGTGAAGTACTCAGACCTTACATGCCTCTTTCAGTCTGGATGAATACATACTACATGCATTTCATAGGTTTCATTTTCATCTGTCTAGACATTTCCCTCATGCTCCTTTTCAGTCACCCCTACCCCAAAGAAAAGTAGCTACTGATCTGTTCTCTGATTTGCTTTTTCTATATTTTTCTGTAAATTGAATCATACAGGCTGGGCACGGTGGCTCATGCCTGTAATCCCAGGACTTTGGGAGGCTGAGGCAGGTGGATCGCGAGGTCAGGAGTTCGAGACCAGCCTGGCCAATATGGTGTGGCCATCTCTACTAAAAATACAAAAATTAGCCGGGCATAGTGGCACGTGCCTGTAGTCCCAGCTACTTGGGAGGCTGAGGCAGAAGAATCGCTTGAACCTGGGAGGCGGAAATTGCAGTGAGCCAAGACTGCGCCACTGCGCTCCAGCCTGGGCAACAGAGTGAGACTCCATCTCAAAAAAAAAAAAAAAAAAATTGAATCATACAATATGTACTTTTTTGTGTATGTCTGGCTTCTTTCACACTGTGTAACATGTTTGAGATTCACTCATGTTGTGGTGTGTAATTACAGTTCATTCCCATTAATAATAATTTGATGTAGGCATTAAAAGAGATCATGTACATTATTACCTGTAAAGGGCTCTATAAAAATACTTACAATTATTATTTAAAAGAGGAAGCCCAGGAACAAGAGAGTGTTAGAGCCAAGAAAAAGAATATCTAAGTCTGTCATAGGCTAGAGTATATTTGGAGTAAGGGGTTCATTAATTAGTGTCTGCCATATCACATTCTTTGTATGTTTAAGGTCATCCCATACCAGAAATATGTAAATTTGGCCTGTTTGATCAAGCTGAGTTGGATTTAGTCTACCAGACCAGAATTTATTTTTCTGCTCAGCACAGACACCAAGAGTACCTTCCACCTGTATTTCTGAAACACTCTCTTTTGCCCACCACAGAGACGGAACCCCTCCTCTGTTAGATTACAGTTAAGAAACCAGTGTGTGCAAGCCATCCATAATGCTGTCTTCAGACAGAGTCAAAACTTGTGGCGTCAATTCCAGCCAGCTGTGCAATTCAGTTTTCCCAAGAGAACTTGAGCCTGGCCCTCATGAGTAGGATACAAATACTCCATTTCACAGAAGGTGATTTGGCCACAAAAAATAAATCCATACTCCAGAAAGAAATGGAATCATGGAGATATATAAAGTCCTTTTTTTTTTTTCTGGCAAAAACTTTCTTCATTAAAACCAGGATCTTCAAATCTAGACAGGAAGCAGGCACCATTCCCAAAGATTATTTGCAAGAATTACTCTAGAGGATGAGGTATAAATATAAATGCTGAGTCCCCAAGCAAAAATCGAAGAAGCCTCTGTTAATTGAACTAACAGATGGGCTATGGAGACAGTCTCTTGTCAAGGTGGTAACTTGGGCAAGAATGATACCCTTAAAGGAAATATCAAGATATAGAAAGTTTATTAAAATATCATGGTGGAAGGTTTCAAGTCACATTTAGAGGAAGGTATAGAAGAAAGTCTCCTCAAAGTTGCAGCAGGCCAGCGGGTGTAAGTTTCCATCCTGCTTCCTGCAGAAACAACATCTGTTCTTACATTCAACACAGGCCACCTCTGATATTTATTGCATTTGCTGAATGCTGAAAGGATCTGAAATGTGAAACCTCTTGATCTGTCAGTAGTCTTGGATTTCTGTGAAAAGATGAGCTACATAATAGCACAAATTGGAGAAATTTCATTTATCTAAAAGACATAAATCTCCATCACAGTCGAATTCCCTTTCAATACACAACTGTAGAAGTTATAGCCAACCTTTGTCTTGTAACTTCCCCTTATTTTCATTCTCCTCTACGTGCACAGCTCCATTTCCTTCAAAAAGATGCATTCCAGATCATTCAGTCTTGACTTTAACCCATTCACTTCTCCAAAGCAAATTTAACCTAAATGAGTGAAAGTCAAAACATGCATTTGTTTGGTGTCATTAAGCTCACGGTATCCTTGTGAGAGAAGAAGGAAATTTGTTTCATTAGCCTACCTGTGAATGAAGGATAACTTGCTTGTATTTCAGTGGAATTTATATTTTATTTTTATACAATGCTCAGGTTTCTTGGTTCTCATCAAAAAGTGAGGCTGGTTACTCAACAGAGCCCAGAAAACAATAGCAAATTTTAGTTGACATCACATGAGTTGTGTATCTGGGGAGCATAAATGGTTAAAAACAAAAAAACAGACTTGGGTTTCATAATTTAAAGGTCTCTTTGAAAGAAGCAATAAATAAAAGAGGATGCCTAGAAGGTATGATAAACAAACAAAATGGGTGAAAGGGTGGGAGACTTGATAAAGTTTCTGTGAAGATTTCATGTGATGTCAACACTGAGACAGTTACTTAGCACAGACCAAAGGGTCCAATTGCCAGAGGTTAAAGTGACAGGTAATTAGAAGAGGTGGTATTCTTCTCGTTTCCTTTTTTTCCCCCTCCTTGTTTCATTTATTGAGTGCACCCTTTATTCGTGATGCTGTCCCACTCACACAGCAGTGGAGAGACTGTTTTGAGAAAGTAATCCGAGTGAAGGTTAGCAAAAAAGCCAAACCTCTAACTCATCAGGGAACTGGATATTCTGGAGGAGGCAATGAAGAGAACCAGCTGATATCAATCTGCAATGTCCCATTTACCCTGGGAAATTCCTTGTGAGTTAATCCAGGTGCACATCCTCAGTTCTACAGAACCCTTGGCATCTTTTCTCAGTGTCATAATGAGTGGTTTACATCATCATCTTTCCCACTAGATTCTGGGCTCCTTCTTAGGGGAAGAAACTCCAGTCTTTCATCCCAGTCGTTTTAGGGCTGAGCCCATAGTTGGTAGTCAATAAATATTTGATGAATGTATACATAAATGAATGAATGAATGCAGGCATAAATTTTTCTACCTCAAGCATGTCTGCCACAGACTGACTGCCTGAGAATATATTCTGTGCAGAATTCTATTATTATTATCATGATTATTGACAATTTTCACTTGAGATATACTTCAAAGTGTTTTCATGCATTAGTAACCTGAAATTTTTATCCCTATTGAAACTATTCACATAATAAAATGTTATTTTCTTCACACAGCCACACACAAAACAAAACTGATTCCTTAGCCAACATTCTAGGCAAAATATTCTATTTTTGTGAAGGTCAATTCTTGTAGTATGACATCTATTCCAGCAGCTGACTTTGCAAATACACATCCTCCCTCACTTGGGGAGGATGCTAGAGGTTAAGATATAGGTCTCTGTTTTTAGACACTTGATGTTCAGGATTTTGATAATAATGAGAACTTTTAGTAATTAGAAATGTCCACAGCTACAAGCAGTGAGTTCCCTCTCCTTGAAGGCGTCCCATGGAGGATGAAAGTCAGCTTGGCGGCACCGCAGAGGAACTAAGCATCACATTGGTATTCAGTTTAGATGTCCTTGCTTTTCTCTTCAACCTAAACTTATAAAATTTCATGATTTAACATGGGAAATACAAGATTTTTTTCTAGCACTATTAGGTGGTTTGGGGTCTGCAAAATAATTCACATGAGGGCAAAGGCTAAGACTAGAGTCTGGGTCTCACTGAACAGAAATTTCCTTACTGATCTTTCAACAGTTTTCATGGATTTTAGTACTCCAGCCAAATGAGCTACTCCTCTCTGCAGAAATCCTTAGGTTCCCCAGAAGTGATCCTTTTATTCATAGCACAAGGCCCTTTAACTTGTCACTGAATCTCTCCTTGGCTCATCACGCTCCAGGCATTCTTGCAGATCACTTTTCCCTTAAGAAAGGTGGTTCAGTCTTCCTCTGCAAACTAATCATAGGCTTGTAGGAGGCTGCCCAGGAAAATATTAGGCAGACTGATTAGAATGCTCGGATTCTGATCCTCAGGCCACTACGGACCTCACTGATAATGGAAATGCAGCTTAATGTTCCTTTCAGCGCTGCCTAGGCGATATGAAATATCACCTGCTATCCCAGAGTCTGTGGTGCAGCCCATTGAATCCCGCTCACATGGGCTGCTCTATATTAAGACTCTTCTCCTACTGCACAAGTCGAGAGCTAGAACACAGAGCCCTTTGCAGAGAGACAGCCCAAGCTGAAGGAATGCTTGGGTGACTCCAGTGGCCTAGGGAATGTGACAAAAACTCATGCTCATCAGTTGTTGTTTTGTTCCAACTTTGCCACAGTGTACTCTATAATTTCAGCTTTCCTGATGGATTCTGGGGTGGGCAAATAGTGCTAAGCCTCCGAAGCACTGAGGTTGCCTTTCTTCATCATGGGGAAGCTTCCAGCCCTTGCAGCAGAGAACGGGCAGGAGTCCATACAGTTGATTTGTATTGACAGCTTCACCCCTCTCCTGGCACAGATGGGAAATGGCCAAGAATGATGTGCAGAGTGGAAGGCAGTCCGGGTCAAGGCAGATGTTCTATTGTGTTGCTCCAGATACAGAAACAGGGTCAGGGTCAGAAGCTGCTTGTTCAGTCCCCACACTGTTAAAGGAAGGATCTGCAGGGCATGTTTAGAGAAAGCAAAAATAAAATGAAAAACAAAGCCCTCTTTCCTCAAAAAAGAGCCATTCAGTAGTGCCATGGACAGGCTTGAGATGGAAGAAAAGAGGTACTAGATATGTCTTGTCCATCAGCCCTGAGCAGTCCTGCCCTTTGAACCAGGCTAGGGAGGCCTTTGTCCCTTTTATACTTAGAGGGCTGTGCTCTGGTATTTTGCTGGCTGTCTTTCTTCCCATGTAAGGGAGAGTCCTCCAGGCCAAGGGGATAGGCCCAGTTGGAGCCTACCTTCCCCTTCTGCACCCTGGAATTGTCTAACTGGTGTGGTGGCTAATACTGAGTGTTGACTTGATTGGATTGAAGGATGCAAAGGCTCCAAGCTTGGGCCCAGGGCCTGTGAGCATCTGTCCTCCCTGTCTGTCCTCCTGAGGGTCACTGTGCCACTGCTTTCAGAAAACCTCTAGGCTCCAGGAGGGCAAAGGGAGCCACGTTTACAGGGGCAGGGCAAGGATAGAGCTTGCGAGCTGAGCTGTCCACACATGTGAGCAGGATTCATGTTGCAGTGCCTATGGAACCAGGGGTGGGAAGAGAAGAGGGGATGGGCTTCAGGCCAGGGCCACTTCTCCCCTTGGTCTCCCACCAACTTCTCTTCATTAGGCTCTGGCAAAGAAGGTGGCCAAATATATTTTATTACATGTTTGTAAATTTGATTGATAATGTTAACATATTTAGACCTATAGTATATGGACCTCCATTCATACTCATGTTTTGGGCTCTGAAAATATTAGAAGTGGGTCTGGTTCTGACCACACCCCCTTCCTCCTAACTGCTTATGGAAGGGGAAGGGAAATAAGGACTTAGGGTGGTTTGACAGGTGGGAAGTGAGGGTGTTGGGGGGCTAAGTAGGAGGTACTTTGCAGCTACTAGAACCAAACAAAAAGTTTAGAGAAAGTAAAACTACCAGGAAGAAATCAAAATAGAGTATGTTTTCTCTCTGTGGTTCCCTATAAACTCCAAATGTTACAAACGCTAAGGCAAGAGTGTCAATTCTACACACACAAAAAAAGGAAGGATGCTGTCTCTTGGCTTGACTTGGTAGGTTCAGAGCAACTATGATACTGTGACTAGGAAAGTGTGGTGAAGGTCACTGATCAGCATCTGCTTCAAACCCAAACTCTCACCATCTCGGAAGCAAACAGCAAGGTAAAAGGTTTGTCCAACAGCAGAGGGATTGAATAGAGAAGGAACTCATTAACCTGGTGTGATGACTAATACTGTCAATTTTATTGGATTGGAAGGATGCAAAGTATTGATCCTGGGTGTGTCTGTGAGGGTGTTGCCAAAGGAGGTTAACATTTGAGTCAGTGGCCTGAGAAAGGCAGACCCACCCTTAATCTGGGTGGGCATCATCTAATCAGCTGCCAGTGTCGCTAGAATATAAAGCAGCCAGAGAAACGTGAAAAGGTCAGATTGGCTTAGCCTCCCGGCTTACATCTATCTCCAGTGCTGGATGCTTCCTGCCCTAAAACATTGGACTTCAAGTTCTTCAGCTTTGGGACTTGGACTGGCTTCCTTGCTCCTCATCTTGCAGATGGCCTATTGTGGGGCCTTGTGATTGTGTGAGTTAATACTATTGAATAAACTCCATTTTCTATTCAGGCACACTCTTTAGTTTCTTAGAAGCATGGACAATTGGTTGGTCCGAGTCTGTCTAGCTTGCCCAGGTTGAGATGGCTGATCTGGTGGGTATCCTTGCCATCCATCATTGCTCCATATAATTCTTCCCCAAAGCTATGACGTTCAGTTGAAGAAGGTTGAACTCGCTGTCTTAGTTTGGCTTCCCCCAAAAGCAGAACCTGAGACAAGGAGTTGGGTGCAGGTGGTTTATTTGAGAGGTGAATCCAGGAAGCACAAACCAGGATGTGGGGAAAGAGAGACAGGGAAGACAGAAAAGCCAACATGGTGTGCTGGTGTCTGCTCTACTCACTACCCTTACTCTCCCAGATTTCACCTTTGCTCACATCATTCCTCATGCCATGGAATGAGCCTAACCTTTCTGTCTCTCATGAAGAATTCCACTTACATGAATGGCGGGCAAGGCACAAAAAGCCTTGCCTTCCTATTTGTAAAATGACTTCAAACTGTCTACATAGTTCAATTAAAATTTTATATTTCCTTCCAGGATGAGAACACAGCTTCCAAATTCTCTTAAATGCCTGGGCAGCCATCAAACCTTCCGGTGATCGGTGATGCAGTAAATACATGGGTTAGGGCAAAGGGGCCGGCAACAAGACGAGGAGAAGCTCACTATCTAACATAAATAACCTGTGTCATAAGACTGTGGGGAAAGTTCCCATATGCACTTTGGGGCAGCCCAATCCTGAGCATATTAGACCTTCCCTGGCACCCCAGATGGTGAGGCTGTCCTCTCCCTCCAGCTCCCTCCTTGGCCCGTGTCTGAGGGCCCAGTATCCTGCCTGTTCTCACACGAGTCTAATGTGGGCCAGGAAGGATAGATTTACGTGCCCTCAGCACAATGCATGGCCAGTGAGTATCAAGTCTTCCTGACTCTCTGGCCCTGTGACCCTATTCTGACAACTGAGTCTTTTCCGTATGCCTCAGATCTGCCTACCATCTCCTGTTTTCATCTGCCGCAAATGATTCCAACTCCCCAGACAACTATTGAACATTCAATTACTGGCTCAAGGGGACAACTCAAATTACCGGCTTTCCCTTACTGCCTGACCCAGTGCAATGACCTCTATCCTATAGTGACTTATGATGAGTAGTATTAGAGCTTCACATAAGTGCTATGAAGAGCATTGATCAGTATCTTTTGCAAACCCACACTGTAAAAATGTATCAAGCCAAATGTTTTCTATGCAGAGGTGACTTGCGGAAGTCATTACTGTTTTGGCAGGATGTTGGGCTAATCAGAAAATGATGCTGCCTAATCGTGGTAATCACAGTACCAAGTTAGGAGTGAGTGGGAGACTAGATCATATTTATTTGGTGAGAAGAAGAGTGGCCAATCACCTACCTTACCCTTCCACAGGAGCCTCCATCTGTCAGTCAACAAGTCTTTTCCAAGAGCCTTCTATATACTACGCTAAGCTTAGGCACCAGCTTAGGAAACTCAAATCAGGCATGAGAAGGAATTCTCTGACCATCATTAGGGGATTTAAATACTTGGGTGTATTCCTGAGACAGCCTGGGTAGCCTCCCTGTTTTGCAGCTTTTATTAATGTGTTAGACTTTTAGGGAAAGCTAAATCAGTGATTTCCTAGCTGAATTTCAGAAAACCCTAGGGTGTCATGGAACCCTAGACTTCTATAAAGTATGCTTTAAGGGATTATACACATATTTGGTTAAGATTTCACTTTTTAATGAGAATTTACTTTCGACTATTTAAAAAATGGTAAGAAAAAGTGGCATCCGTGCATTTAAATGTGTCTTACATAAAACTTGCATATATTGGAACACCAAAGTTTGGGTGCTGCTACAAGGTTAACTCATTTTTGTGCAGACTTGAAATCAAGCTTCTCCTGTGGCACGTATATAGCTAATTGCAGGGGCATCTGTTAAACAATGATGTTACAAATACCTGTGTGGACCATGATCCCCCGACTCCTACACAAGGAAAACAAGATACTGAGGCTTACATAAAACTTCAAGTGTTATCCTAACTTCCAATTAAAAATTGCTGCCTAGTTGAATGAGCCTTACTACTCTAATTGGCTGGCTTTTTAATGAGTAAATGTGACAAAGCTGTACTTACAAAATAAATTCATATAAATATAACCATAATGCCATTTTTTATTTATGGTAGCTATTGATGTTTTATATAGGTTTCCTTAGGAAAAAAAATGAGTCATAGTTAAAAATAACTTTGAGACCATTAGTTTATTTTTTTTCACTTTTAAATTATTTATTTATTGTACTTTAGGTTCTAGGGTACATGTGCACAATGTGCAGGCTCGTTACATAGGTATACATGTGCCATGCTGGCCCACTGCACCCATCGACCCGTCATTTACATTAGGTATTTCTCCCAATGCTATCCCTCCCCCTACCCCCCACCTCATGACATGCCCTGGTGTGTGATGTTCTCCTTCCTGTGACCAAGTGTTCTCATTTTTCAATTCCCATCTATGAGTGAGAACATGCAGTGTTTGGTTTCCTGTCCTTGTGATAGTTTGCTGAGAATGATGGTTTCCAGCTTCATCCATGTCCCTGCAAAGGACATGAACTCATCCTTTTTTATGGCTGCATAGTATTCCATGGTGTATATGTGCCACATTTTCTTAATCCAGTCTATCATTGATGGACATTTGGGTTGGTTCTGTGAATAGTGAATAGTGAACTGTGAATAGTGCCACAATAAACATACGTGCGCATGTGTCTTTATAGTAGCATGATTTATAATCCTTTCAGTATATACCCAGTAATGGGATCGCTGGGTCAAATGATATTTCTAGCTCTAGATCCTTGAGGAATCGCCACACTGTCTTCCACAATGGTTGAATTAGTTTACACTCCCATCAGCAGTGTAAAAGTGCTCCTATTTCTTCACATCCTCTCCAGCACCTGTTGTTTCCTAACTTTTTAATGATCGCCATTCTAACTGGTGTGAGATGGTATCTCAGTGTGGTTTTGATTTGCATTTCTCTGATGACCAGTGATGATGACCATTTTTTCATGTGTCTGTTGGCTGCATAAATGTCTTCTTTTGAGAAGCGTCTGTTCATATCCTTTGCTCACTTTTGGATGGGGTTGTTTTTTTCTTGTAAATTTGTTTAAGTTCTTTGTAGACTCTGGATATTAGCCCTTTGTCAGATGAGTAGATTGCAAAAATTTTCTCCCATTCTGTAGGTTACCTGTTCACTCTGATGGTAGTTTCTTTTGCTGTGCAGAAGCTCTTTAGTTTAATTAGATCCCATTTGTCTATTTTGGCTTTTGTTGCCATTGCTTTTGGTGTTTTAGTAATGAAGTCCTTGCCCATGCCTATGTCCTGAATGGTATTGCCTAGGTTTTCTTCTAGAGTTTTTATGGTTTTAGGTCTAACATTTAAGTCTTTAATCCATCTTGAATTAATTTTTGTATTAGGTGTAAGGAAGGGTTTCTATACATGGCTTTCTTTCAGGTTTCAGGTTTCTACATATGGCTAGACAGTTTGCCCAGCATCATTTATTTAATAGGGAATACTTTCTTCATTTCTTGTTTTTGTCAGGTTTGTCAAAGATCAGATGGTTGTAGATGTGTGGTGTTATTTCTGAGTCCTCTGTTCTGTTCCAATGGAGACCATTAGTTTAGATAAAGGTGTGTAATAACTTCAAAATTCCCTTCCAATCTGATTATCTGATCACAACACTTGTTCTGACTATATTGCAGCAATGATACTTTTATTGGAAGAATACTCATGGTGTTATGTTGTTGCTATATGAACAAAGCAGGTTCAAAGGAGCTGTATATGACATATTATATATATATATTGCATATTCATACATACATATGCACATATATACTACATATGATTTATACTTAGAAAAGACGAAAAGTAAATATGCCAATGCTACAAACTATACAAAAAGCCAATTAAAATTATTTTTAGAAGGCAAAAAACGTGGCATTTCTTCAGTGTAGATGGATGAGTATGATTGGCATTATTTCCAAATGCACAAAGTAAATAAATGTGTGAGATGAGCCTAGAGTTTGCTAAGCCCACTCTGTATATCCCTTCATTCACTCCTAGTTGGTTTCTTGGCCAGGAGACACATATACTGAAGCAGTGAAGGGGCTGTACAGCTCACCAGTTAGGTGCACTGGTTCAGATAGATAAGCGACTGGGCCCAAGTTCTTCTTATGTCCTTCAAAAGCTGTATATCCTTGGGCATACTTGACCCCTCTCAAATTTTCTGATTTACAAAAGGTGATGATAATATCTGCCCGGCAAGACTACCATAAAGAACATGAAATGTGTTTAGAACCCTAGGACAATACCTAGCACATATTGAATGTTTAGTAAATGGCAGCTATTGTTATTGCTAGGAAATGGCTCCTGCCACAGGGTGTTTCCAGTCTAGTGGGGAAGGCAGCAGACATTTGAACAGATGAATTATACTACATCCCAATTAGCAATGCTATTGAAGCAAAGACTGTGTTGGGAACTCAAGAGAGTCATGCTTAATGGAGTTAGAGCTAGAGAGTCTGAAACTCAGCTTATTCTCCATGAAAGAAAAAGATTACTTCAGGCTCTGCCAAGATCTTTTCGGTCTCTGAAGCTACAGAGGAAACCTATGGAAGACAGCAGAAGGCTTTGGAGGTGTGCCAGCCTTTTTGCTATAGGTTGAACCTGGGTACTCTGCAAAGGAGCCCTGTTTCAGGGGACCTTGCCCAACACATGGGTAATATGGCCAGTCAGAGCTCTTGTACACTGTGACAAAGTTTGGGCTTTGAGATGAGTGACAGCCATGGGCCCAGGCCTGCCTGCTTTAATTAGTTCCATTACATGCCTTCAGTGCTGCAAGAGAGCACAGAGTCCCTTCATCTTGTGTCACCTGCCAGGTAAGGGGTATGTGTCTCCTGAGACTGTCAGAATAAAGTTCTCTCCATGCCTGCATAAGTTGAGCTCCTCAGCCCACACCACATTACTGCTTTTAAACACTGAAAGCTATTTTTAGTTGAGATTCCCTTTTAGGGAACATGGAGTGAGGAAGAAGGGTTGAGTAATTTAATGGAAAGGAAGCATCAGATTTTAAAGATTCAGCTGCAAATTAGCTCACAATGTTGTGTACAAATCTCTAATCTAATGTAACATTTGAGCTTTGGAAACTACGTTTGTTTTTGTTGTTTTAATGAAATGGAAAGCCAGATAAGAAAGATGAGGCTTCTAAACAAAGATGATTTTAGCTAGAGAGGAAGGAAGAAAAGCCAGGGTGTCAGAATTGTACAGTTGAACTAATCATGCAGGAGGGAGATGGAGCTGGGGATGAGGAGAGAGGCAAGCTGACTTAGAGGGGCCATGGAAGACTGTGGGTGAAATGCACAAGGCAGAGTGTGAACGGGAGGGAAGTGGGCTAGGAGGTGGAGATGCAGGGCAGGGGAGTACAAGCAATGAAAAAATGTGGCAGCTGCTCATGGGATTCCATGGCCCATGCCTTTGACCACTCCTGACTTGAACCACATCTTATTTTAGCTGCAGATGTGACGAGCAGTTCCTTTAACCAGTGAGGACTTCCTGTCTTAAGGCTCCTCAGCTCCTTTGCTTCAGAACTTTCTGCAAAACTGCAGAACCCACTTGGCCAAGTATGGAGAAGTTAATGTGAGGCTGGGAAGAAGGAGGTAAGTGGAGAGAAGAGGGGCAAGGTGAGGGGTTGTTAGATAATGCTCCAGCCTTCAAACCTGTGGGAGGTGGGGGGCATCATTATTCTAAGTGCATTCTGAACAATTCCTCAAATTGTTCCCAGTCAGATTCCGCCCCAGTTGCCCAAAGTGGTTACCAGCTCAGTATTCATTCTTTAAGGACTCTCCATTCTTCCCTGTATCAATCTCTCTGCCCTTCATTCCACTTCTTGAGATCACCTCCGAAATCAACTACCTACACCTAGGTCCTTGTCTCAAATAGACTCTGCTTTTAGGGGAACCCAAACTTCGAGTAATTTTATGGAAAGGAAGCACCAGGTTTTAAAGATTCAGCTGCAAATTAGCTCACAATGTTGTGTACAAAGCTCTGATCTACTGTGAGATTTGAGCTTTGGAAGCCACTTTTGTTTTTGTTTTTTAAAGTAATGGCAAAAACCACAATTAATTTTGCACCAACCTAATAAAAGAGGATTGAAGGAAATGAGTTGGTGGCAGCAGTATCTACAACAGAGAGAGGACAGATTAAATTATGCCCGTGGAAAGGTTCCACCATACACAATATTCATCATCGTAACATAGAGCCGAAAGGACTTTTAAGATACTGTCTAATCTGTATTCTTACCTTAAGGCAGCTCCTCCATCTCCCCAGACAGGAGAGCTTTCTTAAGAGTTGCTATTTGAAAATTTCTCAATATCATTAGCAAAATGCATGAAGTTGATAATTATCATTAGTACTGATAATAAATTAGAACACTGCCACCATAAACATAAAGTTATCACTGTTGACTTGTTACAAACCAATCTGATCAATCTGACAGATAACCATGTGGGGGGTAAGCCTGGGTGTTCAGTGCTCAATATATTGAAACGACTGCCTCTCTCCCTTCCCACCTCAATGAGGATTTCTGTTTCTCCCATGTATTCAACAGGAAATAAAGTTTTCCCCATTTGCTGGTGCCATATAAGCAAAACTATTTTGCTCATCATTGTTTAAGAACTATCTTTATTCAGTTTTGAAAAATCTATTTTTGTACACATACATTTCTGAAGAAATCCTTAGATACCATTTAAAAACCTGAATATTATTTTAGCACTAAGATTATCTTCTCTAGTTTCCTAGACATTCTCAGAGACGTTGTTGACTGGAGAGTATACATTTTTTTTGGGATAAGGATTAAATTTGTTTCTCTACAAAAGAACCACCTATTTCTGTAGCAATGCTATTTTCTTGACAAACTCAACCCTCTGTGGATTAAACTCCTCTTTCAACATTGACATCAAATATGTAATTCCCACAATTATTCAAATGGCTAAACAAAATTATGAATGCATCTCCAGATAACATGTGAGATGAATGTGGACATTTTGAAATAGACTCCTGTTTAAATATCATTACCAGGAAAATTACTCTTCAGCAGAAAGAAAACAGTTCTGTTTTCATGGTACGTGGGAAAAAATACAAGATTTAAAAGGGAAATTTAGAGCCATTATCTGGACTATTTCTGCTAGTGCCATAGAATACAGAAAGCTATTAAAGATCTACAATGTAGGAAGTGCATGTAGCTGGTTGTAATCGACACTGAACTTCCAGTAGGGTTTTGAAGAGGCACATCCTGGCAATGTGGGAGAGTGTTGGTAATTAAACAGTCATAAAAATCTGAAACTGGAATGCTGACTAGAAAGCATCCTGGCGTTACCAGCACTAATAGTCTAATAGTGTCTAATAGTCAATCTGCAGTGCTCCTCTTCAGCTTAAATAATGTTTGCCAGAAATCTCAGTCAACACTTTTTCCCCCTTTCTTTTTGCATTATGCTGCAGGAATTATAGGAAGCCTGCTGTGATGGCAAGAGATTAGAAGGCAAGGATGTTCTCCAGGACAGTTTGGTTGGGAGACAGAAGTAAGAGAAACCAGAAAATGCACCTCAATAAAAACTCTTGCCTGGTGGCCAATGCAGTAAAGAATAATACGGGATCTCTGACATGTGGGGTCAAAGGCTGCCTTGTCCTGTTATTTGTAGTTGTAATGCATTAAAAAGCTGCCTAAAGCCTTAGGGGTGTGTGCCAGAACTGAGCTGAGGTGGTAATAACTCTGTTTCTCTTCTGGGGTGTCCAAGGGTTATGTCTACAGAGAATAAGACCATTTGATGCAGACAAGAGGCAGGCAAGGACTGTGAGGAGCAGACACGTTGGGGTCAGCCAGATGAGAGTCTATTTACTTGAGGGAACAGTGAGCAAGTTATCTTATGTTTCTCTTCAGTTTCTGGCCTAAAGATAATAGCAAGAATAGTTACTACCTTGTAGGGTCGTGATGAGTATTAAATGTGATCACATTGGCACAGTGCTTCGTACAGTGCCTGGCAATAGTAATACTCCATAAATGCTAGCCATTGCTTTCAGAGAAGAGGAAAACTACCACCAGGTGTTTTTTCATCATATGTAGACTATTGCAACAAGACCCAAGTTGAAATTTAGCCAAACTACTGTAAAGAAGATTCATGAAAGAGCAGAAGTTTTTATCATTCCTGTGTAAAATTTACCATGTGCTCAGCACCAGGCTGTGTGGTTGCCTATGAGAATTTTCAGTTCATTGATTGCTGGGCTAATAAATATGGAACACATTCTGTGTGAGTTTGACTCCAAGCCCTATGGTCTTTTTGCTATACCATATAGCTTCCTATCCTAGACCAAAAGAATTCACGAAAGATTAGAACCCTGGCTTCCTAGGCGAGTCTTTCTGAGTGTAACTGTGGTACGGTATTACTATGCAGATATTCCTTCTCCCACCCCTTCCCTCTTGCACGTTGCCTTTGTGATTTATTTTTTATTTTTCATTTATTTATTATTTTTTCTTTTTCTCTGAGATAGGGTCTTGCTTTGTCACCCAGGCTGGAGTGCAGTGGCACGATCTTCGCTCACTGCAACCTCCACCTCCCAGGCTCAAGGGATTCTCCCACCCCAGCCTTCTGAGTAGCTGAGACTACAGGGGTGTATTTTTGATAGAGATGGGGTTTCACCACGGGCTGGTTTTGAACTCCTGAGCTCAAGCCGTCTGCCTGCCTCAGCTTTCCAAAGTGCTGGTTTTACAGGCATGAGCCACTGTGTCCGGCCGTGAATTATTTTTTAAACAAAATATTTATTATTTTTTCTCCTTTTTCAAAATTTGTTTTACATTCAGGGGGTACACGGGCAGGCTTGTTACCTGGGTATATTGTGTGATGCTGAGGTTTGGAATATAAATGATCCTGTCACTCAGGTACTGAGCATAGTACCCAACAGTTGATTTCTCAACCCTTGTCCCCACTCCCTCCCTCCCATGGCTAGTAGTCCCCATTGTCTATTGTTGCCATCTTTATGTCCAAAATCACCCAATGTTTAGCTCCCGCTTATAAGTGAGAACATGCAGCATTTGGTTTTCTGTTCCTGCATTAATTCACTTAGGATAATGGCCTGCAGCTGCATCCATGTTGCTGCAAATGACATGATTTCATTCTTTTTTATGACTGCATAGTATTCCATGATGTATATGTACCACATTTTCTTTATCCTGTCCACCGTTCATGGGCACCTAGGTTGATTCCATGTCTTAGCTATCGTGAATAATGCTGCAATGAACATATGAGTACATGTGTCTACTTGGTAGAGCATTTTGTTTTCTGTCGGATATATACCTAGTAGTGGGATTGCTGGGTCAAGTGGTAGTTCTATTTTAAGTTATTTAAGAAATCTCCAAACTACTTCCCACAGCAGCTGAACTAATTTACATTCCCACAAACAGTGTATAAATGTTACCTTCTCTCTATAGCCTCTCCAGCATCTGTTGTTTACTGGCCTTTTTTTTTTTTGAAATGGGGTCTCACCTTGTCCCCAGGCTGGAGTGTACTGGTGCTATCTTGCCTCACTGCAACTCTGCCTCATGGGCTCAAGTGATCCTCCCACCTCAGCCTTACAAGTAGCTGGGACTTCAGACACAAGCCATCAGACCTGGCTAATTTTTGTATTTTGTTTTAGAGGTGTGGTTTCTACAGCCATGTTGCCCAGGCTGCTCTCTAACTCCTGGTCTCAAGTGATCCGCCCACCTTGGCCTCTCAAAGTGCTGGGATTACAGGCGTGAGCCACCGCACCTGGCCTGACTTTTTAATAATAGTCATTCTGACTGATGTGAGATGGTATCTCACTGTGGTTTTGACAAAATATTTATTAACAGATCTCTATGTGCTGGACACTCTTTAAAGAAAATCTTATTTTCCAAGCAATGTACAGAATTGTTCAAATATGTTATTACTCTTTGTGAGAAAAAATAATGTATGAATATATATGTGCTTGTATATGTCTAGATATCTCTGAAATATTCTGGAAGAGACTGTCTGGGTGAATGGAAGTGAGGGCTGAGGGTGAGAGTTTTGGTACTTGCTGAATTCTCTACTCCATGCATGCATTGATTATTCAAAATTAACTTTAAAAGTAATATTTCCTTATGTAGCTATAATTACAATTGCTATCATTTTGATTAATAGCTCTATGCTCTGCCTACATGAATCCAAGTTTGTCTAAGAGCCCCAAAATGAGAGTCCTGTTGCTTTCAGAGCAGCTGATAGAGCAGAAGAGGGACTATGCCTAATTTACCATCAACCTCACAGGATAGTGATGCCACTGAAAAACATGCCAAAAGGGACATTCAGTTTGTTAGATGCAGTCTTTCCACTAACATATTTTTAAGGACAGAGTGTGAGTTAGTGTACCAAGACTTTACCAGAACTGCTGCTCCTACGGCCACCATGCATATGACTGTGGCATCAGGTCAACTGCAAACACAGAGCCTGCAAAAGCAGTTGTCTCACTCAACATACAACAGGTGCACTGCTAATTCTGCCAACAACCCGTTAGTGATGTCCCACACATAAATCTCATTTTTATAAATCCAAGTATCTGTTCAACCAAATTAAGTACCCACCTATTCTATGCCAGGAACAGTTCTATTGAAATTTTATCTATTTATTTTTTATTTTTATTATTATTATTTTTTTGAGACAGAGTCTTGCTCTGTCGCCTAGGCTGGAATGAAGTGGTGCAAATCTCAGCACACTGCAACGTCAGCCTCCTAGGTGCAAGTGATTCTCCTGTCTCAGCCTCCCGAGTAGCTGGGATTACAGGTGCATGCCACCATGCCCGGCTAATTTTTGCATTTTTAGTATTTTTGTAGAGTATTTTGTATTTTTAGTAGAGTAGGGTTTCGCCATGTTGGCCAGACTGGTATCAAACTCCTGACCTCAGGTGATCCATCCTCCTCGGCCTCCCAAAGTGCTGGGATTACAGGTATGAGCCACTGTGCCAGGCCCAGTTCTAATGAAATTTAAATATTCAAGTGGTAAGCTTAAAACATACCTCAAAATGAGTTTGATTTTACAACAAACTGTTTTACAAATGAAAGCATTACACCTTCTTACGTCTCTTCAAAATGATTTAAACATATTGTGATTAGGATCTTTGGGATGAATTGGAATCTCAGGTCCATCACTTAGTAACCCTAAGCAAGTCACTTAATAGTTTTGAACTTTAATCTCATCTTCTGTAAAGTGGGAACAATAACACCTATTTTTCATGGTGATTTGAACCTTTTAAATAGTATGTCTTTAGGGAGAGAGTTTAGCACAGTGCCTGCCATGGGTTTGCTTAATAAATAACAGTGGCCGGGTGCAGTGGCTCACACCTGTAATCCCAGCACTTTGGGAGGCCGAGACATGCGGATCAGTTGAGATCAGGAGTTTGAGACCACCGTGGCCAACATGGTGAAACCCCGGTCTCTACTAAAAATACAAAAATTAGCCGGGTGTGGTGGCAGGCACCTGTAATTCCAGCTACTTGGGAGGCTGAGGCAGGAGAATTGCTTGAATTCAGAAGGCGGAGGTTGCCGTGAGTCAAGATAGCACCACTGCACTCCAGCCTGGGCAACAGAGTGAGACTTTGTCTCAAAAAAAGTATACTAATAAAAAATTAAACAAATAAATAAATAATAGCTAAGAAGGAAAAGTACCAGTATTTTCAGTTAAATGAATAAACTGCCATTTTATAAATCCAAGTTAAATTATACCCTGCCTATTTCAGCTTGCTCAAGAGGAAAGAAAAGAAAAAGAATGCTTAGCTCTCTCTTTTTTTCTTTCTTTTCACAAGTCAGAGCAAAGAAAGTATACAACCACAATACACAGGAAACACACGTGTTCTGTAAAAAGGGGCAGCAGCTCTTTACTTTCAGAGAGAGTGAAAGATGTGAAAGCTAGTCAATGGCGGAGCATTAGAAACAGTATCAATAGGAACAATATCACCTCTTTGGGTCAGCGGATGAAAGCCTGGAAGGACTGGGCTTGAAGAGATGACTTCCAAGGTGTCTAGTCCTGATTGCTTAATATTTCATTAGAAAAGATTAGCTCCCCTGCCTTGCCCGGAGTTATAGGAAGTCAGTACAGGAAAAGATCTTGGTGATCATGCAGATATCAGGCTCATTTTACATGGCAGGGGCAGAAAACCGGGGCTCACTGAGAGAAGACTGGCCCTGAATCACCTAGCAAGTGAGTACCAGACCCAGAACCAGTAGCCAAACCTGCAGATGTCTATGGCAGAACTCGTTCCTCTCTATCACCCAGACCCCAGCTGTTGCTGTATACCATGGGCTTAATTCTGGGTTATGATTATGACTTGTTGAATTTTAAGTTCTCTAAGATGAACTTCAACAGAAAACATTCAGTATTCCCAAATGCTGTATAATTTCTGCAAAGGGGACTAGTATGACAATTTTATTTCATGGGAATGGGGGGAGTGTATAAGCAGCGAGCAGTGTTTCAAAACTGGAGCTTCCTTTGAAAGCCCTATAAGGCAATTGGGCTCTTTGAAGATGCTTATCTCTCCATGAGGGTATGAAAATTAAAAGTTGGAGGCACAATACCTTTGTAAAGAGCTTTATGACTGACACTTTTAACAGGGTACTGAGGCAGTGTTTGTTTCTTTAAAGTGCTGATATGACTTGCGGGTAAATCAGCTACTTTTTCAAGTCTCTTTCTGTCATCAAATGGCTTCCTACAACTTGTAGGTTAACTCGACTCATTTCTGCAATATTGAACAACCAAGAGGAAGCCAGCATTACAGTTTATGATTAAAATAAAGCAAAGGTGTCCAAAATAATGTTAGCTGTGCCTACCAGAGCTCATGCTTTAAAGTAGACTTTTCCATTTAATACTCATGTTTAACCAGAAAAGCAGAAACCTCACTCTGAGGATGTGGGTTCTGCCTTCTTGAGCGTGAAAGGTTTCCCTTCTGTTCTTCAGATAATTATATCATTTACTTCAGTTAAGAGTTAATCATTTCTATTTTGAACAAAGAAATATTCTATAAATAGGTAATAAACATTTCTTTGAGACACTTGCAGGCTACTCAATAGAAAGGGCATGATAGACTTTGGGAGGCCAAGGTAGGCGAGTCACTTGAGACCAGGAGTTTAAGACCAGCCTGGCCAACATGGGGAAACCTCGTCTCTACTAAACGTACAAAAAATTAGCTGGGCATGTTGGCGCATGCCTGTAATCCCAGCTACTTGGGAAACTGAGGCAGGAGAATCATTTGAACCCAGGAGGTGGAGGTTGCAGTGAGCCGAGATCACGCTGCTGCACTCCAGCCCAGCCTGGGTGACAGAATGAGACACCATCTCAAAAAAAAAAAAAAAAAAAAAAGAAGAAAGAAAGAAAAGAAAGGACATGATAGCCTACATAACAGGCATGAGCCAACTCTGCCTGTCTATGCTTTAAGGAGTTTATGCTTTAGGGTAAAACACATCTGTTGAAAGAAGCAATATTATTAGAGCGTTTTCATTAGAACTGTTGCTATTAGGTAGTATCTAGAATGCTAGTCCATGTAACAGACATCACAGGGATGACTGATAGAGGAAACTAATTTCTTTCAACAGGCTCTGACTGGGAGTACAAATCGTGTATATGCCAAGTATGAGGTAGACAAATAGCCTTTCTAACAAACACAAAATGGTAAAATATTACAATAATTTATTTCAGAAGCATTGAGTAGTCTGTTTCTTTCCTCCTCCTAGAGTGAGTCATCACACTTGAGGTATCACTTTGTATGAATGAGAAGGTCTATCCATGTTAAAAATCTGGCTGTGCTTTTAAATTGAGGGTGCCAAAAGCTATCCTTGGCTGGCAATTGGTGGTCCACGCATAGGCGTCTGTGTCATTTTCCTCCATACAACATTGGTTTTGTGTTCAGCACACTGCTCTGTGGAATTACAGGGCCCAGGCTCAATGATTCTGGAGCTCCAAGCAATAGATCTTTTCCAAACTCCAATTAAGCCAACCAAGTAATATTTCTTTATTCAACTGCCTTTTATCAGGATGTTGTCTGAGATTTCCAAACTACTTGGTCCCTTCTAAAAGAAGGAATAAAGCATGAATATTTATCTCCTGCTTACAAGGTAATTACAGATAATTAGCTCTGACTTAACAAACAACCATATCCCTTCCATTTCTTTCCATCTCTAAGATTTCAGGGTTTTCATTGATAAGACTCCTAAGGAATGCGAAAGTTGATTATATAATTTCACAACATGTACTGCTTAGCAATAGTAAGGAAACTCTATTTAAACTCCAAGATCCAGTAATAACTATAGAAAAGTAGGTACTGCCTCAAGGAAGAGTAGGCTGCTATAATTATTGTATTATAATTATTAGTTTAACATACGACTTTCTCACTGTACTGTAAGATCTGACAGGAGTGTATAATATCTGTCTTGTTCAAGGCTATATTCTTAGGATTGTAAAGTTCTGTTAGTAATAATATCAGCCTGTAGGCTTATCGTGAGGAATTAAATAAGATCAACAAATGTAAAGAACTTAACGCAGTGCTTAGAAGATAACAGATATTCAATAAATATTTTGTTTAATGCAAATAATAGAGGAGCACAAACAGGAGAAGGAAAGCTTATGACCGAAGAAGTTCCTGCCTGTCACAAAGTTTTATTTGCAGGCCAGGCGTGGTGGTTCATGCCTGTAATCCCAGCACTTTGGGAGGCCAAGGTGGGCAGATCACCTGAGGTCAGGAGGTCGAGACCAACCTGGCCAATATGGTGAAACCCTGACTCTACTAAAAATACAAACAATTATAGCCAGGCATGGTGGCAGGCACCTGTAATCCCAGCTACTCAGGAAGCTGAGGCAGGAGAATCGCTTGAACCCGGGAGTCAGAGGTTGCAGTGAGCTGATATTGCACCATTGCACTCCAGCCTGTGCGACAGAGTGAGATTCTGTCTCAAAAAAAAAAAAAAAAAGCTTTATTTGCAAAATTGTCATGAAAGCTAACATTTATTGAATGCTTGCTATGTGCCAGGCTTTATGCCACCTTACTTTATGTCTGACAGCAAGACTAAGAAGTAGGTGTCATTATCACCATTTTATAGATGAAGAGGCTAAGACCGATGGAAATAATGCTCCTGGGTTATCGAACAATTAGATGGCAATTCTAGGGTTCAACCTAGGATTTACCCCAGAAACAGAAGGATGAAGCCCTATGATGCATGCTGAAACACAGCTTGGTGGAACCTCCTCCAGAAAGAGAGCAAAATTGCAGCATCTATGTCATGTGGCCAGCACTAAACTGGATGATGGCTGCCTTTTAACTGTCTGCAAAGTCTTGAGAGGAAAAAGAGCCCTCCAGCTTAGAGATTTCTGAGAGGGTCCAGATGGTTAAAGGATGACTGGCTATAACTGGATGAGAAAGCTTTGGAAGTGAACACATCTCAACTGTTTTTCAAACCAGCCCATAAAAGAACTTGTGAAGTTCTAAGAAGGAGAGGACATAAAATAGGAAGAATGAGTCAGGAAAAGCAGTCAAACTACTTAGGGGCACTTAAGAAAGAGAATACAAGTCTGTCCATTTTGTGTCTTAAGAAAAGTGTTGCTCTGGTGGAAGAGGGCTGTAGCCCAAGTCAGCAGATGAGGCTATGGGCATGTGACAACCCGAGGTCAATGCCACAAAGTTTACACAAACCCCAAAGGCAGCTTGAATGTCAGCAAATTTTTGCAGGAGAATAGGAGAGTGTCTTGGAGGATGACACAAGGGACTTCCATAAGGGGACCCTGGAGCCCTGAAGTGAGACCAGATGAATGGAAAACAAGACACCAAAGAAACCAAAAAGGGAGGCAGCAAGGCATGAAGGGAGCAAGGTGATTAAGTTAAAACGAGGTCATTAGGGTGCTCCCTAATCTAATCTGCATGGTTGGTGTCCTTATCATAAAGGGTTATTAGGACACACATAAAAGAAACACCAAGGTTATACATGCACAGAGAAAGGCCATGTGAAGACACAGGAAGAAGGCAGCCATCTGCAGCCAAGGAGAGAAGCCACAGAAGAAACCAAATCTTGACCTTGGACTTCTAGCCTCCAGAACCATGAGAAAATAAATGTCTGCTGGCCAAGCCACACAGACTGTGGTATTTTGTTTTGATAGCCTTGGCAAACTAATACACCAGGGAACAAATGAGCCATCTTTGGATTCACCTAGGAATGAGGAAGAACAGGCAGGAGGCAGGAAGAGGTTGGTTCAAGCAGCTCCATGGGTGGCTCACAATAGTTCACCAAGTATTTTTATTGTAAACTCTGTTCTTTTGAAAATATCCCCTTCTATTAGTCTGTTTTCATACTGCTATAAAGAATTCCCCAAGATTGGGTAATTTATAAAGGAAAGAGGTTTAATTGACTCACAGTTCAGCATGGCTGGAGAGGCCTCAGGAAATTTTCAATCATGGTGGAAGGCAAAGGGGAAGCAAGGCACCTTCTTCACAAGGTGGCAGGAAGGAGAAGTGCCGAGTGACAGTGGGAAGAGCCTCTTATAAAAACCATCAGATCTCATGAGAACTCCTATCATGAGAAGAGCAGGAGAACAGAACTGTCCCCATGATTCAATTACCCCTACCTGGCCTCTCCCTTGACACGTGGGGATTATGGGGATTACCATTCAAGATGAGATTTGGGTGGGGACACAAAGCCTAACCATATTACCCCTCAACTGGTGAATCATGGAAAATTGGAGATATAATAGCTAAGGCCCAGGACAAAAGTTGATATTCTGAAGAGACCTTAGACAAACATAAGACTCTGCAACAGGCAGATATCAGTGAAGAGAATTAAAAGTATGGCAAGGAGGCCAAAAAGAATAACAAGGAGCCAATGACCATGAACCTGCTTACTGCCGAATTCTATCAAGAGCTGGTTTTGCTGGAGATCAAAGCTTCAGTTGCTGGAAATAACATTTCCGTGATGTATGCTGGGAGGTCAAGAAGCAAAGTAGATATAAAAAGGCTTCAAAAATACCTTCAACTGAACCAGCTTGGATTTTATTGCAGAAGACCTCTCCCTCACCCTGGGCTCCCCAGGGATTGCCAACCATCTATTAATATGCAAAGGCTGGTGTGGCAGAACTCAAACACTGAAGCCTTAGAAGCAGGGAGCTGGAGGAAAATTAAATGCATTTCATTCCCACAGCCCTTTTGATTACATAACCACACCTGGGCCACAGACACACATCATTTTACGTGATATCCTAATCACACCTGGGGGAGGTATTCAACATGTCTTACTTGCGTCTTAGCCCATCAGTGTTCTTAAACTCCTCTCTCTCCATCTCTCTCTCTTTCCTTCTTTCTGTCTCTCACTTTCTTTCTCAACAGTTTGTAACATGGAATTTAAACCTAAATATCAAATGGTTTGACTGTTCATCAACGTGATATATTAGCATGGTGGAGTGGCAGTCCAAGTGATAGACCCATCTTCAACTTGTTCTGTGACCTTGAGCATATATCACACATCCTTTGAAATTGTTTCTTCATCCATAAAATATGGGTATTAAAAATAAGACTTTTCTCTATGCCCAGGGGGTTGTGAAAAGTTATTTACAAATGTTGTCTCATTTAATCCTCTCAACCTTGCAAGGTAGGTATGCATTACTTTAATTTTCCTACAAGTATTGGGGTTACCTACTTCATAGAGTTACTGCACTAAATAAATTATATACAGCATGAAAAATCACTTTGTTGACTATGAAGCACCAAAGAAATGATAGACAGCTAGATATTTGTTCTCAGTTCAAAGAAATCTCATGACTGTATAGTGTATGTTCCTTCTATTGTCATTTCTAAGAGAGGAAGAAAAGTAATTTGTGTCCAACTCTGACATATCTTATGAACTAGAAATTTTTGATAGAAGAAAATGAAAACCAAAACAAGCTCAGAAAGATCTAATCACAAGCAATATGCAGAGATTAGAGTTCAGAAGTCACTTAGGAGAACACAACAGCTGTTGATTTGTATGGCTGAGGGCAAACCTGGGGCCAGCCATGTCAAGGTATGTCTTGGTGAAGTCTGGCTTCAGCATGCTCTCCACCTACCGTGCAATGCAAACCTCATTTCTTTTCTCTTATCCTCCAATTCAGAGCTTTTATCCACCCCTTTCAATTGTCATAATGTATAATCCCATTTTTCACTCTTCTTAGGTCTCCTAAGAAGGCAACATATAAGTGGCGGAGCCAATCCAGTTGATATGTCCATAAATGCTATAGAGTGAGTGTATTATTTTCCCAAAGTGGGAACTTTATAGCACAGTAGGCCAGTGAATGAAACAATTTTGGGTGGACCAACTGCTATGGTCTGAATGTTTGTATCCTCCCCAAATTCATATATTGAAATCCTAACTCCCAGGGCGATAGCAGTAGGAGATGGGGGCCTTGGAGAGTTGACTAGGTCCTAAGGACCTCATGAATGAGATTAGTACTCTTATAAAAGAGGCCTGAGAGAGAGTGCTTCCCCCTTCTACTATGAGGACACAGCAAGAAGACACTTTCTATGAACCATAAGTGGGCCCTCACCAGACACCAAATCTGCCTTGGACTTCACAGCCTCCAGAATCATGAGAAACAAATTTTGTTGTATATAAGCTACACAGTTTATGATATTTTGTTAGGGCAGCCTGAACAGATGAAGACATCAACTTTTCCTGAGTCATAATAATGTAAGCAATAACACCCACTAAAACTTCTAAAGTACTCTTTGGATGAAGCAATACTTTAATGTAGAGTCTACTGCAGGTGATCCAAGACCTTATGAGACAGATAGGGTAAGAATTATTATTATCTTCATGTTTTAGAAAAGGAAAGCAAGTCTTAGAGAGGCTGAGTGATTGACCTTTTTTTTACCTACCTACCTACCTTCCTTCCTTCCTTCTTTCCTTCTTAGTGTAACAATGTTCCTCCCTATAACTCACAATCATCCATCCTAGCACTATCTTCTACAGCTATTACTGGAGGTTATCAATCAAAAACCTCAAAACAAGTACTTTAAAGCTGAGAAGAAAATGCACATAAAAGTCCTATGAAAATTGCAAAGCACAATACAAATATAAGCTATCTAGCCTCAGATTGCATGTGTCACCATTAAGGTTTCTGGGGATTTTTCTTTTTAAGCAAAATGGCATGGTTTTTATTTCTATTTTTCACCATACACATGGCAGCCTCAAGAATTCCTGAATCTATTCTCTGCTCTGTTCCAATAAACAGTCACTAAAACAACTTCACTCATCAACCATGTCTGCAATTTAGAAATAAGCTAAAACTGCAAAGCAAATCACTGTTAATAAGAATTGTTCTTCTGTTCGACAGTTGAAGTGGGTGTGAGATGGGCATAGCAATGAACAGTGGGAGCCAATGAGGTCCTCAGAATGCGGCAAACTCCTCTGTGAAAATGTATCCAGGCAAATGTTTACTGAAAATCTCTAGTAATTTCAAGAGAAAACAGAGTTGCTCTGGAAAATCCCCAATGCATTATTTAAAAGCCTTCTCTTTTTTTACCTGTTTATTTATACTCAATTTACCTAGACCCCTCCTATCAATCAGCAAACCTTCCTCAGGGGAACAGGTGCAAAATCTGCTTAGTTTCAAGGGCCCAGTAGGGTTGTGAAGTTGAAAGAAAATTATTTGAGCCTTTCTGTAGAAATGAGCTAGCCTAATGAGAAGCAAGGACTTCCAACAATGGGGGTTGTTCTCAGACAATGGCATTCAGTCCTTTTCAAACACAAAGAGGTGTTTTTGTCAAAAAAGGGAATTTCCCAAGAAACCTAAGTTTTTCTGTACAAGCATTTAGGAACTCAAAGTGGAGAGCAGCCCATGCAGGATCCTAATAAACTAAAATTATCTTTTGTAGAGGAATTCGAATGAACTGTCATTTAATGGTAGATGGGAAATATTTGGGCATAGTAGAAGAAGAAATATAAGACAAGGAGAAAGGGTCAGAAAAGTTCAGGGTTCTCTGTGTTTGGACTGGGGAATTAAACACATCTAAAGAGCTGTCATAACAAAAAGATTCATGTTGAGCTCCATACTCTCCTGACATTTACCTCAACTACTAAGTATTAAATATTTACAAAGCACTTGGGCTTGTGGAGTGCTTTTAAACTCTTCTTTACATTTTTGCCTTCTGCCCAGGTGGGGAAGTGTTGCTATTACTCCCATTTTATTGGTGAGGAAGTGGAGGATCATAAATACCATGTGACATATTCAAATTACAAAGTTAATGGAAGAGTCAGAGCTGGCATGATTAAAAATGGCACAGCCATACATGACCCCATGTTCCTGGAGTAACCCGTCTATACCCAGGGGAAATCAGTCAATGGCCCTAAGAGAAATTCAGCAGGAAAGCAGTTACTTGCTTCTTTTCTATGATCTGTTTTTGCCAGAGGGTGGATACTTAGATTCTTTAAATTTAGTGGCAGGAGGAGAGCTGGAAGAAAAGTGATGCACCTCTTATATATTTGGCTGAAGACAAGATGGTCCATAGCAGCTGCTGCCCTCATCACTTCCTCCACCTTCTGAGCCATGAAGCTGTCACAGTCAAGAACTTGGCACATGTTATATTTTATATAGAATGAAGCATCCAGGTTCAGATCCTTCATCACCTTGGCATCTTTCGTCTAGAGTATGATCTCTCAGAAGAAAATTATCCATTTCCTTTCATTGATTTTGCAGTAAAACAAAAAGAGTAATCACAATAATAATAACTAATATTTACGGAGCATTTCCATGTGTCAGACATATTTTAAGGACTTGAGGTAGAAGGAAAGAGGATGCCAGAAGAAATTTTAGCTTCTGACGTCTACAGTTAAAGCAAACAATCAACACAACCTAACTCCTAGGCAAATAAAGAAAAAAGAGGTGGGGAACTAGAACTGGCCTACAGGCCATGAGTCATTAAGCCTTATGTTAAGCAGCTCCAGGCATTCCACAACAGTCTCCATAGCAGCAAATAGGAAGCTCTGGCCCAAATGGAAAAATTGATTTAGACTTTGTCCGGAAGAGAGAATGATGGGCGGCCTGTAGGCACATCCGAACACAGTTCTTTTCTTTTCTTCTTCTTTTTTTTTTTAAATCACTTTTTATTATTATTTTTTTGCAGCACATAAAATTGAAAAAGAAAAAGAAAAAACTTTAACACACTCTATTACCCAAATGTATCAAGCATTTTTAATCTTCTCAACAGCACACAACCACTAGGAAGTGGTTACAATGATGACAGCCATTTCACAGATGTGGAAACTGAAGCCCAGAGAACTTAAGACTGGTTACCTCCCAGCTTGTCAGTGGTTGAGCAAGGATTTGATCCCACAGCCTGTGACTTTAATCACTAGCACAATAACATCACATCAGTCCTGTCCATACCCTAATGTCAGGCAGTGAGTTTGCACAGAAGGATGCATCTTCTTGGTGTCCAGTGTATCCACTTCTACTTTATACAGCTCTCTTCCTTTTCATGAGACATTAACCTCACATGATCATATTAGAGATTCATGTCCAAATTTACTAAGTCTTCATGGCAACGAGTCATTGATTTTCTTTCTTTGTTTTAAGCATTTCTAGGCAATTTTGATTCATGTTCTATGAATTCAGACTCAGATACATGTGGTTAGAAGTATAGTGTTTTACGGCCAGGCACGGTGGCTCACACCTGTAATCCCAGCACTTTGGGAGGCCGAGGTGGGCAGATCACCTGGGGTTGGGAGTTTGAGACCAGCCTGGCCAACATGGTGAAACACTGTCTCTACTAAAAATACAAAAATTAGCTGAGTCTGGTGGTGAGCCCCTGTAGTCCCAGCTACTTGGGGGGTTGAAGTGGGAGAATTGCTTGGACTTGGGAGGCGGAGGTTGCAGTAAGCTGAGGTCACGCCCCTGCACTCCCGCCTGGGTGACGTGACAGAGCCAGACTCCCTCTCAAAACAAACACACAAACAAAGAAACAAACGCCCAAGAAGTATGGTATTTTACCCCCTCCTAATTTTTAAAAACATGAATCTAAGTGTCTTCTCCACTTTCATTTTTCTATATCAGTGGTCAGCAAACTATAGCCAATCCGGCTCTTGGTCTATTTTTGTAGGACCTACATGCTAAGAATAGTTTTTACATTTTTAAGTGTTGTAAAAAAGAAAAAAGACATGCAAAGCCTTCAACTCTATTCTCCAAAGTATTCCAGGGTCAGTATTGAGGTAGGGTATGTGTAAGGGATACAGAAGTAGCCATATAAATATTGTGTTTTATAAACAAGGTTGAGAAAGTAAAAGTTTAATCCATAGGGGATGGGCAGGTAGAATACACAGGTGAATGGGCTGGATGAACAACTGTAGGAAATAATAGGGCCCATGAAAACAGGAGAACAGAAGCAAAGACATTCAACTTAAAAAGAAAAATCAATTCCTCTGACAGCCAAGCAAAGCACTGCCTGCCATCTTATGGCCCCTGGCTTAAGTAAAACCATTTTGAGTTAGAAAGCTGTGCCTTTAAAAAAGATTTTCTTGATTCTCTTGGATGTTGTGTTCCATTGATTCAAAAAGCAATAAAAAGAATTTTCATGAGATATCAGTAAAAGTGTACCAACCCAGAATGACTAAGGAATAAGTTACTGAGGCAGGTAACTGGCTCGCCTATTCTGGAGGATGTAAGCAACTGAAAGCATCACATTTGTCTGAGGCGATTTATTTCTGATTGATTTCTTACAGGAAGCAAAGGGATCGAGTCACAGGATGGCACCTGAGCATCCCTGTCTCAGCTCAGGACTCCTTGCTGAGCTTCCTCCTACAGCTGAAGGTACAGCATAAGTTCTTCACCTTTCTCACACTGGTGAACTCTTCTAAGACATATGGGCAGTGTTTCATTCAGCTGTTCCTTTCAGGAGCTTTATTTAAATGGTGATGAATTTGCCTCTTACAGTAAGACATTTCCTTCCTTTTTCCAGAAATTAACAGACTGATAGGTATCTTTTAGATAGGGAACTTTACACAAAGAAGGTGCTAAACACTGCATGCATCTCTAAACACTAAACTAGGGCTCTCTTCTGGGTCTTGCAGAGAGTGGGGAGGACAGATCAACTCACACCTTGGGAGTGTTGGGGAGGGACAAGTGAAACCAGTAGTGATCTCTGGGGACCAGCATAAAGCCAGATACGAATTTCAAAAATTCATATTTTTGAAAATGAGAAGAGAAGAGGTACAGAGACTTTCAAGTGTGCAGAAGTAAGATATTTAGAAAAAAGTAAAGTGAGGTAGGAGTCGACTACAGGGAGCTCTCTGGAGGATCTTTAGAGGTCACCACAGGGACTACCATTTCTCTGAAAGCAAGTCAGTAACTGTACTATAGAACAGAAATTCTTATTTATGGGTTTTTTTGCTCATTGTTCCGCAAGGAAACTTCTGATTAGTAGAGACCAAATATGTGAGGACAATCCTAGTGAAGTTTAATCTTCAAAGGACACAGATCTCATAGACTGGCTGACTGTGTAATTGGATGACTGTGTTTTATTATCATTCGGGGTCGGGAAATTGCACGTAGCACAGAGGTAATTATAAAACACGGTTTTGTAATTACAAAACACCCTTTCCTTGGTTTCTTGATTGACATTCTTGATACCTGGCCAGCATTACTCGTGTTAACTGATATCCGCAATGTAGGCAGGAGTGATCGGACTGTATTAATGGAAAGTTGCATAAGGGGTCATGCAAAGATCTGTGTTTAAAGGGTTTTGCATCAGTGAAGGAAGATGAAATTCTAATGGAGTTTAATTTGCAGCAAAGGTAGAAGTAGTAATTCCCTGTTTCCTGATAAAGTAAAACCCCCTTTCAATCTATGAATAAAACATTCAATAAAAAGCAGGTGGTCTAATGACAGAGGCACTTTTAGAGGTGTGGGGTTTTTCTGGGTGTCATCATTACAACGTCGGCAGGTGGCAATGAAATAGCCTAAATCTGTTCCTAAACTTGTGTATCTCACACTAAAGTACAGAGCCCACTAACTATTATATAACAGGGCCCAATACAATAAAATGTCATTTCTTTATAAAAATTTAATTTGGGTCGGGGTGCAGTGGCCCATGCCTGTAATCCTAACAGTTTGGGAAGACAAGGCAGGAGGATCGCTTGAAGCCAGGAGTTCAAGACCAGCCTGGGTGACATAGTATACTTTGTCTCTACACAAAATAAAAATTAGTTAGCCGGCCATGGTGGCATATGCCTGTGGTCCCAGTTACTTGGGAGGCTGAGGCAGGAGGATCGCTTGAGCCTAGGAGTTTGAGGCTGCAGTGAGCTATGACTGTGCCACTGCACTCCAACCTGGGTGACCCTGTCTCAAAATTTTTTTTTTTTTTTTTTTTTTGCAAGGGAATCCCTCATACAAGAAGGTAATGGGATGGGGAAATTCAGGTCTTCACTTTGATTTATTTCCAGTTCCATTGGGAAGAGAAGCTGATTAAATCAATGCTTGGAAGAGTGCATCTACATCTCTTACACTAAAAATTAACTAGCACCTCTCATTTCCTTCTAAAAACTAATGCATCTATTTAAGCAAATGAAGATCAATGTTAGCAATGCAATTTGCTGCAACAGAAAAAGGTACAAAGATTCCTTGAGCTACACAAGAAAACAATTATTTGTCTTAGCCCCTCTACCAACCCTGGAAGCTGACTCATCTGCAGAAGATGGATCATTCTCACCCCCTCAGAATACAAATGCAAACCTTTCAGTTACTCTTAGTATGTTTGAAGTGGCATAAATTCAACTTCATTTTTACCAGTAAATATAACATATTGCTATCATTGCAGAGGAACTCAGTGGGAATAATTTTTCCTTCTATTTTAATATTTTATTTTTTTTTAGTGTTGGTAGGTTTTTTTCTGGACAAAGGAAACTTTGAATAGATACTACACATGGATTAAATTGGAAAATATTTCAGACTCCTAAAACCAAAACAAGCAACTGCAAACCACATTTGTATGATTTGTATTTGTATTGCTGTCTCTTCTTCTATGTCCAAAGCACCTAATATTGTTGCCACATTAAAAATAATAATACAATCATATATTACATGAAATAATACCATAATTTGGTAGATTTAAAAAATATAGATATCCCAAGTTCCACAGCTTTCTTTTATTATCCAAATAAAATGGCTGGTTACTCTCCATGGCAACTTCTTGGCCCCAAATCCATCGTCTTTCTTGATGTCCTGAGAGACTGACCTCTGTGGGCTTCATTAACCAGTCTCGCTTGTCCTCTGACTTCTATTTGGTGCAGACATTAGGACCATAGGCAGAAGAACAAACGTGGAAAAAAAGAGGTCTCGGTGGTTATTTTAACTGTGCTGCCCAACTAGGTGTCCTCTCTGCTCTTGGCTGCACAGAGCCACAAGTGTTCGCAGTGGGGCAGAGTGGCGAGTCTTCCCTGCCTGCAGCTTTCATCAGCCCCTGTTGATGCATCTCCCTCTCCAGCCTCCCATGCTTGGGGTGCTGATGGCTCCCCACTGTCACTAGTCCCTGACATCATCCCCATCGTGGTTGGTCACCTAACCTGGGTCACACCTCTACTCCAGCATTCCATCCATTTCCTGCCAGAACCTTGCCCGATATAGCCCCATCCTACAGAGGGAGAGAAGCCAGCATTCCGCGGGGGACTTCTGAAAATTCCAGAAGAGAAGCAGAATTACATTCTGCTGTCACAGTTTGTCTGGATTCCCTCACCTAGATTAATTCTCAGACACTCCATTCACCATGACACCTCCTGGGGATATGTTTCTTTTTCCACCTACTCCTTGGGAGGAGCCCTTCCTAGCTCCCTCATTTGTCAGTAACATTTTACTGAAGGCTTTAGAAACATGGAGGAGAACTCTTATTTGGAGCAAAACAGGAAATATCTTAAAATTAATTTTAGACATGATGCAATTCCTCAGCTGAATTTCTTCAGCCACCCACCCCCACCATAGGGAATTTCTCTCTGGAAGGCTTTCTCTGTAATCCTTACCAGCTGCCATGACGCTGGACACTCTCTCACCCCAAAGTCCTGTCCCACTGCCCCCATATCTTTACTGCCTCTAACTGCTGCCTCTCCTCCCAAGAGTTACTCCGTCATGCACCCTATTATTGCTCTGTTTTGGTCTGAATCTAATCCTTACAGACCATGCCCAAGGGTCTATCCCAGGAGTTGGTTCACCGTAGCTCTGTGGGTCCAATCCACCTGTGTTTGTAAATAAAGTTTTATTGGAACACCGTCACACTCATTATCCATGAGAGTTTGGTGCCACTGCAGAGTTGAGCAGAGTTGAGCCTTGAACAACATAGGTTTGAACTGCATAGGTTCACTTATACTTGGACTTTCTTTCATCTCTGCCACCCCAATGCAGCAACACCAACCCCTCTTCTTCCTCCTCCTCCTCAGCCTACTCAACATGAAGATGATGAGGATGAAGACCTGTATGATGATCTACTTTCATTTAATGATAGTAAATATATTTTCTCTTCCGTATGATTTTCTTAATAACATTTTTTTCTCTAGTTTACTTCATTGTAAAAATACAGTACATAATATATATAACATACATAATATATGTTAATTGATTATGCTATTGGTAAGGCTTTGGTCAACAGTAGGCTATTAGTGGTTAAGTGAGTGCAGAGTCAAAAGTTATATGCGAATTTTCAATAGTGCAGAGATTGCTGCCCCAAGCCCCGTGTTGTTCAAGGGTCAACTGTGGTTGCAACAGAGATCTTATAACCCACAAAGCCTAAAATATTTACTCTTTGGCTCTTTACAGAAAAAATTTACCTACCCCAGCTTTAGCTTTTCACATCTAAATAAACCAAGTGGTCATTTTTCTAAATAAAAGTTACAGTCTTTCCTTAAGATTAACTGTGCCGTTTACTATGATATCAAGATCAATAGACAGGCGGCTTTCAAAATAATGATTTCTTTTTGTTATTCAGTATAATAAACATTCAGTATTACTGGACATGGGAGAAATGGCATTTCCTATATTCAGGCTATAGACTGAAACCATGTTTCCAGGGACAGTTTAATCATCTTGAAAATGTGCATGGTATTTAGTCCATTCATGCAACTTTAATTAATTTACCCTAAGGAAATCAGTAAGTATTGAACAAGGATTCAGTCAGTCACAAGGATGTCATCATGAATAGTTTGTAATAGGAAGCAACATGCACAGTCAACAACTGTTGTAGATCTAGGCATGGAATACTCGGAAGCAATGAATTGTTTTTTCAGAGAAAAATGTGCATGGTGTATTTTTAAGTAAAAAGAAAAAAAAGGCAGGTTAAAATACAGAATATATCACATGGTCTGATTTATTATTTTTGTTTAAATAGGCATACCCCATATACACCATGGAATACTATGCAGCCATAAAAAAGAATGAGATCATGTCCCTTGCAGGGACATGGATGGAGTTGAAGGCCATTATCCTTAGCAAACTAATGCAGGAACAGAAAAGCAAATACCACATGTTCTCACTTATTTATTGATTTATTTTTAAGACAGGGTCTTGGTCTGTCACCCAGGCTGGAGTGCAGTGGCACAATCTTGGCTCGCTGTAACCACCGTCTCCCGGGTTCAAGCGACTCTCATACCTCAGCCTCCTGAGTAGCTAGGACTACAGGCGTGCACCACCATGCCTGGCTCATTTTTGTATTTTTAGTAGAGATGGGGTTTTGCCATGTTGGCCAAGCTGGTCTCAAACTCCTGACCTCAATTGATCCGCCCGCCTCAGCCTCCGAAAGTGCGAGGATTACAGGCATGAGCCATCACACCCGGTCCATGTTCTCACTTATAAATGGGAACTAAATGATAAGAACACATGGACACATAGCGGAGAACAGCACATACTGGGGCCTTTCGGAGGGTGGAGAGTGGGAGGAAGGAGAGGATCAGAAAAAATAACTAATGGTTACTAGGCTTAATACCTGGGCGAAGAAATAATCTGTACAACAAACCACCATGACACAAGTTTACCTATATAACAAACCTGCACATGCACTCATGAACTTAACATAAATTTCAAATTAAAATATAAAAAATAGGCAAACCCATACACACATATGTATATACACACAAAATAGTCTAGAACAATGTACTAATTTTTAAACATGGTTGTCTCTGGGTAGATATAAAATTATTATTTTTCTTCTTTCTTCCTCTACTCTTTCGCCATAGAAAAGATATATTACGCATTGCTAGTTATTTTCTGTGTGATGACCTCTTGAATGGACTTGTTTGCCAGAGTTTAAGTGTTTGATGCCTGCTAAAGAATAACCGTTTGCTTTTCTAAATAACTCAAACCTTTCACTCCCCTTTCTCTTGTGCAACCAGGCATCCTCTCAGATAAATTAGTTTGACTCTACTCAAATAAGCTGTGTTGTGGCAACAGTGGACATCCTGTCCATTCTACTCACGGCAAAGTCTCCTGCATCCTCTGTATTAGATCAGGAAGTTGTTTGTTTTGGAGTAGGTTTTTTTTCCTCCCTCCTTTTTAACTTGTTCTAAATATATATCTATCCACATAAATAGAGATGACAAAATACAAAAAATTTGGTCTTCATCCTTCCGTAGTCTGGGAACTGCAGTGTGGAAATTCAATACAAAGGATCTGTTTTCTGAAGCATCTGGCTCATGCAGGAATTGTAAAGACTAGAGGGAAAGGGATGGTGAAGTGATTTGCTGTCTGGAAAAGTCAGATTCATGGATCAGGGGGCCTTTGACTTCACAGGACCCAGAATACAGTATATAACAAACAAAATATGTATGTTATAAAGCTGCCTATAGAAGAAGAAATGTGTAAGCCCTTCAATTTACTATGAACCTTCAAGGCAGATAATTCCAAAGGAAAATAAAAAATGGAGATTTCTTCTAGGGATTATGCTGTTAATGCTTCATTACCCAGCAAAAGACTAGAATGGCACTAAAGACATATCCTTGTTTTATTGTGTAGGGCAGCGTTCTAGTTTCATTAAACATGGCATAGTAAGAAATAGCCCAGGCATTGCAGCCAGGCAGACTCAAGCATTTAAGTCCCTGGCCATGCAACTTCACAGCTGTGGGACTTCGAGTAAGTCATTTGCACTTGTCTGAGTCTAAATTTTTCTCTTCTACAAATTATAGGAAGAATACTACCAACCTTGTAGTGATTTTTGTTATTGTTACTGATTATACAGGCAACGGGTAGTATCACACCTGGCACCCAATAAGAACATAATACAAGTGAATCAGTAATCATATAAATCTAAATTATAAAAAATTATAATGACTTATAACAGTGGTTATAATAATCATCTTCTAGTTTGCCTGATTTTTCAAACATTGAATCAAAGGAAAGCCTGGAAAAGAATGAGAAGACTTCCTTCAACAGATTAGTTAGGAGGTCTGGGCTGTAGCCTATTTCTAGCTAGTTCTTCCAAAGACCCGTTTTCTCCAATTTTTAAAATTTGCTTGGGCAAACCACTGATTGCAGGAGGTAGTAAAAAGGAAAGGGAAAGCATTGTCTTTCTTCTGTACATGTTTGCAGAATCTAGTTGTGGCCAAGGCTAAATCTTAAATTATTCCTTTCACTGTACACTAACAGTTGGCCAAACTGCTTACTGAAAAGTCAACTTATTTTAAGGAGGCTACTTAAATATATTGATTTTTCCATGTCTAGAAGTTGGATCAATATACTCTGCATAAACCACTACAGCCTCTCTATGTATCTACGTGATGTATCTTATTCTATTTTTTTCTGGTAGTATCTTGTGGCTGTCTGTATGCTGTGAAGAGGCCCTCTCTTGTGGTTGCCTGTTGAGTTTTTTGGTTATTGAGAAAGTCTTATGAACAACTGTTGATAAAGGTTTGCAAAGAAGGAAACTGAAACAGACTCAGGGGAAGTTAGAAGCCAAATATCTTTCTTGTCTTTACATTTCCGCTGAAAGTCTAGGTGTGGCTCAGCAACTGCAATATGTGGGTTGGCTTGAAACATTAGTAAGGAAAGGTCTGTGCTGCTCTTGGAATTCCTGTCTGCTAATTCCTGTGAACTCACCTAACTCCTCATGAGTCTAGATTCTGTTTCTTTTTCAGGTGCAAAAACTGTCCAAGTCTTTGTCTCAAAGTCTTTCTAAGTTTTAAAGTTTTTGCTTTATAAACCTCTAGCAATCACAGAACATGAACAGAAATTTCCACTTGCAAATTTTTAGTCATATAGCCCAATTATTTTAATTATTAAGAAGTACTAAGAAAGCTTGGTTGAGCTTGCAAGGCCAGCCCTTCCTGTCGGAGACAAATTATTCAATTACTAAAGCAAATAATCCCTCCCTCCCTCCCTCCTTCCCTCCGTCCCTCCTTCCCTCCCTCCCTTCTTTCCTTCATTCATTCCTTTCTTTTCACCATTGCCTGCTTCCTTTATTTATTCCCTTAAACCTTTGTATCTCCAGCACCCTGTGCCCAGGGTCTGGCGATAGCAAAAGCTCAACAAGTATCTTGAATTAGTGCATTTATACAATTAATCATTTTATGGAGAGTGTCTACAATGTGAAATGAATTGCTGAGCTCCTAACTGCCCCAACACTGATTGACTTGCCTGAAATTCCTTCATTGGTGATTTACTTGTTGAACTGGTTTCTCTAGGTGTCACCTTATGTTGATAACACACAAAATTCTTACCATTCATCAAAATCAAATTTGTCTTTTCATATTCACTGTCTCTTAAATCGCTGTCCTCAGATGCAGGTCACTGTGCTCTGACTTGTAATAATGTTGCCAATACAGTTTGTAAAGGGATCTCTGACTTTTGGGAGAAAGATGCTGCCGAAAAGGGAATTGATTATAAAATAATTGAATACACTGGGGTGTATCTGGCCTTCTGTTTAAATGAAATTGACTCATCAAGGGTCACGAATGCTCATTTGTTCAGAGAAGAAGGATGCTGAGAGATAAGAAAGAGAAGAGGAAGGGACATTTCCATCTATCATGAGGTGTCAGGTGGAAAATGAAAGGCTGGCTTCCCTCTTCCAAGCAGAATCAGCTTTATGCATTAGGAAGGGATTTAAGTATGGGGAAAAGCTCCTGCAGAATCTAAAAGAATCCCCCTTCCCCAGGCTACCCCCTAGCTGGATATACTACAATTCAGATGTCGAAAACACATACAATCAGCCTGCTATTTAACTATTATGACATTGTCTTCTAAGAAGCAGAAAAATCCTATTATCTATGGCTAAAGGATTCCATCTAATAACTGACCTATGATCACCCACTGTCAGCTTTAGACAACAAAGTATCAAGGAACAGACAGTCACAGAATGGAGAAGTTCTGATGGAGGAGAGATGATGAAGTGAGATTCAGTGCTTAAGTAAAAAGTGGAGTGAGGATGCTAAGTTATCTCAGGAGAGGGAAGAAGGGGGAGTAAATACGAAAAGACAAACTGAATTTTGATGGAAATCTGATATGTAACAAAATCTGATATGTGATGAATGTTGTCCACATTAAGATGACACCTAAAAAAACTATGCAAGGATATTAATTACTAAGGAAGGAATTTCTGACATGACAACTGGGTAGAGGATATCCTTTCAGACAGGAGGGTTTTGTGAAGGCTCTGAAGTTACTTATTCTATGTGTCTATTTCTACTTCTTTTTATTACTGCACTTTCAAATAGCCATACAAATTAAATCTTAAAGGATACTTTTGTGTGTGTGCAAGAAATCTGTCCCCACGATCATTTCTGCACCTGCTATGGTGACAATATTGTTATTGGCACTGGAAGTAAATGTCTGGTCTTACAGCTGGCCCCCAATTTTTCTTTACCCATAAGCATTTGACTTATGATGAAAGCTTCCTTCCAATGAACTATTATATATACATTTATATATGTAAGTTCCTGACCACCAGCTCCATCACTTACTAGTTATATCTTCTTGAGCCACCTACTTAACCTCTATAGGCGTCCATTTCTTTTTCTGTAAAATGGTGATAATAATAGTATGAGGTTTAAATGAAAAAAAAAATGTAAGGACTGAGTACAGTGTCTGCACACAATGGGTGCCCAATAAATAGCAGACATTATAATCAGGTCACTTTCTCAACCCATTCTCACTTGTTCATCTTGTTCTGGCTGAAAGCAGTTAATGGAAAATGGTGCAACTCAGCACACAGCTCAGCATGTCATTTAAAAATGTTGTAGACGATCTTGGCATTATAACCTGCTGCCAGTTGTTAGCGATCATCTTATTTTTCTTCTTGCCCATAAACCTCTCCCAAACACTGGTTTGTCTCATTAAAATGTCTCATTAAAAATGACATACACAGTGAGAAGAGAAGAACATCAAATTGAGAGAGATAATTAGCAGAGCCAAGCCTAAGAGAAGGTCAGGTGTATGTGGTTCATTAGGCCAAAAGGGAATGAAAATCCAATTTGATCTCAGATCAGGCACCTTGGCTAGGTTAAAGCTCGCAGAAATGCTGAAGTTAGCACATCATAATATATCTGTGTATGTGTATATATGCATATATCATATATATTGCTTCATACCTATTATATATGTAATATTTAAAAAAATCACATTTCTGTGTCTTAGCACATGAACATCAGTTTCCTCTTCAGTAAAGTGAGAATAACTTCCCTGACCATCCTCATAAGAATTTGATCCATCAGTCTCATTATTGAGTATATATCTAAAGGAAAATCAATCATTCTAGGAAAAAGACACACCCACAACTACGTTCATTGTAGCACCATTCACAGTAGCAAAGAAATGAAATCAACCTAGAAACTCATCAATGGAGAACTGGATTAAAAAACTGTGATACAATGTTATTCCATACACACCATGGAATACTACACAGCCATAAAAAAGAATGAAATCATGTTCTTTGTAGCAACATGGATGCAGCTGGAGGCCATTATCCTAAGCGAATTAATGCAGGAACAGAAAACCAAATACCACATGTTCTCACTTATAAGTGGGAGCTAAACACTGAGTACACATGGACATAAGTAAAGAAACAATAGACACAGGGGCCTACTTGAGGATGGAGGGTGGGAGGAGGGTGAGAACTGGTAAACTACCTATTGGGTACTATACTCACTACCTGGGTAATGAAATAATTTGTACACCAAACCCCAGCAACATGCAATTTACCCATGTAACAAACCTGGATATGCACTCCCTGAGCCTAAAACAAAAGTTGGAAGGAAAAAAAAGAAAAAGACTTGTTTTTACTGGAAAAGAAGCAATCTGTGCTCCTTTCCAAGATTTTCCCTGGGTTTGCTAAGCCTGATGGCACAGGGTGTTTCAGAGGCCCTGGAGGAACATCACAGTTGGGCCATCACTGGCAGTTTGGGAATAGAAATCACCTGTGTCAATCCTGAGGCGCCACATTAAACTACTGTTTGAAACTCATATAATACACACCAAGGAAAAATGGTAAGTGTATCAGATCAGTCCACCCACATGCCTCATGCCTTCAAGATGGTTTGAAACATGGTATGATATAATTGCGTAACTTTAAAAAGTTCTTCCTTTATGCTGTCTTCGGTCTTCCAATGCCCACTCCACCTCTCAGACTTGTAACCCCATCTCCTTACTCCACCAACCAAATCCAATCTCCAGTTCAAGTCCTTCACCTTCTCTGAAAAGTCTACTGTAAATCCCCCTCTTAAGACCTGCCCTATTTCTCAATAGCACTACTGTGTAGCTCCAAACTGTCAAATAATCCCATGTGTATAATCTTGTCACCTCAACAAAATGGGAAGTTCCCTGAGGGTAGGAACAGAACTTCAGTCCCACAGTGCTTGGTACACTTTCCCTGTGAACAGTAAGGGAAGAATAAGCAAGGCAGAGAGTAGCAGCAGATAGGATCAGAGAAGCATCAGGTGTGTGTGGTCAGCAGAACGACGATCAGATCAAATTCTTCTGGGAAGCAAATAAATGCATATTAGAGGGACTTTAATGACAAAACAAGCCACACATTTAACGTTTTAACCAGTGGATCCACACATGTATCTTATCTTATGCCTTAGATATGTGCCTAAAAATTTGTGTATACAATGAATTTTTCCTAATCAAGCTGAAATATCAAAAGATAGGAGAGAATTATTGTATCAAGGAAACCCTATGACTGATCCTGCAGTCATAGATACATTCATTCTAATTTGTCTCATCAATCTAAATTTGGGAGTATGATGCCTACTTAAATCAGGGACTAAAGTTTGTAAACTAATACCATAGATAAAAGAAATTTTCCAAAGTCTTCTACTTCTGGCCTGCTGATAGTAACTCACTTTCTATTTGAAACTATAAATACATGGCCAGAGGCTGCATCACAGAGAATAGAACCTGAAAAATTATCTCACTGTCATACAGGTCCTGATGGAATCATATAGGGGAATAGTTAAGAAATATAGTTCTTGGGCCTGGCACTGTGACTCATGCCTGTAATCCCAGCACTTTGGGAGACTGAGGCGGGTGGATTGCTTGAGTCCAGGAGTTCAAGACCAGCCTGGGCAACATGGTGAAAACAAGTCTCTACAAAGAAAAATCAAGAAAAACATTAGCTGGGTGTGGTGGTGTATGCCTGTAGTACCCGCTCCTGGGGAGGCTGAGGTAGGAGAATTGCTTGAGCTATAGTGAGCTGTGATTGTGCCACTGCACTCCAACCTGGGCAACAGAGTGAGACCCTGTATCAAAAAAGGAAGAAGAAGAAAAAAAAGAAATCTAGTTCTGGGATTGAGATTCCTTGTCTAAGTCTCAATTTTCTTATCCCTAAAGTGGGGATAAGAATTGTTCCAAATTCAGAGGGTGATTCTGAAGATTAAATGACATGTGAAGTGTAGATGTAGAGAGTATATGAAGGCAAAGCGAATGTGTAATAAATGTTACTCACTATTATCATGAGAAAAGCAATGGGAGAAGCTGGTTTGACGGCCAGTCCTTCAATGTACTGTCTGTGCCCAGGGCACAAACAACATCATAAGCAAAGGCTACAGAAAGGTACATGAGTTTAAGAATTCAATTACTACTTTCCTTCCCTAATATTAGGCTGGGAACTTGCATCATTTAATACATTATGGACTGTAGAGTTGTAAATGAGGAGGAAAAGACGACAAGCAAGATTATGAGTCAGCAGGAACATTTTAAAAAGACACAATTTTGACTTGCACATGGAAGAAACTGGTATAATAAAAGATGCTCCTGTGAAATACAAGCAACCTTTGTATCCAAGGCAATGGTGTTGGTTCTCATGTCACCCAGTGTGGTTGCAGTGGCCTTCACACAGTAGTGACACAGTGGCCTTGACACAGTGCGTAAATGTTGAGTCTATGCTATGCTGTGCTGTGGGGTGTGTGTGTGTGTGTGTGTGTGTGTGTGAGAGAGAGAGAGAGAGAGAGAAGAAAGAGATAGGGTTCCATCCAAGGGGATTATAAAAAGAAAAGGTAGGACAATATCCTGTCGTAGAGCACTTATGTTCTGGGTGTAGATTGAACTAAATACTAACATAATAAGGCAATAGCTATCAGAACAATAAATGGTAAGGGCCAACTGAGTGGTATTAACAGAAGTGGCTTGGGGATTTCAGAGGAGGAGGGTGTGCCATGGGCTGTCATGATCAGGGAGAGCCAAACTATGTTGGGCTGGACGCTTAGCTCTGGAGGTTACAGTCGACAGGTCCATCTGGGACCACAAACTAAATATTTATGTGAAGTACGTTTGAGTTCAATGTGAAAAGGGGCAATTTAATGAACAGACTGTCAAAAAAGGAAACTCATAAGACGAGGAACTTCCCATCTTAAAAGTCTTCTGTCATTAGAAAACAATAATAAAAATAACAATTATAATAGTAGTAGTGGTGGTGGTGGTAGTGATACCAGGAACCATGCCAAATGCATTATCTCACTTATTGCTTATGCTAACTCTACGAGGTAATAAAGGTAACAACAGGTAACACATATTAAGCACTATGTTCCAAGTTATGTTCTAATAGCTTTACAGACATAACTTCATTTAATTCTCCCAACAACCAACAACTGGAGGAAATAGTGCTATTATAACTCCCATTTGCCAGATAAAGGATAATAGGTCTCAAAGATGGTAAATAAGTCAACCAAGGTCACATTGTTGAGCTGAATTCCAGCAAGTGGTTGAGCTAGAATTCAAATCAAGGTCAATACAGCTCCAGGGCCTGTACTCTTAAGATCAACGGTGCATCATCTCCATGGATTGCTATCTTTCAGAGGTACTGTGAAAGAGATGCCTACATTGGAGCATTCTGGACAAGATGACCTTCCCTTCTGTGAACTATAATGAGCATATCCAACATAGTCAATCTCTACCCTTCTACCTCCGACATCATTTTCTCTTTCCTTATTTTAATTTTTAATACACTGAATACAACTGACATTAAAGCATCTATTTATATTTGTTGTCTGTTTCTTACACTGGAATGTACATTCCATGAGGCCAGGGACTTGGTCTTGTTTACATCTGTATCCTCAATGCCTAAAATAGCAATTTTTTTCAATGGATGGATGGACAGATGTAAAGCGATGAATGGACAGCTAAGGTGGTAAAGACGGGTAGGATTTAGTTTGATGCAGGACACTCACTGGGGTAACAATGTGATAAAATATTCAGATGTGCTTATTCACAGAGTGGGCTTTGGGAGGGGGAATTAACCTGATTTGGATGGGTAGAAGGTGAGTACAACAGAGTAAGGAAAAGTAGACTACAGCCAAAATTTGGGGAACGTCAAATGCCAAGACATTTAGCCAGAGTAAGAATATAAAAACTATGTTTCTTCAATGGAGTTGAATGAGTTGAGCTAGCACTTGCAGTAAAGCCCCCAGACAAGAGTCATGCCTGCCTTTATACCCTCTAATAGCTGACCTGGATGGAATTAACGTTCTAATTCCCTAGCTTGGGATAATGGGGCTTTTATATCGCTCAAGACAATTGGCTTAAAACTGGAGGTAGAAAACAAGAGAAAAGCCACTGCTACATTCCCAGTGGCCTAAGTGCTGGGATTGACATCTAAGGCTTGCAAGAAAAAGAAATTGAAGTCCCAAGGTCCAATTTTTTCCCATGTGGTCAAGTCATCTGTTCATGCTGGCTTTGCCAGGGTAGGAAGAACCTGATCTTTTGCTGCATGGGCATGGGATGGAATATCAATTCTCTAACCACATTTTCCTTTCCTTTGGGATGCCAGGAATTGATATAAGAATAATGATGACAGTAACCACAGTTACTGTTTATTGTACATCTACTATATGCCAGGCCTTGGGCTAAGGACTGTGCATAACTAATCCCTAATCCTTACAACAACACTGAAAGAGGCTGAGTCAATTTCTCAAGGTCATACTTTTACTCAGTAGGAGAGACACATGAATCAAAACAGATCTATCGGGTTCCCAAACCTGTTTGCTGCTGAAAGGACTGCATTCCTACATGATACTGGATGATTGGTCTGCAGCAGCCAGGCCAGTTGAGCAATGATTAAGGGGAACTCTGGGGACTAAAGCAGGGTGAGAGATGGCAAGGTGATTACAGAGGTTAAAGAAAAGGAGGAAATAAGAAGTCTACAAGGGTCCTGTTAGAGCTGAAAACTGGAGTAAAAGGTAACTCAGAGACAGGAGACCTGGGTCAGTAGAATGTTGTAATGTGCCAAGTAGTCAGACATGGCAGCTGCATTTAAATATCTGAAAGGTCACAAATGAGAAAGAACTGATTCATTTCATGTTTCAGGAGAAGACCAAAGTAGGAAGTACAAGTATTCAGTTTAAATTTATGAAGGCACTCCTAATCACCCCAGATGTCTCTAGCAGCTTTCTAGTTGTGTCAGCTTAACAAGTCTTCCCTTCTTCTGTGAAAAACTTTCCTCTATTCCAACTGTAATGTTCTAGTGAGGGTATCCTTCCTTCCTGGCCGCTGTGACCACAGAGGTCTAGACACTGGATTAAAGTTAAGCTAATCAGATTTCTCCCTAACATGGGGAACATAAGAAACAGAAAGAAGAAATCCCAAATGTTTTCTAATTGTGAAGCAGGGACATGTGAGCTTGGAAGTTACTGATGGCCATGTTTTCCGCAAGTGGGAAAGACACTCTTAAAGATTAAAGGAGAAGAACAGAGAAAACTGGAAAGAGAAGTAGTAACAGCAGTGGTAGTGGTGGTGATACCAAGAACCATGCTAAATGCATTATCTCATTTATTGCTTCTGCTAACCCTATGAAGTAATAAAGGTAACAACAAGTAACACATATTGGGCACTTACTATGTTCCAGGTGATGTTGTAATAGCTTTACATAGAGAAACGGAAGAAGGGAAAGAGATGAAAAATTAATTATTGATTTCCAATATTTAAATCTTATTTATATTCACTTTTGAAATTTGCCCTTCTCAAATTTTGTCAAGAGAGCTAATAAATATTGTTTTTTGCTTAAACAAATTGATTTTGTCACTTGCAAACCCAAGATCCCTGACTAATGCGGTGTCTAACACTGACGCACATGGGTTGAGGGAAGGATATGAGTTCCCCACCTCCGGACATATTCAATAAGGGCCTGGATGATGATAATAAGAGACAGATTTCATTAAGGTGACTTTACATTGAGTTAGAGGTCCTCATCAAATCTATACTCTGTGAGAGATTCAAGAGAGTCAATATCATGTTCCTTATTTGTGCTTTAGTTACTTTTGCATGGGTTATTTGCTTCACTATTTCTCCAGCTCCACTAACATGCAATGTAATATACTGATGGCCCATGGACAAGATCTGCTGGGTGGATTTCACAATCACTCTGATAAAAAATATAAGGCAGCAAGGGAATATACCTGTTTCCAGGCCAAACCACAACATAGTGTACAGTCAGAATTGCAATTTGGGGACACAGCCAGAAAGACTCAAGGACACTCACTACTCAGTTGCAGACTAGGCAAACCTTAATATACTGTGGCCTACACAGGGGGCCCAAGAGTGGTCACCTAACTTTCCTAAGGAATCTGGACTTCAGGGAAGTTGTGATTAATTAATAAAGAACTCCATATTGTATATTTCCTCATTGTCTGCACCCATCCTATCATATAAGTCCAGCATGGACCCTCCTCAGCATCAACCCACTTATTTATTTATTTATTATTATTTTATAGAGACAGTGTCTTGCCATGTTGCCTAGGCTGGTCTTGAACTCCTGGGCTCAAGCAATCCTCCACCCTCAGCCTCCCAAAGTGCAAGGATTACAGGCATGAGCTACCTTTTCCAGCCCCAACCCACTTTAGCTAAGGAGGCATTTCTGACATCTTATAGCTGTTGTTAATAACAACAAGGACTGAAAGAATTTCCATCCAGGCCATAGACAAAGTTCTGAAGTTCTCCTATTCGCTACGGAGATAATAACATACATGTATTATAGGATATACATGAGCTAAAAAGTTTGTGGTTTATCTTTCCTTTTACTTGAAATCCCTTCAGAGGGCAAAGCAAGTGGGTAAACACTACTGGCAGAGTTCACGATCAACCCAGAAATGTCCAAGCATTCTACCCTTTATAAATGTTTAGGAAACTCTCACTGGTCTCTACTTTCTGAAATTAGGTTGATGGTTTGCTTTGAATACTTTTCTGATACATGAGTCCACGCTTTCCTCAAATTAGCATACTTCTTGATAACTGAAGAATAAAAAAAATCAAAATGAACGAAGTATGCATGTTTGAAAGTGACATTACAGTACTGAAGTGGCCACAGCAGCCATAACTGTTGGAAAGATTGGAGCTGAAACTTCTCAGTTCTCAGAAAGTGCAATACATCAATGTCCACCTGAACTTGGCACTCCTAAAAAGACCCAGCCCTTGGCCCATCATCAAGAAGTTCCTGTTCTACCAAATAGGATGAGCTCCAATGACTCCCTATGGCCCAAGACGAACTTCATAGCCTTTCATTCTGAACCACTCCAGTTAAATTCTTGTTTGGTTGGCCCTCTAGTGTTCCCCACAAGCCTAGAGTCTCCTTGAGAGAAGGCCTATATCTTCACTCATCTCTAAATGTGAGGATCCTCTCCAGCCCTTGACAGGTACCCCATCATTTGATTTTCAACTCAAGTACAGTGTCAAGGGATTCAGACTTAACCAGGACCTATGTCTAGAGTGTACTAAAAAGCAGCCATTTCTGTAAAGGGCCAGATGATAAATAACTTAAGTTTTGTTGGCCACACAGTCTCTGTCACAAATACTCAATCTGCCATAGACTACATAAACGAATGAGAATGGCCATGTTTTAACAGAATTTTATGAACGCAGTATTGAAGTTTGAATTTGATATAATTTTTACATGTCACAAAAAAATATTTAAAATTTCTTCAATCATTTGGTAATGCCTGAAAACATGCTTAGCTCACAAGCTATACAAACACAGGTGGTAGACTTTGGTTTCTGGTTCTGTAAATAAAGATTGTGGTATTTGTCACTCCTGTCCTCACAATAAGAAACAAGCCAAAAAAAAAAAAAACCCAGAAAATCAACAATTCTTAGGTCTATCAGAGAAGTGAGCTCACAGATAAAATCACCACTGCTAAAACCGAAGAAAGGGGTAGATACAAAGAATTATATCTTAGTTGGGGCAGAAATCTCACTGGAGCCAAGGTTGGGTAGATATATTTAAAGGATAATTTACTAATTACTGGAGACTGAGCCTGGCCTAGCTTCAGAAATTAAAAACTCCTGGAGACCCAGCCTGAGTGAGGTGGTTGAGGCACATTTGTAAGTTTTACCTGCTGAAGCTTAACCAGGTTTGCACTGTAAAGGTCAAAGAAAAATCCCCTCATCCTTCCTGCAGGGGGAGGGGAAAAGTAACCATTTTTAAATACACCCAGACTGTTCTGTTCTCCTTAACACGACCTGTCTTTGAGGGAGACTATTTTACCAGAGCCTAACCTAGTAAGATTTTATCAGAAAGAGCCCAACTGACCTGGGAAAAGGGAAATACCCAACTCCAGCCCCATCTAGCCTTCCTGTCTCATTTACTAAGGGGTGAAAAAAACCCTGAAGACCTTGTGAAGAATTTTATATAGTAAAATTTATTAATATTTAAAATTTTTTCTGCATGAAAAAATACCATAAACAAAGTCAAAAGACAAATAGGAAAGAGATTTGCAACTAACAAGAGGCTAATTTCTTAAAACTATAAAGAACACACGCAAAAGTTAAGCAGTCCAACAGAAAAATGAGCAAAGACTATAAACAAGGAAAGGAATTAAAAGGTTCTTAAATCTATAATGATGGAGTCATTAAAGACTGAGAGCAAATCATAGGGTTATTGAGTGCTTCCCCTTTACCACCACCTCCATTTTAGCACCACATCAATAGGATTCCCATATAACAGAGGACGATAGCTGAAAAGAACTGCAAGGCTCAGATTCTATTTATAAAGGAGTCTCCAGGGAAACCTAAGACAACAGGGACCCCCTAAAAACAAGGACACCAGCAGAAATTTTAGCCTCTGACACCTACAGTTACAGCAAACAATAAACACAGACTAACTTCTAGGCAAATAAACAAAAAAGAGATGGTAAGCTGGAATTGACCCACAAGCCATAGTTAACTCCTATGTTAGCAGCTCCATGCATTCAACACTAATCTCTATAGTTGCAAATAGGAAGCTCTGGCTCAAATGGAAAAACTGATCTAGACTTTGCCCAGAAGGGAGAATAATGGGTGGTCTGTAGACATACGTACCTAACCACAGTTCTTTTATTTTTGATCATTTTAAATTATTCTACAGCACATAAAATTGAAAAAGAAAAAGAGAAAACTTGGAACACATTGTATTACCCAAATGTATCAAGTATTTTTAATAGGAGAGATCTCTTCCTCACCTTGACCATATACATATGGGATGATCATCAGGTAGATACCAGCTGGAAGAAAACTGCTTTTTTCAGTCATCACTTCCCAGACATTTTCTTACACTATGGTACAAGCTCTACTATTATAACATTGAATAAATATAGGATACTTGATGGGGCACCCAGAGACTTTTAATAGAGGTGTTTCTTTTTTTTATTAAAATAGTAACTCAGACTAAGATGCAGGATTCACATCAAGGCTGGGTTCCAGCAGTCTGTGTATTTCAGCTCATGGATTGCTAGTTCTTAATAAAAATAAAGCCACTGGAAGAGGGCCAATATGATTCTTTACCAAAAATGTCTCTGATACATTTTCAAGAACAACCTGTTTTTCTTAACTTCTCAGTTTTCCATTTCTGGTGGGGCAATAATACCCATGTTTAGAAGCCACCATTGCAATGAATTCCAGAGGACTGAATTTGATTACTCATTATGCCCTGGCTTTCCTTTAAAGATTTATTATAGTATATTTCAAGAGGCACATAAAAGAGCACTAATAGCACCAGCTGGCACGGGGCATGAGACACACCAGCATTTTTATAAATGTCCTCCCTGTCACTACAGCTCTATTCACTGACAAAGGCCCTGCTGTTTTCAACCAACTGCAGGTCCAGCAAATTGCACTTAAATAGGGTGGCGGTTCTGCAAAGCAGGCAAAATGTTTACCAGGATCAGACCAGCCAGGAAACCCATTTCCTTTATCCTCTAATCAGAATGAAAAGCAGGACTGGGGCCATGAAAGGCTGTGCATTAGGACCTGATCCCTGTGCTGTCATCTCTTGTTACCTGATGAAAGAAGGGGATTGTTTGGGTTCGGAGGGTAGGGGAAAAGCTTCTCCTTGATTTTGCAATCCAGCTGCTATTCATTCATAGGCTCGTTGCCAACATGTTACTTTGCCATATGTGCCATTCATACTCTAGATTACAAATGCATGGTGCTTTGGGGCCTTATTGATTTAATAAGTAAATTTTATTAATATCTTGCCTCCATACCTCTGTAAAACCTAAGGCTATGGTCTTTGGGAACAGGTACCTTGTTTACTCTTGTTTATACCCCAGAATCCAGTACAGTGTTTAGTATACAGTGTGCACTCAATAAATGCTTGCCGAAAGAAAAAAAATACTAGGCAATGGAATTGCATCCAAATAGAGTAATAACAAAATAACTAATATTTATTGAACACTTAAACTTTTAAAAAATGCATAGAACTTTTAGACTTTTAAGAGTGCCTGACAAGAATCCTATGTAGTAGGTAGTATTACTATCTCCATTTTAAAGATGGGGAAACTGAGGCTCGGAGGTTCATAGCCAGGCACAGAATTGGATCTGAACTAGCCTTTCTGACTCAGAAGCTCAGTCTCTCACCGCTATACTGAACTATCTCAAAAAACTTCTTCCTCTAGAACAATTTATATGATTTCCATTAAATTTCTTTTGCTATTTATTAATAGATATCATGATTCTTATATATCGCATTACTATATGTGCATATTTTCCAAGAACTGCCTGGTAATGATGCCCATTGTAAAAAGTAAATTTCTTCTTCGAAAGTAGATAGAGGACTGCAGAAATAAGAAATACAGGCTTCCTGGAATACTCTTAAAAATGGTTACCTTACCAAACCCTGAAGAAAACTACGACAAGGGGTTGATTTCATTGTTAGACTAATTGTTAAAATGTTCTTTCTTCCAGGAGGAGCTGAAATTGGCTTCCTTGTAGCTTATAGTTACACTGGTCTTTGTGCTACCCTTTGGAAAAACAAAACTAACTAGGAAAAAATTGACCTATTAAAACAATCTTAATGTGAGATATTAAACTTTCTACATATGACAAAATCTGCATGCCATTTAAAAGTCAATAAACTTGACTACATAACAGTTAAAATTTTTTTTTCTGCATGAAAAATACCATAAACAAAGTAAAAACCAAATGGGAAACATTTGCAACTAATAAGAGGCTAATTTCCTTAAACTATAAAGACAACCTATAAGAATTAACCAACCCAAGAGAAAAATGGGCAAAGAATATAAATAGAAATTTTTTTTAGCTCTTAAATTTACAATATGATACTCAACCTACGATTTTTTTTTTGTTTATTATATGAGCAAACACCAAAATGTTTGTTTGTTTTATAGAGATGGGGTCTTGCTATGTTGTCCAGGCTGGTCTTGAACTCCTGGGGTCAAATGATTCTCCTGCCTTGGCCTTCCAAAGAAGACCAAGTGTTTGGCCACACAATGTAATGAGCAAAAATATATCATCAGAACACTGTTAGTGGAGTAAAAACTGCTATAATACTTATGGAGAGTAATTTGGCAACGTTCTCAAAGTCATAAGGTCAAATGCCTTTTGACTCAGAATAAATTCTAATTCTTGGAGTACTTTTACACAAACACAAAATGACATATTTCCAAGGTTATTCATTATAGTTTTACTTATAATGCAAAATATTGGACTCTACAAAATGTTCAGCCAAATAAATTACGGTATATACAGTTCATCAAGAGAATAAATAATGGTATATACATGCAATGATATACTAGCCAGCTGTTAAAAACAATGAGGCAGCTTCTCAAGTATGACTTGGAAAGATATCCAAGAAATACTCTTAAGTGATATATTCCATGTACAGAGAAGTATGTCTGATACGGTCTCATTTGCTTAAAAAAATAAACTAGATTACATACCCATATACGCATTATAAGCAGTGACTTTATCCAGAAGTCTACACAAAATTTAAATAGTGGGTAGTCACAGTGGTTACTTCTAAAGACAGGGGCTGAATAACTGAGAGCCAAGGGTGAAGAAAAAATTACTTTTTAGTTGTTTTTTCTTTTGCCCCTGTTGATTTTTTAAATGTTTGTATTACCAGTCAAATAAATTAATAAATGCCCTTCAGTAATCCCTAGCCATTTTCAATTGCCCTACTTTCTAAATTCAATCTCTCAGAGAATATATATCAGATAAAACTCACAAAGGAAAGCTCCATCAGTTACTTTAGGACCCCACCCCAGGCCCTGCTCAGCTGAAGTAAACCCACTAGACATAAAATTATTAAATACATAAATGTAGACTTTAATAAGTGATGCAAGAAGTTCCCATCCAAGAAAACCATCAATCATTTTGACAGATTCTTTGTTGCCTCCCTAATATCAATTCTCTGTTTCTTTACTAACATTAGAACCTCTATTTTATATGGGGTGGCTATTTTATATTCCAGTTTAAAAAAAACACTCACAGCTGGGCACGGTGGCTCATGCCTGTAATCCTAGCACTCTGGGAGGCCGAGGTGGGCAGATCACCTGAGGTCAGGAGTTTGAGACCAGCCTGACCAACAAGGTGAAACCCCATCGCTACTAAAAATAAAAATTTAGCCGGGCATGGTGGCAGGCACCTGTAGTCCCAGCTACTCAGGAAACTGAGGCATGAGATTCGCTTGGACCTGGGAGGTGGAGCTTGCAGTGAGCCAAGATCGTGCCACTGCACTCCAGCCTGGGTGACAGATCAAGACTCTGTCTCAAAAACAAAACAAAACAAAACCAAAAAAACTGAAAAACTCACATTTCTCTGGCTTCTTTATAGGGAGTAATGGATGGTATACGAGATAAGTAGAATTTGTGGGTAGGGATTCCAGGAGAGTTTTTGAAGAGAGATAAGTGAAGTGGAAGAAATGTCCTTGACTGTTGCCCTTCCTCTTCCTATAACATAGACTGTGGTTGTCTGAGTCCATTTTGTGCTTCTGTAACAGTATATCACAGGCTGGGTGACTTTAAGAAAGGACACTTATTTTCCATGGTTCTGGAGGTTGAGAAGTCCAATATCAAGGTGCTGGCATCTGGTGAGGGCCTTCTTGCTGCATCATCCTATGGTGGGAGGCAGACAGGCAAAAAAAAAGCATGCATGCAAGAGAGCAAGAAATGGAACTCACAGCCTCGAGCCCTTTAATAATTGGCATTAATGCATTCAGGAGGATGAAGCCCTCATGACCTAAATACCTCCCACTAGGTCCCACCTCCCAACACTGTTGCACTGGGTATTAAGTTTACAAAACACATTTTTTTTGTTTGAGGAGCATATTCAAGTCACAGCAGTGGCCATGATAGCTAGAGTTTCAGAAGCCATTCTGTGACCTGGAGCATGGAAAGAAAGTGCTAAGGTTGGTTGAACTGAAGGAGAGAAGGGGGTTGGGTCCTTCATAAATTCATGGAGCCACACCTGATCACCTGTGTTTGAGCTTTATGTAAGAAAACAAACCCCTAATTTGTAAAGCCACTACAGTTAGATTTCTGTTTTTAAGCAAGGAAACAGAGTTTATGGTGCTCTTCTTTTTAAAATTATTCAGTACTCAGCAGCCATTTGAATGTTTAATAGAACAAGGCATTATACTGGCACTAAAGAACTGTGAAAATGACAAGAAGAGGGTTCTCACTCTGGGGATATTTATTGACCAAATGCTGCATAACCACTGAGAACAGGATACATCTCTCCCTCCTTCACTTTTACCCACATTTCCTCACTTAATCCTCACAACGAGGTTAGTCTCATTTTTGTAGATGATGAAAATAAGATTCAGAAAAGATAAATAATTGGCCAACCTACTAAATATCAGAGCCATGATTCAAATCCAGGTATGACCGATTATAAAGCCCACACTCTTACCACCAATTTATCTTTGTATTTCCAACAGTTTTTGCCCCAAGTGGTTTATAGCAATGCTCTTTGGCACATAAAGTTTCCATTTCATTATGTCTTCACTATTGATTATACATTTATAATCACCCACTCTCCTATATATAATATTTTTTCTTTAAATACGATTTTCCTTATATTGTTATCCACTCATTTTTTAAAAATTCATTAAGTCATTTAACATATATCTGAGCACGAATCATATGCCAATTATATATTGGCAATACCAAATTGAATAAGACATGTGTATCTTCCAAATAATTAGAGAAGATGTTAACCAACAAAATACTGTATAGCGCTATAATTGGCTAGAATATTTTTAGTCATTAGGTAATGAATGCAAATCACTGCATATCATTGTTAAATCTACTTCGGTATATTTTATGTTTTAATAGAAAAATGTAAAGCTATGTATTTGCCATGGAGCTTACACATTGGGGTTCATTGCTGTTGTTCATTTGTTTTCTTACTGTTTCTCTTCCACTATTTCTTTTCCTGAATAGGCTATGTTTTATATTCTATGCCTATTTAGAAGCCAGGCATCTTATTTCTAATTATATGAATGATTATCCCAGAGTTTTTTCCACAAACACAAAAATATTTACGTAATCAAAACAAAGTGTTTAACTATGTTTTACAGATGGCCAGAAATCTAGTGCTTATACTTCTCTCACCCTACTCTCCTCCATTTTCCAGTCTTTATTAATTTATTTTGGTTCCCAAGCCTAATCACTACTTTGTGTGTGTATGGTGAATTTCAGTTGTCTTTTTTTAATTCTCTCTTAAGAACCTTTTTTTGTCCTTTGTATTCTAGTTTGTTTCCATAGTTACAGCAATTATTAGCATCAGCGCTTATGTTGACCCTTAGTATTTTTATTCATCTGATCTTAAAGTTCAAGGAAAGCTGAATGATGATTCTCTGGGGACCCCTGCATTGGGTGGGAAGCTGAAATAAACTTCTAAACCACCTGCCACTCCAAAGTACTTTATAATTGTACACAGTGTATATAAAGTGTTCATACACACACCGTGCATGTATATTTCAATAACACAAAGAGCTTGCAAGTTAGTTGGCTTGCTTATACACTCTTTAGACCTTGAAAATGTTAACAACAAAACACCAAAAAGGTAGTAGAAGGATCTAGTGGTATAGCTATTTAGAACATAGGCTCTACAGCCAGACTGTCTTGGTTCAAATCTGGATTCTGACACTCATTACTGTGAGACCTTGGGCAAATCACTTAGCCTCTTTGTTCTTCTTCCTCCTCATCTGTGACATGGAGATTATAGTTCCTTAGAGGATTGTTCTGAGCCTTAAATGCCATCAGACACCTAAAGCCATTGCAAGAGTGCCACAATAAAAAGTTCTTTCCATAGTAGTCTTTTATTATGCTCGGTTGTTTCTTCAGCACAGTGGCATTTTTATTAATGTACTGGTAACTGCCATGTATACCTTTCTGCACATTCCAAGACTAAATCTCTCTCATTCTTGATAATTCCTAAATGATGATTCTGATGGATGAAATGTGAGATGCCACTTCTTTACTCCCCTCAAAAGTCCTGCAGGGATTACCCAGGGAAGGTAGTCACAACCCAGCCAAGCAACAATATCTTTCTGTGGCTCAGATTTTTAAATTGCAACTGCATTCAATTGGTTTGTTGATCTGCCCAAGAGCCAGTTTTTTTGAGGTTCTAAGTGCACTGCTGGAAAGGCAGGCAATTGATCCTGTCCACAAAACTTGTCACAGAAAACATCAGCTAAGCCAGGAACATCTTACCTGGAAAAGAGACTTATCCCACCTGTGCATGATGTTACTGCAGTCTCCTATGGAATGCATTGACCTCATGCTGTGCAAGTCCCAGTGAATCAACACCAGCACTAGAACTTCAGCCATGTGCGAGTACCCTACAGCCAGTAGTGATTGGTGCATGGCAGCCCATATCTTCAGAGCTTCATAAAGGGGACATTCTAAAGGCAGCAGGTATTAACTGAGTATTATCGGGTACACAATGGTAAATCGTGTGTGCAAATAACACTAGCTACGTTGGTACCTCTTCCATATTCCAATGATATCATTTATATTTGATCCAATTATAGTGGGAGGAGGGGGAGACAGCAAACACATGAACGAGTACACATACACTATGCAAGATGGTAATGTAATAAGGGATATGGAGAGAAACAAGTAGGGGTGGGTCTTGGGAGTAGTGTGTTGGGGAGGTAGTAAGATTTGCCACACATATATTTGTTTGATTTTCGAGATGTTGAAAGAGAGAGAGGATGATGTCCTGTGAATGTGCTTCAAGTCCTTATCAGCTTGTTACTCTGGAAACTTGGTGAATTTATTCCGAGCCTCAGTTTTCTTCTCTGCAAAAGATGGCCAATAATTCTGGAGTTTTGGATGGTATGGGGAAGAAGAAAATGCCTGATGCATCCCTGCCCTCCTCACATTTTTAGAAGAGACAGAGACTTGATCCACTTCTTAAGAAAGAGCAAGACTGAAAGAAAATTCAGGTCCATCTCAGTGGCTCCCCACCACAGGTGCAGAGGCTACTAATCACACTAATGCACATTACCAGTGGATGCCTCAAAAGAATGACAGACTCCCAGCCTCTCTCTTGGCCTGTGGACATAGACCTGTTTGCCTCACCTGGAAGGTCCAGCCAGGCATCTTCTCTCTCAGTTCCAGACAAGGCATCTGACGGTGTGGATCAGCCAGTTTAGACCCAGGGTCCCTCTATTTGAAATTCAGGGCAAAAGGGGTAGAACAAGCCCCCATTTCAGCTGGAGGAAGTGTGGCTTTTGGCACAGTTTTAGCACCAATAGAGCTGATTATTCTGATCATCATTTGGCAATAGTTCCTTATATCCTTTTTTCAAGCATTTTTCTGGACAAGAGGAACCCAGTCAGAACCTTTTCCAGAAGTATTAAGTAACATAGTAAAGATGACCGCACCGGCTTTGACACTCCTCCCATTGACAAGTGAGTCAATTTCTCCTCTTTTTAATCTGGAGGAGCTCTGAGACTGCTTTGACCAGTGGAGCACATGGCAGAAATGATGTTGTTCCAGTTTCTAGGCCCAGACTTTCAGAGACTAGTAGCTTCCACTTCCTGTCTCCTGGATGCTCACTCTGGGTTGGGGGTGCGGTGGTGCCAGCAGCCATGTAAGAAGTCCCACTGTCTGAGATCATCATGCTGGAGGAAGCCCAGGTCAACCACATGGAGACACTGTACAGAGGGAGCTGCTCCAAGAATCCTCAACTGATCCAGCCATCTCAGCCTAGGGGTTGCAGTCAGGTGAGTAGAGACTTCCAACGACTGACAATTTAATTGCAACCATATGGAGGTACCCCAAAAAGAGCTGCTCAGCTGTGCACATTAATCCCCAGAATGGTAAGAAAGAATACGTTTTTAAAGTTATGAAGCTTTGGATGGTTTCCTACACAATAGATGATCAGCATATACACAATGCCTAAAGAATGCTCACTATATGCCCAATACATAATATTATTATTATGTGATTTACTCAAACTCAAAAACAAGTTTGCTGTTGGACAGGGTTGAGAACAAAAACAGGGTTGAACTCTTAGCTCAGTGTTCTCTCTGCTACACGTAGTTCTTCTCTTACTAATCAATGGGAGTTGGTTGTAACCAGCCGCTATATTTTCTGGGAAACATTTGTATGCATCCTAGCTGTCTTTTCTATCAGGAAATGCATCTCTTCCTACCGGTTTATGCTGACAGCTACTTCAACATCTGACTCTACAGTAGTCATGACTGTGATGCCTTCTCTTATTTGTTGATCCTATATTGCCAGGTGGCTTTTCCTCCCAACAAATATTGATGCTGGTGGAGGAACTGATACAAAGTAACAAGAGAAACCACCATCATCCACTTTGCAGAAAGTGAGGTCAGTGTGGATCCTTTCCTTGGCTTCACATTCCCTACAGATGACATCCACCTTTCTCCTTAAGATATGAGCTAGGTCTAGTAATAAAGCATTATTATTATCATTATTATTTTGCCTTATTTCAAGTGCTTATCTGAAAACCAGATCTTACAAAAATTTGGTCTCCAACATTAAAAAGGAGAATATAAATATGGTTTGAGAGAGGTATCTTTGAAAGAACAGACCTTTACGCCAGGCACAGTGGCTCACACCTGTAATCCCAGCACTTTGGGAGGCCAGGGCGGGCAGATCATTTGAGGTCAGGAGTTTGAGACCAGCCTGGCCAACACTGGTGAAACCCTGTCTTTACTAAAAATACAAAAATTATCTGGGTGTGATGGCAGGCGCCGGTAATCTTAGCTACTCAGGAGGCTGAGGCAGAAGAATCACTTGAACCCAGGAAGCAGAGGTTGCAGTGAGCCGAGATTGTGGCATTGCACTCCAGCCTGGGCAACAAGAGCAAAACTCTGTCTCAAAAAAAATTTTTTTAAAAAGTACAGACCTTTAATGATGGAACCATCTAATTTCAATGTCTGTGCTTATTTTCTTATGCAGTTTATGTCTGGTCCCATGTTTACAGACATTTTAATTAGGCTAGGGAATGGGTAGAGGTGCGAAATAATGATCTCAGAATACTATAGCAAGAAGAGTCACTTTGGATCATCTATTTCCTGGATTGTCATTTTTTATCCAGGAGGTTGGTCACTCAATGGAAGGGTAAAATGTTACTACGTGGGAGGAGATCAAAGAGACTTTAGAGATGCAGCAACACTGGATTTGTGGGCGGAACAGAATAAAACTAGCAGCTCTGTATCCCCAGGAAGGGAAACTGCTCTGTCCCAGAGGGAGGTGAATAAGGTTTTGGGAAAAGAGAAAGGTCCAGGGACCCAGACAATAATTAGAATCTCCGAATCTAGAGAATGAGATAAAAGATCCAAATTTATAAAATGGAAGAAAATGCTAGGTGGTGTGTTCTCTTTTCATTTCTACCATTTCTGTCATCTGAAGAGCGGAAAAATAATTATTCTGAAGAAAAATGCACCTGACAAATTTCTGTTTCCATATGAAAATGAAGAAAAAGACAGATTTAGGAAAAATGTATAAAAAATTTCTGTTCCATTGCATCACAAGTGTTTAAATTTCTTCGCTAAGAAAACAAATGCATTAAGATTGTGTAAATGCAAGCATAGTACTCTTACAGCTTTTTTCTAGTAGTCACTCCATTTGGACTGGAGAAGCCCTTAATTGGTTTCTGTCTTCTCCCTAATCAAAAATCACTTCAGCTCGAGGGTGTGACATGAAGTCAATAGAAAAACATGCTTAAAACAAAACAAAACCATGCCTCCTTTTTTTTTTTCTGAAACTTAAACCCAAACAGAGAGCTTTAATTTACATCAAGCTCTCTGAGCACCTTTATAATATAACTTAGCCCTACTAACTGAAATCTAAAATATACTGCTCTTAAGAATTCTGTTAACAGTGTTTCAACACGTTTTGTATCTGTTTTATTTTATTTTATTTATGTATTATTTATGTATTTATTTGTTTTGAGACAAGGTTTCACTCCCCTTGCCAACGCTGGAGTGTAGTGGCGCGCTCTTGGCTTACAACCACCTCCACCTCCCGGGCTCAAGAGACCCTCCTGCCTCAGCCTCCCAAGTAACTGGGTCTACAGGCATGTGCCACCACACCTGGCTAATTTTTGTATTTTTAGTAGAGACAAGGTTTCAACATATTGGCCAGGCTGGTCTTGAACTCCTGATCTCAAGTGATCCACCTGCCTCGGGTTCCCAAAGTGCTGGGATTACAGGCATGAACCACTGCACCCGACCTATATCTGTTTTATATCTGTCCCGTCCAGAACCCTCTAGATTGTCTCTCACATATGGGGTTAGGGTCACATAATTTTTTTCTTCTTTTTTTTTTGAGACAGAGTCTCACTATGCCGCCTAGGCTGGAGTGCAGTGGCGTGATCTCGGCTCACTGCACCCTCTGCCTCCCAGGTTCAAACCATTCACTTGCCTCAGCCTCCTGAGTAGCTAAGATTATAGGTGCGCACCACCACACCCAGCTAATTATTTGTATTTTTAGTAGGGATGGGGTTTCACCATGTTGGCCAGGCTAGTCTCAAACTCCTGACCTCAAGTGATCCACCCACCTAGGCCTCCAAAAGTGCTAGGATTACAGGTGTGAGCCATCACGCCCAGCCAGGGGCACACTTTTAAAATGTGTGTGTGTTTGTGTATGTATGTAAAATAAACAAGCAAAGGAGGAGGATAAATGTCTCCTGGCATCCAATACCACTGGAGTCAACTAAGCTGAAATGAGAAGGGTGAGGAACAACCCACATTGTATATGCCTGCCACAGATAGGAAAGAGGAGAGAACAGGTTTTAAATTGATGGACTCTGGCATCCAGGGCAGGAATGGAAGTTCCTCTAGTCTAAAACAGGGATCACAACACTCATTCAAGGCAGGAGGGGCCCTTGGAGAGAACAGAAAGAGAAGAAAAAGGAAAGAAGATGGGGAAAAAAGATGCTACCATGAGAGGCAACCCGACCAGGTAACACACTATTCAATGAAAGCCCCCACAACAAGTGTGCTACTGTTGGTGGCAGCAAGATCACTCACAGATCACAGGAGGGAGGTAGTCCAGTCCCCTATCATTTACATGTCAACTACGTAGCCCCCAAAATTAAAATTAAAAATAAACAAATGAAATAATGTAAGAACTGAAAAAAAAAGCCCACTGAGGACATACGTGTGAAATAATAATTTTAAAAAATCAGCAAGGCAACTGGAACTGAGATTTAAAAGAGAGCTCTGAATGAACTTGGGGTAATATGGAGGAAATCTTCTTAGAGAAGCCTATTTTGAAGTGGGTTTTAAAGAGAGATTGAGGCCGGGCATGATGGTTCATGTCTGTAATCTCAGCACTTTGGAAGGCTGAGGTAGGAAAATTGTTTAAGCCCAGAGTTTGGGACCAGCCTGGGCAACACAGTGAGACCCCATCTCTATTAAAAATAAATACATAAATAATAAAAATAAGAGAGATTGGCATGGATGTGAGCATGGAGCAATACCCTGGAAGAATTCCAGACTGTGTGGCTGACCACAGTCCAGAAGTAAAACTTCAGGTGAAACGTGCCAGGCCTTATCCATTTGAAGAAGTAACTTCTGAACACTTACACTGTGTTCCGTGGTAGCCCCTGAGGATACAAGTATGAGTAAGGCACCATCTGGTCCTTTTAGGAATCCCTAAGTTAATAGGGAAAAAAATGTGTAAACAAACAATTATGATACAGCAGGGCAAGTATGGGAAAAGAAAGATTACCGCTGAAACCCACTGTGTGATTATTGTGTGCCAAATACAATAACCTTATATTTATCTCTTTTAATATTCCCAAGCACCCTATCAAGTAGGTACTATTATTATAGAGATAAGGACATTGAAAGGAGAATAATCTGCTCAAGCAAATGTAATCGTTCAAGGTCACTCACGTAAGTACGTGGTGGAGCTAGGCTTTAAAGCCACATCTTCTGGATTCAGGGCTATAGACTTTTAACCATCATGCAATTTTCTATGTAAAATTTGCTATAGAAAGGAAACTAATATTTATCAGAAACCAAATGCTTCTTTGTTTAATTCCCTCAATAGTTCTGTGAAGCTGGCACTGTGTCTATGTTATGGTTGAAGCAATGACATTCAGAGTGGAACAGGTTCTTAAGTTTTGTTTGTGAAAATCCAAAGCCCATGTTCCTTCCAGTAACTCAAATCCAAGTGGGAGGATGATGCAACCAACTACCTGAGAGGCCTTGGAAGACTTAAATGTGGAGAGAGTGAGCTGAATCTAGAAGAAAGAACAAAATGTGACCAGTTGAGGAAGAATATTGCAGGTGGTGTGATTAACTGGAGCAAAGATGCAGAGGCATTCATGAGCACACCCCATGAAGGTGTGGTCAGACATCCAGTGTGGCTGCAGCATGGGTTATAGCACAGCTACTTTGTTGAGCTGCAGCCAGGGCCATGTGGCTATCTCATGCTTAAGAGTGTGCATGTGTGACTCTGAGTCTAGGGAATGCACAGAGCGTTTTAAGGAGGAGGATGGCACCATCAGATTTGCATTTTAGACAGATCTCCCTGGCAGCTGTGTGGCATACGGAGGGGAGGGAAGGCAGTAATTGGATTCGTTTAGGTGGCAGAATTGACAGAATGTGATGAATGAGAGAGGAGTGTAAGATGAATTCAAGGTTTCTAGCTTGGGAGCCTGGTGGCAGATTACAAAAACCAAAGAAGAGCAGGGTTTGTTGGTTTGTTGGCTTGTTTGTTTGTTTGTTTTGAGATGGGTCTCGCTCTCTCACCCAGGCTGGAGTGCAGTGGTACAACCTCGGCTCACTGCGACCTCTGCCTCTGGGTTCAAGCCATTCTCCTGCCTCAACCTCCCGAGTAGCTGGAACTACAGGCACACACCACCACGCCCTGCTAATTTTTGTATTTTTGGTAGAGACGGGGTTTCATCATGTTGGCCAGGCTGGTCTCAAACTCCTGACCTCAAGTGATCCACCTGCCTCAGCCTCCCCAAGTGCTGAGATTACATGCATGAGCCACCGTGCCTGGCCAGAAGAGCGGGTTTGCAGGAGCTTGTTTGAAGTCTTTGGCACATTGAGCAGTAGTATCTATGCAGCGGCTCAAAGAATTTAGAAACTTCAGGGAAAATATGGAGTTAAATTTTTGTCATAACATACTTGTCTAAAACTCAAAGAAGAGGAATAAGAACAGGATGAAACAGGAAAATAGTCAATCTGGCCTAGTTTGTCTTCTTTGTGTTTTGAGGGGAGAAGGGAGATGCTTGCTTTGTATGGGTTTTTTTCCCTCTCTCTCTCTTTCTCATATAGTTGGGACTTACCAAAAAAACTCATTGTAGGCTTTGAATCCCAGCGACATTCATTCCACAACATGCTAACCACATCCTGGTGATCCCAGCTTCAGAGAGGAGAACACGGGGACTTGAGTTCACTGTTGTGGTGAAGTCCTGCTCTGGTCCCAGGCAGAAGTCAAGATCAAAGCTCACAATGCAAATATTTTTCTGATTAAAACCAAACTTTCTGCTTTTGATGTGGGCCAACCTCCATTGCTGGTAGGAACAAGGGAGGAGTATAGCAAAAAGACACTAGCAGTAAGTATAAAACCAGGATGCACTCAATTTAAAAGACAGAGAAAGAAAAAAAGAGAGCGATGAGTTTGGGGGTAGACAAAGAAAGGAAGAACAAAAGAAAGAATGAAAGAAGGAAAGAATGAAGGAAAGAAAGGAAGGAAGGAGGGAGGGAGGAAGGAAGGAAGGAGGAAAGGAGGAAGGGAAGGAGGGAAGGAGGGAGGGAAGGAAGAAGGAAGGAAGGAAGGGAGGAGGGAAGGAGGGAGGGAGGGAAGGAGGGAAGGAGAGAGGGAGGGAGGGAGGAAAGGAAGGAAGGAAGGAAAGAAGGAAGGAAGGAAGGAGGGAAGGAGGGAAGGAAGGAAGGAAAGAAGGAAGGAACAGAAAGAAGCTGACATCAGCCCATGCCTAGGGAGTGGTGCAGGGGACCATTTAACAGGGTAAAGCACAGTATAAGTGCCATTCTTTTGTCAAGGGCCCAATTCTTTTTTTTTTTTTAATTATTATACTTTAAGTTCTAGGGTACATGTGCATAACTTGCAGGTTTGTTACATAAAAATGTATACATGTTCCATGTTGGTGTGCTGCACCCATTAACTGAAAACTAGTTCAACCATTGTGGAAGACAATGTGGCGATTCCTCAAGGATCTAGAACTAGAAATTCCATTTGACCCAGCCATCCATTACTGGGTATATACCCAAAGGATTATAAATCATGCTGCTATAAAGACACATGCACATGTATGTTTATCAAGGGCCCAGTTCTATGGAAGAAACAGCAGAGCTCCTCAGATTACCAATCCTCCATTCTAGTCTCACTGTGCCGTGAACTGCCTGTGGGTCTTAGGGATGTCCCCCTGCACCTCTTTCCGGTCAGTTTCCTTGACTGACACATAAACACTGAAGGCTCTCTGTGGTTTCTTCCAGCTATCTAACATTTATATTCCATGACTGCTTCCAGATGTTCTCTTATCCTGGGTTACCACCTGCACTATTTCTTGGGGAGAAGGATGCCTGATCTCCTACAGAATAATGAGACACAAGGAGGGTGTCTCAGCCATTTCTACAGACTCCAAGAGGTTCTAACCAGCCCAGGTCACTTCCATTTTTGAAACCTGTGGACAGGTTATGATGTTATGAAATGCCAAAGCAGGATTACCAAAACTCTGACATATTTTTAAACGCTTGTATTTTGCAAATGACCCTTATTTACAACCAAAATAAAACTTCGTTTGGGAACAATGTCAAGAGTCTTAATGTGAGGCCTTTTATGAATATAAGGCCTCCTGCTAAATGGCCCACCTGCTTCCCCCTCATAAGCCTGGTCATATCAGTACCCCCAGGAGCTTGGCACATGGTTGTCACATGGTGAATAATGAAAAAGTACTTCCTAAATGAATAAGTGCACACATGGATGAATAAACAATCTACATGTCCTTGGGCTCTGCATACTTCATTAGGAAAATAATAAGGTGGCAACAGGGTTCTCTAAGAAGCGTGCAGATTAAAGTTCCCCTCTATGGTTGGCCAGAACCCAAGAAATCACCTAACCAATAGATCTAAGGAACAGAAATGAGGCCTTTTAATTAGAAGTAGGAATTAACATTCCAGTTTTAGTAGTAAGCATCTAATACCAATCTTCAACTAGGATACACTTCTACCACTAGATTTAGAATGGGGAAGGAGAGAAACTTTCCAGGAGCCATAGACTGGGTCCTTTGAAAGAATTCCTACTATGGTTTCATCTGCTGCTGTGTACTTCATACATGTTTTTGCAAGGATTAGGAGGAAATCGTTGATTAAACAAATCCTTACCCCATGGGTAAATAGGGGCCTCAAAAGACTGACAAACACGTTGAACTTGGAAAAATCCCAAGACCATGCATCACAATCTTGACACTACAAGTATCTGTTCCCCACCCAACTGAGCAGATGTTATTGCTCTCAAAGCTTCATTTTTCAGCCAATGCCTCCTGCTAGATTTACCCACTGAGGATTTCTGATTGATAGCTATAGAGAGGAGAGCCACCTTGAAGTTACAATTTTTAAAAAATCAGCTGCTAGATTTTGGGTTTGAACATCTCAAAATGATAGGCCCCTTTCTCCCAATTTGCCATGGATATGTCCCAAACAGTCTGTGCAAGTCTGTGCTTCAGATTCACAGCCCTTAGAAAGAGGAAAACATAACTTGACATCTACCTTCCTCACTGGATTCATGAAGAGGATTAATGAGTTAATAAGCATTAAGTACTTTGCAAGCCACAGGTGACTGGAAAACATTATTAGGACCACATTTTTCCTAACAAAGTGGTTCAAGCTTTGAACAGAAGGTTAAATCCCAGGAGAAATATCTACTTTTAATACAGGAAGCTGGATGCCTACTGTCAGGTAATAGGATGCCTGTTAAAATGCCCTGGGTTATCCAGTCACTAGTGACAGGGACAGATTTAGACAATACGAGGGCAAGAGTATCCCCCAAAGCACTGTTGAAAGTAACTGAAGTAATAAGCAATTCCAATTAACAGTGGCATCTGCAGCAGCAGCAGAAACACTTTGGTTAGACTGATGTTTCTCTGAACTCACTCCCTTTCTCCAGTCTGAAAACTTTGCTGTTTTGCAAACTACAGCTCTGTTAACAATGTCCAGTCATTTACTTCTGCCACATCCAAACTTTGTGTGCACACAAACATGACCTAGTTGAACTGCAATAATTGTATTTATTTGATACAACCCAGGTGGGTTCCAAGACTCCTGTTAGCAGGGAAAACACAAAGTCATTAAGTTCACTTCGGGCTTAGATATGTCTCCTTCCTGTTCCCAGGAACATTTCTTCCTGACTCTATATTTACTCACAAAGTACAAATAATGTGAAATGGCTAAGCAGCTAAAAACTTACAGAAAGATCTCTACTACCCCCACAAAACGATATTCTATTTATTTCGCAACCCAGGGTGCCTAAAACTCTAAAACAACTTTAGTCACCAAAAAAGGTGGAAACTTCAGATGCATTTAGGAAGGCAATGACCTCTAAATCAGGAATCCTGACCTCTAATTTCATCAATGCTCTGGCATTTCTGCAAACTTTTCATTTTCAGAACAAAAGGATTTGTCTAGTAGGACAATGAGGAGGAGATTTTAGGATGAGCATGGAGGTAGGGAAAACACTTATAAAGCTATTGCAGGACTTCAGGAAAGATATAATATGACTGAAAGAAATTAGTGGTGGTGGGAATTCAAACATGGATTGATTTCCAAAGAGCATCAGGCTTTTTGCTAGTAGCTGAGTCTTCATTGCCATCAAGAGTCCCTGTCTCTGTGAACACCCAACACACATATAAATAACCTTGACATATATTAACTACTACAACTGTAGCATGAATAAAATGTCTCAGAATCACAAGTTGAGAAGCAATTGATTGAGACTGGAATAGTCTAAAAAAACTAAAAAAAAATGATATATTGAATAGGATTTCACCTATATCAGAAGGAGGGAAATAGCTTTCTTGGCAGCATGATGCATGCATCTGTTTGGCAGGCTCAACGCCTAGTGAGTCATTTATTCATTTATCCACTCCATCATTGACTTGTTTATTTATTCATTTATTTATCAGGCCTCTGCAGTATGGTAGTCTCCACGTGGGGCCCTGGATATATTATATTGAGTAAAGATCAGTGGGCACAGATGAAAAAGTATTGGATATCAGGCTATGAAGTTTCAGTCGTATCCTGATAGTCATAGGATCTAATCAAGGATTTTCAAGCAGGCAAATGACGTGATCACCACCTCTATTAAGTAAAATAGCTCTGGCCAAAAATAAAATGTAAGGCCGGGCGTGGTGGCTCATGCCTGTAATCCCAGCACTTTGGGAGGTAAAGGTGGGCAGATCACAAGGTCAGGAGATTGAGACCATACTGGCCAACATGGTGAAACCCCGTTTCTGCTAAAAATACAAAAATTAGCTGAGCGTGGTGTTGTGTGCCTGCAGTCCCAGCTACTCGGGAGGCTGAGGCAGGAGAATCGCTTGAACCTGGGAGGCAGAGGCTGCAGTGAGCCCAGATTGTGCCACTGCATTCCAGCCTGACAACGGAGCAAGACTCTGTCTCAAAATAAAATGAAATAAAATAAAATCGTAAAGTGGAGAGTTAGAAGCTGATGACTGAAAGCCCAACTATAGAAGATATTGCTGTAATCTAGAAACAGGATAAGATCTGACTAGGACAAAGGAAGAGGGCATAAAAAGAGGAATAAAAATTTGCAAGCTGTGGGTAAAATGAACTTTGAGAGATAGGCAGGGACAGAGCTGGAGCGTTAGTTTTCTGGCTTGTGTTAATAGATAAAACATTAGTCTGTTACCTAGAAGGGAGTTTGACAGGAAAGTGAAAGATGATAGTTTTGGTTTGAGGTATGTCACGTTTGATAAATTTCTGGGTCGTCCATGTAGGAACATCCAGTGGACATGCCTGAAGTTCAGGATAGAGGCAAAGGCTAGAGAAAGGGATTTGAGGATTGTCTGCAAAAAACAATATAATATATCCACGTAGGGCTCTGGATATATTATATTGAGTAAAGACTGGTGGGGGCTGATGAAAAAGTGGTGGATGTGTTGCAAAAAAGTAACAGTGGATGACACCTTATTAAAAGCCTATTGAAGACATATGAGGAATGATCATCTAGGATGACATATGAGGAATGATCACTTTATGTTAAAAAATAAAAAACAAAAAGATCCGTGTCAGAGCAGGAGAACCAGGAAAGAGTGCTTTCATGAAGCCAACAAGGCAAGAAAGAATTTCCAGAAAGAGGGCTGGTATGCAGCAGAAAGTGCTGAAAACACAACCCCTTCGACATTTCTTTTCACCCCACCACCAAATTGGGTTGCCCCATTTGCAGACATATCCTTGAATATCTCCTCTTAAGCTATGCTTTAATATTTATCTGTGACTATAGCATATACTGTAGCTAAATATGAAACTCCATTAACATCAGGGTTTTCTGACTCCACTTTGGTGAGTCATTCAATGTAATCGGGACCTAGAAATGAGCAACAGATGTGTCACATTCTTTGAGCAGTGCTCAAAGAAACCCAAAATGGTCAACATGTAAACTTTTCTAAAATATGTTTTCCTGACATTATGGATGATAATGAGGTTTTCTAAATTATAAGTCAAAGCCATTTACTTTATAGCATTTCCACAAAAATCTGAATTGCAGAAATGCCATGTTTCCAAGAAACAGTAATGGTTTCAACTCTGTTTTCTCTCTTATGTCTTACTCTTTGGATAATCAATAGCAAATTTCTGGAAGGGGAAAGCTGCAAAACCAAATCAAACTGGCACCACAAATGATCAACTGACATCTTCATAGCAGTTTAGTTCATGTTTAAAATTGAAGAATAAAGCACCATACCTGTTAAGTATCTCTTAATAAGTGGTACTTCTTAAAGAAATGAGCTATCAGGGTAGACAATTTCCCTTTTTATAAAAGTAACATACAATATTTTAAGTTCACCTTTTGTTTTAATTTTATTTAAAATAAATGTGGTCAGACAGAAAAATATAAGAGTAAACTCATTACAACTCAGGTCCAATTTGACCTTGAGTAATTAAGCCAAACACCTTCTCATCCTGTGCTATGCCCCGTGATCATCTAATCCCTGGTTTCCTTAGAGTGAAGCAAAAGCTCTTTGCTCAAATTAGATCCACAGAGAATGTGACTCCAAAAGAGGTCTGTGGACCTACAAGCTATCGGGAATGTCTGCTGAATCAGTGATTCTAGTAGTAAGTGGTGGGGAGGAAAGAGATAATGTCTAGAGTTGATCATCAAGGAAATGTAGCATAAACATATTTTTAAAGTTAGGGTGGTAACCACTAAAAGAGCTAAATATGGAAACTGTTAAAAGTGGTTTCCTCTGGGAAGTAAGCTAGGCATTGAGGAGGATGGGGATGGCTGAAGCAGACACTGTGCTTTGCATTATAAGACATCCTGTACTTTGCCATTTTTTTTTAACCAAAGATATTTTTCACTTGGATAATGTATGAAAATGGTGAGAAAAAGAACCATGAAAACTATTAAGTGTTATTACTACATATTCACTTACTTTGGCTTATGTAATAAAGATATTTGAATTTAGACTCACGAAGTCACAAAAAGACTAACTTCTATCTTACAAATAAAAAGAATGAGACTCAGATAAGTTAAGTGGGTGACCCAAGGCCATGGAGCATAGAGTCAAAGCAAGAGCCCAGCATTCCTACTAGGTCTGTGTATTATACCTGTGTGGCCAACCTACCTCTTTTTATGAATTTCACAAAACAGAGAATGGACTTATTCTTATTCAGGAATTTTCAGATGATTCTATAGGTCCTCCTGGAAAATTATATCACAGCTCAACCTCAGTAGACATTAGAAATGTCTAATGTTAAAGAGAAGAACAAAGAAAGTCCTAGAAGCTGGGGCATGGAGTTGGAATTTCTAACATAAAGTCTGTCTCTAGCATGGGAGAGACCATATCATTGTGTGTGGCAGCCACTACTGACATATAGCCAGGTGTATTAGTTTGCTAGGGCTGTCATAACAAAGTATCACAAGCCAAGTGGCTTAAACAGTGGAATCTTACTGTCTCATTATTCTGGAGACAAGAAGTCCAAAATCACAGTGTGAGCAGGGTTGGTTCCCTCTAAGGGGCTGTGAGAGAAGGAACTATCCTGGGCTTCTCTCCATGGCTTGCTGGTAGACCACCTTCTTGCTGTGTCTCTTTACATGGTCTTCCCTCCATGCATGTCTGTGTGTTCAAATTTCCCCTTTTTATAAGAATACCAGTGATACTGGACTAGGGGCTAATCCTACTCCAATATAACCTCATTTTAGCTAATTATATTTGCAACAATTCTATTTTCAAATGCAGTCACCTTTTGAGATACTGGAGTTAAGATTTCAATGTATGAATTTTGAGGAGACACAATTCAACCCATGAAACCAGGAGAAAACAAAATCCTTGAAGCCTTCCCTCGAACATTTAGAGTTTCTTTTTTAAAAGAAACTTTTTTTAAAAGAAGTTTTTTAAAGTTAAAATCAATTGAAATACAACATTTATTGGTTAGAGATTTCCTGCACATTTACCTATTTTTAAAAACCCCATTAAATAAAATGGAGAACAGAAACCACATTATCTCCTAGAATGTAATAATAGTTTAAATTATGCATAAATGTGTATACATACATACCTACACACACACACACACATATATGTAAAATGTTATACTATAAACATAACAAATGTTATATAACAGGGTTACCATCCAATAATGTAAAAACATTCACCTAACAGATACACGAAAAAGTTCAACCCTCAAGTGGATATGTCACGTTTTAAGAGGTCTTGTCAATTATAACTGAACCACTAAATGAAATCTGAGCACCTCAAACTGGGAAAACACACATGAAAATTTAAAATCCAATTTACTTTTCCATTTGACCATGCTATTTACCTTTTGCTTTTTCACTCAGAAAGAAAAACAAGAATAACAAGTTTCTCTTTGATTTCCAGTCAACTCTTCATGCACTGGTCTTTATACTAAGAGTATATCTCTTCATAGGAAGTTTAAGAGAGAAAAAGTTTCTCTTGATGAGTGTGTCTAATCAATAGTTGGTTTATAACATGCAATTGTATCCTAACCTAAAAAGCTTCTGCAAATATGTTTATCTAACTTGGCTTAACTATTCTGGTTAATTTTGAACACAAGTTCTGCTAGCAATCTAACAGAATAGCAAGTATTTCTCATGAAAGTAAATTATATAAATTATATATCACTGATATTTTCCAAATACACCTACTTCTCACTCTCAGTTGGTTGGTTTTCACTAACTCATTTCACCTACTCACTCACTTTTACTGAATCATTCAACAATCATGGGAAAATCTCAATCTAAATGTGGGTTGCTTTTTTAAAATTTATAATATTGCTGCTTGGACTTGGAATGCATTGTTTAAAATGAAAGTAATGTTATACATGTAGAATACACATTGAATATTGTACTGAATACACATGTGCATTCAATAAATGCATATTCAATCATGAGATGAAAAAAAATAATGTCAATACCCCTAACCAAAACCTAAAATAATATGAAATATTTTCTTATGGAAAAAACCTTTCTCCTTATTTTTCATCTTTTTTCAAATTCTCCCTCCTCCTCCTCCAACTTGCCCTGATAGAGTCCTGGCTTTCCCCTGAAAATACCACTTTGTAACCCCTTTTAGTCCTTTCCAATTCTAGACACTGCTGCTTCAATCTCTGTCCAACTTCAAGGGCAAAGAAAAACAATCAGTAAACTCTTTGTTCCCTACTGCCCCTTCCAGATCCAGTTGGTCCTTCCTACCTGTAGGTTCTGCATCTGAGGATTCAACCAACCGCAGATGGAAAATATTCAAAATAGATAAAACAAAAATTTTTTACCAATAAAATTATTTTAAAATAATGCAAATAACAATAATGCAGTATAACAACAATTTACATAGCATTTAGATTGTATTAGGTATTATAAGTAATCTAGAAATGATTGAAAGTATATGGGAAAATGTGTGTAGGTTACATGCAAATACTCCAGTTTTTTTTTTTTTTGAGACAGAGTCTTGCTCTGTTGCCCAGGCTGGAGTGCAATGGCATGATTTCTGCTCACTGCAACCTCCACCTCCTGAGTTCAAGCAATTCTCCTGCCTCAGCTTCCCAAGTAGCTGGGATTACAGGCACCCACCATCATGCCCAGCTAATTTTTGTATTTTTAGTAGAGATGGGGTTTCACCATGTTGGCCAGGCTGGTTTTGAACTCCTGACCTCAAATGATCCACCTGCCTCGGCCTCCCAAAGTGCTGGGATTATAGGTGTGAGGTACTGTGCCCAGCCTGCACCATTTTTTTAAAGGGATTTGAGAATCCAATGATTATGGTATCCAAGGGAGTCTTGGCACCAATCCACCTTAGATACAGAGGGATGACTATACTAGATCTCCTATAATATCTCAATAAATCGCATTTCATAAGCTACTCCATGATGTGGCAGGTCAGAACCATGAGCCACTTCTCAGAAATTGTGCTCAGAGTCCTGGCTGAGTGGGCATCTAGCCACATGGCCTGATTTCCTGGACACAGCTGTCCGGACAAAGGAGAGACACTTGACCCAAGCCACACTAATCAGATCCCTTCTCTCTCCAGAATTTGGAATTGGAATATTCTTGGTGTGGAATGCTGTGGAAAAATGATGTTAAAAATGGCAATGGTAGCTTTTTCTTTCCAAGATGGTGGATTGGAGGCATTGTAAGCATGCCTCTTCCACTTGAAAAGACAAAATAGTATATTGAGATTCATGCTGTAAACAGTTTTCCAAGAAGCAACACAGGAATTTAAAAGAAAAACAGAAAGAAACTGTAGACTCTTGGAAAGAAGCAGTGGGCAGCAGCCTACACTGTGAACCAGGAGAATAACTGAGTCTGCAGAGTTTAAGGAGGGGAGAGACTGCTTCCATGACACAACCCCACACTGGGGAGTCCAGGACAAGGGGGAAGGCCTCAACTCTACTAAGTGCTGGAGCTGATTTAGTGAGTGCTGGGGAATACATGAGAAGGAGTGGCATCATGATGTCATCTGAGTGCACCCTCAGACTCCAGCAGGGATGGAGGGAAACCGTTCTTCATTCTACCTCACAGGGGACGTTGCAGAAGTCTGTCAGCTAATTCAGGCAGTGGTCACAGGTTTAGAGAAACCCCCAGCTGAGATTCATGATATAATCTTGAGTAGGAATGAACCCCTATGACCAGAACCATTGAGAGAGCAGGAAGTGTACTACAGCCATGGGCACAGGAGTTGGCATTTCTGTTTCCTGGGTGGACCAGGAGGGGTATGGCCTGAAAACCATGATTTCTGTCTCAGTCAAGAAAGGTTATGGCCCGGGGCAGTTTTGGGTTCTGACTACTGGCTGCCTGGAACCCAGCTAGCTGCTGCTAGCAGAACACTGTGGGTGTCAGACCTCCCTTGCCAAATGCGTGGGAGCTGAGTGCAGCTTACTGCCACCTGCTACTCCGCGATCCCCACGCAGATCATTTTGTGCAGTGGAGGAAGCTGTGTTCCTCACTGGAACATTACTGCAGCAGCCAGAGAACTGCCCTCTGATCCCCATTGGGGCTGCTGCTTGAGCCCGCACATGAGAAGCCAGTGCATGGACTTGCCTGACCTGGCCCCCATGTGGCTTTGCCCCTCCACCCACTCTGGTAGTGAAACACAATTAACAGGGAATTTTGGGTGCTCCATGGCCCCGCCCACTGCCTGAGACCCCAGAGTACCTACTCTGGGAAACACAAGGCAAACACAAATCCCACTGTTACTACCACAGCTGGCGCTCTTTTGCAAGCATCACCTCCTGGCTAGAAGCCAGCCATCCCAGCCCATTACAACGTCTGCAGGCACAATAACACAGCACTCAGGAAGGAAAAACTTGCACAACCTCAGCTATTGCCATTGCCTGCATTACACTGGCTAACCAGGAGGTCTTGAGTCTGTCCATGTGCCCAGTACATTACTACTACAGCTGGCATTTGAGAAATTTGAGAAAGCCAACACACTAAGGCTATTTATAACCAAGGAAATCTCACACAATCTACGTGATTTCCCTCCTACTCCCATCAGAGCTGACGCAGTACCTGCTGCTGGGAGACTAGAGGACAGGTTACACCACTGAACCGTCTGCAGATATTCCCCAGCAACAGTCTGGGGTGTGGAAGCCCCACTGGGTGGCTAGACTAAGAGGAGCAGAGGGATTTCCAGTAGTCTGGCCCTCAGGGATTGCTACTCCTAGGGAAGAAGGCATGCACCACATTAAAGGAGCACCCTGTGAGGCAAAAGAAATCAGGCTGCAGGCCTTGCACCCCTGCACTTTCTACTTGTGGGAAGTCTGTTTCAGCAGAGGTACAGGTGCAGTGCTGGGTTCAGTGAGAAGAGTCTGGCGCTCTAGCCCAATGGTCAGGCAGCCCTGGTGCTCATGAAGGGTCTTAGAGAAGGGACTTCTCCCCCTTGCCCACCACTGCAGACACAGCTGAGGCTTTTACCACAGGAGTTCAGCATGGGTGCATCTGTAGATAGCCTTTCTGGAACACTTCAGGGTGACTGCATCCCTGTAGGAGGAGTATCCTCCAGGTTCAGGCTTGCATGAGAGGTAGAGTCACAATCCCTCCCTACACAGAACATCAGCATTCCTACAGATGAAAAGAGGTACTGGTCTGATCTGAATAGCGAGAATACCAGGTCAAGAGTGTGACTGGAAGGAGGATTGCTTTCCTGCTGGCTTACAATGGAGGCTGTGGTGGCTCCTTCCCTTCCCCCTGAAGTACTTCAGTGCATTTCACTGAAAGCTTCCCCACCTACCTTTGTCAAGTCTGGGACCTTGGCACACTGTTAGGGTAATGTGTTTGTCCACCCGCTTTAGTCACAGCCAGATTTTACCCATAGCCATCTCCCACTCACCTGAAGCCTAAACTGTTCAACCCAATGAAGAAAGTAGTAGGGAAAAAACATTTTTTAAATGCATACCGCTGGGGAATAAGATAAGCTTTATGAGACCTCTGCCATTCCAGCCCTACAGGAGACAGTGAACCTGCTCACATACCTAACACATCACTATTACAAACAGCATCTGAGAAAGCCATTACACAAGGATTCTCTATAAACAAACTCATACAGAGTATTCACCATGGAAAACACCCAGAGCTGAAGCTAGGTGACAATAACCTATAAACATTAAAGTCACATCCTCAAGAGAAAAAAAATTTAAAAAAAAGTTGGATCAAAAATAAATTTTAAAATAATTAGATGAAATAGTCTACCTAAAAAAGAAAAAATGAGAAAAATAATTCAGGCAATATGAAAAGAAAACAGCATTCTCTAATATCCCCAGAAGAGTATACTAACTCTACAGCAGTGGATCCAAACCCAGATGCAATCTTTGAAATAACCAGATAAAAAATTCAAAAGGTTGATTATTAAGTCACTAATGGAGATACAGGAGAAAGGTAAAAAAAACAACATAAATAAATTTCAAAAACAATTCAGGATATGAATGAAAAATTTTCTAAAGAGATACATATTTTAAAGAAAAACCATCAGAATTACTGGAAATGAAAGACATATTTAGGTAACTATAAAATGCAGAAGAAAGCTTTAACAATAGACTAGATCAAGTAGAAGAATTTCAGAGCCTAAGGACAGGGCTTTTGAATTAACCAAATTAGACAAAAATGACAAAAAAATTAAAAGAAATGAATAAAGTCTCTAAGAAATATGGGATTATGTAAAATGGCCAAACCTATGAATCATAGGTGTTACTGAGGAGAAAAAAAAGCAAAAAGTTTGGGAAACCTATTTGAGGGAATGATGAAGGAAAACTTCCCTGGCCTTGCTAGAGATTTAGACATCCAAATAAAAGATGATCAAATAATTCCTGGAAGATTCATTGCACAAAGAAAATCATCAAGACATATAGTCATCAGGCTATCTAAACTCAACCTGAAAGAAACAATTCTAACAGCAGTGAGACAAAAGCATCAGGTAACCTGTAAAGGAAAATCTATCAGACTAACAGGAGACTTCTGAGTAGAAACCTGACATCTAGAAGGGATTGGGGTCCTATCTTTAGTCTCCTTAACTAGAGTAACTGTCAGCCAAGAATTCTGCATCCAGCAAAACTAAATTTTATAAATGAAGAAGAAATAAAGTCTTTTTTAGGTGAGCAAATGCTGGGGGAATTTGTCAATTCTAGACCAGCCCTACAAGAAATGCTAAAAGGAGTTCTAAATCTTGAAACAAAAGGCTGCTACACATTGGAATAGATACTCCTGAAAGCTTAAAATTAACAGGGTTTATAAAACAATAAGACAAGTAAGAAAACAAAGTCACTAGGTAACAATTAACATGATGACTGGAACAGTCATTCACATTCACATCTTCATATTAATGTTGAATGTAAATGGTCTAAATGGTCCAATTAAGATATACAGATTGACATAACTGATTTAAAAATCATAAACCAAATATCTGCTGTCTTCAAGAGATACAACTAACGTGTAAGGAATCTTATAGACCCAAGGTAAAGGGGTGGAAAAAGATATTTCATGCAAATGGAAACCAAAATCAAGCAGTAGTAGCAATTCTTATATCAGATAAAACAGATGTTAAAGCAAAAACAGCACAAGGAAAAGACAAAGAAGGTCATTACATAATGATAAAATGATCAATTAAACAAGAAGATCTAGCAATTCTAAATACATATGCAACTAACTCTGAAGCTCCCAGATTCATAAAGCAGTTACTATTAGATATATGAAAAGAAATAGTCAGCAGCACAATAATAGCGGGGGACTTCAACACTCCATTGACAGCACTAGACAGAACACTGAGGCAGAAAATCAACAAAGAAACACCGGACTTAAACTGTACTCTAGTTCAAATGGATCTAAAAGACCCTTACAAAACATACTTCCCAAGAACTTCAGAATACATATTCTTCTCATCAGCACACAAAACATTCTCCAAGATAGACTATATGATAGGCCACAAAACAAGTCTCAATAAATTTTAAATTATCGAAACAGTATCAAGTATCTTCTCAGAGCACAGCAGAATAAAATTAGAAACCAATACCAAAAGTAACCTTCAAACCATACAAATACATAGTGATTAAACAAATCTGCTCCAGAATGATTTTTGTGTTAACAACAAAATAAAGATGAAAATTTAAGGATTTTCTGAAATGAATGATCACAGTGAAACAAATGATCAAAACCTCTGGGATATAGCAAAAGGCATGCTAAGAAGAAAGTTTATAGCACAAAATGCCATCCAGAGAGTTTGAAAGATCAAAAATTGATAATCTAATGTCATGCCTCCAGGAAGTAGAAAAAAAAGAACAAACCAAACCCAAAGCTAGCAGGTAAAAAGAAATAAAAAGGATTGGAGCAGAATCTAATGAAATTGAAACCAAAAGAAAAAAAAAATCAATGAAACAAAAAGCTGGTTCTTTGAAGAGATTAATGAAATTGAAAAGCCACTTGCTAGATTAACCAAGAAGAGAAGAAATTCAAATAAACTCAATTAGAAGGGAAAATGGAGACATTACAACTGACACTACAGAAATACAGAAGATCATTTGAGACTACTATGAACACCTGTATGCACACAAACAAAAAAATCTAGAGAAATTGGATAAATTCCTGAAAACATATAACCCCCCACCTTGCTTGAATCAGGAAGAAATAGACATCCTGAACAGATCAATAAAAAGCAATGAGATTGACTCAGTAATTTTAAAAAAGCTGCCAACAAAAAAAGCCCAAGGCCAGACAGATTCTCAGCCAAATTCTACCAGACATTCAAAGGAGAATTGGTACCAATTATACTGAAATTATTTCAAAGATTGAGAAGGAGAGAATCCCTCCCAACTCATTCTACAAAGCCAGTATCACCCTGATACCAAAGCCAAGAAAGAATATAACAAAAAAAGAGAAAGCTACAGACCAATGTATTTGATGAATATAGATCCAAAAATCCTCTACAAAATTCTAGCCAACCAAATCCAACAGCACATCAAAAAAAGTAATTCACCATGATCAGGTGGGTTTTATCCCAGGGATGGAGGCCTATTTCAACATATGAAAGTCAATAAATGGGATTTATCACAAAAACAATTAAAAACAAAAGCCTTATGAACATTTCCATAAACACAGAAAAAGCATTCAATAAAATCCAGTATCCTTTTATGATACAAACCATCAAAAAACTAGACAAACAAGGACTATACCTCAAATAATAAAATCCATATATGACAAACCCATAGCCAACATCATACTGAATGGGAAAAAATTGAAAGCATTGCCCCTAAGAACTGAACCAAGACAAGGATGCCCACTTTCACCACTCACATTCAACATAGTACTGGAAATGCTAGACAGAGCAATCAGGCAAGAGAAAGAAATAAAGGGCATCCAAATTGGAAAAGAGGAAGTCAAATTTTCTGTTTGTCAATGACATAATCTTATAAGTAGAAATCCCTAATAACTCTTCCGAGAGATTCCTAGATCTGATAAATTAATTCAGTAAAGTCTCAGGTTACCAAATCAGTGTATACAAATCAGCAGCACTGCTATACACCAATGACAACCAAGATGAGAATAAAACCAAGAACACAATTCCTTTTACAATAGCAAAAAATAAAATAAAATAAAATACTTAGGAATTTACTTAACCAAGGAGGCAAAAGATGTCTACCAGGAGAACTACAAAACATGACAGAAAGAAATCATAGATGATACAAACAAATGGAAATACATCTTGTGCTCATGGATTGGAAGAATCGGTATCATGAAAATGGACATACTGCCCAAAGCAATCTACAGATTCAATTCAATTTCTATCAAAATGTCAACATCATTTTTTAAAGAATTCGAAAAAAATAATCCTCAAATTCCTATGGAACTTAAAAGGAGCCCAAATAGCCAAGGCAATCCTAAGCAAAAAGAACAAATCTGGAGGCAACATATTACCTGACTTCAAATTGTACTACTATAGTATATAGTACTACATACTATATACTATATATAGTTTTGGTTACATGTTTTGTAACCAGACATGTATACTATAGTAACCAAAACAGCCTGGTGCTGGTATGAAAGTAGACACATAGACCATTGGAACAGACTAGAGAACCCATAAATAAAGTCAAATACAACCAACTGGCCTTCAACAAAGCATACAAAAACATAAACTGGGGAAAGGACACAATAAATGTTGATAGGAAAATTGAATGGCCACATATAGAAGAATGAACCTGAATCCTATTTCTCACCATATACAAAAATTAACTCAAGATGGATCAAAGACTTCAATCTAAGACCTGAAACCATAATAATTCTAGAAGGAAAACTAGGAAAACTCTTGTGGACATCGGCCTAGGCAAAGAATTTATGACTAAAAACCCGAAAGCAAATAAAACTTTACTAAGTAAATGGGACCTAATTCAACTGAAAAGCTTCTGCACAGCAAAAGAAATACTCATCACAGTAAACAGACAACTTACAGAATGGGAGAAAATATTTGCAAAATATGCATCTGACAAAAGACCAATATCCAGAATCTACAAGAACTCAAACAAATCATCAAGAAAAAATCCAAATAATCCCATTAAAAGGTGGGCAAATATCATGAATACTTGAAGCTATGAATTTCTCAAAAGAAGACATACAAATTCCAACAAACATGAAAAAATGCTCAAAATCAATCATCAGGGAAATGCAAATTAAAATTACAATGAGATACTACCTTACCCCAATCAGAATAAACATTATTAAAAAATTTTTAAAACCCACACAATAGATGGTGGTGTGGATGTCATGAAAATGGAACACTTATACACTGCTGGTGGGAATGTAAATTAGTACACCTCTATGGAAAACGGTATGGAGATTTCTCAAAATAGATCTACCATTCGATCCAGCAATCCCACTACTGAGTATTTACCCAAAGGAAAACATTAACTATATTAAAATGACACCTGCATGGGTATGTTTATCACAGCACGATTCACAATTGCAAAGATATGGAAACGACTGAAATGCTCAACAACTGATGAGTGGGTACCACTCATATATATATGAATACTAAAGAAGCACACACACACACACACACACACACACACACCCACACACACTATGGAATACTACTCAGCCATAAAAAAGAACAAAATAATGTCATTTGCAGCAACTTGGATGAAACGAGAGGCCATTATTCTAAGTGAAGTAACTCAGGAATTGAAAACTAAATACTGTATGTTCTCATAAGTGGGGGCTAAGCTACAGGTACATAAGTGCATACAGAGAGGGATAATGGATATTGGAGACTCAAAAGGAGAGGGTGGGTGGGGGTAAGTGATGAAAACCTATCTATTGGGTACAATGTACACTAGTTGTGTGATGGGTGCACTAAAATCCCAGACTTCACCACTATAAAATTCATCCATATAACAAAAATCTACTTGTACCCCTGAAGCTTTTAAATCTTTTTTTAATTGCAATGGAAGAAGAAATAATTCATGTTAATTCATTCACTCATTCTTCTCCAAATATAAACTAATTGCTTGCCGCTAGCCAAGTACTGTGGCAAGTCCTATATTTTACAGTGATTTTAGATGGTAAGTTGAATAATTCAGCTAAAGTATAGCGTTAACCTGGGAAATGGTAAAACTGAGTTGAAGCCAAAATTGTAGCAAGTTTTGATGGTATTTCAAAGGTTTGGGATTTTATTTTATGAAAAGGTAGCTGGTTGTACAGAATGTTGTACACTACCTGATTCACATAAGAAGTCCTCTGCTTCTCCATCATTTCCCTCTTAAGACTCATACTTTTAATGGAATCAGCATTGACTGAAATATAATTTCAACCTTTTTTGTTACTAAGATTGAAGTGTCTATTACACTATGGTTCTCCCTGACTCTAATTCAAGGCAAACTCTATTGGAAGAAAAGAAAAGAAGGTGGCCTCTCTATAGGTCTGTGTGTTGGTGCTTTGTTAATACGTTTCTGTCTCTGGAATCTACTTTAGGGCTCCATACTAAGAGATGCTCAATGTGTGCAGACCTGAAATTTTAAGAAACATGTATCATGAGCTTGGAGATGCAACTGGGATGGAATGAGTTAAAAAAAAAATCACTCAGGATTTCTGAAGGAATACCTTGCTGGGTGTGGAGAGTAAGTCTGGGAAATGTGCCTTATTTGGCATAAGGAGAGGGTCGGGGAAAGAGAGGTGGAAGAAGAACCAAATACTTTCAAAGAACAACATTGCACCCTAAGAAGAGAGTGATTTAACGGTATGCAACACATCTGTGCTTGCCCAAAGGCACAGTGATGAAGAAATACTGTTATCGCCTTCAAAAGCAAGTTTTCTGAAACATTAAATACGATAACCTCCTGGTGGATTTTTCCACAGCAGTTGCAGTAACCACTTCTAATCATGCTGCTAAAGAGATAAAGCAAGTTGAGATCTAAGAGAGAGGACACAGGCTGCCCGTGAAGAAATGCTGTTCCCAAATGTGATCTATCAGGATACAATCTATGAAGTGTTCCACTCAAGGAACCAGCTCCAGTTCAAAATCTTTTTTTCTTCCAGTGTCCTGGGTTTCTGAGAACTGGAATTATGAAGATTTGGGTGGTTAGGGTCTAAGGAGTTGTGTAACTGCAGATCAGCCTATTAAACTTAAAACTCTACATTGTTCCAACTAGTCAAATACAGGTTTTCCTAAGGTGATTTTAAAAATCCTATTTATTTAATACAAGATTCTAGAACACATTAACAATTAAAGAATTAATCTGAATTTTAATGTTGCTGCCAAAACCCCCCAAAATTATTAAGAGTTTTTGAAATATTCATATATTTGTTATTTGAAGCATATGAAAGAACTTTTATACTGTGACTAGCTCACAGTATCTTTCTCAATGATAAAATATGTCTCAGCTTATTTTTAATATAGATCAAGCGTGAATAAATTTTTTTAAACTGTAGAAGGAAAAAAAATCCTGCAATTGGTTTAGTTATGACAATAATAGGGTGAGATCAGGAAAATCAGGCTTTCTTTCCATATGGCTCCCTTCCCCTTCATGAACAAACTGAAGGAATGGGAAGAGATGGTGAATTCAGTATTAAGAAGGTAAGCTTCAATACCAGTCAGCAAGAAACTGGAGAGACTTCGAGAAGTCCTTTAGACCATACAATATTCTGAAGGATGACACAATCCAGTAACTTGGAATGGAGCACTGAAATTTTTTAAGTGTATTTCCCTCTCTAAACTTCCCATACCAGCATTCCCAGGTCCCATCAGCTCAAGTTAATTTATGACAGCATTAAATTTCTCAGACCTTCACATAGAAAACTCAGAAGGTAAGCCCCTTCCTTCACTTCTTTCAAATGACTAAGTAGAGGGACTTCTGTAAAGTCTGTGTTACTTAGAGAAAGCAATTCAATATATAAGTAGTGTATGTACTATTTTATATATATATATATACACACACACACAAGTATATAAAAATATGTACTATGAGGTGCAAGGTAAATATATAAAGAGGGGCTGTTATTAATGATAATCTTGTTAATTAGTTTTACAACAGCATCAAGAGACCGATTCTTTGATTTTCACTTGGTAAGTGCTTTAGGTTATTTGGTAATATTAGTTTTTATTAGTAATTCAGTCAGTACTGATTGAAGATTTACTGCCATCTCATTCCTTACCCTTTTGCCCCATTTCTTAGTTGCTGCTCCAAGCTCTGGTTCGTTTAAAATTGGTGAGAGGGGCCAGGGCTTCAGAGAAGGAACCACACCTTCCATCAGCTGTTCTTCAGTCTTCTGAGAAGGACCATGGCCATAGCTTCCAAGGAGCTTCTTGGTTTACCATTATCTTTACAAACCATTTTAAAACCATCTACTTTCTGGTTAGTCTATCTCTAGTGACTCCTGGTTTGCTGCAAACCAGAGTCTCAGACTGGCTGAAAGGCTATAATTTTGAAAGTCACGTAAATAAGGTTGCCAGATTCAGCAAAGAAAAATGCAGTTGAATTTAACTTTCAGATGAATGACAAATATTTTTCATCATAAGTATGTCCCATGCAATATTTGGGAAATACTAATACATTTAAAATTTATTTGTATCAAATAACTATTTTATTCAGCAATGATACGTGTAAAGATTTTAGGAAATCTATTAATTAGTTCAGTTGCATAGGTATCAGATTTTGACTCTTTTAGAAAGTGGAGAAGTTAAAAAAAAATCAAAAAACAAAACAAAACAAAGTGGAGAAGTTGCTCTCTGGTAACTGTACACATAGCAAGGCTGGCATGCATGAGGGCAAAATTTAGCGGTGCTGTATGTACCAGGGGACCTGGTCCCACCTATTTAATAAACACAAATGAATCTGAACAACCTTCACCATTGCCCAGCTCTCTCTGTCCTGACCACACACCTAGAGGTGACCAAGAATTCATCTGAACGCTTAGTAAAGACACGTGGTGTCATTAGATATTTGACAAAGAGAAAAAATATCTAGAATGCTAGAATTTAGTTACTATTTACTCATTTCATACACTCCCTGTTAACTTCTAATGAAATTTATTCTAAATCCTCCTACAATGGGTGTTGGTTTCCTAGGCCTGCTATAACAAAGTACCACCAACTGGATGGCTTAGACAACAGGAGGTCATTGTCTCGCAGTTCTGAAGGTTAAAAGTTCACGATCCAGGTGTCGTCAGGTTTGGTTCCTTCTGAAGACTGTGAGGGAGACACTCTTCTGTGCCTTGCTCCTAGTTTCTGGTGTTTGTTGGCAATCCTTGGTTTTCCTTGGCTTGTAGATGCATCATCCCCATCCCTGCCTTCATGTTCATATGGCCCCTCCCTGTGTGCATGAATGTTTCCAAATTTCCCCCTTTTTTATAAGGCCACCAGTCTTACTGGATTAGGGACCACCCTAATGACCTCACTTTAACTTAATGATATAGTTTGAATCTGTGTCGCCGCCTAAATCTCCTGTCAATTTGTAATCCCTGAGGTTGGACTAGGGTCCTGGTGGGAAGTGACTGGATAATGGGGGTAGATTTCCCCCTTGCTGTTCTCATGATAGTGAGTGAATTTTCAAGGGGTCGTTTCAAAGTGTGTAGCGCCTCCCCCTTAGCTCGCTCTCTCTCCTGCCACCATGGTAAGAAATGCCTGTTTCCCCTTCTCCTTCTGCCATAATTGTGAGTTTCCCAAGGCATCTCCAGCCAGGATTCCTGTACAGCCTGCAGAATCATAAGCCAATTAAACCTCTTTTCTTTATAAATTACCCAGTTTCAGGTATTTGTTTATAGCAGTGCAAGAATGGACTAATACACTTGATTACTTCTATAAAGACCCTATCTCCAAATAAGATCGCATGTGAGGTACTGGAGGTTAGGACTTCAACCTATGAATTTTGGGGTGACACAGTCAATTCAAAAAATAGGGATTAAAATATGCAAAAGTAGAAAGCCTGGAGAGGAGAGCCAGAAATCAACAACACAGGTCTGGAGTTAAAAACTGAAAGAATGCACATTTGAAGTGGGAAGTTCCCAGTGCCTGGGACGTGCTCCTGAGAGTCTAACTAATCCGACCTGGTGGGAAAGGGCTGATGAGGAGACTTATATTAAAGCTTCTTTTCAGGGAAAGCATGCTGTTTTCACACAGCATGAAAATAGGCAGGGGCAGACAGGAATGAATTATTTTGCATCCACTTTCAGCCCTGGCTCTGCAAGAGAGCATTCCTTCCCATTCCTAAGTCTCAGGATTCTTCCCTCAGTCTATGTGTATAGCGTTTCTATTTGAACACTCGTGGCAAAGCTGTCATATAGTATTATGTATGTTTTATATGCATGCTCTTTCTGTACAACTATAAAAGAAAAAGTTTCAACCTTCCCAAAGTATACTTTGTGTGCATGTTTTACATTATATGCACACAAATACTAATATATAAAGAGGTATACATTTTTTAAAAATACAGTAGCTGAGAATGGAATTTTACAAACCATTTTCTAAGATTCCTTCTTTAAAAAGTTTATTTCAGATAGTTCTCCCAGGCCTATGGCCATTTTCAAGGAATATACGATTTAATTCAGTGTTTGGAATAGCTGTAGAAACTTATATTTATTTTTTCTCTGATAAATACAGATTGATATACACACCATACAAAAACATGGTCTCCTGTCATTTCATATCTGAGGCAAAGATAAATTTGCAGAGAATACATTTTCTAACAAAATGAGAAATACTGATCCTGTGACACGTTAAAATTTTAAATAAAGTGTACCCGTATAAAAATTTTAAAGTGTTTGTAATATTTGAAAAGCAGTAAATCCATTTCAAAATTTTATTTTTCTACTTTAGAAGTAAGGATCGGGATAGCACATATGGCTTTGTTATTCAGGGGTTGATATTCAATGAGGGGTTGCTATAACAAAAGCCCATGGCCTGGCAACATTTTTGAGTAGTTGTTGACCCAAACTAATGCACATTATTTTACAGCCAGTAAATATCATTAACCAAAGCAACTTGTTTTTCTTTTTTTTTTTTTTTTTTGTCCAAATCCTTCTATGTGAAGGCCATGGCTAATGACAAACAGACAATTGCCAATGGGTTCATTTTGCTCAGTTCACTGAAGTTTTAAGATGGATAAGACCTGATCTCTTAGGAGCATACATTCAAGTGGAGGAAGACAAACAGTTCGTAATAAGAGTCAACACATGCTGACCTCTATGTGCCAGATACTGTACTAAGTTCTGTATTAACTCTTAATCATCACCTCAGCCCTATAAAGAAAGCATCATTGCTATTCTTATGTTATCGATGAGAAAATTGAGGCCAGGCAGGTGCAGTGATTGCACAAGGTCACAAAGCTGGTTTGTACACCCTTATTCCACACCTAGCTTTTGATCATCACTCTGTGGCTCAATAGTTCTCTTGTCACACAAGAATAGCACTTGTCACACAAGAATAGTACTATTAAAAGAGAGGTGTGCTAAAAATGTCTTATGTTTGCTACAAAGCACAAATAAAGAGAAATAAATCCATAAGAAGAGAAGATCTCTTCTGTATGGCAACAAGATGCCCAGTTTAACACAGGCCCCACCATATCTGATTGTCTTACACTCAGCAAGTTTTGCTGCCCTACAGTTAATGACCAGCCTTGATTGTAGATTAGAATCACCTGGGGAACTTTTAAACCGTCTAAGTCCCCAGACTAATAAAATCAGGACCTCTTGGGGAAGGATTCAATCATGAGGGCTTTAAAAGCTTCCCAAGTGTCCATAATATGTGGTTAAATATGAGAACCAGAGCTGTAGGCTGTACACCAGTGCCTCTCAACTGGGGACTTTTTGCCCTCCAGAAAACACTTGTCAATGTCTGAAGACACTTTTGTTTAATACGACTAGAAGAAGATAATGCTACTTGCACCTAGTGAGTAGAGGCTAGAGATGCTGCTAAACAGCCTATAATACAAAGGACAGCCTCCACAATAAAGAACTATCTGAACCAAAATGTCACTATCTCTGAAGTTGAGAAACCTTGATGTACACAATATCCCTTTGTAGTTCAATGAATCTAACTTGTACATAATCTACTCACAGGAACTGTGCAATCAGCAATCGGCTGGATTTCACAAACACTCTGCTAGCCATGCATTCCAAGAAGTTTTTATAAATCTGGCATAGGTGGCCCAAAATATTGTCTTGCAAGTCTTCCCAAGGATAATATATTCAATCTTGATCATGTCTGAACCAGCTTTTTATAAAAGATTTGAGATGAAAGATGAAAATGTGTCTAGGGCTGCGTGCAATACACCTTCCACCATGATTTCCTCTGAACTCTTTTAGAATAAGGAATGGTGATTATGATGAAGCCTAATGTTAGCATGTTATGTCTCCTCTGCATTCAACTCCACAGGCCGAAGGTTGCTTACAGAAAATACCTTCAGTTCTCTCCCCGAAGGCATCTTTTTTGTTGGGAGTACACACAGCCCTCATAGAGATGCTGGCCAGGGAGTTAATGTCCCAGAAGCAACCCTTAACGCAAAGATGGTTGGAGAGTTGGTAAATCCATTTTTACTGGCTTTCTCACTCACTTTCAATTGGGACATGCTGAGCTCTAGAGGGACTGAGCAACTAACAGTACGGCCTTTATTGGTTCATTCCCTTCACTGTCTCATGTCTGCACTTTACTGCCAGTGTTTCCTAGAATTACATCCCAAATAAACTTCTTGCACTTAGATCCTCATTTCAGATTCTGTCTCTTGGGGTACACAAAGATGGAACAAATATCAAAATAGATGAAATTATCAGATATGCATAGCACACTCAAAAACAAAGTAGAGAAAAAGGAACCTGGAGACATCTGAGTCAGTACTGGTGCAAAATAGTCTTCAAAAAACTATTATTAATATGCTCAGACAGACAAGCAAAGATAATGTGTCTACTAAACAACAAGAGGATGCTATATAAAAAAGGAACAATCAAAGAACAAGAAAATGGTTTGGGAACTTAGAAATATGATAGATGGAATGAAAAATCAATACAAAAGTTGTAGATAAAAATCTAGTTTTCCAGAATGAAAAAAAATGAAGGAAAATTGGAGAAATAGCAACAAAAATCAGTTTATTAGTGGGTCAATATGGAGAGTCCAATGTTCAGTTAATAGGATTTCTGCATGCAGATAGTGTAAGAGTCTTCAGTTCAGAGGTCCCAACTTTCTTGGTAAACGGTGCCCTTAGTGTCTTAGTGATTTTTTCATGACACACTTGGGGCCCAAAGAAATACCTAACAAATCTATTTATTAAGTAATGAGGCCCAAACAACAGTAAGTATTTATGTCCTAAAAACTTGACACCTACTGGGCATTATGCAACTTTTCAAATCTTGAAATTATACTATAACAGATATTACCACTCTCATTTCCTGTTCCATACTAATTTTCATGACTTTTTGAAAAATCACAGCTACTGCAGAAAACTCACTTAAAAGATATCACATCATTGAAGGAATGTAGCAATCTTATGTTGAAACTCAAGTTATGATTTATCTGGTGTCCAAAAGATGTTACTACATCTTCCTTGAAATTGTAAAACATTCCCTGGCATCCTGGCAAGTTCCTTGGGGCACCCTATGTACCCAGGGGAACCTCCAAACATAGTTTAAGAGCCATGGCTTTAGCTTATTAGTACCTATCACATGCTTAGCAAATTGATTAACAAAAGCCCCACGCCAGCTTTATACAACCTAGACAATTAGTGATTTAATAAAAGATTATTAAAAGAGAATGAAAATGCCATACAACTTCTCACCAGTAACTCTGGAAAGTGCTGAAGGAAAGCAACAGCTAATTTAGGATATCATACTCAAATTATCCATCCAGTGAGAGATTAAAGACATTTTCAGATATTTACCTACCAAGCGTCTTTCTCAGGAAGCTACTGAAAAATGTGCTCCAGCGAAACTAGGGAGAAAATTCAGAGAAAAAGTAACAATGGATCCAGGAAAACAGACACAGGAGAAAGTCAAGGACAGCCCAAGGAGGATGGTCATGCATCAGACCTGGATGGGACCAGTCCAGAGTAGCAGCGCACCAGGAAAAAAAATTATACAGAATGGGTGGATTGCTTGATATGCATGAACATTGAAAAAGTAAAATAACTGCTGGAAATTTAATCTATCGTTGTATTCGAAAGAAAAAAATTGGGATAAGTACAAAAAAACTAAGCAAACAAAAAAGAGAAGTGGTTAATAACTCCAAGAAATCTAATCATAGATATTACTTGGCTAAAAAATGGAATGATACTGTCATGGTCATAATTTTGTAAACATAGCCTGATTTAGCTAATAATGCCTAGAATTGATATATCAAGAAAAAGCAGTATAAACATATTATTTAGAATATTAAAATATATTCTAGCATAAATACAGGTCAAAATATTAGAATATATGTTTTAATATTTGAATATACATTTTAATACTCTAAGTTTTGTATTCTGGGAAATATATAGTCTAATATTCTTGGCAGAAGAGGGTGTGGAGAAAGGTATGCAAAGAAATGCTGTAATCATATGTTATTTTGATTTAGAAAAATTCTAAAAATGAAGCAGAGAACAGAGGAAAATACAGGAATATTACAAGCAAGCAAGAAAAAATCATTAACCTTGATTTTCATTGCAGATGAAAGAATGTTTCAGATGAAAGTATTTGAAATGCAAGGCCTCAAAGAACCAAATAATTACCTATATTTTAAGTTTCACTTTGCTAATGTATCTCTGCTATATAAGTCACCTCTTCTGTGAAACATTCCATTCAATTTCAGATATCCGTAATGGCTTCTCTGGTCATTCTGTAAGTTCTGTGGCAACATTCACTCCTTTATAATTTATTATTGTTTTATAAAATCTATTTGTCACTTATATATATGTAATTTGTTACTCTACACCTGCCTCTCCTCCAGACTGTTCTATTTTAGAAGGAAAGGAGTTTAATTTCACTCCTGTAATGGAATGAAAATTTTGCTTCAATCTATCAACAAGATCTCACCTTACAAATATTGTCAAAAATTCATAATTTTAACAATATTGTATGACTATTATGTACTGTAGTTAATCAATTCAAACTATCTGATTTTTTCATATTTTATCATCTCTGATTTTGAGAATGTCCTTGAAAATTGCTGACATCTTAAAATCCCTGGAGACTTGGATGGACATAGAGTTCTTCCAAAGAGTATTCACAGCTGCTCCTATCATTTGTCCAGGAGCCTCCCCACCTGAGACCACTTTAAACTAAATTATCTATCTAAACATTTTTAAAAAAATTCACAATGACATTGTAAAATCAAAATCTCAGGGAAGATGTTTGTCCTTCCTTCTACCAGGACCAAATTTGAGACCTGCAAGTTCCTGTGTTGCAAGTTCCCTTTCTGAGTGATGGGTCTATTTCTCATTTTTCCCTGCATTGAAGAGATAACCCTTTGGTGTCCCAACTTTAAGCAGCTATCTTATTAGACTCCCCATTGAAGACAGTTTTTTCTTTCTTAAAGGTGCATAAACAATGATGATATATCTTCCACTGGATGGCCTCTGGGATTTCACGAAGCACAGGACTAAATAGAGAATAAAAAACTAAAGTATAGTGTTGGTTTAATAACAATTATGTTATTACATTTATGTAAATTTATAGAAAGAAGTTTTATAAATTAACAATCAATAAAAGAAACATTTTGACTTTTTTTGGTTAATAATATTTCCACATTTCCATAATTACTGGAAGATTGAAGTAATTGAAAATTCAAACTTTCAAAGAAGTTTGAATTTTGCTGTGTAGGTTAAATCCTTATGTGTTGGCTTTCCCTTTACAAAACAGTTTCCTGCATGTTTCTGCACAACCAGCATTTTAATACAGATTTCATATTTGCCCACCAAAACCCACAGCAGCCTACACTGTAGTCTGGTTGATGGAAAACATCTGATGCTGCTTAAAAATCATCAAGGAAATACACCCGTGTGGAATCATAACTCTCACCTCACAAAGCAAACAACCTCGCTTTGGTCATTCGTTACACTGTTCCATTCCCTATATGGCAAATCCCAAATTGTTCCTTGTACCCCTCAACGACTTTATATAACATATGATTAAACCCTATAACTTATACGATTGAACTCTATTGTATTATTGAACTCTAAGTATTATTGGGAAATAATACTTAGCTAAGCATGAGATGTGACATATTGTATAATTTAGGACTTACTAAATTCCAGGCAATGAGTTAACTGTTTTACATAGATAATCCCTTTACTCCTCAGAACAAACCTACGAAGAGGAAGTTACTTTACTGATTAAGAAATTGAGAGTTGTAGTTAAGTAATTTGCACACAGTTAGAAATAAATGGCATAGGAATTTAAGCCCAGACAGAGTAAATCTAACACCCATCCTCTAAACCACTGCACTAACCCGCTTTGAGAAAAGGAAAAAAAAAAAACTGTGACAGGAAGAAACAATGGCAGTTTGAACAGCAATGCAAATAAACAGGATATGTCAAATGCAGTGATACTCAGCAACAAGTCAGTTTAGATATATCTTTCCACACTCACCAACATGCAAAGAATGATGCTTCAAACCACAAGTAGAAGTAGTCATTTATAAAAAAGTACTGAGCTAAAAGTATGGGTCATCATTTTAATTTCCATTATAATCACTATTAATCATAAGCTTTTCGATCTTGTATATCCGTGTTTGAGAGTGGTGCTCATTTGCACAATTCTGTTAGGGCATTGATTTTGTGGTGGGTATTATATATTTTTGTCTTAAGTCTTAACTCTTCAGGTCAGAGCTAAAGGCAAGCATCATTATAGGTCAAGGCCAGCAAAGTGGGTAATGAGGTTTGGTATACAAAACACTTGGTATAAATGCAGGGGAACTTCTGGCTTTCAGAAAACATTAACAGCTTTGAAGTGCATCATTTGAAATGGAACGCTTAGTAGGCCAGTAGCTACCACAGAATAATTTTCCTTCACCAAACAGACCACTGGTAGATTCAGCTAGAAGCTTTTCACAAATATGGAGCCATGTGGAGTGAGTTATTTTTAATACACCCTCCATGGGGTGACTGCTAAAATGCACCACTGAACATGAAGAGCATTACCCAACCACAGCAGAAATAAGGAACTGAAGGGCTGTTCTGATCAGCTTCACGGAAGGAAAATGGTCTGAATTCTCACATTGCTACATACGCTTAAAAAAGAAGCAATTAAAATATCTAAGCAGACAGTTTTCATCTCCTCAGGTGGAAAGTGTTCTTACATATTCGGACTTGTAGGTCCCTGAGCCATAGGGGGTCAAAAGAAAGGTGGTTATAAATACCTATATAACATTAAAAGGATAATTACATTACCTATACCTTTTGTAATCATGTCTGGCTCCTCTTTCGTCAACCATCTTTCAAGATTGGCTTACATTAAATGTTTCCTAGGTCTATAAAGTCATTCTTTACTCCTCTACAGAACAAGGTATAGCTTTCATTATACCATGTCTAATGTTTACCACCATAGTCCAGTAGTATGAGTGGTGGATGATGTGAGTCACAAAACGGGCAACTAATCTTCCAATTCTTTCTCTCCCTTCCTTCCTTCTTTTCTTTCTCCCTTCCCCTTTCCTTTCCTTCCTTCCCTCCTTCCCTTTCTCCCTCCCTTTATTCCTTCCTCTTTCCTTCCACCCATCCATTCATCCATCCTTTAGCATTTTTTCCTTTCTAACACATTTTAACAGCCTAATATGTTCCAGGCGCTGTGCTAAAGGCTAACTTGTATCGCTAATCACCGGCTCAAGTACTTCATAATCAGCCTCAAATGCCCTACCTCCTCAATTACTTGAAGCTCCCTGAAATCAGAAGCCATGCCTTATACGTCTTTAACTTCCTTTTTTCCACCTCACAGTGTCTTCAGTTTGTGTAGTATACAGCAGGATGGGCCTGATGAGGTGTTAGATCATCTGATTTCCAGCTCCTGTTTGGAGAGTAGGAAGTCACCTACTCTCTGGCACTTCCATTTTACTAGAGCCTTACCAACCTCATGTTACTCTAGAGGGTGAACTACCTTAAATGCAAAACTGAGCATGACATTTCCCTGCTTAAAACACTTTACCCTCAATCTGAAATTAATTCTGTAATAAGCCCTCCCAAGGCATGGTCCTCAATTCCTTACTTTTTTTTCCCCACTCTTACCCCTCAGTAGTCTGAAGGTCACATTCTGCCCTCTTAGCCACACTGAGCTACAGATGAGGCCCAGACTCTTTCTTAGGCTACCTGAAGGCATTTGCCTTGTATAATGCCCTGTCTGAGAACAGACTAGATATCCTTCCCATGGGCTACCACAGCATCTCATGATGCCCGTAATGTAGCCATTTTTCCTCCCTCTTGTAGGTATCTGCATGGTGCTTATCTATATCTGTCAGTAGAATGTTGCTTCTTTAGGGCAACGTTCTAGTAGAGTATGGTACATAAAAGACACTCAATAAATTAGTTGTTAAAAGAGCAAATACATAAATCAATGAGAAACTCTCTTGCAATGAGAGAGGAAGCAACTATTTATAAAGGTGCGGTTCATCATCTAATGACTACCCAGGACATTTCTTACCATTACAACTTCAGCAAACTAGATTTGGTAGGCAAAAGAATGCCCACCCCCCCTCCAAACACACCCACGTCCTGGTCTTCTCCAGATCCTGTGAATATGTTAACTTACATGGCAAAGGGGAATTAGGGTTGAAGATAGAATTAAGGTTGCTAATGAGATGACATTTAAATGGAGAATTATCCTGGTGTGTTTGTTAGTGACCAAAGTAATCACAAGGGTCCTTAAAAATGAAAGGGAAGGAGAAAAGAGACTGGAGTGATTTGATGTGAGAAGGAATTAGACCGCCATTGCAGGCTTTCAAAATGGAATGGGACCAAAAGCCAAGGCATGTGGGTGGTCTCTAGGAGCTTCTGGAAAAGATTTAAAAATAAAAATTAAAAAAAAAAAAGGTTCTCCCCTAGATATCCAGAAAGGACTAAAACTTTGTTGATGATGTTAGTTCAGTGAGACCTGTGTCAGACTTCTGACTTTAAAAACTGTAATATATGTGTGTTGTTTTAATTTACTAGGGTTTCTAGTAATTTGTTATAGCAGCAATAGAAAACTAGTACACCAGATAAGAAAACAGAAGACCAGTGCTGACAAATCATTCCAACCTTTGGAGCTTCACTTTCCTAATCAACAAATTGGGGATAAACATCTCTTATCTATTTATCTCCTAGGGCCATTTATGAGGATTAAAAGCTATAAGGCCTGTGCTTGAATCTAAGACTCAGCACTTATTCATGGTGTGTTTTTGGCAAATGACTTAAACTCTGTGCCTCAGTTTTCTTGTCTGTAAAACAGGGATATTAATAGCATTGGGATCCAGGGAGTTAATCCGTGTAAAGTGCTTAAAACAGCATGTGGCACAATGTTTTGCATGTGTTAGCTATTATTACATTCGAAAAAGAGTTTGCAAAAGGTTAGGCCCTACAAAGTGATGAGGCAGAATTAGCATTCTTACAGGACACCAGTTCTCAAGAAGATGGGGGGTCCACACCTCCCTCCAGAATGGCAGTTCAGAAATCTATGAAGTCTTTTTAGCAAGGAAGTGCAGAAGGGGTGTCACACTGCTGGCATTTAGTGAAGGAAGCCAGGGAACCTGGAGATCCTGGAACACCTGGGGTAGTCCTTCACAGTGAACGGCTTGTCTAGCTCCTAAATGTAAATGATGCCACACAGCCCTACTCATCTTCATGTGCAGCTGTGCATTGGTAGTGATTTAACATAAAGGTGCGAGCATCTAACTCTTTCATTATGACCTCTGGTGTAGTTGTGTCCATGCATTTATCTATTGAAACATGGTTTTTGTTTTAACAATTTATTTTATTTCTCCTTTATATTACTCCTAGGGCATTCTATTGATGTTTAAACTTAAATTAGAGTTAGGCTATGTTACTTGTGAAATTCACTTTGCAATAATAAAAGGGGTATTAAAATTTTGTTATTAGTGATGTGCACTGGGTCTGGGTTTATAGGATTTAAGACAGAATAAGGTTTAGAGATGGCTTAACCCAGCTCCCTATGCTTTCCAGTAAAGAAAACTAAGCCCTAAAAAGATGAAATTTCTTGTAAAAGTGAAACTAGTAGAAGATAAAAACCTGGGTTTCAAGACTTGAATCCCAGGGTATTGGGTATTCTTCAAGAATCTGTACATCCTAAATAAGATTCCTTAAAATTCAAATTTTCTTCCAATCCTGATATTTTATTCCAGAAAATCACTGCCCCTCCCTTGCTCCCATCTTCCTCCTCGATCATTCCCACTTCCACCCTTGGAGAAAGTGATTGTGACAGCAAGGTTCCAGACCATCTCAGGCAAACATTCCAGGGGAGCATTGCTGAAGGGGAAGCTCTAATGGACAGGGTTAATGTGAACAACTGCCCTTGACTTTCTTCTTTGAGTTTCCACTTTTTCCAGTCCAGTTCCATAGGAGACCTTTCGGATCAAAGGATTATTCAGTCCACCCCACCTCCATACTCCAACATGAATCTTCCAGAAGATTCTGAACTTCTTGATCTCAACAAAGTTATGAATAAATTAATTTCCTTGTAGCTTCAGTTACAAAAAAGTTGACCTATTTCGAATTACTATTTTACTATCAATCTAAGAGCAAAGAACTCCTCTGTCCCACTGACCTGGAGCTGCCAAGGACGTTTGTGTAGGTGCACTGTGCCCAGCTCCAGAGGGTGCCATCGACACTACGGTCTATGTGAATGCTGTTGCTGGAATTACAGGTCCAATACCTGCATGGCTGGATGCGCAGTCCCTGCCCCTACTCCTTAAAATGAGAAATGAGCTTGTGGTGTGAAGATTCCTGATCTTAACTTTAATGAATATTGTCTAAACACCGGCTTAACTGGCAGAGTTTATTCACGATATAAGTTTGGATTACATTTAGTCTCCTTGCTGGGCACGTGTTTAACCATGGTAGGGCTGGGCCATGTTACAGCAGCTTCGTTTTGACAGCAGACATTTAGTGCATTAGGTTTTTAAGACTCACTCCTCCTTCCCGTCCCTCCCTTTTGAGTGGCCCACACAATTGCCGTTGCCTGCTGATTTGTCCCCAGCACTTCAGGAGTGGGGCAGAAGAATGCTTTGAACCCAATAACTCCAACCAGTTCAAGTACACAGTTCCAAGTGGAAGCTCAGAGCATCAGTATTGCCTAGAGGGTAAAAGTATAAGCTTTCATATCAGATAGATTTGGAATTCTCCTGGCTATGTTACGTTATTTATATTTATATTTTTTATTTTTTTATTTTTTTTGAGATGGAGTCTTGCTCTGTCGCCCAGGCTGGAGTGCAATGGCACAATCTCAGCTCACTGTAACCTACACCTTCTGGATTCAAGAGATTCTCCTGCTTCAGCCTCCCCAGTAGCTGAGATTACAGGCATGGGGCACGATGCCCGGCTAATTTTTGTATTTTTAGTCGAGACAGGGTTTCACCATGTTGGCCAGGCTGGTCTTGAACTCCTGACCTTGTGATCTGCCCACCTCAGCTTCCCAAAGTGCTGGGATTATAGGCGTGAGCTACCGCGCTGGCCACTATGTTACTTTGTGCAAAAAACTTAAAGTCGGTAAGCTTTAATTTTCTCATCAGGAAAATGAACAATAACAACAGTACTGGCCTCAGTTACTGTAAGTGTAACAGGTAAAGCCTGGCACATATTAAGTGCTCAATAAATGTTCGCTATTGTTATGATTCTCTTTCTCCAGGTTCTGTTTAACTCCTCCGGTCCCACAGGAATGGTCTCCCAGCATTACACCACAGTACAAAAAAAAGTGTTATAAAAATGAGAAATATAAACTCCTTTATTAAAGGAAAAAGATAGGACTGTCCTTGAGAAGGAACAGTTTCATGTTCATTTCATTTGAATTGTAAAACTAACTACTTGCAGCAGATATTTGATATACGCCTTTCATTCTCAGTATGTTCTTCCATACAGCAGCCCTGTAAAGTAAGCAGGTCCAGCAGATTTCCTTATTCCCATCTCGCGGATGAAGACACTGAGACTCAGGGAGGTTATGTTAACTCTGTGGCGGAATCTATGCCTAGAATGCAGGCATTGAAACTTTTCCAGGGTTTCACTTTACAGGGTGTTCCACTTGTAGAGGTATTAACTCTCCACGAGGGGGCGCATGTCATGCAGTGGGGTGCATACAGGCGGTGGTTGGAGTACTAAACTAATCTCCATTTACTCCCCCAATAAACAAACAAAAAGGAATCTAGGTTTAAAAAAAAAAGGGTGCACTTGCTATATAAATGTACCTTTAAAACATCTCCCTTTGCCTTGCCATACAACCAGATTACATTTTCAAAGCCTCTCCTATGTAGAAACTCTGGAATCCACACTGCATTTCAGAATACGAAGTAGGTATGTCTTTTTAAAAAGCCCTTGAGGTGATCCTAATAAGCCCCCTCAAATGGGAATCCCTATATTAGACTAAGCTACAAAAGAGAGGATTGTGATGTTTGACTTGATGGTATTTGATGACTACCATTGCATTGAGAATGAACACTTTGGCTCGGAATAAGAGACGCTGTTTTGAGCAGGGCCTCCGCTTCTCTTATTAGCAGCTGATTTTGAAAAACTTGGGCTGAGGATAAGGCTGCTACACTAAGCCAAAAAGGTTCATATCTCGGAGACCCACAGGGTTTCTCCAGAGGTCCTGCCTGTGACAAACCACAAAGTGTTCTAAGAATGTCATGTTAGAGGTTTTTACAAAACTCACTTTTCAGTTTCTGTTTCAAGAAAGTCACATAACTGCTTGATTTTTTTTTCTTTCTCTATTTTCAATTGCAGAGAAATTTCTTCCTCTTTTTGGGTGAGAGATATTTTTTACCTCTTTGCCAAGTCATTATTCATTAAATTGAAAGCAAGGAGAGGAAGAAAAGAAGGGACATAATAAAGGATGGTACCTAAAATAAAATGACCCGCCTTCCGCCCCACCCCCAACCCCTCCCCCAGTATTTACAGTAAGTATTGCAAACTGAGCAGGTGCCCAACAGTTTATAGTCCAAATAACACTTGCCCCAGATCCCACCTGCCCCTTGTCGCACAAACCAACACACACTTGAGTCAAGCAAACTTTTTTTTCTGTTACGTTAATCATCAAGCCAAAGCAAATAGCTTTCCACTTTCTGGGTCCAGGGTGGCGATTGACTATGAAGGCATCGCAAATCCTCTAGACAAACAAGGTTGGTGGGGGAGGATTTCTCTGCATTGTGGGCCAGGAGGTGGACCATGACATACCAGGGAGTTGCATCAGCTGTCACACACTAGCGATGCTGGCTCCCTTACTTTAAACTTTCTCAGTTTCACACACTAGTGCCACGACTAGGTAAGCAGGAAATTGACTTAAGTCCTTAGTTTAGGGCTTAAATCAATCACCATATTACAAGGTCTCAGCTGAAATAGTCTATTTCAATAGCTACGGGCTCATTTATTCATTTACTCAGTATGCATGTCATGGGGCAACTAAGCTCAAGAGAGACTCACCACTAAATAAAAGACTCCGGATACCGCAATCTACAGCTAGGCTAGGCTGAGTAAATAGATAAAATAATTACACGTTATTAGTGCTGACAGAGGTATGTACACAGCACTAAAGAGAAGAGAAACAAGTGAGAAATGCAGCTGTAGCCAGACAGGAGAATTCAGTTTACTACCATATGCCCTTCTCCCCCACATAACTCAACATAGCCATGAACAGTGCAAAACGGTGGTTCCTATTCTATTCACATTCAATAATGAGGGGACTGGGGACATCAGATCTCAAGAGAGAGAGTAGTTTCTAGGCTCCTTGCACGCAGGGGAAACTGTTTACAAATGCAAAGTTGTTTCCACACCACACAGAAAGGGCTCCAGAAAACGCAGCCAGAAAAAACACTTCACCAGCTATCCACCCAGAGGAACCTGGAATCCAGACTGACCGGCCAGATGCCCAGCAGGGAAAGCGAATTTTCCCAAAACTGCAACATATTCCCCGGCCCCTGACACAACTCTCTAGGCATAACCCTAGTCCCCCATTTGCAGGGGAAACATCCAGAAGGATAGTCGGAGTTTTAGCATTCACAATATTGCCACCTCTCTCTCACCCCTTTATGAGTCAACCCTCTTCTGCTGGGCTGCCCAGGCTCTGGAGTGGGAAATTTTGCCAAAGTGGAAAACTATGAGTTGCAATTACGCAGTAGCCCTGCTTGGCAACGTTGCATGTAGGAATATTCTAAGTTCACCCTTCATTCTCAATTCCATATCCCAGTCCCTACACTCTACCAGGATTATCCGCAGATAAAAATGAAACAACGTATACTAAGCAGGCAATCCGGCTGGGAAACCCTGCTAGCCTCGCTTTTCCATACACCCCTCCTGGATTAAAGCCTGGAAAGACTGCGGGCTGGAGACAAATTGCCCCCAGGGTGGGTAAAAGTTGACAAAACTCTATGCTGCCACCCCCTCCGCCACCTCCCCCCCCAACACACATCCCCCCGGCCCCCTGGGGTGTGTCCGCATGTGGCCGAGTGAGTGTGAGTGTGAGCGTGCGGGTGGGAAGCCGAGCAGGTGTGTGCGCGCCCGGCGCGGCCCGCGCGCTGTTAACCCCTTACCTTCCAGAAGCACTTCCTTGCCCGCGCGCTTCAACGCCTGCACCGCCTCGTCGTGGGTGGCGTCCCGCAGGTCGGCTCCGTTCACGGACAGGATGGCGTCGCCCACGTACAGGGCTTGGGTCTGGTCTGCCGCCAGCCCCTTGAAGATCTTACTGATGAGGATGGGCATCTTGTTTTCCTTGCCCCCCTTGATGCTGATCCCCAGCCCGCCCAGCTCCTGCTTCAGCACCTTCACGCCACGCTTCTGGTTCGAGATGGACTCGGGCACCTGCTCTGGCAGGTCGGTGAAAGCGGTGCGGACCCCGGCGGGCGAGTCCGGGGGCTGCGCGCCGCCCGCGCCCGGGTGCCCAGCCCCGGCGCCCCTGCAGAACGAGCCATTGGTGGCGGTCCCGATGCCGTTGTACGCCGCAGCGCCCTCCTCGCTGCTCAGAACCAGGGCGTCCTCGCTCAAGTTCACCAGAACTTTGTGCCAGCGATCCCGCACCAAAACTTCCAGCAGCCCGCTCCGCTGCGCCCGGCCGCCTCCCACGCCAGCCGGCCCAGTCGCCGCCGCCGCCGCCGCTACCGCCATCTTTCCGGCATTCTTAAAATGCCATGTGATTGGAAAAGGGGGGAAAACTGGGGAAGGATGGCCGCGGGGAGGACGCGGAGCCCGGGGGAGCGAGGAGAGTGCGTCCCGCGGGGAGGTGGCGGCACACGGGACTCCGCTCCGGGAGTTCGCAGACGCACTCGGCGGGAGTTGGCAGCTGCAGTCAGGCTGGTTCCCCCTCGCCTGATCCTGAGCGGGGTGGAGCAACCTAAAAGAAGAAGGAGAGACCGAGACAGGGGAGGGGAAAAAAGCCAGCAGCCAGTTGCAAAACCCCAAAGCAAGGGGAGCCGCGGAGCAGCTCAGCGCTGGAGAGAGTCCGTGGGAGGAGGCACGCTGGCGGTGAAGGGCGGGGACCCACAACCCAGCGGCCGCTCACCTGTTCCAGCCGCCGCAGCCTCGGCGGTACACGCCGCCCGCCCGCCCAGACCTCCCCTCCTCTGTCCCCAGAGCGCACGACGCCGCGGGGACAGCTTCCCGAGCGCCTTCCCCGTCCCGCTTCTCTCCAGCCCACCGCAGCCCCCTTTCTTCCCAGCTCCCCCACTCCGTGGGCGCCCACACTGCACCTTCGCGGGGTGCGTGCGTCCCGCCTCGGTGCCCTCACTCGGTCCTCCTGAGCCGCCTTCCCTTTCACACCCAGCCCGTAGAATTGTCCCTGGGTCTTACAACTCATTTGTAACTAGATCCAGGTCTCCTCCCTCTGCTTCCTCAAACCCAGGCTTCGCTGCCTCTGCGGAGTTCTTACCTGTCTCTCCTTTCCACCAGGGTTCCCGGGAGGAAGCTAAACTCAGACCAAGGCCCTGGACTCCCCGGAGTTAAAAGAATACGCTGTCCCAGGATTCTAGAATGAAGAGTCAACATAGCCCGAGTGGCTTAAACCTCCTGTCTTTAAATGCAGGAAATGTTTTCTATCGAGACCTGGACAGGTGTCTCTGCTGGCCTGGGGTTTTCAACAGGTCATGTCTGCCTCAGACCCCAGGGACAAATGTTCTTCCAGCTCTGACTCATTCTATGCTTTAAGCTTTTGACCTATGTTTGTTTTCCCAGTGCTACACCAAATGCTGCCTGGGGATCTCTCTTTCTTCCTGAGTTCCCATGTAAGAAGCCCCCCATTTAAGAATTCAGTTGGAATGGGTTGTGTTTCAAAAGTTGCTTTGCAAGTTAGTTATTTGGATTTCAAGTTGCATTTTTCCAGGGTAACAATATTATAGTGGTTGTTTACCTTTGCAGACCAATCCAGAAATGCCCACATAACCCATGCCACACCTGAAGGACCCTGAGTTCTCCTATCCTTGAACCTCTCAAGTTTTCCCCTAACTCTAAGCAGGTCTCATGGTCTGCTCAAGGTGTTTCATGCTTCTCAGTTACGTCCCCTTTCCACTGCTGTCTACCCTCTCTCCAAACACAACACAACACAAAACACACAGTTCTGTTAATTCCTGAAGTAAACCCAACCCAGCAAGGTGTTGAGAGGAAATAAATCTTATTGAACACATTCCCATTGATGTGTATCATCGTTGAAAGTTCTCTAAGTCTTTTAGAATGACTCACACTTTTAATCAAGGAGGCTTAAAGGCTCAGATGACTCCCTAAAGAGTGGAGTCCCAGCCAGGTCAAAGAATGAAATGAAAACATTTGGACGTTTTCTTGAGAAGGCGGAGTCACTGCAGGTGAGAGGGTGCCCTGGGTTAATGCTTCTGCTTGTAGCTCTCCGTTTTCCTATATTTTTAACTCACCCATTTTCCAAAAACTCTTTACTCTTTCATGCAAAGGTGGCCACAGCGGGGATGGCAGCCTCAGGGGCTCTCCAGCCCTTTGTGATGTACAGAATCAGACAAGGCGCTAATGCAGGTGGTACCACCATCCACTCTCAGGACGGAAAAGCAGCTGAGGCTGGCCCCTTGCTTTAGAGACTGAGGACTCACGTGCATCATTCTTCAGTGAAACCAGAGCCTGAGTATCTGCGTTGAAATCCAGATACACTAAGGTTGAGATAGGCACCAGAGTGCCAGTGTGAAGATTTACAAATCAAAACAGATCTACTCCTGGAACAGAAATCTTGCATCAACATCATGCCTGCATCAACATCATGCCTGCATCTTGCCTCTGTGGCCAAGCAATGTGGGAGGCCCAGGCACAACCACAGATAATATATTGATTTGCCGTAAGAAACTGTAGGCTCTGGGATGGGAATTTCTCAGAATCTCTGTGATAAGCACATTTTTTTTTTTCTGTGTAAGCAAACCTACATGGGAAGGAGTATGTTACTTTTTGAAAGTTGCATTGGAATGAGAGGAGACAATTATTAGGCCTGAGGCATGTATGTTAGCCAGAGATGGCTTTGCCAGTGGAATCATAATTACAGCTCCTGTTCTAAGTGCTTTACACATATTAACTTAATCCTCCCAGCAATTCTTGAGGATATTTACTATTACTGTTATTCCCATTTCACAGGTGAAGAAGGGGAATAAGTTAATAAGTTGCCCGTCATGTAATTAGTAAATGGCAGAGTCAGGATTTAAAGCCAGCTGTGAGAGTCTAGACTCTTAACTGTTGCTCTTACACTCTTGAAAATCCTCAAAGCCTGTTAGCTACAGCCCCTGTGTTCATCTGCACACTGAAGCCAGCCTTTCCACTGGGAGGGAGACACTGAGGAGGAAGGCCCTTCCCCTAGACCATATGGAGAAGAGTGGAGCCAGCTGGTGTCTCTGGCCTTTCCTTCTTTCCAAGGTTAGAGAACACCCTGCCCTCCCCCAGTCAACACATTTTTTTTCTATAGACATGTTAACAAGTTGAAACTGGTGACTTATGGTCTTGTTATACCTCGCCTGTCTTTTTTTTAAAAAAAACTTATGGCTAGGCGCAGTGGCTCACGCCTGTAATTCCAGCACTTTGGGAGGCCCAGGCGGGCAGATCACCTGAGGTCAGGAGTTCAAGACCAGCCTGGCCAAGATAGTGAAACTCCGTCTCTACTAAAAATACAAACGTTAGCTGGGTGTGGTTGTGGGCACCTATAGTCCCAGCTACTTGGGAGACTGAGGCAGGAGAGTTACTTGAACACGGGAGGCGGAGGTTGCAGTGAACAGAGATTGCGCCAGTGCACTCCAGCCTGGGTGACAGCGAGACTCCATCTCAAAAAACCCCAAAAAACAAAAAAAACTTTTTAATTTTAGGTTCAGGGGTACATGTACAGGTGTTTTATATAGGTAAATTGCATGTCACAGGGTTTGGTGTAATAACTCATATAATAAGCATAGTACCTTATAGGTAGTTTTTCAATCCTCACCCTCCTCCCATCCTGTACCCTCAAGTAGGCCTGGGTGTTTGTTGTTCCCATCTCAGACAGCTTCACATATCTGGCCTCTGATTGTTAGTGCTCACTCTCAAAGGCATGCCTTATTGACCTCATTTTTCAGTTCAGTAAGGCTGGGACAACTGCACTACAGCCCCATACTGTGTATAATTAGGAAAGCATGTACTCTCTTAGGTGTCCCCTTTCAGAGAATGGTCGCTGGAATGGTCTGAAGTGACCTCCAGCTTGCTTACTCATAGATGTGGCATTTGAAGCTCAGAGCAGAGCAAGGAAGGATCCAAGGCCACACTGTAAGTTTGTGTCAAAGCTGAGTCTAGGAACAGTCCAACTTCAGGATTCGGGAAATTATACCTAAAGCCCCCTTTTTACCAGATTTCTTTCACTGAGATCTCTTTCCCCTGTTCTGTATCCTCTTCCAGTCCTAACTTTGACTTCCATTTCCCACCCAGCCCAAACTGGGATCCTTCTGTTGCTCTTTCCCATGAGATACGCATTTTCCTACGGATATTTGGATGGATTTAGCCTTGTAAGAGTAGGTCACACAATCTTCAGCCGCACAGTAGCCACAGATACATAACAGAACAGTATCATGTGGGGAAAGAACCGTGTTCTGTTTATTCCATAAAATTTTGTTGTGCCCCTACCATGTCCCAGGCACTGTTCTTGGTGCTGGGATACGGGAGTGGACAAACCAGCAAAGACTTTCTCTGTGAAGCTTGCGTTGTAGGGTAGGGTGGAAGTGGAGATGGACTATAAGCACATCAGATACTTTCATGTAGAAGTAAATGCTAGGAAGAAAAAACAGTCAAAATTGAGAGCTGCTGAGGACGAGGGGCTACTGGAGATGTTGGCTATTAAGGAAAGCCTTTGTGAAAAGGTGACGTTTAGACTGAGACATGAATAATAAGAGGCAAACCTTGTAAAGATCTAGGAAAAAGGGTCCCAGGGAGAAGGAAAATCCAGTGCAAAGCACCCGAGACAGAACCAAGCTGGTCTGGTTCAAAAGACCCAAAGGAGGTCAATGTGGCTGGGGCAGCCCATGGGAGGAAAAAAGAGGTAAGAGAGGAGATCAGAGAGATAGGTTGGACCAGGCCACAGCTTGAGGCCTTGGAGGATCATAACACAGACCATCTTCCTTGTCCTCTTTGAGTTTCAACAGCCATATGTTTTGGGTTTTGAAGAACAGTCCTGTTTTCAAAAATTACTTTCAATTACCTGCTAAGTAAATTTCTACTGATTAGAATGTGCTCCAATATTTCAGTTTGGAAAATATGATCACTGTGCTTTTGATAGTGTTTTGTGAATAACAGATTGAGCATCTTTAAGGGGATTTTTCCAGTGCGTATAGAATGGAGAGTAGATACAATGTGAATACTGGAGAAGAAGAAATGGAGAGCTCTTTGGTATCTATGGGTATGTTAGAGACCACAATGAAAGCGGAGCAGGAGGGGTTCTTGAGATGCAAAACTCCCAAGATGAGGCCTGCCTATTTAAACAGGTATCAACTAACACTTTCTGAGCATAAACTTTGGTAAATAACTTAGTCAGGTGCTGGAGACAGGCACACCCAGGGATGCAAAGATGATCAAGACGGGAAGACAGACATGTACACAAAGAGCCCACAGGGAGAATTAGGTAGCTGCAGTGCTGAGAGTGAAATGAGTCTGGAAGCAGCCAGCCTCCAGATTCCAAATCCCAATGCTAGATTAGTGATTCTTATTTTAAAGGTAAAGCACTGAGAATGGGAGATGGCACATGATTAGAAGGCTGAGTGATTTCTTTCTTCTCTGGTGTGCCCCAGTTGGCTAGCAGGTATGTCACCATTTTAAAAGGATTGGGAAACTCTCCCTATTGCATATACCTGCATAGACCTGGGCAAGTCCTTGGTAAACTAGATAGACCATCTCCCAGACTCAGCCAACCAGTCAGTCAAGTGAGAGTTATTTGACTGCTCACTATGTTTAGAATTTGATTGTGGGGATGTTTTCAGGCTTAACCTAAGGCAGAGTTGTAAAGTAATTAGTTGTTTATCCTTCATCATCTGTTATTGATTTCTACTCTTTTTACTTCTCTTCTATAACAATCACTGTTGAAACAAACTTTGTACTAGTATTTTGATATCTATGGTATAAATTTGTCATTTTTCCTCAGGGATTATACATTTGAAGCTGTGGAATTGTAGATTCCAATTTGGCAGACATGTCAAACATAACAGATCTATAAAATCCTAATAGAAATCTATCCCACTGCATACTGGAAACTTCAGCAAATGGGCCTAAGTAGGTATATCAGATGTGGGAAGTAAAAAGGAATAAGAAATCAAAGTTTCACCCATATGCATCTTTAAAATAATATGAAAAGAAATTTGAAGTAACTATTTCAGGGCCTTGCTAAACTATTAATACTCTTCAGATTGCAAAGGAGATTGGTTATTAAATTACTAGGAGAACATTTGCCATGAGGGTCTATATGTGAGGAGACCTCTGCATCCTTTCTTCACCATCTCTACTTCCTTTATGGAATCATTTCTGTGTCCTTCCCTTGATTCATGAGAAATGGCAAATTTCTTTTCTCACTCTGTATCATAACCTGCTGGCTCACTTTTGTTTATAACTCACCTGACCCACTCCTCTCTGTTCGAGCAGTTTCCTTCCAGACACCCCTGCCCTGCCCCCGGTTACCTCTTTGTGCTGGACTCTTAGTCCATCAGTATGACTAGCACGAATTCTCTTATATCCTAAATGGATATCTCTTCCTTCTATTTCTTCACTATAGCTGAAACTTGGAATAGTCCCCAAATACCACATCCTTATCCCACTGCCTTCTCTGGCAAGGGCCTCAAGTTCTTCTACTGCTCTGGGAATCTCTTAAAGGTAAACTAAGACTTTGGCTGCCTAGGAGTATTTTCAGATCATGGAATGTTTAGGGCCTTTCATTTTTCATCATTGAACGAACTGTAGCACTTTCTTTAAATTATTTTTTGTCTTTCCCCCCACTCTTCTAACAACATAGACATTTTGCAGTGACTTAAGCTACTGGCGCATGCTTTTCCTTTCCAGTGCATTCTTCACTATTATCAGTCAGACATGAGTATCTTTAGGTAAATTGTAATGTATTTTACCTGAAGTGGCTTTGTGATTTGGAACTATCTCTTCAATTCTAGGCTTTGGTTTCTTGCCTATAAAATGATGGAATTTGATTTGATGGTTTCATTGAGCCCATAATTTTGATTCTAATTTGGTAGAAAGGAAAGACATAGCAAGAATTAATGACCTAATAATTAGAAATAATATGAGATGATTTCAGGACTTTCAGGCTTTAGAATCTAAACTTTAGATGTTCAGCTTGTGCTTATGGCAAACAAATTGAGTTTCATGGAAAAGGTAGGCTTTGAGTTGAGTCTTAAATAAATTACAGCCTTTGGAGCATAAGAGAAAACATTCCTAGCAGGGAGACCAACTTGGTCAAAGGCAAGAAGAAAAAGGATGTGCATTTTCTTCATTGAGCAGTGGGTTGACCAGCTTGGATGGGTTTGGGAAAGAAATAAGGCAGTGATCTGGTGAAAAGATAGTGTTATTAGTCAGAATACTTGGCTCCAAATGATGGAATTTCAACTGACACTAAATGCCAATGGGAAATGCATTGGTTCACGTAGCCAATCTGCTAGAAGATCAAGGGGAAAATGAGCCTCACGTACAGCTAGAACGTGATACCAGCACACTGCATTTTCTTAGGCTGTACAAGGCTAAACCATGGCCACTGGCAGCTTCTAGGTTCATGGTACTCAGCTTGGCTTCCAGGAAGGAAAGGACCCTTTTCTCCTAATCTCAATTCGAGAAAACTTTCATGAAAAGAGAGGAGTCAGGTGACTCAGCTTGGGTTATGTGTCTATCCTTCTGAACACAGATAGAGAACATGATTGACAGCCAAAGCCTCATGGCTAGAGTGGGGGCAATAAGCAATTCACCAAAAGAAAGCTATGTGTTTACCAGAACACATCTGGAAGCAGCCTGGGCCAGACTAAATGATAGTTCTTCACTATGGATATGTTGGAACCTTACTGTAGAATTTATTTAAAAGCACTGAGAAGCCATTCATTCCTCCTAATCAAAAGAGAGGTGTTATCAAAACAGATACTGGTGACAGATTAAGGAATAAGTAGTTGGGAAAGACTGAGATGCTTTAGCGTGATTCCTTGCACACAATAGGAATACAAGCCTTTGGCAAACTGAAGCAGGCAAACTACTTAGGGAGATTGTTCAATGGCCTAGACAGGATGGCTAAAAATCAGTATTTGTGTGGAAATAAAAGAGATGGTTTTAAAAAAAGATTGAACAGCTCGTGATGATCTATTGGATAGAGAAGTAGGAAAAGGAGAAGAAGCCAATGAAATAATAATTAGTTTTTATTAAACCTTTACACTGTGTTAGACTCTGTGTGTACTTAACATATACCATTGATTCGAGACAGAAATTATTTGAGGTAGATAATATCATCCCCATATTACAGATGAGAATGTTGCACTCAACAAGTTCACACTTCCTATAAGCATTTGAGTTGGGGTTCAAACCTAGTCTAACTTACATCTGTTCTCCCCCAAAGCTTATGCTCATAACTGTTACAATATACTAGGCACGGACTTAGGTAGTCAGAAAGAGTGTGAGAGAACTTGTCAGGAGATGATGTGAGTTCATTTTAGATTTGTCAAGTTTGAGCGAATAGTGGAACATGAAACAGGTCATGGCCTAACGGCATTATAGTTGAGGGCCTAGATAAGAGCATTTAGGTATCTGTTATGGTTTGAATGTATGTGTTCCCCCAAAACTCATGTCAGAATGTAAGACCCAATATGATATAGTATTAAGAGGTGGGGCCTTTGGGAGTTGATTAAGTCATGAGAGTAGAGCCCTCATAATGCAACCGGTGACATTATGAAAGGGCTGGAAGGAACTAAGTAGCCCCTTTTGCCTTTCTATCTCTTCTGCCATGTGAGGACACAACATTTGTCCCTTCTGGAAGATTCAGCAACAAGGTGCCATCTTGGAAGAAGAGACCAGTCCCTTACTAGGTGCCAAACCTGCCAGTGCCTTGATCTTGGACTTCTCAGCCTCTAGAGCTGTGAAAAATACATTTCTGTTGTTTATAAATTAGACAGTCTCAAGAATTTTGCTCTAGCAGCACAAACAGATTAAGACAGTATCATTTACTTAGACGTAAAACTTGGAGGCCAAGAGGAAGAACACACATTTAAAGGCAAAATGCAATTGCTGTACTTCACTTCTGAAATGAAAATTCAAGCCCTTTGAGGTATCACAAAACACTGCATTTACATACAGTGTCCACTGAACTAAACTCCAAAAAGGCAACTGGATGTCTGAAAGTTCTCATCTGCCTGGTGAAGGGACAAAGAAAACTAAAGCAAGCAAAAGGCAGAGCTTGGAGACAGTCTAAGGCAGCTGCCTCCTTTTCCCATCTCCATGAGTATAAATATTTTGCACCACAGAGGAAGGAAATTGTAGTGGAAGTAGAGAGAGGAAAGAATTCTCCCAGGAACATACTACGATAGAATGACAAATTTCAGGAATAGCCAGACTGACCAGAATAGAGAAGAGTGAAGAAAAATGCTTTCAGAAGTAATTTAAAGGAGAAAACAAATTATCATTGGCTAACTAGAATCTCTGTTTTTCATATGTTTATGTTGAATATTATTTATGCAGGGAAGGAACTATGTTTAAAGTTTTATGGCTATTATAGAATTAAAGAGCTTCAAGGTAACATCTAGCAGTTGTTCCCAAACTTTGGAGGGAATTAGAACCACATGGGGAACATGTTAAAAATGTGATTAACATATCTAATAATTCCTTCTACATTTATCAGCAGACATACTTCTGTAATGAAGAGCTTTCTCGCATATACAGCTATTTTTCTTGCCTTTGTTTTTACATTTCACTTCAACATAGATTCTTCCTTAATGTGCCATATTCATTACTATCATTCTGTTTGTTGTTTTGATATCCAAAATTTGGCCAGTAGGAGCCTCTTCAAGCTGACTCCTATGTTCTTTTGACAGGTCCCCTTTGTCCTTAAGCATTTTTTTGTTTGTTTTTTGCCTTCTGGCAGGACTAACTTATATTTTATCTGCCTAGTCCTGGTATCAGCCATTCTTTTAAAGATCCCTGATTCCTTTTAGTAGAAAGGTCACATAGGAACCAGGTAAGCTTATTGCTACTAAGGAAGACAGATAGCATTCATACTTAAATCGCCAATTCAAACCTAATATAATAAGGTACTTCCTTACCTTTCCTTATTCACATTTGTATCTCCCAATAAGTGAGAAATCTGGTTTTCAAAAATACCAATAGATTAATTCATTTTTCTGTGTTCTACAATATGAAAGGAAATTGTTTCAGAATTATTGTTTCAATAGCAATACCAACAACAAAACTACCGAACAAGTTCCAAATTTCTTTGCAGTTTGTTTTGTTCTTATATATCCCAGTATATATCCCAGTAAAAGTGCACAAAGTACCACATAGATGCTTGATCTAATCTACCATCTAAATACAGGTAAACAGGCAGATCCAGACTATGGGATATTCAAAAACACAAGTGGCTTGGGTTCTTCAAAAATGTCAAGTTATGGAAGACAAGAAACAGGGTGGAATTGCTCCAAATGAAAGAAAACTAAAGCGACATGAAAACCAAATAAAAGGCTAAATCTTGGATTAAATCATCAAAGAGAAACTACAAGGACTTTTGCGTGTGATGAAGAAATTTAAATATAGACTATATTTGATAATATAATTGCATCAATGTGAATTAAATTTCTTAAGTGTGATAATAGTATTGTGGTTGTGAAATGTCTTTGCTCTTAAAATATATGTGCTGATGTGTTTAGGGGTGACATGATGTCTATAACTGACTTACAAATGGAGAAAGAAAATAACTCTCTAGGAAATATGGCAAACTATAAACTAACTTTTAAATATAGAGACAGAAACAAAGAGGGTGTAACAGCAAGAGAAAGAGATCCAAATGTGGAAAAATTAGCCATAAGAGAATCTAGTAATGGATAAATGGGTTTATGCTGTATGATTCAACTGTTTGTAGGTTAATTTTTTTTTTTCAAAATAGAGTTGGGGATAATAATGCAGAAACCTGAGCCCCACCTCAAAACATTCTGACGATTGTGATCTTAGTTAGTGTCTGAAAATGTAAATTTTATCAACAGGATTCTGATGCAGATGAGATAGCATTTTAAGAAAGATTAAGAAGATACATCATGGAAACTCAAGGCCAAAGACTCTTCAAGATCATATATCCTTGGCTAAAGAAACAATTTCTATTGCCAAGCCAACACTAAAACTTCCTCTACCAAGGAATCAGTGGTTCTAGATCAGTCAAACCCAAGAAGATAGAGGGTACTCAACAAATATTTAATAAATGGTTGGGCATGGTGTCTCATGTCTGTAATCCCAGCATTTTGGGAGGCCAAGGCGGGATGATTACTTGAGGTCAGAAGTTCAAGACCAGCCTGGGCAACATAGCAAAACCCTGTCTCTACAAAAATAAAATAAAATAAATAAACATTAGCTGGGTGTGGTGGCACAAACCTGTAGTCACAGCTACTTGGGAGGCTGAGCAGAAAGGATCACTTGAGCCCAAGATGTCCAGGCTGCAGTTAGCCATGATCACACCACTGCACTCCAGTCTGGGTGACAGAGTGAGACCCTGTCTCTTAAAAAAAAATATTGCTGGATAATTGTGAATGCTTAGTAGACTAGAAAAACAAAAAGGAACTGATTTGGTGCCCCATGATTGTTACTCAGGTATTTTCAGATACTTTCACTGTTGTAATCTTTCCAAGAAACCAGTAAGATATAGATTGATAATTTATTTTTATGTATAATAAAACTCAGGTTAAACAACTGTGAAGTCAAACTACCTAGATATAAATTCCAGTTACTTAATTTACTGACTCTGTAATACTAGGAAAAGTAACTTTTCTAAGCTTCCATTTACTTGGCTTTAAAATAGTGTTTCCAAATTATTTTTATCTCATAGGATTATTTTAAAGATTAAATAAAATCGTGCATGTAAGGCACTTGACACAGGACTTACCTAGAGTAAGTGATCAATAAATATTAACTAGTCTTACTATATCTGAGATCACTGAGCTAATAAGTGGTAAACAACCTAGTTAAAGTAAATAGCTTAAGACAAGTGGAAAGATTATTTTCTCTATATTTAGTCAAAATAATAGTGTAATGAATATAAATTCACATTGAATTCTTCAGCTATTTCTTTTCTCCCTTTTCCCTTGCCTCCCTCTCTTTCCTAAAACAAACTGAAATTTTTATTCTAAGGCATTACAATTTCAATGTGTACAGGATGCTGAAGTTTCATAGTAAAGTGCAAAGACTGGCAAACTATTTTCCATGGACTAGCTACTCGATTTCATAAAGTTTCATTGGAACACAACCACACACATTCATTTACATATTGTCTATGGCTACCATTCATGCTACAATGGCAGGCAGGGTTGAGTAATCCTGACAGACCATAAGGCCTGCAAAGCTTAAAATATTTGTAACTTGACCATTTACAAAAAAAGAATAACACCTGCTCCAATGTCTTAAAATGCTTAGAAAAGGACTGGAGCAACTTTAAAAGCAGGGAAATCTGGAAGTTAGGGTAAGGGGCGCCAGTCTGGCAAATACAGTCAGGTATCGCTTAATGATGGGGATATGTATTAAGAAATGCATTGTTAGGCAATTTCTTGTGCAAATAGCATAGAGGGTACTTAAACAAATCCAGATGCTGTAGCCTACCACACACCTAGGCTATGGACTAATTCCTAGACTACAAACTTGTATAGCATGTTAGACAATTATAACACAATTGTACGAGATCACTGTCATATATGTGGTCCTTCCTTGACTGAAACGTCATTAGGTGGCTCATAAATGTAATAGACATTCCAGTCTATGGTGGCTATCATAATAATAAACAAAGGAAATAAAAAAGAGAATCTGAACCAACATTTGAGAGGGCCTGCAATTAACCAGTTTGCCGTATCTTCTCATGCAAGGCTCACATCAACTCTGTAAAGCAGAAGTCATCCCAGTTTCATAAATGGAGACTTGGAACACAGGGACATGAAGAAACCTGCTCAAGGTCACATTAAGTGTGAGCGGAAGGATTGGAATTCAGACTTATGTTTGACAGAGTCCACATCTTGTCCCTTTTCCACTGGGCTTCAGTCAATTGAAACTCAAATTTTACATTCCTGATTCTCTGAGTGAGGGCCTTTAAAATTATTTTTAAAGGGAAGCCCCCAAGAGGATTAACTTCTCTTCTGAAGAGTGAGTCTGTCAGCCTTACATGGCTATGCTTTAAATTCTGTCCCTTAGGCTTTCTGAAAGGTTAAAAAATTGTGGCTGTTCCTCTTAGTCACCAACACAAATGCCCCCAAGTCCGATCAGTGTTACATTGCAGTAGAAATTTCAGTAAGATTGCAAAACCTTTTACTGCCTTTTACTTTCTTTCCAGAAAGTTAACCAACTGAAAAATTTGTTTGGGGATATTGGGGATCCCTTCCTTCCTACTCCTTTCTCTCCTTTATTTTTTTCATTCTCTTTCTTTTTTTTTTTTTAATGGAGCATTTTGTTTTGTGTTTTCTACAATGAAATCCACTTAGAGTGAACTTAGATTTTCTCACAAAACATCCTTTAAAACCAGTGAGTTCTGAAATTCTTTCAAGATGAAAATTATTATGATTCTTTGGTAAATGTGGAAGCTTGTAACCGAAGGAGAATGACGGTAGGTACATATTATATTTACATATATTACATATGTGATTATATCAGAATGTTGTTATTTATTTATTTATTTATATTTTTTGAGACAGTGTCTCATTCTGTCACCCAGGCCAGAGTGCAGTGGTGTGATCACGGCTCACTGAGGCCTCTACCTCCTGGGCTCAAGCGATCCTCCCCACTCAGCCTCTTGAGTACCAAGGGCTACAGGTGCATGCCACCATGCCCAGCTATTTTTTGTATTTTTTGTATAGATGGGGTTTTGCCAGGTTTCCCAGGCTGGTCTCAAATGCCTGGACTCAGGCAATCTGCTCGCCCTGGCCTCCCAAAGTGCTGAGTTTATAAGCATGAGCCACTGCACCTGGCCAGAATGTTTATTCTTTGCCTTCCAAAGGAAACATGTCCTCTTTCAATTTTCTTGAAACAATCTTCCCTCTAGCCTTCTATTCAGTTTTCCAAATTTTGATAGAGTCATAACTACCAGAGAGATATGTCTCTATTACAAGAAAACAATGCAAGTACCATAACAAATGGCCCCATATTTGGGGAATAATCAGAAATGGTGAGAGAGATGTGCAAAACTAGGGAGTACAAACTTCATGAAAGGGGCAGCACTGCTTAGCTCCAGCCAGCAATTGCTGCCATTCAGGAAAGCACAGGGGTCAGATCTTCCAATTTGCTATGATTGTCAATAAATATACTTTTAAATGATTTTTTAAAATTGCTCAAATTGTAAAAAATATCATTTGGCCCCATAAATAAAATAAAAGGCAAGCAAACCACAAAGACTCTTGCAGGCTGAATTTGGTCTTCAGATCATGAATCTGTACCTCCCAATTTAAGTAAGTGAATTGGAGGTCTGGATTTCTGTATGAGTCTCCAAGCTGTTTGCATAGGGCAAGTCTAGCCTCAACACTGTCATCCAGTCTCATGTTCTGATACAGTGAAGGCCCTGAGTTCCAAGGACCACCTGCCCCTGCTCATACAATTAATGCAACCCTGCAACCCTGCAAAAGAGACTTCTTGGCAGTGAGCCGATTGGCCTTCCTTCTGCTTCATAGCATGCTCCATTGACTTGCACAAGTGCTCAAACGCTCAGCAGAAATAAGGATGGCAGACACTTTGTTTTCTGCTGTATGATTCCACGTGAGACTAACTGCTTTTATATTAGGTTCTTTCAAAAAGGCAAGAAACAACTATCAGATAGTAATTTTCCACCTTTTTCTGAACTCCCAGTTGTCAAGTGACAAAGACTTCCACAGACTAGCAGTAGAATCAAATGTAAAAAAACCAAAACAACATTATGGAAAAAGCTTTAAAAATTGCACTTGGATAGAGATGAAGTTTGGGTTTACTTTAATCTGTAGAGATGCTGGAATTCTCCTGATTTGGTTTGGCTATGTCCCCACCCAACTCTCATCTTGAACTGTAGCTCCCACAATTCCCATGTGTCATGGAAGGGACCTGGTGGGTGGTAATTGAATCATGGGGGCGAGTCTTTCCTGTGCTGTTCTTGTGATAGTGAATAAGTCTCAAAAGATCTGATGGTTTTACAAAGGGGAGTTTCCCTGCACAAACTCTATCTTTTCTGCCACCATGAGAGTCATGCTTTTGTTCTTCCCTCACCTTCTGCCATGATTGTGAGGCCTCCCCAGACATGTGGAACTGTGAGTTCATTAAACCTCTTTTTCTTTGTAAATTACCCAGTCTCAGGCATGTCCTTTTCAGCAGCACGAAAAGGGACTAATACATCTATGCACTTTTAATTTTCTATAAACATAGTCAACCCAGAGAAAAACATTTCTGGTTAAGCACCTGGCTTTGCTCCCATAAGTGTTCCTAGTATTTTAGAAATTAACTTTAGCCACAGCAGGCTTAACACAGGTGCAGGGGTAGAGTTTGGGAAGCAAGAAGACCTGGCTCATAGTAGCCTTGGGAAGTACAGCCTGACCTCTGGTCATCCTGGAGAGGATGAAATTATGTCTGCATTTCAAGGCTTCAAATCCTAACAATGCTGGGAAACTGGGAAGTTTCCAGGAGAAACAGCCTGCCTCTTTCTTCCTTTCCTAGGTAATTACAAGAAGTGTAAGTTATCCAGCCATTCTCTGGTCTTTTGTTTTTATATTAATTTCTGTTTGAAAATGTTTTCATTTCAAAGAGTAATATGATGATGGCCATTGATCTTTAACAATTCTTGGAAACGCAGGCTGGTCAGGTGGTTTTCTAACAAGGACATAAAGGCTTAGCAAGGTGTTGGACTTTACCAAGGATACTATAACTCAGTTTTTCTGAGTCAAACTTCAGTGTTTTTTTTTTTTTCTTCAGTGTCTGGAGAATCACCATTTTACACAATACTGCACCAATTCTGTTGAGGCCATCAACTTTTAAACCTGATTCATAGGTCCCTCATGACTTTGACCTCAATATTATATAAACATTCCAGTAATTTCAGAAACAATTATTGACTAATCCATAAACAGCCTGTGCTAGACACTTTTCTGGGATTAAAAAATAGGTCTCAGTTTCTGTTGTTAAGAAATGGGCAATTTGCAGTTTAAAAGAAAAGATTTAGGTGAAACTCCCAGGAAATAGAGGTAAAACTGAGAAAGTAGGTCTCATAGCATGTGTCAAATGGAGAACTAAGTACTTTATATATGCCATCTGATGTAATCCTTGCAGCAACTCTCTCAGGCCACTGTGATTATTCACCTGACAGCGGAAGAAACTATTGAGTAACTTGCCCTAATGACAGAGCTGGGATTCAATCCCACTTCAACCAGAGGTCAAAGTTCTGGAGAGTGTCACTGTGCTATTCTGACTCACCGAACACACACAGAAGCCCATTGTGCTGGGGACTGAACACTTAAATACCCAGAAAAATGTGGAAGTTGGGCATTCTTAGGGAAGGGCAGGACCAGAGGAGTGAGCTGTTGAGTTAGATCTTGAAAGCAATGGTGGGCATGGATTGGTGAAGATCGGGTGGTGGTGAGAAGGTCAAGGATGGATGGGAAAAGCATGAGGAATTATGGAAGAGTAGGTTGGTACTGTGTAATGCAGTTGTTCTCAGAGGTCAGATGGCTTATCTTGTGGAGATCTATAGGGATAGCACAGTGGTGAGCTCTTGAAGCTGGATTTATAACTGTGCTCTTTGTTCTGAAGGAGAATGTGTTGCTTTTGCAAAATGCCCTCATTTCCTGAGATCAGGTACTTCCTGGGGTAGATGAAAAGCAAGGTTTTGCAAGATCTATGGGAGGACAGTGAAGGGGCTCACCTGAGTAAGGAAGAGTGGGCTGAACCGTGCCTTTTCTTGAGAATTGTGAAGGCAAGTTTAAAGGGCCTCTTGAGGGTGTTACACACACTTGTTTCACAACACAAAGCTTTGTACACATTCTTGAAAGAGTGATTCAAATTTTGTACCTTTCAGAATCATGGCCCACAGATATATTTTATTTGATTGGCATATTTTGAGGAACTGGGAAATTTCATCTAAAAATTAATTGTTTAGTTTCTCTTGGAAAAAAAATCAGATGCCTGTCAACACTGATTCTATATTCACTTATAATAATTGCTATATGTATGCAGTGCCTACTATGTTCCAGGTACTGTTTTGATGATATTAGTTTTCTTAAAAATTACATACAGTAGTATTGATGGTTGTCCCCATTTTTCAGATTGGAAAACTGAGGCAGAGGGAGCAGACTAACTCAAATGAAGTGATCGAGCTAGGATTTGAACCCAGGTAGTGTGGCTCTAATGTCCGAGCATTCATCAAGAATTGTACTACCTTTCATGCCAGTTTGAGCTAGAGCTGATCTGCTCTTTTGTATGTGGCCAGTTTTAAAACTGGCCTTTCAAATTAGCCACAGATTGTTTCCTGCTCCTCTCATAAAGAGGTGGAGGTCCATGTTCCCTCCTGTTCAGAAAAGAAGGTCTAAGGAGAAACCTTAGGGGTACTACTATAAAGGTATCTTAGAGCTGCTCCAAGAAGTTCAGAGAGAAAACCAAGTGGCATTCAGTTTATATGTTCATCTATTCAGGCATTCAATTAGTCATTCAACAAGCATTAAGCATTTTTTCAGGCGAAGACACTGGGCTGGACCCTCGTTAATATATAGGTGCATAGGATACAGTCCTTCCCCTCCAAAAGTGCTCCCGAGGGACCGCCATGGAACTTCTTCTGCCTTTGAAGGTATCGCTAAAGAGAAGGAGTAAAGAACTACTTCTCTACTATTACCGCTACTGGTAGGACAACTACTACTATTAACAATAATAACATATAATAGCTATAAACATAATTGTACAGCCCTTTACAGTTTATAAAATATTTTTACAATATACACTTTCATTTGATCTCCACAATAACTCAGAAGTAGAAAGGACAAATCTTTTCTCATTCACAGATGAAGAAGTAGAAGATGAGAGAATTTAAGCCCAAAGTCTTAAATTCCAGTGCCAAAGTGTGACACTAACAGGTGGTGGAGCTGGAGCTGGTTTCCTGACTTCCACTTTCTCTATTACATCCTCAGTATTTTGGAGCTGCAGTTGCTGCTAGAAGGTGTTTCCCATCATGTGAGCTAAGCATGGCCCCAGGCTTGGGAGACCTTATTTCCTGGAGGACTTTGGCCCCCTCAACCATTCCCAAAGGGATTCAATTCTGACATGGGATGACGGTAGAATGGTAGGACTTGTTGGGCTTTCTGTGTAGTCCTCACTAAAGAGCAAGCATTTCTCTCCAGGATATGTTGTGCTGTTGGAGACGCAGGACCTTTGGGTGAGGGCTCGTGGCAGCTTAGAGAGGCCTAGAGCCACATAACTGATCCTCTCACCTCATGGATGAGCCAAAGCTTTGGAAAAGAGGAGCTACAATGTTTTGTGCTGTTGCTTAGAGATCCTGGATTGGTGTGTCTAAATCTGCCCCCTCAATTCCCTCCCTGACTCATGTAGGACAGGGCATTTGGAGCCAGGACACTCAGGCCAAGATGACAACTGAATGGCCAATGTCAGAAACCAGAAATGCAGCAGGAGTCTCTATGCGAGGCTGCCCAGGCACAGAAACCCAGAGTCCTTGAGGAAATGGCAAGATTCAAATACGGGAAAAGCGTAAATCAAACACATTCCATAAAAAAAGAAATAAAAGTGATAATAAATTTTCAGAAAGGTTCTCAGCTTCATTTGTAATAAAAATTAAAACAATGAAAACATTATTTTTCATCTCTCACGTTGGCAACCATTTAAGAAGTTTGAAAACATCCAATCTTAAAGATAGTGTGGGGAGATAGAACTCCAATTCCCTATCAGTGGACTGCACACTTTTTTTGGAGAGCTTTATAGCAACATCTATGATGTACATACACTTTGACCCAGCTACTCTATTTTGGGGAATTTTTCTGACAGATGTACTCACACAAGTGCACAAAGATACTGTGCAAGGAAGTATATTGTAACAATTTTTTAATAATAGTAAGAGTATGGAAACAATTATGATGCCTATGGTATTCCCTAACACCAGGGGAACATTTTCTAAAATGTCCAAATGATACTGAGCAAAAAAAGCAAGAAGTAGAATAGTACGTATGCTAGGAACTTTTTTGGTATAAAACAACAAAAAGACATATCTCACTCAAAGGATTTCTCTCTGTCTCTCTACATGTCTCTGTATGATTCTCCGTGGATGAAACATATCTGAAAGGATACCTGTGCAAGAGTTAACAGTGGTTGCCAATGGGAATGAGAGTGGGAAGACCAGTGTAGGAAGTGGTTTTAGTTTTTACTTTAATGACTTATACCCAACTTGAATATTTTTAACAGTTAGTGTTTATTTTTTATAGTTCAAATAATATTTTAAATAAACTACTAAAGGAGTAAAATAAACAAGAAAAACCAGCCGGGCATGGTGGCTCACGCTTGTAATCCCAGCACTTTGAGAAGCCGAGACGAGTGGATTGCCTGAGGCCAGGAATCCAAGACCAGCCTGGCCAACATGGCAAAACCCCATCTCTAGTAAAAAAGTATAAAAATTAGCCAGGCGTGGTGGCGCACGCCTGTAAGCCCAGCTACACGGGAGGCTGAGACATGAGAATAGCTTGAACCCAGGAGGTGGAGGTTGCAGTGAGCCAAAATCATGCCACTGCACTCTAGTCTGGTGACAGAGTGAGGCTCTGTCTTGAAAAAACAAATAAACAAACAAACAAAACAAAACCCTGTAGTAGGAATATCAACTGTTATCAACATCAAGGTCAAATTGTCAAAGGTACTAATGATAATAATATGAATAATAATAGCACACACTTAGGGAGCGTCTCTTTGTGCTAGATGGTGTTTTATAATAAGTATGTTATGTACATTTACTTATTTAAGACTTACAATAATCCTATGAGGTAGTTACTATTCATGTCATCTTTTTTATGCTGGGGAACTCAGGCATAAAGAGGTTAGAACTAATATACTCTAAGACACACAGCTAGGAAGTGGTTAAGCAGGTATGGGCGAGGGAAGTCTAGAGTTTGTGTTCTTGACCTTTATCCTACCTTGTCTCTCTAGGTAAGATAAAGACCCCTAAGTCCAGAGTTGAGCTGAGGATTGACCTGGAACTGACAAGAGCCAGGAAATTGCTGTAACAGCCTTGGAGGTTTCCGTGCTCATATTTACCAGCCGCTGAGTACCTGATGGTATATGAGTTAAACTGCCTCAAAAAGCCAGAGAGATAATATTTCTTCCCAGGTGGGTTTGCCTAATTTGATTATTGTATCAAATTAGAGTTAGAGTTAGGTGGAGCCATATAATAGGAACCCCCTGCAAATTGCTTAAATAAGATAAAGGTTTATCTTTACGTTTTTGCCTATATAAAAGAAATCTAGAGTAGTCCAGAGCTAACTTGTGGCTGTATGAAATCAGACCAACTTTACTTCCAGCTCTCCATCCACCATCCCTTGCATCTGTCCTTCATATTCACGGTTGAAATGACTATTGGGAGCTTCAGCCACAGCATCCATACTCCAGGGAGAATGGGGCAAAAGGAGAGGAAAGAGGGGCTACTTACCAGATATCTAAATATGCTTCTTGAAAGCTGCTAAACAGAAGTTCCCCTTAAATGTCATTGTTTAGAACTTAATCATTTGCTCACAGCTAAGGAATCTCACAGGTAAGGATGCTGGGAAAATACACTTCAGACAGTCACTTGCCTGGGTAACAATGTAAGGTTCTATTACTAAAAAAAAAAAAAAAAAAAAAAAAAAAAGAAAAAAAAGCGGGGGAGGGGGGAGAATGGATTTTAGAGTAGACAACTAGCAGTTCTGCCAAAAATGACCCATTCCTGGGTGTTAAGAAAGACAGAGTTCTCATCCCATAGATTTGAAAGATAGAATACTATTCTGCTTGTGACTTTGATCTAAGTAGCTGCCAAGGGTGCTTTGAGGACACTGGGCACCTAAGGGTGCAGAGTGGGTAAGCAGATACTGAGCAGGCATAGGGACTCTAGGCAAGGATGGAAAGTGCTGAGAAAATAAGTTCCACTCTCTCCACAATTTTTACAAGGGTCAAACTTGAGCTTTGACAATTTTCCTTTATTAGAGCCTTTCCTATAAGAAGGCTTCCGTGCCACAGTCTCTACGAGGGCTTTTAACTTCTCATCTTTGGGAAACTAAGGAATGTTGTCAGATTCACTGCACTTCTATGTGGTATGAAACTGAAGGGTCATTTTCTGAAGTCGTCATTTTACTTATTGGTTTTCTCATCTGTACCTATAAAATAATGGCTTTCTTAGAGGGAAGTGCTGGAGAACAGTGAGGGGAAAACCAAATGGAAACCAAACAAAGTTCAAGGCTGAAAGAACAAGAGGTAAAATTTCCCCAAATATTTCAGATCAATGGCAGGGCAGGTCTACTGTAATGAGTTCTAATTGGCACCCCCATAAGCTATAACATTCTTACTTTGAGCTAAGTGCAATCTAGGCAGACAAGAAATTAGTTTCTACCTTAAAAAAATCAAAGAAAATCCAGTAACTTACACTTTAATAAAAACAAAGACAACAAAGATCTCAACCATCACAATTGAGGAGAAAAACTGCAGGAAAGAATCAGATACTTGGGCATAAAATGAATCAAGGCAAAGATAGAGAATCACTGGCTCATGGGCCAAATCTGACCTGCTACCTGTTAGTATATAGCCTGCTTTTGTACAGTTGAGAATGGCTTTTACCTTTTTAAATAGTTGGAAAAAGTCAGAAGAAGAAGATTTCAGGAAGACACAGGAAAATAATAGGAAATTCAAATTCAAATTATCTGTAAATAAAGCATTATTGGAACACAGCAATACTTATTGATTTATGTATAGTTTATGGCTATTTCCACACCACAGCACCAGAATTACGAGTAGTTGCAGCGAAGACCACATAACCTACAAAGCCCCAAATATTTATTATCTGACCTTTTATAGAAAAAGTTTGCCAAATCCTGATTTTAAGCACCAGAAAAATGCATGCCTTCATGGTCATCACTTAAAAGTTGTGTGAGCTCAAAAAATAATTTTCAAGTCTTCATTTTCCCATTGTTCTGATGCAAGTAAGAACGTATTTTACAGACTGTTGTGGGATTCATTCAGCTAGGTTATGTAAAGTGACTTACCATGCATCCTGGAACATGGTAATTGGTCAATAAATGGCAGTTGCTGTTTACTATTTTGGTGGCTAACTTTTAATTATAATTGAACACTCAGCTTACTGCTTGTGCATTCCCTGACCTCCCCAAGCTGGATCAGGTGACTTTCTCCTGTGCTTGCACAGTGCCCATGCTTATTTCAATCATTACTCACCACATTATGTTGTAATTATATAGTTGTGTGTCTGGCCCCTACTGTGAACCATGAGTTTCTTGAGGGAGGAGACCATACGGCTGTCGCAGTGAACGTGATGTAGCAGGGCTGGAGTTTTAGGGGGTCCCACAGGTTGAGGACGTTGCTTCCTAATGCTGAACTCCGGAATTAGATACAACTTCCCACTCAGTCACAGGTACTACTGGGGCGAGACAGGCCTCCCCTCACAGAGGCAGAGCTTGTCCAGTAGCTGTTAAGGAATAGAACAGGCTTGTCCCTACTTCCAAATTCCTTGGTTAGACACATCACTTCTTTCCGGGGGAGGAGGTCACAGGGTGGGGAAGGCAGCCAGGAGGGTGACTTTAGTGTTTCTAGTGGGAAACGTGAAATAGTGGAGAATAGTGCTCCCTCTTAGCAAGTGGGCGCTCCTTATATAAAAGCCAAATGAATGACTCTTATGGGGTAGGTCTCAACATTATCTTACTGTCTTTTCGCTGTGCCTTAGAATTTGCCATCATTGCCATGTGAAAATCAGTGGTACCTTTAGGCTGTCTCCTAAGCTATGTGGTTCTATGGGAAATACTGGGAAAGGCTTCATGTCGTTCTATATTATCCCGACATTTATCTTTTGAAAGGCTAGAGCTTTGCTTAACATAAATGAATATATGTCACACATACACACACAGACATATTTAAAAAACACTTCCTTCTGCACTGCATATATTTTTATTCTTTTACGTTTTTCCTTAAAATTTTTTACTCCCATGATATCTTTTTAAAAGGCAAATAAAGGGAATTTTCTAGATTCTTGTGTTCATTCCTCTTCAGTTCACTTCAACAAATCTTGATTGGAAACTCTACTGCTGTGTAAGTGCTGGGTCCTGACCAGACCACATAGAGTTAAGAGCAGAAAGTCTTTCCTTTTCCATGGATGCTCCCTGACCATGCAAGTATCAGTGAAGAACAATAAAAGAAGAAAAGAGATAGAAGTTCTGATTAAAGGAATGGAATGCTCCTTCCTTTAATCAGAAGGAAAGATTACATTTAGGGACATTCAGAAAATTTTTCCCACTCCAAGTGATGTCTGAGCAGGGTTTCAAAAGTAAATGGAGTAATAATCGTGGGGCAAGACAGGGAAGGGCATTTATTACAAAAGTCAGATTGCCAGTGACATGGAAGCAAGAAGCAGCCAGGTGAGTTCTGGGTGTTCCAGATAACTTGTCCTGGCTGGCAGTAGACTCTAAGGGGTATGGTGTTAGAGGATGCAGGAGAGACAGGTGGGGTCTGTGTGCCATTTCAGTGTAACCCACATCCTTCCAGGCCTCATCCCAAACAAGTGTAAAAACAGTTACATTGTAATTAAAACCCACATTTCCTGGTCATGACACCCCTTTGCAATTCTGTGGTACCTCAGGTCTGTGCTCCAAGTGACGTAGTCTAAGACTCCCCACAATGTCTCACAAGAGATGAACCTGTCACGTTCTACCTCTCCATCTTCTATGTCTATGTGCACTCATCATGATAATGCTGCTTCCTTGCTTGCCTAACATCTTGGGGCATCCACAAAGCTATGCAGTACCCATTGACAACATGCTCCTCACTGTCCTCAGGCCACAGCATGTCCCTTGAAGAAATGGAAAGACTGCCTATTTTCCTAACCCAGGACCATCATTTCTCTAGTGGGCACCAAACTGGTTGTGCCTGAGGTTTAACAAAAATCTCAAAACTTCTTTAATTTTCATTTATAGCCCCCTTTTGCTTTGTGCTCAGGCCGAGGGCCTGGTGTTGGATTGGATTTCAAAAAGCTCATTGTCTCTTCCGTTGTCTTCTTTCCTGGACACACCTTCTCGTATATATTTTTCCTTAAATATCCCTGACTCCCAGAGAGAATAAATTCATGTTATTTGAGTTATGTGTCCAGGTGAGAGTTAAATCTAGATGAGTAGATTAGATTCTGCAGAGAACATGTAGCTACAGTAAAGAAAAAAGTAGTGAATAAAATCTTGGTGTTATGGACTGGATTGTGTCCTCTGCAAATGCGTATAATGAAGCCTTAATGCTCAGCACCTCAGCATCTGACTATATTTGGAGCTAGGGTCTTTAAAGTGTAAGTAAGTGAAAATGATGCCATTAGGGTGATCTGTAACCCAATATGACTGATGTCCTTAAAGGAAGAGGAAGAGTTGCCAAGGATGTGCAAGCACAGAGAGAAGGCCATGTGGGGACACTGCAAGAAGGCAGCCACCTGCAAGCCAAAGAGAGAACTTTTAGGAGAAACCAAACCGAATTTTGGACAGCTTGCCCTTGGACTTCCAGCCTCCAGAATTGTGAGACAGTAAATTCCTATGCTTGAAGCCACCCAGTCTGTGGTATTTTGTTATGGTAGCCTTGGCATATATGTGGAGAACACCAGTGGTAAAGAAATGGATGTTGAGGGGGACAGAGGGTGGGGTGAGGGCAGAGCCTCCTTTACCCTGACTCATATTTCCACACTGAGGGACTTTCAGGACTTCTGTTGGAGTAACAAGCCTGACCTCTCATTGCCCTGTCAATTAGAGGGCAGAGGAGTTGCTTATCAGTTTGGTGCCTTTGAAAGGAGGAACCGTCCTTTCAAAGCTGGGAAGATCCTTTCTTCCCCATCCCATTTGGCATCTGCCTCCCTATAAAGAGCTCTTTGAGAAGCAATTAAAAATTTTCTGCCCCCATAAGGAGGCTTATGAGGGTTCACCATGCCTGCAACTCAGTAAACATGTCTACTCTTGAGTTTCAGTTTTAGGAAATTCATTATCATTGCACAACTAAACCACATCTCCAATATAGCTTTCATCAATAAATATAGCTTACATTTTTATCTCCACTTGCCTGACTTTCCTGTCTGTCTTCCAGTTGCAAGAAAAGAAGGTATTATTTATTGGGCCCCCACAAACCCACAACAGGAGGAAACACAGTTTTCAAAGGATACTTAGAGTTTGCATCCATAAAAATACAAAGCAAGCCAGGAGAGCATGTATTAAAGTCACTAAGAGTGATAGCCTCAGCAGTGGTCAACAGCACTTCATCTTGGCAAAGAGGTCAAGGAAGATAAAGACTGAAAAAGTGCTCCCTGGCCTTAGCAACTAGCAGAGTATTGGTTACCTTGGCAACAGCCACTTCAGGGTTTTGTGGGTAGGGTGGGAAATGCCACAATGCAGTGTGCTGAAGAGGGAATAGAGATGGGAGACTTTGATTGCTCTTAAAAGAATCTTGAGGGGGGAAAGAGGAGTAACTGGATAATAGATAGAGGGAACTTGAATTTGAAGGATTAATTGTTGTTTATTTTAGTGTAAAAGACCCAAGCTTGCTTACATATGGAGGGAAGAGAGTGAGGCAAGAGACAAGTTGGAGATACAACATAGAGAATACCGTTGATGGATGGGGATTCCAGAAGAAGCAAGATGGATCCTATGGCAAATTGCATTATTATGCAAAATTAAGAGGATTATATATCTCCATCCCATTGACTTTAGGCTTGGCCATTTGACATGCTTTACTCAGAAGAATATGAGTGGACTTGACATACATCATCAGTTCTCTTATTCTTCCCTTTTACCATGAAGAAGATGTGTTCTACCTGGGGTCTGCTTTCTCTGACTGCATCCTGGAATGAGAAGACTTGTGCAGTGGAGCTGTAATCTAGAGGAAGTCATAGCTGGCCCACCGATGACACACACACAACTGAGAAGTACAACTTTAAAATTGTAGGTCACTAAGATTTTGGGGTTTGACATTATAGCAAAGCTAACTAATACAGATCCCAAACATAGAAGAGCTTGCTTTCAAAAACAGGGAATCAGAACCAGAGGAAAGGTTTTAAACAAACAAAAAAAGAACAAAAAGGGAGGAAACATTTCTTATATGGAAGAGGGATTGAAGGAGGGAAGGATAGTAATGAGTGCAGATCATTTTTTAGTGGGTAAGGCAAAAATTGAGTCCTGTCAATCTGAGGACATGTTGAAGGCATCAGAGCCTCACTCACACTCTCTCTTAACTTTTCATTTATTTTTCTCTACATGGAAGCTGATTTTGCAGGGGGCTTTTGGCCTAGCAGTCATTTGCAGACTCTTTTCATATTAAAATTGGAAGGAGATTTACCAGTTTTGCCATCAAAGTTCCTCATGCAAAAATGGAAAGACAATAGGCCCACAAACTTTTTGCTTGTTAAAGACGTTTGAAGTGTCTGAGATTGCATCTTGCTAGTCTGACACATGCATCACTGAAGGTTCAGACCATAACAACAAGGTCTATTTCTTTTATATTGAGATAGTTGCCACATTGATAGACCAAATTAGGTGGGCATCCTGAGAAAATGATGGAGATAGCTTAAAATTTGATATGCCTTAGGAAAGGTGGGTCAATATAAATCTCATTGAATATTCATTCACTCATTCAATTATTCATTTATACAATCTGTGTTTGTTGAGCCAAGTACTACACTAGCTATTGGAGATTGGGTAAAAAAACAAAGAAGCCATTGTCTAAATCTGTGGTTTTTTATAGTGCTTCTTTCAGCTTCATTGGTTAAAACATCCATTTATGCTTTCTTTCTCCTTGTATTTTCTATTCTTACCTCTTGTACCGTATCTTGCTTCCGGTATCTGGTAGAAGCCAGAGCCTTACTAAAAGAACCTCGAGTCAATAACTCTTTTTGTCTTTTGTGAAATCCTATGTGTATTTAAAAAGATCATGTCCCAGAGGGAGAGATGAAACAGTGAAGTCTTTGAGGGCAAAGAAATGGAGAGAAATTCCTTTGAATGGAAAAGAGGAGAAAGATTTATGTGTTTCCAGACTAGTATAGATGTGTATACTATATACTGCTATGTGGCCCCCTGAAGAGGATACAGAACTCAGAAGTTAAGACTATAATGAGTGCCTGGGGAGGTGGGACCTGTATCATGAAGGTATCCAGCCTTAGAAAGTGTTTCCTGACACTTGAGTGGCACAGGAGTTAGTAACCATGAGAGGCTGGAGGACTACTGTGGCTTGGACTCTGAGATATCAGTGGTCATCACATACAGTAAAGATTAGAAGGCCATATCTTTTCTTTTTTTAAAAGATATTGTTTATGTATTTTATATCCTGATGGAAACCTGGGAGACAGGAGACCCATATAATGTCCGAGATTGAATATTCTGCCAGCCTGGTAGGATGGGGTAGAGAATCAGAATTAAATTGAATTTAAAAAAGACAAGGGAAGTTATGTTTCTTATAGTTTTCAGTTTATACATTTCACATGATGTGAATCTTCTTCCTCAGCATCTCACTCTTCTGACCAGAAATCAGGTTACTTTTTAGATTCTCAATAACTCTCCAAACCTCCTAACCACCATGAATTTTGGACATAAACTTTTCTGCCTTCTTGTAGGAAGTATGACAGTGTTATCTGTGGCATCCCCAGATCAGTGGGAACTGATGCCCATTTCATTAGGAATGATTCACACTTCTCAAAGGCAAAGTGCTTAATGCAATAAAGTCTTCTTGGCCTAACACCTTATGTTTCTGTGGGTACAATTTAGAATTTGCTAAGAAGGCCAAGAGGCCAAAATTAGGATATGATTCCCTTACCCAAGGCCAGAAGGGGAAGAAAATCAAGATCTAGAGTAGCATCAAACATCAAGGCTAGCAAAGCTAAATATTGACTTCTGTCCAAAGGGCAGAAGATCCCAAACAAGGCAGGCAATCAAAGGTCAGAAGCTGAGAGCCAACTGGACTGAAATGGAAGAGGTTTAGAAATAAATTGTAGAAGGACCCGAAATACTGCTTCTAAAGAAGCTCCCAGTGTTTGATAGAGGGGGGCTATTTTCCATTTTTCTTATTGACTATGCTTCTTATTTACTTTATTTTATAAAGGTTTAATAAAAATTCATGGGCAAAAAATACTAGTTAAAGAAAATCTAGCCAGGTGCGGTGGCTCATGCCTGTAATCCCAGCACTTTGGGAGGCTGAGGTGGGCAGATCATGAGGTCAGGAGATCGAGACCACCCTGGCTAACACAGTGAAACCCTGTCTCTACTAAAAATACAAAAAAAAAAAAAAAAAAAGAAAATCCTTTTATTCGACACCCCCCCTCCCCCGGCCAAAACTGAGAAAAGATGACTATTATTATCTTTCAGTAGCGGATCACACCATATCAGTCCAAGAACACCACTGTTGAGAGAGAAATCATTTGGTAACAACTGCCTTCACTGTATTACAGAAACTTCCACAGCTCTTCTGTTTCCTGTTGTTTCTTGATGAGTGTGGTATTAAACTATGTGGCAGGAACCATATTAGGCACAGAAGGTGCAGAAACGAGAAGCCCATAGTCTAGAGTGCTGCCCAATAAAAATATATAAATATATAATGCAACCCCCAAGTGGGAGCCACATGAAACAAGTGAAATTAATTGTAATGATATATATATTTATTTGTATATTTGTGATTTAACTCAATATATCAAACCATTATTTTTATTTGTACATTTTTTAAAAATGACTGAAATACTAAAGCATAAATACATGCACGTGTGTGTCTTTGGAACCTTAATTCCCACCACCTCCTTCAGTACATTTAACGCTCCAATCCCACTGAAAGTACACAATTCCCTCAAACTGCCATTATATTTCATGTCTCTGCTGGGACTCCCCTTGTTCTTCTTGTCTGTGGAGAGAACTCCTACTCATCTTTCAATCTTGGTGCAAACATGTCCTCTGGAAGTCTTCTCGGGGCTTCCCAAGTGGAGTTGATGACTCCTTTCTTTCTGCCATCAAGACACTTGGAAGAGTGTCCTGTCACTGCACTTGTTACACTGCTTTATAACTGCAGATTCACCTCCTCCTCTCCTCAGACCTGGGACTATTGAGAGCAGAGGGCATGTCACATTCACCTCTTCCTTACTCCAAGTCTTAAATTACAGACATACGTGAAGCCCCCTAAAATACTTCTAAATACCTTCCTTGATGGTAGAGAGTTTCTTGGTCCAGCTATTATAAATTCCTTATTTAGACATTGTGGATAAACTACGGATAATAGGATTGTATAAAAACTAGTAAACCAACCTGTTTTATTTTCAAAATTAAGAAATAAGACTGCTTTAGAAGCCAGATTCTCAACATTATATATCATCAGACTTTCAAAGATTTCAGTTAGACTCATTCTATGTATGAATCAGATAGATTAGCCTGAGATAGAATCTGGTTGAGAATAATAATTTAGGTGCTTTTCAGTGCTCCCTTACTTAGCTCTTCTGACTCTGGGGTATCATTTTACTGATGAGTATTTCAGTTTATTCAAGGGTACCTTGGTCCACAAAAGAAGTAACCCAGAATCCCCAAATGTTTGCGACTAGTGAATTGCACATGTATCGGGCCATCTATTACGGAACAAAGGCTTCAAAACTAATTTTTTTAAAAGAGGCATTTGAATTAAATTTATTTCTATAACTCACTTTTCAAACAAGTGTCATGAACATTTTATTTTTAGATTTAAAGCTTAAAGAGCTGTAGTACACTTGGTGCTCTATGATAGATTTTTTATAGATCTCTCTGTTTTCTCAGATGACAGGGCTATTAATGTTGATTTCCAAATAGTTTTGATTCTGTAAGAAAAATGTATAAAAAATAATTTTAGTTCCTGGGAAAAAAATTAAGTCATTTCAAATGCCCTGTCAAACATCTGATATCCAAAAAAATACAGCATGGATAAAAATATAATTTAGGAAAAATGCCAAAGAATATTTGGGTAATATTACAGAGAACATAATGTTTTCTCTTTGCATGTTATGGAAAAGAACCTGAGAGAAATCTTTTCATTACTGTTCAGATTGCTAAATACTTATGTTCTTTAAGTCTGGCTTTTGATATTATTTTTGAATTTGTGTTTTTATTAGATGGGTGCAAAAGTTATGGAACTTTTGGCCATTTCTTTTAATGGCAATGACCACAATTACTTTTGCACCAATCTAATACGATCCAGATTTTATTTAAATGCTAAAAATACAAACAAATCTTTCCCATCTATAAAAATAGAAAAGAAATGGCATAAAGCAATATTCCTAGGACAGGTGTTGAGAATGGACTACTTCAATAAGGTCTACTCTGCTGAGAAATATGGAAATATTTCTCATATATTTAGAAACAATGATATGGAAACAATGAGAATAATGCATTTTCCCTTGTGGCACCCACATAAGCAACATTCTATTTTCAGGAGGTACACAGCATTGACAAAATGCCCTCCTTCATTGCAGTGAATTTTCGTTGCTATTGTAACAGTAAAAGTGTATATTTCTTGCCTATGAAGTTTTAACTTGTGAATTAATAAATAGGATGCCTAGGTATGTTGTTTCTAGTCATTAAATGCAAAGGTGAAGTTGTTCTTTCATGGCAGGTGGGCCAATTAGCATCTTTAAAAGGTGTTATCATTATGATAACAAAAAAAAAAACCCAGGTTTGCTGATGAATAAAGATTTCATCTCAAAAAGCACTTTGAAAACATGGTCTAATTAATATGACTCAGAATGCTCAAATAAAAATATGTTCTCTGCTCTTAGACCTCTAGCTTAACAGAAGTACTTTGGGAAACAAAGAGGGATAAATAGGAAAATTATATTTCTCCTTTGCCAGTTGTCATCCAGTTGTAATACAGCTTTTCAATGGCTGTTTGTGTTAGAAAGAAGATAACCTATATTTTACCATGGAAAACATATTTTTTTAAAAAATAGTTACACTTTTATATCTGGAAACATCGTCAAATAGACAACCTGAAACTCTTCTAACAAAAACACCTCATAGTGCTAGTTATATCTTTTGAAAGCATAACTTAGATTAACAGTAAGTAAGGGAAGACACTGGATGCCCAGAGAGCTATAAAAGAGTGTGTCAATATTGTCGAACTCTGCAAGTCCTAGAGTGGGTGGCTTCTTGCCTTAGTAACCTAGGGTGCTAGGCTTACACACTGGCTCAGGAGAAAATGGGCTTGCATGAAACAAAAGATTGTGGCTGAGACCATTGTGTAAAGCCTGAACTCTTCAAAAAAAAACCCTTAAAACTTCAGAAGTGTTTGTAGCTTCAGGAGGGCTAGATCCAGTCGTGCAAATAATGCCATCAGGAAATTGCCTAGTTCTCTCTCTTTCTCAGCTCTGTCTTCCTCAGTTTAGGATTTACTCTCAGGAAACCATTTCTCATTGATGGTTAACATGGTCACCAGAATTTCCAGGTTTACCTCACTCTCACAGACAGAGATCACAATCACAGAGAACATAAATTCCTTTTTGCTGAGAGTTTCAGCAAACGTTGACATTCTGTGACCTGCTGACATCAAGTGTTGATCCCTCAGCTGATCCTTTGACCCAAGGATGGAGTTCTCTTCCTGTGTGTCCTCCCTGATCCAAGGGGATGAAGTTCTTCCAAACCATATGAACCAAGAGTTAAGGGAATAAGGAAAGGCATGGTTCTCAAAAAAAAAAAGAAAGAAAGGCTGGGTGGCAAACAACAGATACTATTTCCTACAAACAGCTGCCACTTTAGTAAAAATGATGTAGAGATTACCAGATGATTTTTTTTTTCACCTGGCTTTATGCTTAATCAGGGGAACCAGATCTAGCAATGTTTATGATATAAGGTAGTAGAAGATGACTCCTCTTTTGTCTCTATCTCTTGTCCAGTAGCAGGAGTGAAACTGAGATGTTAATCTAACTTGGATTTACCTTTATACATAGTCCTAGTTTGTTGTCTTTTCTTCCCAGCATTTCCAATCATGCTGCATTCTCAATAAACATACATTGAACTAATAACTAGCTGCACTCCTAGCACTCCCTGTACTCCCCTTACTTAGGATCCTACTGGAGGAGGAAAAAGTGCAAGACCTGTGTGGAGTCTAGAATGGAGGTGGCTTTCCCTTCAGCCCTGTATCCAGTCTTTAAGAAAAAGGAGAAAAAGTAGGAATGGAAAGAATGAGAAAAATTGAGGGGAGACTGAGAAAGGATTCTGCTGTTTTTTACATAGCTCATGAGCTACTTTAACTGAGAACCATATGGAATTAGGTAAAATTAAAAGGACAGTGAGACTAAAACATCATATATTGAGATTGTATCAGTGAAGTATTTGATAAACTGTAAGTTACTACATAAATGTGAGAAATTCAACTATATTTTGTCCCAAGTTCTTGTCTTTTTTGTTTCTTTACAGATGTAACTGAGCAAACTGTGTTCTACAGAACATTCTGTGAAATAGATTCTGAGAAAATGTTTCCACAATCATATCCATTGGGTAAATCGAACATATCTGTAGTCGTCTTGTCTATCCATTCTTATTCACATATTAAAGGTCATATATATAGAAATTCTTAAATTTTATTTAGTCCAGTATTGACCATTGGACCTTCCAACCCCCTCTCTCTCTCCTGTCCCACTCCCCCTTTTTTTTCTTTTCCTTTTTTTTTTTTTTTTTTTTTTTGAGAGAAGTTCTCATTCTGTCTCCCAGGCTGGAGTGCAGTGGCGTGATCATGGCTCATTGCAGCCTTGACCTCCCCAGGCTCGAGGGATCTTCCCACCTCAGCCTCCATAGTAGCTGGGACTACAGGCATGCACCACCATGCCTGGGTAATTTTTTTTTGTAGAGATGGGGTTTGGCCATATTGCTCAGGCTGTTTCAAACTCCTGGGCTCAAGCAATTGCCCACCTTGGCCTCCCAAAGTGCTAGGATTATAGGTCCCATTTTTTTTTCTAGTAACACTTGTTAATATCTGGCAGAACTAGCATGTTTTTCTGCATACCCTAAGAAAGACTAATTTTTTTCTCCTCTAGGAGGAACTACATGTGGAAATCAGTAATTGACTTACAAATATATTTTTGTAGGTTTCCCATGCTACTGCTTCTCCTTCTTCTTCTCCCATCTCTCTACATCTCCCACTTCCCCACCCACTGACCTTTGCTAATGATATTAATCATAAAAATGCTGATTGTTTTCAGACACAGTCTTATTCAGCCTTTACATTGAGGCAACTGGGTATGTTTCTTCACTTCCTGAACGAAGAATATGGAGGTCAGAAGCTTGCTTGGGGCCATGTGATTAAGGACACCAGTTAAGACTTGGCATTGTTGCTGACAACAACAACAGAAAACAATAGTTGGACTGTAAGGGAGTTGAAAAAAATGGTGGCTTGCTGGAGCCAAGGGGGTGAAACTGCTATCACTTCCCTTTTATAGGCTCCAGGGAGTCATTCTCATATATGGAACTCTGCTCAGCTTTTCATTTACCCCAAACATTGTTTCCTTAAATCATTATTCTCAAGGTTACTTGGAGACAAAGAATACTTAAGTGATTATGACAGTCACAGTTATGGTACAAATTACGTGTACCATACTATTGAACAGCATACACATTTATTTATAATAGCCAGCAAAATACCTGTAGTAACTAAGATGTAGGATAAGATCAGGTTTTGGGTAAGATGAAATGGAGCTAAAATTTCAAGTTTGACACAGGTCAGGTTTGGGATTATTGTTTTTGGATTATTGGAAAAGAAGTAGTACCACAGATTTGCCAGAACCTAATGTCTGCCTGGCTTAATTCAAACAGTTGGTAGTTATTGACTACTGGGGAAAAGTGGAGAATAGAGGAATGGAAAAAGAGAGAAAGAAAAAGTAGGCGGTAAGTACAAGGTCCACTCAGCTACGGAGTCCATCTTCTTCCTGTAACACCTCACTGAACCTACTAGCCTTTAACATGCAAATCACTGAATCTCTTGAATCTTATTAATAGTTTTTTATCTGTAAAATGGGAGTGATGGTATCTTTTTCAGCTATTTTGCAAGGTTGTTTTAAGGCTAAACAGAAAAAGATAGAACATATACAGGGTTCACTATGAGTAAGAAGCAATACAAATGTCTTTACACATTTCACAACACAGTAATGAACATGTATAAATCCAACTTGGGACTATGTGACGTGATAAATATGACACACATGCTGCATATGTGGGGGCCAAGTGAGGATGTGAGCCTGAATGAGGGTCTCTGCAGTTTGGCAGATGGACTACACAAAGCAAAGAAAAAAAATCTGAAAAATAGAAATGGCATAATTGAATTATTCTAATGAATTAAATCAAAGTCACTCTCAGAATTGCGAAAGAGTGTTGTTAACGCTGGTTCTGAACAGTTATTTGGAACTGAGTTCAACTATTGCTCTGTGGCCTTGGCCCTTTGCTTCAGTCTTTGTTTGCTTTTTTGCTCTTTTCAGTTGGTGTGTTCCTAACTTGACCTTGTTTCAGGCTCCAGGAGAATGCCAGTGGCCAGAAAATCACATTTGAGAGGTTGATTTATCTCCCTTAACCTCTCTCTGCTACCTAAGACACAATGGAACTAACATTTCAAGGTGGCCGCAGGTTAGGATTTAGATTATTACTTGGGAACAAGAGTATGGCCATGAATTTGTCAGGCAAGTACGGAACAAAATGTCCCACTCACTTAAAAGTCAAAGGTGCTTGAGAGGTTGATTTCAGCTTTTGCATATAGGACCACTGATGATACCTTAAAAAAAAAGGAGAAAACCCCAGAAAGTTTTGGGTCCTCATATTCTTCTTGGATGTTTAATGTTCTAAAGAAGTTATTGAATTAGAAATTGTGTTAGTGTTTCAGGCTTTTGTTTTCATTTTTTTGCTTTTGATAGAAAAAAAATACAAGTGTCTAGGCCTGAAAATAAGGTCAATTCATGAAATTCTTTGTAGGAGCCTCAGGTAAACTTTATTTATCTGAGTTTATCATGCTAAAATGTCCTGGCCCTAGACAAAAAATTCTTTTTGATAGTAGAGACCACACATATCTTGATGAAGCTGTCAAAGTTGTAGACTGATTGACCTGGAGATATGATTTCCATTATTGCTTTTGATGGTTCTGGAATTTATATCAAGAGATAAGGCATTTGGCCTTGGGGGACAATTTCTATTGCTGGGAGCGGGGATGTACATCATTGTAAGTGCATGAAATTTTATGAACCATTTGGGTTAGTTTACTCCAAGAGTTTCATAGCCATTTATTCCCTCCTGCTCAGTGGTAGTCAGGACTGTTTTGTAGAAGTCATATATGTATGACTTTCCCATTAGAGCCTTCAGAGTCAACAGTGAACAGATATGACTTGATTCCCAGATCCTCCATCTCCTAGCGTTAGGAATTTGGGCAAACACTTTCCCTTGGTACGTCTCAGTTACTGCTAATTTTACGAAAATAATATTGCCTACCTGGGAGGATTCAGGAGGGGTAAATGATCCTAGCGTGCCCCCCAAATTTATATGTTGAAGCCCTAAGCCCCAGTGTGATAGTATTTGGAAGTGATGTCCTTGAGAGGTAATTAAGTTTAGATGAGGTGGTGAGGGTGGGGACTCAGGATAGGATTAGTGTCCTCATTGGAAGACAAAGAGAGACCCCTGCTCTCTCACTTTCTTCAGCATATGAAGACACAGAAGGAAGGTGGCCTTTTGTAAGCCAGGAGGAGATCCCTAACCAGGAGTCAAATTGGTTGCACCTTGACGTTGAGTTTTGCAGACCCCAGATTAGAAATAAATGTCTATTATTTAAGCCACCCAGTCTGAGGCATTTTATTACAGTAGTGCGAGCTGAGACACTAGTACAAGTGCCTGGCACTTTACTATTATTAATAAAAATCCTCAAAAAGGATTGATTATACAGTATTTACAAATCTTTGTTTTGATTTGAAACTTTTACAGTTTGTAAAGTATTAACATTTCATGTGTGAAGATCTCGAGGCAAGTATTAAAATTTCTCACTTTAAAGATGAGGAAACTGAAGCAAAGAGATAGAAAATGAATTTTTCAAAAGTCACACTGTAAATCATGGCAGAACTGGAAATCTATTTTAGCTGAAGATTATTCCTTATTGCCTAGTATAGGGCTTGGCTTTTAGTAGGTCATAATGTTTTTGTTGAATAAATGACTGAATGGAAGTACTTAAACATTTCAAGTTCATTGCAATTTTTTATGTGCTAAAGCTGCCTGTCTAAACCAGGGTCATGTTTACTGGTAATCACAGCAGAATTATGGGCATTTAGATAAAGTAGAGTTTGCTTAATCTAAGTGGGGACTGAATCATACTTTTATTTTCCAGATTGTTAGAGGAATTCTCTTTAATTTTTTTTCTTTTATAGAGACAGAGTCTTGCTAAGTTGCCCAGGCTGTTCTTGAACTCCTGGACTCAAGAGATCCTCCCACCTTGGCCTCCCAAAGTGCTGGGATTACGGGTGTGAGGCACCAGGCCTGGCCTGGGATCCTCTTTTAAAAAGAGGCTTATTGTGTGTGCAGTCTTCAGGGCACTTCATTCAGATGGCTGGAGCACACTCAGCTATCTGGAAGGAGTGATTTACCAGCAACAAACTGCTAATCAGGTTACCTGAAAAGGATGAACTCATGAATCTTTAGTCTTGAGACCTAAAGTCCACATAAGCCACAGAACATGCTCCACCAGGAAACATGCCTCTACCTAAAGGAATGCATTCCTTTGATTTCCCCTAGGCTGTCCAGTGCAGAAGGACATCCCTTGCTTGAGTGGAAAAGGTAGTGTTGATTCAATGAGGAGAAGGCCATGAGAAATTTTCCTAGATTTCATGTTTGAGCACTAAGAAAATTTGCTGGAGGAAGATACTTACTTGGCACTCATTCATGGCAAAGAAAATTTGATGTTGAATTACAGATGTCGCTAACAAATATTTCTGATGGCACAGCCTGCTATAGTGGAAAGAAAGCAGGATGGAGATGGAAGAAACTGGGTCTTAGTTCCAACTCTGCCATTCAGCAGCAGTGTTGCTGTTACCAAGTGTCTCAGCCTCCTGGGCTGCATTCTTCTCTATACATGAGTTGGTTAAATAAATAATATCAAAAGTTCCTGGCAGTTTTAAAATTCTGAATCTGTATTTTCATGAGAAATGTTTTTGGTCCACTATAATTAAAATTAAAACCTCTCCTTCATTTTTCTAAAAGGAGCTGGGTGACAATCAACATTGAAAGAGAAATTAATTTCATTAGCATTTTGAAAATCTCAACGGCAATATTTCTCGAACAATGACTCCCATTGATGGCCTGAGTGGGCCATTGTGCCTTCTGCCAGTTAAACAGACACCACTTTATTCTTAGCAGCTGTGATCCCTAATTGGAGAGGGGACTGGTCCAAAAATGTAAAAGGAAAATCACATCACAGTAAGGAAAAACAGTGTGGAGCTCAAGGGCTTCGGCCACCCTGGTCACTGTTCCTCCCTTGAGCTTCTTGTTGAGGAATTTGCCCTTTGGAGACCAAAGCCCCACAATAGCTTAACTTTTAGTTTTGGGGTATTTGTTTGAAAAGTTTCCCTTTCCTGTCTTTATTGGTTAAAAAAAAAAAAGGGTAAAGAAGAGTCTTATTGGTAGAACCAATTCCTCATCAAAGCAGTATTCCCCGTGCTCCATTCTACTTGGAGTTAAACAAGCTCCATTTTCCATTTCCAAAGCATTTTGAAATACAGCAAAGCAGAAGGAAATACATAGATTCTTTAATCAAATTTTGTGAATAGCAGATTCTCTAGATTTACTGAAAATATTGGCTGTCAGTGCTGCTGTTCCCTGTGCTTGGGAAGCTCTCTAACCAGATGTCCATAGCTCTTGCCCTTCCCCACTTAAGGGCCGTGCTGAAATTTACCTTCAGTGAGGCCTTCTTGTCCAAGCATGGGCATTACCATGCCCTCCCCCAACCTCGTTTCTTATTCCACACTCCCGATGTATTTTTCATCACAGAATGTTTCTTCCCAAAACCCTGTGAAAAATAGAATCTTTCTGGATTTTGTTTACTATTAGATCTCAAGCACCTAGAATGGTGCCTGATACACAATATATGCCTCATACATATTTGTTGAATGATTGAATGTTGAACAGCCCTCTAATAAATATTTCATGAATGGATGAATGAATTATTAAGAAAGAAAGTTCTTTGAATTTCTGCTGGTCCTTTCGTTTCTATTCTGGCAGAGCACAAAAGTAAATTGGCTGGCCATTTGATACAGTTTTTCTGAAAGTCACGTACATCTAAAGTGTTTCCTTCCTGTTGGAGGAGATGATTACACCCTCCCCAGGAGAGGAAGGCTAGCAAACACCAAGGAGAAAAGCTAGATTTGCTCTGGTGCCCTCTAGCTTTCTTACATACCACTCAGTCTTCTCTTGGTTTATCCTGGGTGCTTTTTCTTTTGTCTTGTCTTCTCTAGTAATCTCTTATCTCATATTCAGACCACTAAGCATGTTAGATGTGGGAAGGACCATATAGTCTAGTGACTCCTAAGCCTGGCTGCACCGTTATAATCACTTGGAGAACTTTTATAAGTACTGATACTCAGGCCTCACCCCAGAGTATTAAATCAGAGTCTCTGGAAGTGGCCCCTATCAGAATATTTCGTAAGCTCTCCCACTGAGTCTCTTGTGTATACAGAGTTGAGAATTACTGATCTATTCTCCCTTCCACCTCCAGTTCAGCAAATGGGAAACTTGGACTCAAAATATGTATTAGTTTCTTAGGGCTGCTATAACAAATTACCACAAACTTAAAACAACAGAAATTTATTCTCTCACAGTTCTGGAGGCCAGAAGTCTGAAATCAGCAGAACTGGGCCAAAATCAAGGCATTTACACAGCTACACTCCCTCTGGATGCTCTAGGGGACAACTTGGGTCCTTGCCTTTTCCAGCTTCTGCTGGCTGTGAGCATTCCTACTGTTGATTGTCTCATGGCCCCTTCCTTCATCTCATGGCCAGCAGTGTAAGCATCTTTGAATCACTTTCTGCTCCATTTTCACATCATCGTCTTCTCTCCATGTGTCTGAAATCTCCCTCTGCCTCTGTTTTGTAAATATATGTGTTGCCATGGTTTGTGTCTCCTAAAATTCATAAGTTAAAACTTAATCACCAATGTGATAGTATTAAGATGTGGAACCTTTAGCAGGTGATTAAGTCATGAGGGCAGAGCCTTCATGGATGGGGTAAGGGCCCTTATAAAAGGGCTTTACAGAGTGGGTACACACCTGTCCATTCCTTCTACCATGTGAAGATACAGCATTTGTCCCCTCTGGAGGTTGCAGCAACAGGCACTATCTTGAAGGCAGAGAGCAGCCCTAACCAGACATCAAACCTGCCAACACTTTTATCAAGGACTTTCCATCCTCTATACATATGAGAAATAAAATTCTGTTCTTTGTAAACTACCTAGTCTCCGCACAAATGGACTAAGACACTTGTGATTGCATTTAGGGTCCTCCTAGATAATCTAAGATAAACTCCTCATCTCAAGAACCTTAATATAATCATACCTACAAATATCTTTTTTTCATGTAAGGTAACACTTACAGATTCAAGAGATTAGGACCTGATATCTTAGGGGGCTATTATTCAGCCACCTACTGGTGTTCAGGGATCAGCCCCAGATTACACAGCTGATACTAGCAAGGCAAGATGATACCAGGTTTCTGCTCCCCACTGGAAGCCTGTTTGCCTAATTTTACATTAAATGACCTGTGCAGAGTGAGTTTCACCTTGTGATTTTTGCCTTATAATGTAGCAAAAGTTTCTCCACTGTGAATTAAGTATCGACCAGAACTTCAAGTTGTTATAATACTTTGAAGTGTCAACATATATGTTTCCCCCAGTCCATTTCCCTTGAACCTGAGGTCTGAAGCCCTTCCTATTACCAGGCATCTAAATATGCATTATCCATTAACTCGAGGAATGTCAACATAGAGGATCAGAGAAGAGCGCACTCAAACTCTTGACTCTTTAGCTTTGAAAACTTGGAAATAACTGGAAGATTATTTGGTCCAGTGTAACTTCTCCAGAACTTCCCTGCTTGAGAATAGATGAAGATTCCGTAGTATAGAAGAAAGAGGAGGGAGGAGTGGCATGGATAATTAAAAATTAAAGTAACAATGCAGGTCTGAGCAAGGAACATCTCGAGCTTGCATCAGGAAGCAGGATGGGGACCAGTCACTGTTCCCAGACCATCTACTCTGGACAGGTCCTCCCATCCTCAGCCTTCTCTACTCATATTGGTCATCCAGTAGAATGTGACCTAAGTGTGCCTCACATTTAGTCAGTCTTCCTCTAACCCATTCTATGTGGACAACACAGTTTCCATGAGAAGGATATGGAGGAACAGAGGAGAGTGTCCTGAATGCCTAAATGGTTGGAGGCAGTGGCAGGGCCAGAAGTGGTAGCTAAATTGCCCAGTGGGAGAGTGGTGAAATATACTTCCCATTACACGAAGAACTAGTATTTGTATAGTGCTTTACAATTTATAAAATGTTTTATATGCATTTTGATGAGTCCCACTATATTATGAGATTACGTTATTAAATCTGAAATATTACTTACAGCTAGTACATGGCCAAGTGGAGCCTGTGATTCTCAGTTTTACCTACCAACTCTCTTGTTTGCCCCTGTGGAAGTGCAGAGATTCCATCGGCTAGATGTCCTGGGATATTCCTGTGACTGTGAGTAATTCAGAGCTTGAAGTCCAGGGTCAACAGCCTTTCAATTTGTCTCCAAGAAGACTCAGAACCCAGGGTCAATTTCTGTTAAGGGTTTATCTTGTTCTTCAGACCAAATACAATAACAAAGGATCAAGTTGGAATTTTTATGGGCAGAGAAAGCAGGCAAGATTGAGTAGCTTTTAAATATTCAGTTTACATGGGAATTAGAGTAATGGTAATAAAGACATCTTTAGAAAAATAAATCATGTATGCAGAAGAAGAAATAAAATATAGTCTTGGAATAAAATCACTGTCCTTGACAGTAGGATACTTTGAAACTAGCGTTGGTAACTGATATGGTTTGGCTGTGTTCCCACCCAAATCATATCTTGAATTGTAGTTTCCATAATCCCCATGTGTTGTGGGAGGGACCCAGTGGGAGGTAATTGAATCATGGAGGCAGTTTCCCCCATGCTATTCTCATGATAGTGAATGAGTTCTCATGAGAGCTGATGGTTTTATAAGGGGCTACCCCCTTTGCTTGGTCCTCATTCTTCTTCTTCCTGCTGCCATGTGAAGAGGGACATGTTTGCCTCCCCTTCTGCCATGATTGTAAGTTTCCTGAGGCTTCCACAGCCATGCTGAACTATGAGTCAATGAAACCTCTTTCCTTGATAAATTACCTAGTCTTGGATATGTCTTTATTAGCAGCATGAGAATGAACTAATACAGTACAAATCTCATGTCCTCATATTTCAAAACACAACCATACCTTCCCAACAGTCCCTCAAAGTCTTAACTCATTCCAGCATTAACCCAAAAGTCCAAGTCCAAAGTCTCATTTGAGACAAGACGTATTAGTCAGGGTTCTCTAGAGGGACCGAACTAATAGGAAAGATGTATATATAAGGGGAATTTATTAAGGTGTATTGACTCACACAATTATAAGGTGAGGTCCCCCAATAGACCATCTACAAGCTGAGGAGCAAGGAAGCCAGTCCGAGTCTCAAAGCTGAAGAACTTTGAGTCCGATGTTTGAGGGCAGGAAGCATCCAGCACAGGAGAAAGATGTAGGCCAGAAGACTAAAACAGTTTAATCTTTCCACGTTCTTCTGCCGGTTTCTATTCTGGCTGCACTGGCAGCTGATTAGATTGTGTCCATCCAGATTGAGGGTGGGTCTACCTTTCCCAGTCCACTGACTCAAATGTTAATCTCCATTGGTAACACCCTCACAGACATTCCCAGGAACAATACTTTGTATCCTTCAGTCCAATCAAGTTGACACTCAGTATTAACTTTCCACCTACGAGGCTATACAAACACAATTGTGAATTTAGGAATATCACTTATGTTCTTTCTACTCTTCTTACCTCACATCTATAAAATGGAAATGATACATAATCTACTAGGAAAATATATAAAGAATATAGAAAAGGAGACTAGTATGATGTGAATGCAATGTAGCAGTATATTTTAAAATAAAGGAATCTGGAATGTATGTGTGATGGGTTGAATTATGTCTCGCACCCCCAAGTATATATATTGAAGTCTTAAATCCCCAGCACCTCAGAATATGACCTTATTTGAAAGGGTCATTTGGAAACAGGGTCTCTGCAGATGTAGTTAGTTAAGATGGGGTCCTACTGGGGTAGGGTGAGCCCCTAATCCAATATGACTAGTGTCCTCATAAAAACGGGGAAATTTGGACACAAACACACACACAAGAAGAAAGCTTTGTAAGGTTGGATTTACGCTGCCATAAGACAACGAACTACCAGACACTAGAAAACAGGACTGCAGAAAATCATTCCCTAGATCCTGCAGAAAGAGCATGGCCTTGACAATACTTGACCTTGAGCTTCTACACTCCAAAGGTATAAGACAATAAATTCCTACTGTTGAAGCCACTCAGTTTGCGGACCTTTGTTATGGCAGCCCTAACAAACTAATATATAGTGTCCCTGAAATGGTGTTCCTGTAATGAGGAATACCTGGATGTACCACTTTTTCGTCATTTCACGAGGGAGATTCAACAATTCAGTTAAAAATCTAGATAGTGATCATATAAACATCCTAGTAAAGATCGGGAAGAAAGCTTCTTTTTTTAAATATGCAAACTTCTTAATTTTTACCGATGAAATTGAATATTAGGGATGTAATATCATTTTTCAAGGTCCTCTAAGGACGATAGTTAAATGTGTCAAATTATCAGGCTCCAAAAAGTAGCTGATTGAAAGCCCCTTCAAATGACATACAGATATGTGCCTTGTTCATTCACTCAATTATTGCTTATCGAACTTTTTGAACATATTGATTATATAAGGTCTTGCCTCCTCTTCAGAATAGTGAACATTTTAATGGTAAGAAATTTGTAGTCAGAAGCTGCCAACTATCATATATCCCCACATTTGGGCATCCTGAGTACAGACAGTAAGGAGGAGGGGAGGATAAATCACTGTATCCTACTTCCTTTCCTCTTCTCCTTACTTCCTTTCTAAATTCAAGATTTTTTTTTGTTTTCCCCGCATACCTTACCCTAGATTTGGATAAGAGGGATGCTGGTCATAGGACTCCATTTCAGAAAGTTTCACCTAGCACAAAAACAGTTCAGGCCCCAGCCAAACACTTCTCCATATCTCGGTCCTGGGTGGGATAATATTGGAGATGGATATTAGAATATGGAAAGAAATTGACCGGTAGAACTCTTATGTAAGAATAAGATAAATTAATGAGCTTTACATGAAGTCATGAAAGCTTTACATTTAGCATGAAGTCAACAGATTTTGTATAGTGAAACACGGTTTCCAAGTAGGGACAAGGCAATATTCAGAAATTCTTACAATATTGGCAACATTGGGATAAACTCAGAGAAATATTTTGCAATATGATAAATTCACATTACTTTTAAATATATTCAAATGTAAGTTGAGATCTCTGCTGACCAATATAGTAGCCACTAGTCAAAAGTGTCTAATTAAATTTAAATTAACTAAAATTAAACAAAATAAAACATTCAGGTCCTTGGTCATACCACATTTCGAATGCTTAACTGCCACATGTGGAGAGAAGCTACTGTATTAGACAGTTCAAATATAGAACATTTCCATCACTGAAGAAAATTTTACTGGACAACACTGATCTGGATGTAACAAGCGTGAAGCATGATACCAATACTTTACAACAGCCATTACATTGGCACTAAAGCTGAAATTGTAAATAATTTTATTTTCACAAAAATATTTAATACAATTTAACAAGTTCTCGAAAAACTAAGTAAAAAATATTCAACTTTATTGAAGTAATTAAGAGACCACTGACAGCAGGCCTAGGATAATGGCACAAACTTGGTAGATTAAAAAAATTGTCAAAGTAGAATGTTGGCTGAAATACAGAAACATTTTCTGTACTCTGAAGGATACATACTTTCAATTCATTTTCTCAACTATGCCTATAGAAATGACATTGGGATCAATTCAGAGATCATATATATTTTTTTCTGGATTTAGGCAAAGGAGAGATGTCTTAATGAAACATATCAAGTCTGATATCATAACCACTCTCAGATACCCACTGAGAATACTGACTAAATGCCATCAACTAAATTAAGTTCCAACAGGACATAAGATTCACTAGAAGAGAAAAATGAAACACATTTATCTTAAGAAATACTATACAATTTGAACATTTTTTAAAGAGGTGATAAAATTAAAATGCAATTGTGCCTTATTTATGTGATAAAATGAAGATTTTTAATGACATTTCTGTGGTTATAGTTTGTGACCTCATTAAATGTTTTAACATGATATGTAAAATAATAATTAATTTCTGAATCTAAATATTGTGTAAAGAGTTCATTGAAAATTCTGATTGCTTATTGCCTCAGAATTTCTCCTAATTGAAATTAATTTTTAAAAACTAAGAACTACAATGACTCAAGAGAAGTGTATGTAATTTGGCTTTACTCTCGGTAGCACACAAATTATGAGAAGCTCTTTAACAACATAGTTATGTGCTGAAACAAAGGTATGAAAAAATTTATTTGGATAGAATATATAATAGTTAAAAAATTTTATGTCTTTAGAACTCATCCAAACATTGACATCTTTCCAATAGAACACCCCAACTTGAATTAAATTTCAGTTTTCATGTGTTCATTGATATCATGCTGGCTTCCAGTCATTTAAAATAAATGATATTAGAAATATTTTCCAAATTTTGTCATTATGAAGGTATACTTTTCAAGGAAGGACAATAGAACATATTTTAATGAGCAGTGTGTTAGCTTGGTTTATTCCTTTAAAATATATGGTAAACTATTTAAAATATGATAAATGGGCCTCAATTTGTCACCTTTGGTCTAGGAATGATAAGAGTAGACCTGACCTGGGTATCCTTCTAGAGGAAGTAAGCATTAGTTTTTACACAGGGTAGTTAGAATCTCCTATTTCTGGCCCTCAGGGAGTCCACTGAGATGAATGCGTGGATTCTAGTTCGACTTTATGGCTCACTCACCACAGCCACATAGTCCCAGACATTTGGGAGCTGGAAATATTTAGAGAAGGGAAGACTGTGTTTGCAATGTGTTATACTGTAATTTAGTGGATACTGACCAGTCTCATAACATCTCTACAAATACAGAACAGGAGAAGGAGGGACCATTAAGCTGTGGTTTGAGGGATTTCATTGACACACCAGGAAACATGTGTTTGGCAGCAGATTATTCTTAAACCTTGCAATGGTTGATTGAGGAAAATAGTGAGAGCCTCTGCCTTCTCTTCCTTTGGGCTACAGCTGGATTTCTCCAATATGAATGTAATGATCCAGGTGTAGCCTTGTCTGAAAATGGAGGAGTGGGGCATACAATGATATATTGTCCTTAGAGCTCTAGAAGGTTAGGATTTCATGGCCTGCTGTTTAATCATTACACAATCACACATAACTGCAGCTCAAAGGCAGGAAATGAGTTTTACCACAATTTCCAAGCAAGTAAGGAAATGGTCTGCATGGGCTGCAATGAACTGTGCTCTTGCTGTTTTGCATTCTTGCTGAATGCCTAAGGGAGCCTTCTCAAGCATGGACCACTGGTAGAGGAGGAGGGGGGCTTTGAATTCTGTTTTGCCAGTGACACACTCCATTGTGAATGACCACTGAGAGGGCCAGCCTGAATTATGCTCATACAGGATGAAGCTGCAACATGTTGTAGTAAGGAGCAGCTTCCTGAGTCATGTGTCCTAAGTGAAAGCCACCCTCATCCTGGGCTGACTGTCCATCCGAGGCCCAGCCTGTACCAGCAGTCACAGGGGAGGGTCATTCATGGAGCAGTCTGCTTGAAAGGGCTCCTGGCTCAGGTTTCCCAACAGCAGCTGCTTGTCATGTAGGCATCTGAAACCTTTAAATAGAGTATGTGAGATGTCTGTCTGACTTACAAGAAAAGCTCTGCAGCTCTGAACTCAGGGAATGAAATGGCTTTGGAAGGGAGAAAGAGATGGCAGAGGCCACTAGAGAGAAGGAGCAGGCATCTGTGGGCTGAGATAACAGAAAGAGGACAACATCTTTTTTAATAGAACCACTTCAAATTAGTATTAAATATACATATATTTATATATATTTACATATAAATATATATTTACATATAAATATATATATTTATATATAAATATAAATATTTATATATAAATATAAATATATAAATACATACGTATATATTTATATATAAATATTTATATAGAAATATATATATTTCTATATAAATATTTATATATAAATATAAATATATAAATACACACGTATATATTATATATAATATATATAATATATATAATATATATTATATATATTATATATAATATATATATTATATATATAAAAATATAAAAATATAAATATATATTTCTATATAAATATATATATAAATATATATCAATATATAAATATATATAAATATAAATATATAAATACATATGTATATATTTATATATAAATACATATGTATATATTTATATGTAAATACATATGTATATATTTATATATAAATATATATACATAACTATATATAAGTATGTAATATATATTTATATATAAATAAGTAAATAATATATATTTATATATAAATAAGTAAATAATATATATTATATATAAATATATAAATAAATATATATAGATACACACACGTATATATATGTATAGCTGGGGGAAATGCTTGCGATGATGGCTGTCCAAAATGAAGGCCTGGAGTCCCTCAGGGTGTGAGCTATGTGAAGGAAAAGATTGTTCGTTCCTGCAATACCAGGGCCTGTAAGATTGCTGGGTGTGTAGGTGGTACTCATTAAGTATTGTTGAAGTAACCAAATCAGTGAATGGCTCAATACATCTATAAATTTCATGACAGTCCACATGGCCTAAGTGGAAAGAGCTTGAAGGCTGGAAACAGACATTTACAAATTTGAGATTAGCTCATTCTCTTTGTGTGTGATCTCAATGCTTTTAGCCTCAATTTTAAAAGTATTTTAGATGTGTTTAATAATAACCACCTTGCTTGGTTGGGTGAGAATCAAATGAAGTATCATATTGCAGTTCCAGGTATATGTTACGTTGAGGACTTAATTCTCTTGAGTTCTTTATTTCTTTTCCTGGAGTTGGGGAAGTGTAGTCGCAAAAGAACAACCCACAGAATACGCTTCTTACTCCCAAAATTATTCAATACTTAGAAATAAGGCAAAGACAGTTGTGTGTCCTTTCAGTGTCATTCTGAAGCACTGTATAACAGACTTACCCAAAGACTACTTAATAATTGAGACAAATATGCCTGTGTTTGCTATCCTGTTTGTTAGATAGCAAGTCAGAGCCCTGACTTTGTAATGCCACATTTTAACTTGTAGGTTTTTGTCCAGTAGAGATGCAAATAATTTCTGTCTAGTAGAAAATGTAACTGCAGAGGACAGCTTACTAGTTTTATATAGAATATTTTATTTGAATATTCTTTCTTTATTCCCTCCTTTCTTTCCAGAAATTTTACTTGAATATTCTTTCTTTAATCCTTATAAATTCTCTGTTGCTTCAATGCTCTTTGATAATATTTTATGATTTCACTGATTCCTTCTGAAGTTAATATAAATTAATCATTATATATTGTATGTGAGTCATGTTTTTATCTTTTTGAATATTATACTTTGCTAGTACTTAGCGATTTCCATTTTTTGCTAGCAACACCTATGCATACTAGATACTCAACTTCAAAAAGTTTGTTGAAAAAAATGAGCGAATGAATACATGAAAGCATGAGCCACAAAAGGAAGGCTAAGTGAGCCCTGAGTACTGTTAGCTTTGGACCCCACCTCCTCTCTAGAAGCTTCATTGGCAACTTCAGACCCAGTCTTTCCACTTCATACCAGCTGCACAGAAAGTTTGGTTTAAACCTAAATGTTATGTCAGTATGAAGGGAAGTTGGGTGCACTCTACACAGTGGAGTGTACTATCAGCAGAGTTCATGCTGTTCTACGATGCTTAGCTTGGATGGGAAGCCTCCATCTGCCCTTGGATGCAGCCGCTGATGTTAATTCAGTCTAGGCATTGATGGCTGAAGCTCTGTGTTTTCAACTATTTAATACCTAGCACCTGGTCCATCTCTTCACCACTCTTCATTCTGATTTATGATTTCCTCATATCTCTACTTTTTGCTCTATGTTTCCACCTTGGAGGGTATCCTACATGCTTCTTTCGACAATTCCTAGTGCCTACATTTGAGCATTTAAACTCTTTACTTGACACTCTCATAATTTCTTCATGTATAGCCACATTTTCAATTTTTTATTTTTATGTTTTTAAAAAAGATATGTTTGTATCAGTGATTCATTAGGGATTGTGTTCTGCTCCATGTCATGAGAACTCGAAAGTACGGTTCCTTAATAATTCAGGGATCTATTTCTCTTTCCTATAAATAGAAGTGCTGAGAGGGGCAGTTCGGACTTAATTTTGTAGCTGAACAACACTCCCAGCAACCCAGGTTTCTTCCGTGTTTCCATGGAGACTCCCTTGGCATGGGGTTTTTATTTTCAAAAATGTTTGGTGATTGTAAAATGAATGCTCCTTTTCCAGTATTAAGTTCACAATCTACATAGAATAAGGGACAGAGGTGAAGGGCACAGCACTTATTTTAGTTAAGTGTGTCTTTTTTTACGGAGCTTTCCCTGAATCCCCTCCTAGTGATTTCCAGTTCCATCTCCTCAGCCACACTGTGTGATGTAGCTACCCTTAGCCACAGTGGAAGATGGGACAAAGCCAGCTACCCTGAACCAAACCTTGGTTCTCTTACTAAGGAAAAAGGGCAAACTAAATTTAGGGTGGGTATCTACTAATGTTCACCATAAATTTTTTATATTTATTTTAATACATTTTATTTTGGCCCTCTGTCTGGGATATCTCTCAAAATTTACAATTACGTGAGAAAGAAAGAAATATTCTTTATGCCATTGTTTTAAGTCAAATGACTTGACACTGTCAGAATGGATAAATTGGGGCATTGAGAAATAACATAACAATCAGACATTCAGACATATTACGCAAATGGGAGTTGAATCCTAACCATGCAGTTTACAGGCTATGTAACATTGGACAAATTTGATTAAATATCATTTATCTTAATCTCTAAAATGGGAATAAAAGAATAGCAATGTCTAGGCATGGGTTTCTTAGAAAACAGAGTCTATGACAGAGCTCACATATTAAGGCTTTTTGGAGGGTCAATGTGAGGGCAGTTAGAATAGGAGTGAAATGAGAAGAATTAGAATATTTAATGAGGTTTCATAAATTTGTAACAGAGCATTAGAATTCTGAGATAATTTCTTTCCTACTGGGGTTAAAATGTTCTTTATGTTATGAAATTATGGTAATCATAGTTTGAGTTTACTTTTTAATCCTCTCATTAACAAAAAAAGGAAAATTGATATCTCTGTGTTTCATGTGTTGCTTCCTAGTTTTTAGAAATGTCTTGACTTGATCTCTAAGATTTCTTCTTTACCTAATATTATAATTATAGAGAGATGAGACCTTTGTTTAATTTAAAAGACCCAAGCAAAAAACAAACAACCCCATTAAAGAGTGGGCAAAGGACATGAACAGACACTTTTCAAAAGAAGACATATACGTGGCTAACAAACATGAAAAAATACTCAATATCGCTAATTATTAGAGAAATGCAAAGCAAAACCACAATGAGATACCATTTCACACCAGTCAGAATGGCTATTACTAAAAAAATTTAAAAATAACACATGCTGGAAGAGTTAAGGAGAAAAGGGAACACTTATATACTGCTGGTGGGAGTGTAAATTAGTTTAACCATTGTGGAAAGCAGTGTGGTGATTCCTCAAAAAACTTAAAACAGAACTACCATTCAACCCAGAAATCCTATTACTGGGTATATACCTGATATGGTTGGGCTGTGTCCCCACCTAAATCTCAACTTGAATTGTACCTCCTAGAATTCCCACATGTTGTGGGAGAGACCCAGGGGGAGGTAATTGAATCATGGAGGCCAGTCTTTCCCATACTATTCTCATGATAGTGAATAAGTCTCATGAGATCTGATGGATTTATCAGGGTTTATCAAGTTCTTTCTGCTTTTGCTTCTTCCTCATTTTTCTCTTGCCACCGCCATGTAAGAAGTGTCTTTTGCCTCCTGCCATGATTCTGAGGCCTCCCCAGCCATGTGGAACTGTAAGTCGAATTAAACCTCTTTTTCTTCCCAGTTTCAGGTATGTCTTTATCAGCAGCATGAAAGTGGACTAATATAGTAAATTGGTACCAGTAGAGTGGGGCATTACTGAAAATATACCCGAAAATGTGGAAGCGACTTTGGAACTGGGTAAGGGGCAGAGGTTGGAACAGTTTGGAGGGCTCAGAAGAAGACAGGAAATGTGGAAAAGTTTGGAACCTCCTAAAGGCTTGTTGAATGGCTTTGACAAAAATGCTGATAGTGATATGAACAATAAGTTTCAGGCTGAGGCGGCCTACTATAAAGACACATGCACACGTATGTTTAGTGCAGCACTATTCACAATAGCAAAGACTTGGAACCCAAATGCCCATCAATGATAGACTGGATAAAGAAAATGTGGCACATATACACCATGGAATACTATGCAGTCATTAAAAAGAATAAGTTCATGTCCTTTGCAGGGACATGGATGAAGCTGGAAACCATCATTCTCAGCAAACTAACGCAGGAACAGAAAACCAAACACTGCATGTTCTCACTCATAAGTGGGAGTTGAACAATGAGAACACATGGACACAGGGAGGGGAACATCACACACGGGGACCTGTTGGAGGGTGGGAAGCAAGGGGAGAGAGAGCATTAGGACAAATACCTAATGCATGCGGGGCTTAAAACCTAAATGATGAGTTCATAGGTGCAGCAAACCACCATGGCACATGTATACTTATGTAACAAACCTACACGTTCTGCACATGTATCCCAGAACTTAAAGTAAAGTAAAAAAAAATTAAACAAAAATTTCCAAAACTTGCTATCATTAAATGAAATGGCTGTTCATGAAAGATATTGTACATGCAAGCCCTTTTATTTTATTAATATTCTAGTTAACTTCAAGTTTTAGTAGCTCCCAGGATAAAGGAAAGAAAACTTCCTTTTCACCATTAAAAAAAACAAAACTATGTGGTCTATGTCAAAGCTACAGGTAATATCACCGAGCAATATATACGGGCACATATGGTGCATACAGTGTTCACATGTTTGTGGAATGAATTTATCTGCTGGTTCCTTCATGTCTCCTGTCTTTGACTGGTCAAGCCTCACTTCCAGGACTTTAACTCCCCAGTATTTCACACATTTGTAGAATAAATGAAAAAAATATAGGCCTGGTTTGAGCATCTACAGTAACTTTACATTATTTAAAACATAACCTTTTATAATCCTATGTGTATTAAATGAGAATGTTATGTGAAACTTAAAACAATTTTTTTAATATCATTAAGGAATGACAGGGGTGAACTGTGGCAGTTACTATAAAGCTGACCTTCTAAAAGAGCCTCACACACACTTCACATTCTTTTAGGAGGGTGAATTAAACATGAAAGCGTCAACAGATTTTTTTTTTTAATTCTCTTTCCCACAACAGATGACAGTGCTTTGTTCAAAACAATTGCTGAGAAAGGATACTCAATCAGGAAGAACACAACTCAGAGGAAAAGTAATAAGCCAATTGTCAAATTGAAAAAATGACAACTGATTGGTGACACTGTTTTATATCTCATAAAGTAATGATAAGTTGTTATTAAATTTCCAATTGAAAGGTGAGATGTCTACAAATGTGGTGGCATCACTGAAACTTGTTTCCAGTTCCTCGTGACTATCTGTTTTTTGAACTTTCTTTAGGCCACCTTCAGCATTCAGAATGTTTGGCCGTTAGTTTTAAATATAGTACTGATTTGTTTTTTCCTCTGGAAAAGTAGCTTGAGCTGGAAGGCAGCAGCTGAACAAATATTTGAAGCTGATGAAAAGGTGGTGAGTAGATGAGGAAACTCCTCTAGCCTTCAGCAAGATTGTTAGGGCAGCAGTCGATGTGTGTATATTTAAAACAAAGGTGTGTGTGGGAATGCAGGATGGGCTACCCTTTTAACTTGGTCCACGTAATTGAATTGTGAATACTTTCCTGTATTCCAAGAAACAGGAATATCTACATGGAATGTTCAGATATGTGCTCTTCCAACTTGATATCACTCAGCTCAATGAATAGCCATGAGAAAATCCAGGCTCAGATGGACTTTCAGCTGTTTATGCTATATAGACCTAACTCGTGCTTCTTATTCTGTTCTGCGGCCACAGCTCTGTGTGGGTAATAGTTCAAGACATTTTAAACTGTTGAAGTAGCCTGTGGAGAGTTCTGTGTCTTTACAGTTAAGTATTGTAGCAACCCTGGGTTATATTGCTTGCAAAATTACAGTGATGGTTAGGTAACCATCTTTCATCTTTGACTTATCTCCAAGTAAATCATGTGTTTATGGATAAGAACATTTTTTGAGACACCCCTTACTTGTTCAATTTCTCCATTCTTGTTTGTTTCAAGGTAATACACATTTGGTACTCACAGGACTTAAAATGAGCACATATTATTTTTTTCATTTGGAAAATAATACACGTTCATTATGAAAGAAGGTTCTAAAAATCGCCTATATTCACATTACTCAAGTGATGATCACTGTTAACTATTAATATATGAGTAGATGACCTTTCACTTTCTTTTAAAAAATGAATAGTTTATTTTTTATATAGTTGTTAACATACTGAATATACAAGTTTGTGTAGGACCTTAAACTAGACCTTAATGATTCATATCAATGAGTGACAGAAAATAAAAAACTGAGGTAAGTGAAAAACAAAGATCGATCAAAACTCTCACTCTAATCAATGGTTCAACTTCTTCTTCCATCAAATCTTCTCTTAAAATGCCTTCAATTTCAATTACTTTTTTAAATAAAGGAATTATGAGGTTATTGGGATTGTTTTTTAGGTTATCTCTTGTGAGTTTTCTAACAAATATAAAAGAAGCAGCAGTAATACCACCCTTTAACGTTAATTGAGTTGGGGCTAGACACCAGGTGTCTGAACTCCATGGCCAATGTTCTTTCTGTTACATCATGATCCACCCTTGGGATTTGCTTGGCTGCACATACTCTAGTGAATCTGCCCTTGCCATAACTGTCTTATTGTCTTGTGTAGCATCCAGACTCAGGTAAGCTACAGAGGTATTGGAGACTTTGTCCAGACTCTAAGGGTCTGGCCAGGATCCCAAGTCCAGAGGTTATCTGGGAAGTTAGTTGGTTTGTTCTGGTGTGCCTGCAGTATGAACCTTTGAGTATCTGAAAAGCAGACATTTTGGTTGGAATCTTTGTTCCGTCAATCCTAGTTGTGTGACTTCTGAAAAATTCCTAACCTCTCTTAGCCTTAGGTTTATGATCAGTAAAATGGAGAGAATCCATTTTATCTCTTACAGGATATTTTTATCTCATTAAATATAATCACACATGTGTAGCACTGTCCACTGGTAGGAGCGACTGGTAGAAAGTACACATCACAAATTAGTAGGAGAAATCTGACTCACTACTGAGAAGACTTAAACCCTTGCTGAGGATTCTGCTGAGAAACAGCTTCATCTCCCAGAGATACTTCAAACTCTGGGTCTCAGAGAATCTGGCTTAGCACTTAGCCTTGCATAAATAGAGAGACGGGGATATAGGAGTCTGGTTGGAAAAAAGAATGGAGGTAACCCAACAGTGTACTCATTGCTTTTCAAAGACTTTTACACAACAGTGACCCACCATATTTGTCTTTGAACCTCAAGTACCCAAGCATTTACTGAGTGACTAATATGTGCCAAAACCCTTCTAAATATGAGTGATGCCCTTATGAAAATAATGGCTTGTCAAATGAATCTGTGAATAGAGGGGGTGATTTGTGCACATTGTAAGGGCATGTTGTGAAAACAGTTTTTATCTTATTTTCTTCCTCTTTCTGCCCTTCAGTTTGGACCAATTTATAAACAATCTTATTCAGATTCAACTGATATTATTAGTCCTAGGATTTGAACTCAAGTTTCCCTGGCACCATATCTGTTTCTTCTTTTACTGTAAAGACTTACCATGCCTCCACATTTATGGCAGCCTCAGAAGGGACGCATGTCTTATGAACTCTACACTCAATAAGCAGAGGGGACAATACCAAATGTAAGAAATAACAGTGACTAATGTAAGACAGTATATTGATTCCTAAGTATCTCTCCTCATAAGAATGAGGCACGTTGCATAACTAAATTTTCTAGAGAATTGAGGTAATACTTTGCAAAGCTTAATATAATTTTGATTTTCATAATCTTTTCTGAGAAATCATATCCTAGAACATTATATTATTTTCTGCACTTTTAACCAGATAACTCTAAACATATTTTACCTTTGTTCAAGTGTCTGGGCATCCTTTCTTTGCTATGTCCTTCTCGGACTTCAGTGTTTCTGTCTCTCTCTCTTTCCTCTAAGTCTAGATGTCAACCATCCTTTCTGCTGTGTTTGACATCATTTCTTCCCCCTTTCTGTCTCTCATTCCTTTCTTTTCCCTTCTTGATTTCTTCTTTCCTGTTTGCTGATGCTAATACTTTTGGCCTAAAAATCAGACGTCTGAATGAGTTAACACTTTAGCCAAGGTCTTGTATCCACGAAGTAAAGAACAAGTTTTAATAAAGGTGTTATCTATTCCTCTTTTGCCCAAATTCATGTCTTTTCCCATTTACTTCAGTTGTGGTATTTTAGGGAACTAGAAAGAGAGCTTAACCGGGGACAAACTCAACTCCAGGTAAGTGAATGTGATACTCACTTCTTCAAGAGTGGCAAGTATTTAAGAATAGATGGAGGTAGTAAAGGCTGGGTGGTCGGGGCTGGAGCCAGGCCTCTGGAAGAATTAGATCAGGGAATTCTAGAGATTGGAAAGAGAAGGAGAATGACAGGAGGCAATGCCTGAGAGGAAGAAAGAGTAAATGCCAGGAGGGAAAGGAAAAGGAACTGCCTCATGTTATGCATCTGCTATAGCTGACTGTTTCATGTAGTCTTCAGAGTAAAGTTTTGTAGTTACTGCGCCATTTATATATCCTCGTGCCCCATCCACATTCTACTCTCTACCCTTCTTTTTTCTTCATCTTGTTCTCTAGCTTCCTGTGGGGTTCAGTTAATGGCACTGGAAGGCAACTGGAAGGTGGGAGGAGAGTGAAGTCCACAAATACGGCAGAAATATCTATTTCTCTGGGTCACTGTAGGTTGGCTGCATTTGTCTCTCAAAATGTCCAGCTCCTGTTGAGCCGTCTTCCCCATACAGCTCTCTTCTAGTCATTGTTCTTTCACCTGTCCCTTCAGGCCTTGATGTAATTGCTACACATTGTTGGTTCCACAAAACTACCCTCGTCTTTGTAAATTGGTCTTGTATCGAATTCTCTTCAACCAGCAAACTTAGTGGTGTCGTCAGTATCCTGCTGTTACCGTGACTGATCCAGGCACCATTTATTTTTTTGTAAATGGAATAAGTGAGTTGTAGAGATTTTTATGTAACATACTCACTCTCATACAACTAGTAATAGTTGGTTCTGGGATTTTTAACCCAGATTTGTCCAGTGCTCCAGTGCCTATTTCTTTTGCATAACACTAATCTGTGTGAATATTTACGGGAAAGTTAGAGAACTAGTGTTCTTAGCTGAGAAGAATACCACTATGGGATAAAGAAAGAAAAAATTAGATTCTATAGACACTCATCGACTGCCTACCCTGGGCAAGATGCTGAAACTATAGGATGATGAGATATTAGACCTGGAATGGCTCTTCTTGGCAAGTAGTTTTCACATTGTGCTTAAGGGAGTCCTAGCAGTTCCACATAAAAGCCTCTGGAATTTGTATGAGGAGCAAATGAGATATTGGGATGGCTTTAGATTTCCTCATCTACTTCATCAAGAGCTGATATACTTTAATTCATTTTTTCATTCTTTTTTCTTCGTGTTCACCAAAGAAAATCTTGAGAACTAAGGTCCTAAGATTTTCCTTGATTTCTTCTTAAAATGAGACTATCTTATCCCATAGGATTGTTGGTGCTATTGTTCAGATAGCATATATAAAAAACCTGGTTCTCAATAAGTGTATGTTTCCTTCATATTTCTGTTCTTTTTTAGTATATCCAGAGAAGAAAAATCCAGTTTAGGCTATGAAGTGTTTCAATTCAATCCCTGATTTAGTAGACATAGATTATCCATGAATACCTCTTTAGGTGTGGCTTTGGTCTGAAAAACTGTAACAACCAATGGGTTGAAAAAAGGGACATGAGCTCTACTCTAAGCCCTGGAATGTCAAACAGGTGCCTTCCCTGGTAGAATTCATTGCTAGCCATTCTGGATCAAATTAATGAGCACATAATCAAATGGTTAATCCATAAAATATAGCCGCTTATCCACTTACACACAGCTGTTCCTAATGGCTGTCAGTTACTTGAACAGAATTCTCTGCTCTGTCCTTAGAGTTGGCTAGGCACATTCACAGTTAGAAAATATTCTTTGTTAGATTTTATCTTGAATATTTCTTCTCCAATAATAATGTTTGAGAAGTACTGATCTAGAGACCTAGGTAGAGGGTATACTCCACATATATATGTATACCCAGTTGTGTGTGCACACAAATACCCCCCGCCACACACACCCCTACATCCACACTGCATGCATCTGTTTTTAGTGTAATATCAGTCAGTAAGTACTTCAGTATACCAAGCCAGTGGTTTTCTCAAACTTGGCTGCATAATAAACTCACTAAGGAATCTTTTAAAATTTCTGATGCTCAAGTGACATTGCAGACCATTTAAATCAAAAACTCTGAGAGTGGGCTCCAGGTTATTGCATTGTGCAAACATGTTTGAAAATCAGTGTACTAAACTAGGTCTTTGTTATAATGAGATGCTCTTGAAATTAATTTACTTTTTAAAAAAATGCATTTCAATAGCTTTAGGGGTACAGCGGTTTTCGATTACATAGGTGAATTATACAGTGAAGTCGAGGATTTTAGTGCACCTATCACCTGAGTAGTGTACATTGTACCCAAGAGGTACTTTTTCATTTCTTACCCCACTCCCACCCTCACTCCTTCTGAGTATCCAGTGTCCATTATAACACTGTATGCATTTGCGTACCCATAGCTTAGTTTGCATTTATAAGTGAGAACATGCAGTATTTGGTTTTCAATTATTGAGTTACTACATTTAGAATAATGGCCTCCAGTTTTATCCAAGTTGCTGCAAATGACATTATTTTATTTTATTTTTTTACTGCTGAGTAGTATTCCATGGTATATACATACCACATTTTCTTTATTCACTCATTGGTTGATGGGCACATAAGTTGATTCCATATCTTTGCAATTGTGAATTGTGCTGCGATAAACATATATATGTAGGTGTCTTTTTAATATAGCCAATTATTTTCCATTGAGGAGATACCCAGTAGTGGGATTGTTGGATGGAATGGTAGATCTACTTTTGGAAAAGTGGGTGAAGGACATGAACAGACACTTCTCAAAAGAAGACATTTATCAGCCAAAAAACACATGAAAAAATGCTCACCATCACTGGCCATCAGAGAAATGCAAATCAAAACCACAATGAGATACCATCTCACACCAGTTAGAATGGCAATCATTAAAAAGTCAGGAAACAGGTGCTGGAGAGGATGTGGAGAAATAGGAACACTTTTACACTGTTGGTGGGACTGTAAACTAGTTCAACCCTTGTGGAAGTCAGTGTGGCGATTCCTCAGGGATCTAGAACTAGACATACCTTTTGACCCAGCCATCCCATTACTGGGTATATACCCAAAGGACTATAAATCATGCTGCTATAAAGACACATGCACACGTATGTTTACTGCAGCACTATTCACAATAGCAAAGACTTGGAACCAACCCAAATGTCCAACAATGATAGACTGGATAAGAAAATGTGGCACATATACACCATGGAATACTATGCAGCCATAAAAAATGATGAGTTCATGTCCTTTGTAGGGACATGGATGAAATTGGAAATCATCATTCTCAGTAAACTATCGCAAGGACAAAAAACCAAACGCCGCATATTCTCACTCATAGGTGGGAATTGAACAATAAGAACACGTGGACACAGGAAGGGTAACATCACACTCTGGGGACTGTTGTGGGGTGGGGGGAGGGGGGAGGGATAGCTTTAGGAGATATACCTAATGCTAAATGACGAGTTAATGGTGCAGCACACCAGCATGGCACATGTATACATATGTAACTAACCTGCACATTGCTCACATGTACCCTAAAACTTAAAGTATAATAATAATAAAATTAAAAAAAGGAATTTATCCAAAGGAAACAGTTGAAAGTGGTAAGACATATCTAAACAAAAATATTCATAATTAAATTAAGCCATATACAGAAAAAAAAAAGAAATCTCCATACTCTTTTTTACAGAGGTTGTACTAATTTACATTCCCACTAGCACTGTATAAGGGTTCCCTCTTCACCACATCTACACTGACGTTTATTGTTTTCTGACTTTCTAATAGTGGACATTCTGACTGGGGTAAGGTGGTGTCTCATTGTGGTTTTAGTTTGCATTTCCCTGATGATTAGTGATGCTGAGCGTTTTTCCATATGTTTCTTGGCCCTTTGCATATCTTCTTGTGAGAAACGTCTATTCATGTCCTTTGCCCACTTTTTAATGGAATTATTTGTTTTTTTCTTGCTGATTTGCTTGAATTCCTTGTAGATTCTGTGTATTAGTCCTTTGTTGGATGCATAATTTGCAAATTTTTTTTCCATTCTGTAGGCTGTTTGTTTATTCTGATGGATATTTCTTTTACTGTTCAGAAGATTTTTAGTTTAATTAGATCCCATGTATTTATTATTGTTTTTGTTGCATTTGTTTTCAGAATCTTAGTCATAAATCCTTTGCCTAGGACAATGTCCAGAAGAATTTTTCCTAGTTTTTATTTTTCTAGAATTTTTATGGTTTTAAGTTAGATTGAACAATCTAATCCATGTTGAGTTAATTTTTGTATATGGTGAGGGATAAGGATCCAGTTTCATTCTTCTACATGTGGTTATCCGATTTTCCTAGCACCATTTATTAAATGGGGTGTCCATTCCCTAATTTATGTTTTGATCTATTTTGTTGAAGATCAGCTGGTTGTAAGTATTTGGCTTTATGTATGGGTGCTCTATTCTCTTTCAATGGTCTATGTATCTACTTTTATACCAGCACCATGCTGTCTTAGTTTCTATAGCTTTGTAGTATAATTTGAAGTCAGGTAATGTGATGCCTTCAGATTTGTTCTTTTTGCTTAAAATTGCTTTGGCTATTTGGGCTCTTTTTAAGTTACATAAGAATTTGAGGACTTTTTTCTAATTTTGTAAAAAATGATGTTGGTATTTTGATAAAGATTGCTTTGAATCTATAGATTGTTTTGGGCAGTACAGCCATTTTCACAATATTGATTGTTCCAATCCATGAACATGGGATGCATTTCCATTTGTTTTTTACCATCTATGATTTCTTCCAGCAGCATTTTGTAGTTCTCCTTGTAGATACCTCTCCTTGTAGACGTATGACATTACGTTGTCAATTTGTGATCTTTCAGACTTTTTGACATAGGCATTTAGCACTATAAACTTTACATAGCTTTTGCTATAAAACAAAAGCAGTGCTAAGAGGAAAGTTTGACTTTTGGTCAAGTTACCTTCAAAAAGGTTTTGGTCAAAGGTAACAGTTATTCATTCTGACAAATTTTTAAATTTTCATCTTGATTTCATAGTTAATCCAAAAGTCATTCAGGGGCAGATTGTTTTATTTTCATGTTTGTATATTTTTGAGGGTTTCATTTGGAATTGAGTTCTAGTTTAATTCTGCTGTAGTCTGCAAAGATGCTTGATACAATTTCAATTTTAAAAAATGTTTTAAGACTTGTTTTATGGCCAATGAGATGGTCTATCTTGGAGAATGTTCCATGTGCTGATGAGAAGAATGTAAATTCTGCCATTCCTGGTAGAATTTTCTGTAAATATCTACTAGCTCCATCCATTTGTTCTAGGGTGCACTTTAAGTTCAGTGATTCTTTGTTGACTTTTTGCCTCAATGATCTGTCTAGTTCAATCAGTGGAGTGCTGAAGTTTCCCACTATTGTTGTGTTGCTGTATATCTCTTTTCTTAGGTCTCGTACTAACTGCTTTATGAATCTGAGAGCTCTGGAGTTAGGTGCATATATATTTAGGATTCTAATTTTTCTTTATTTTTTTCTGATTGGGTTAATTTGAAAGCCTTGTCTTTGAAGTCTGAAGTTCGTTCTTCTACTTGGTCTAGTCTATTGTTAAACTTTTACACTGCATATTTTAATTCCCTAAATATATCTTTCATTTCCAGAAATACTGATTGATTTTTCTTTAAAATATGTATCTCCTTAAATTTTTTTTTCATTCATATCCTCCATTTGTTCCCTTCTCCAAGACCCTTCATGAGTGTGAGGGCTGCCTGACTGTCAGGGTAGATCTGAGACTAGACTTTCCCCAGTGAGCCTAGCAGTGTACCTGTGCCTCTGCTGAAAGAAACTGCCCACAAGTGGAAAGCTCGGGGACTCAGGGCTTGCAGCCTGATTTCTTTTGTCTCATGGGATGCTCCCTTGAGATGTCCCATGAGACATCCCATGAGATGTCCATGGTGCATTCCCTCTTCCCTAGGAGTAGCAGTCCCTGCAGGGGCCAGACTACTGTAAATCCTGCTGCTCCTCTGGGTCTAGCCACCCAGTGGGGCTGCTGTACTCCAGTCTGGTGCTGGGGAATGTCTGCAGGGGATCCAGGGATGTGATGTTCCTAGTAGTGGGTAAGAGCATCATTCCTGAGGGGGGTCAGAGGGTAGTGCCACAGACTCTGGGATTTCCTGGTTATAAATAGGCTTGTCATAGTAATATACTAAATATGTGGATAGACTCAAGGCCTCCTGGTTAGCCCGAGTGATGCAAGCAATGGTGATCGCTGAGGTTACATAAAAGTGTTCTCCTTCCTGAGTGCTGCGTTATTGTGTCTGCAGATGTTGTAATGAGCTGTGCCAGCTGGCATCCAGCCAGGAGGTGGTGCTTGCCAAAGAGCACCAGCTGCAGTGGTAGCAGTGGAATTTGTGCTTGCCTTGTGTTACCCACTGCAGGTACTCTGGTATCTCAGGTGATGGGTAAGGCCATGGAGCTTCCAAATATTCCTCTTCATTGTGTTACACTACCAGGGTAGGTGGAAGGGCAGAGCCTGGTAGGGCCTAGGTCAGGCAAGTTTGTACTCCGGCTTCCCATGTGTGGACACAAGCAGTGGCCCCACTGAAGATCAGAGGGCCGTTCCCTGGCTGCTGGGAGGAGCACAGCTGCCTCTGCTGCACAAAAAGATCCACGCAGGAAGCAGGGGATAGCTGGTGGCAATAAGCCCCACTCAGCTACTCAGCTCCTACTTATCTGGCAATACAGGTCTCACACTTGGGTTCCAGGCAGCCTGTACTCAGAACTCAAAACTGCCCCAGGCTCTAAGCCTATCCAACTGAGACAGAAACAGTGGCTTTCAGGTTATACCCCTTCCAGTCCATCCACAAAGCAGGCACCCAGCTCCTGTGCCCATTTCTTAGCACACTTCCTGCTCTCCCCTTGGTTCTGGCCATCAGGGTTCATCCCCCTTGAGATTATATCACAAATATCAATTGGGAGCTTCTGTCAACCTGTGACCACTGCCTGAGTTAGCTGGCAGACTTCTGCAAGGTCCCCTATGACAGGATCAGGAATGGCTTCCCTCCACTCTGCTGGAGTCTGGGACTGCACACAAAGCATATCTTCATGCTGCTCCTTCTTATATACTCCCCACCACTCATTAAATCAGCTCCAGCACTGGGTAGGGTCAAAACTTTTCTCCAGGGCCTGGACTGCCTGGCTCCCCAGTGGGAATGTGTCACAGAGGCAGTCTCTCCCCTTCTCACACTATGCAAACCCACAGTTTTTCACCTGGTTCATGGTGGAGGCTACTGCCTCCTGCTTCTTTCCAAGAGTCTGTAGTTCCTTTAGGCTTTTCTATTAAGTTCCTGTGTTGCTTCTTGGAAAAAATTTCAGAGCGTGAATCTTGACACACTATTCTGTCTTTCCAAGTGGGAGAGGCATGCTAACAATGCCTCCAATCTATCATCTTGAAAAAAAAAACCCATTTACTTTTTAAGAAGAAAATTTTTATTTGTATAAGTTGCCAAATTTCATACATGCTTACCTCAGCTTCTGACTATAATGGGGTAACCGTGATGGGACTTAATCCTCTCATAGTAAACAACTAGATAACTGGATGAAATACACAAGGCAACTATTTCTGGACAGTAGACAACAGGCAGTGCAGGGCTGTAATTTATGAGAGACGGGAAATAAGCAAGGTGAATGCATTAGTTCCTTCTCACACTGCTATGAAGAAATACCCAAGATTGGGTAATGTATAAAGAAAAGAGATTTAATTGATTCACAGTTCTGCAGGGCTGGGGAGGCCTCAGGAACCTTACAATCATAGCAGAAGGGGAAGCAAACACATCCTTCTTTACATGGTGGCAGGAAGGAGAATAATGAGAACCGAGTGAAGGAGGAAGCCCCTTATAAAACCATCAGATTTCGTGAGAACTTACTCACTATCCCAAGAATAGTATGAGGGAAACCGCTACCATGATTCAATTACCTCCCACCGGGTTTCTCTCATGACACGTGGGGATTATGGGAACAACAATTCAAGATGGTATTTTAGTGGGGACCCAGCTAAACCAAATCAGTGAACATTATGTTCATCTGACTTTCTGTCCAGAAGCACTTTCCAGATAGCACATAGAAGGAGAGCAATTGGAATTTAGAAAGAGTGAGACATCTGGAATTTAATGAGTAAAACCAGAGATTGGGAAGCTGCCCAGAGAAAGAGCTCCAAAATCTGTATGAAGACCCCCTTGAATACTAAACCACAGTTGTGAAGGGTGAGACTCCATGAGGCTGGGTAAAGAACAAACAAGAAATCAGAAGTTGAAGAGTTTCTAGAGTACACGCAGGGCTGGGAGAAGTTTGTGTTCTGGTCAACCATAGTAAAGAGCCCTTGTTAAAGCTTCGAGGTATTCAGGGGAAACACTAGACGGTCATGCCTTGCAAGAGTGAAAAAACTAGCTCTACAGTAAAGGACACTTGAAACCTGCTGTAACAAAGCTTATAGGAAAACTTTGAAAAGCTCAAGCTGATCAACAAGTAACTTAAAAGTTTGCTAGAATAAAAAAAAATTAAAGGAACATTTGATAAGTGTGTGTGTGTGTGCAGGGAATCCAGGGATGTGATGTTCCCTCTAGGCTCTTAGTAGTGGGTACCAGCATCAGCTCTGATGCGGGTTAGAGGGTAGTGCCATAGACTCTGAGATTTCTTGGTTATAAATAGGATTGTAGTAGTAATGCACTGGATATGTGGACAGACTCAAGACCTCCTTGTTAGCCAGGGTAATGCAGGCAATGGTGATATCTGAGGTTGTGCAAACGTATTCTTACCAGTGTAACATGTACAATGTCCAAAATCTAATTAAGAATAGTAGGCATTTGAAGAAGTAGAACAATTCAATTGATTACAGAAGCATCACAATTTATATTATAATAAAATAACATAAATATTATATTACATATTATACAAATATATTATATTTAATTAAAATGTAAATTAAAGTGTATTCTATTACAGAAAGCATCAGTCACCAGAAACAGATTCTAAAAAATTGCAAAGGCAATGGAATTGACAGAAAAGAACCTTAAAAGAGCTTTACAAATAACTTTAAAATTTAAAGGGAAACATAGCCTAACAAGGAGCGGGATGAAGGATTAAAACTGGAACTTCTAGAAATGGGATAATATATGAATGAAAAATTTCACTGGAGGAGATTAACAACTGATTAACACCAAGAAAGCAAGAAAAAGAATTACTGAATTTGAAAGCATAGCAATAGAAACCATGCAAACTGAAGGACAGAGGGAGAAAAAATTGAACAAAATAAACAGAGCCTTAGTGACTCAGGGGACAATATTGAATGTCAACGTATGTGTGATTTAAGCTTAATAAAAGGAGAAAAATAAGTTAACACATAAAATTATTTGAAGAAATAATGGCAAAAATTTTTGCAAATTTGATGAAAATGGTAAATCTATATATTCAAGATGCTCAACAGAACCTCAAGCAGGATAAACACAATGAAAACCATATCAAGGCATATTATAATAAAATTGTTGGAAACCTATGATAAAAATAAATCTTGAAAGCAGCCAGACACTGTATACAGAGTAAATCATAATAATAGGCAGACTTCTAGTCTGACACATTTTAGGCCAGAAGACTATAGAATGGCATCTTTAAAGCCCTGAAAGAAAAAATAAAATAAAAAAGCTATCAGCCTAGAATTCTTTTTTTATTTATGATGATGATGATCATTATTATTATTATTTTGAGGCGGAGTCTCGCTCTGTCGCCCAGGCTGGAGTGCAGTGGCGTGATCTCGGCTCATTGCAACCTCTGCCTCCCAGGTTCAAGGGATTCTCCTGCCTCAGCCTCTTGAGTAGCTGGGATTACAGGTGCGCGCCACCACACACAGCTAATTTTTGTATTTTTAGTAGATACAGGGTTTCACCATGTTGGTCAGGCTGGTCTCTAACTCCTGACCTCGTGATCAGCCCGCCACGGTCTCCCAAAGTGCTGGGATTACAGGCGTGAGCCACTATGCCTGGCCCAACCTAGAATTCTCTATTCAGTGGAAATAGCTTTAAAAACAAAGGCAAAATAGACTTTTTCAAATGAGCAAAAGCTAAGAGAATTCACTGACAGCAGACTTGCACTATAAAATATATTAAAAGAAGTTTTTCATCTGGAAGAAAAACAATACCAGCTGAAAACTTGAAATTAAGAGAATAAAGAACAGTGGAAATGGTAAATATGCTGTTTTATATATTATCACTGTTTTCTTTACCAACATGTAATAAATATATAAAAATATTTGGCCAGGAGTGGTGGCTCACGCCTGTAATCCCAGCACTTTGGGAGGCTGAGGCGGGTGGATTACGAGGTCAGTAGATCGAGACCATCCTGGCTAACATGGTGAAACCCCGTCTCTACTAAAAATACAAAAAAAAAAAAATTAGCCGGGCGTCGTGGTGGGCGTCTGTAGTCCCAGCTACTCGGGAGGCTGAGGCAGGAGAATGGCGTGAACCCGGGACCAGAGGTTGCAGTGAGCTGAGATCGTGCCACTGCACTCCAGCCTGGGAGACAGCAAGACTCCGTCTCAAAAAAAAAAAAAAAAAAAAAAAAAAAAAAAAAAAAAAAAAAAAAAAAAAATTATGAGGGCTTTTACGCTCTGTTTTTCCTATTAAATTTTTGAAATCCATGTGTTTTACACTTATATCACTTTTCAGTTTGAACTAGCCACATTTTAAGTATTCAGTAGCCATGTGTAGCTAAGGGATTAGTCATCTGAAAATAATGTGTTTGTATTCGCGTTATTTACTTTGTCTTACTCCACTAGAATGGAAGCTCTGAAACAGCAGTTACGTTTTCTTGTGCACACCTGTAGCCTCTGTAGCTAGAACAGAACCTAGGACATGGTAGGTACTATTATTTATTTCTTGGATTAAAAACGTTTCAAGGAAGAAGACATGGATACTGTATACAGCAGATAGAAATTATAAGATATATGTTTTCGGAGCTAGAATGGTTCTTAAAGGAGGTTTAGTCAGTACAGACTTTCACATTTGATGGCTGTAGGTTTAAATCTCAGCTCTATCACCTGCAGTTGTGTGGCCTTAGGCAAATGTTTTAACCTTGATTCGGGGTTGTCTAAAGTGGATAGGACCTGAAAGCAATTGGTCCCAGGAGGGTTTTTTTGTTTTTTTGTTTTTTTTTTTTTTTTTTTCTTTTATTGTAATTATTATTATTATTATTATTATTATACTTTAGGTTTTATGGTACATGTGCCCAATGTGCAGTAAGTTACATCTCTGACATTGTTTTGAGTTGCTGGGGCATGATGATAATAAAAAGTCTTGTTATTATTTTAAAAATTCCCAACAGACAATGCACCCCCACCCCTTGTCTGCGCTTGAGTGTACCACTGTCATTGCCTCATCCTTGATGGGCTACTGCCTCTGTGGGCTTGCATTTTCTCACCTTTAAAATTATTTTTGTCATTTTATCTAGAAAATATTTTATTGCCCTTATTATATGCCAGGAAATTCTCAATGATACACACACACACACACATACACACAGATACACACACACACACATATGTGTGTGGGTCTATATATATCTATATATCTATCTATATGTCTATCTCTATCTCTATCTCTGTTTAATTCTAGCAACAATTCTGGGAGAAAAGCAGTTTTTCTATTCCCATTTTACAGATGAGGAAACAGAGGCCCAAATTTACATAGCTGGGAAGAAGCAGAGCCAGGTTTTTAACTCAGGAAGTCTGACTCCAGAGAACGCACTCTTATATTGCCTCTCCATAATAAGACCTACCAAAGTTGGAGATACTGAATGGAAAGTAGCCAGCATAGTGTCCAGCCCGCAACAGGTATTCAGTGGACAGGAGCTATTTTTATTATAACTATTAATAATATTTTTATTGGCTGAGAATCTGAAATCACAGGGAGGGTAACTAGCACACCAAGTGTACACCACTATTCAGAAGCAGACAGGGCTTAGAGTATATTACCTGCTGATTTCCAGTCATGCCACGTCTGTCCACTGTTAACCCTTATGGGAAACTCAGAAGAAATAACCACTGGAGGAGTAAAGAAAAAGTGTCGACATTTTAATTAAGTACATGGAGAGTTTGGTTTCTTCTTGTGTGGTTTGAAGTCTTATTCTAGCTGATCCTGGAAATTCACTCATACACTCCACAAGGATTTTTATAAAGAGAATATTCTAAAAGCATCCTTTCCCTGCCCCAGCTTCTTACCCACAGAGCAAGAATAGTATTTAATATTTTAAGGCTATTATATGTCATGATCTTTTAATCTTTATTCACACTTAAATGTTTCTATATATTTTTAAAGCATGATTTAAACTTTCAAAAATTTTAAAATTATGGTGAAATTTACATAAAGTGCACCAATTTTAAGTGTGCAATTCAATGGATTTACACAAAAATGTGTATGCAGCCATGTCACTACCACCCACATCAAGACAGAATATTTGCATGGTGCAGTGACTTGTGCCTGTAGTCCCAGTTACTAAGGAGGCTGAGGCGGGAGGATCACTGGAGCCCAGGAATTGGAGGTGGCAGTAAGCTATGATCACACCGATGCACTCCAGTCCGGGAGACATAGCAAGACCTTATCTCAAAAAGAAAAAAAAGAAAAAACAAAAAGATTTAGAATATTGCCAGCACTTCAGAAGGCTCTCTCATGTCCCTTCCTTGACAATACTCCCACCAAAAATAACACCATTCTGACTTCTATCAACTTAGATTCATTTTACCTATTCTTTGAAAGGAATTTGGGGTCTGGCTTTTTGTTGTTGTTGTTTATTTCACATGATGTCTACGAAGTTCATCTGTATTGTTGTGGGTCGCAGTAGTTAGTTTTTTATTGTTGAACAGTATATTTTGTGACTATACCACAAGTGATTTCTCCATTTTTTGTTTTTGGACACTTATTAGTTTCCGGTTGGAAGTATTCTAAATAAGGCACCTATGAAGTTCTTATATATTTTATTTAATGGACACAAGACCTTATTTTTATTGGATACATACTCACTCATGGAACTGCTGCGTCACAGGGTATGTATATGATTAGGATTAAAAGTTAATGCAAAGAGTTTTTCAAAGAAGTTGTACTAATTTACAGTTCTTCAGTGTGTATAAAGGTTTTAACTGCTTTATATCCTCAACAGTTGGCATTGCTACCATAACTCTTCAGAATAATCTGTATTTTGAATATTCTGTTTCATTTTTATACCATGTGTTAGATTATATATAATTAATTAATTAGCAAAAGATTAAATTCTCATAGTTTAAGAAATTCCCACTGACAATTACAGCATTAGGGCCGTAGGTGTTTTCGTCTGTAGTGTATTTTTAAAATCAGCATTATTAAAGTAAAATTCACACACAACAAAATACACCCATTTTCAGTGCAATAATTTGTTGTGTTTTGATAATTGTATATGGATATGCAACTGTATAAAATTACAATTGTGTCGTCTCCATAGTAATCATAAAATGGAATATTTTCATCATCCTAAGAAGTTCCTTATGTCTCTTTAAGTTGCTAAAAGAAAAACTTCAGCGGAATTAAACTTAAAAGAGTTTAGGTGAGCAGCGAACTATTCGGGAAACAGGCAGCCCCCAGAATCACAGCAGATTCAGAGAGACTCCAGCGCAGCCAAGTGGTGGGAGATTTATAGACAAACAAAAAAAGAAAAAAAAAAAAAGAAGTGAGGTACAGAAATAGCTTTATTGGTTACAGGTTGGCGTTTGCCCCATTCAAACACTCCGCAGTGTGTGAGTGGTTGATGGATGGCTGCTGGGATTGGCCAAGACTCAGCTATTGTTACATACTCCTAAGTTACGTTTTCAAGTTTGTCTGCCTATTAACTTAGGTTGCGGTTTTTCTACAAGGACTCAAATACAGAAATACGGAGTCATTCTCAGGCCATAGTTAGTTAGCTTTAACAAAGTCAATACCCTCTCCCCAACTCCTGATTTTTGGAAAATATTGATCTGCTTTTTAATTTTTATTTATTTATTTATTTATTTTACTTTTAAATAATTTTCCATGAATGAAATCACATAGTGTGCAGTCTTTTCCTTCACTTAGCAAAATGTTCTTGATATTATCCATGTTATTGCTTTTATAGTGGTTTATTCCTTTTTATTGCTGAGTTGTATTTCATTGTATGTATATACCACATTTTGTTAAACCATTCAGATGTTGACGGAAATTTGAATTCTTTCAAATTTGAGGCTATTATGAATAAATCTGCTTTTTGAGTACAAGTGTGTACTAATATTTCCATAACTTGGATGAATACCTAAGAATGGAATTTCAGGGTATATGGTTAAAGTATATGTATAACTTATATAGAAATTACCACTGTTTTTAAGTGTGTATTCTCACTAGCAATGAAAGAGAGCTCTGGTTGTTCCATGTACTTGTTGATAATTGCTATTGCCAATCTTTTTAATTCTAGCTATTCTAATGGATGCATAACGGTATCTCATGGTTTTAGTTTGGATACATATATAGGCAATGTGTATACACATGCATATATATATATACACATGTGCATATATATATATTAGGTCATTGCCTCATTATTATATTGTGCGATTTCTTGTATATTTTAGATGAAAATATTTTATTAGCTACATGCATTGTGAATATTTTCTGTCATTTGTGATTATCTTTTTATTAACAGTGTCTTTTGAAGAGCAAAAGCTAAAATTTTAATGAAGTCATATTTGTCCATTTTTTTCTTTTATATTCCATTCTTTTGGGTTCTACTTAATTCTATTTAATCCTTACTAAATTCAGAATCACTGAGATTTTTATGTTTTTTTCTTAAGGCTTGTTTTGGCTCTTATGCTTACTTAGGTCTACGATTTGAATTAAAAGTTAAAAATTGTATAATGTAAGGGTCAAGGTTTAGGGTTTTTTTTGAATTTGGATATTCAATTATTCAAAAATGATTTCTTGAAAAATATTCTTTCCCCACTCAATTGCCTTAGCTACTTTGTTAAAAATCGGTTGACTATATATGTGTGTGTCTATTTCTGAGGTCTCCTATTTTATTGATCTGTGTATCTATTTGGCACCAATACCACACTGCTTCGATTACTGTGCCTTAGGAGTAAGATTTAAAGTCAAGCAGCGTAAATCCTCTGACTTTGTTCTTCTTTGTTAGTGTCGTGGGTTATACTAATTCCTTTGTCATTTCATGTACGTTTTAGAATAAACTTGCCAGTTTTTACAAAAGTGTTGAAATTTTGGATAAGATTGCAATGAATTTATAGATCAATTATGGGACAATCGACACCTCAACAATAATTAGTCTTCTAATCTATATCTTTCCATTTATTTCGATCTTTAATTTTTCTCAGCAATATTTTACCATTTTATATGAAAAGGCTTGCATTTTTTAAAAATTTATTTCTAATTATTTTAAATTATGCTTTTGCAAATAACTCATTTTAAACTTTTCAATGTCGAAAGAATATAAGATATGTAATTGATTTTTCTTTACTGAGTTTGTTATCTACAACCTTACTAAACTCACCTGTTAGTTTTAACATATTCTTTTGGAGTATTCTACATAGACAATCATGTGTTCTGCAAATTAAAAAAAAATTACTCCTTCCTTTCCAATTTGTAAGCATTTTATTTTTATTTCTCGTTTTATTGCATAAGCTGGCACCACCATTACATGTAGAATTGATATAGTGAGAGAAGGCATTTTTGTCTTGCTGTAATCTTCAGGGTGAAGTATCTGTCCTTTACCATGAATGATGATGTTAGTTTTAGGTGTTTTGTAGATACTCATTATTAGTTTGAGAATGCTTCCTTGTATTCCTAGTTTGCTGAGAGTTTATTTTTATTTTTATTATGAATTTGCGTTCAATTTTATCCAATGCTTTTTCTGCATATATTGAGATGATGTGCTTTTCTTTTTCAGTCTAGTCATAGGATAAATTATATTAATTGATTTTCAAATAGTAAATCAACTTTGCATTCCTGGAATAAATACTAGGCCATGATGTATTATGTTTTTCATATATTGCTGAATTCTACTTGCTGAAATTTTTAAAAGAATATTCACATCACTATTCTTAAAGGATATTGATACCTAGTTTTCTTATAGTGTGTTTGTCTGATTTGATTTTCGGGGTAATGCTGACCTCATAGAATGAGTTGGGAAATGTTCCTTTCTTATCTTGTAAAAGATCATGTAGAATTGTTATTATTTCTTCCTTAAGAGTTAGTAGAATTCTCCAGTGCAGCCACGTAGAGCTGGATAATTTTGTATGAAAAGTTTCTTAAGAAAAAATTTAATTTTTTGAATATAAGGTATTTGAATTATCAATTTCTTTTGGGTAGTATGTGTATTTCAATTTATTTTCCTGTTTCATCTAAATTGTTAAATTTACTAGCATAAAGATGTTCACAGTTTTCACTTATTTTTAAATATCTGTAGGGTCTTTTGTGGTGTTCTCGCTTCTATTACTGATATTGGCAAATTGTGTCTTCTGTCTCTGTCTCTTTTTTACTTTATTTTTTATGAATCTGGCCAGAGGTTTATCAATTTCATTTATCCTATCAAAGAACCAGTTCTTGGTTTCATTGATGGTCTGTATTATTTTTATATTTTATATTTCAATAGTTTAAACATTCCCTTTATTATTTATTTCTCTGTTTAATTTACGATTTTTTTTTCATTTTCTAGTTTCTTAAGGTGGAAACTTACATCACTGATTTGCGACCTTTCCTCTTTTTTAATATAAGCATTTAAAGTTATAAACTTCCCTCTAAGCACTGTCTTAGCTATATCCACACATTTTTATGTGTTGTATTTTTATTTTTATTCAGTTCAAGGTACTTTCTTATGTTCTTTTTGATCCATAGTTTATTTGGAAGTGTGTTGCTTGATTTCAAATAACAGAGACTTTTCAGATACCTTTCAATTATTGATTTCAAATTTAATTTGTTATAATCAGAAAACATAATTTACATGATTTGAATTCTTATTAATCTGTTGAGATTTCTTTTCTGGTTCAGCATATGATATACATTGGTTAATGTTTCATATGTACTTATGAAGAATGTGTAGTATGCTTTGATTGGGTGGGGTGTTGGAGAAATTCCAGTTAAGACCAATATACTGTACAGGTCTTCTAAATCCTTATAATTTCCTGCATATTTGTTCTATCAAATATTGAATGAAATATCTCAAAATTTCCAACTATAATTGTGGATTTGTCTATTTATGCTTTTGGTCTAACAACCTTTCTTTGTGTATATTGAATCTGTTATTAGGTGTATACACATTTAGAATTGTTATGCCTTCTTAATGAATTTGTTAATTTATCATTAGATAACATCATTTTATATTCCTGGTAATAGTTCTTGTCCTGAAATATTAATATAGCCACTTCAGCTTTCTTAATCAGTGTTTATGTAACATATCTTTCTCATTCTTTTACTCTTTTTACCTATGTTTAAAGAGTATTAGTTATAGATAACATAGAGTTGGATTGTCATTTTTAATTTTTAAACACAATATGACAATCTTCCTTTTTTGAGGGGCGGTGTTTACATATTGCATGATTTTTAATTTTAATCTGCCATGTTAATATTTTTCTCCTTGTTCTATCCATTCCAGGTTTTTTTTTACTCTCTTTTCACCTTCTTTTGGAGTCATTACATGTTTCATAATTTTATCATATTTCCACCATTGGCTTATTAGGTGTACCTCTTTGTTTTGTATCTTTATTAGTATTCTTATTAGTAGGCTACTTTTCTGGTAGTTGAGAATGAGGATGAAGGCAATATGTAAGGGCTGCAGCTTTATGGATCAAATTCTTATTCAATGTAATTATAATATGTGTGTTTAGAGACAATTAAGACAATCATAAATAATAATATTATGTTAGTACCTAAGCAATGGAAAAAATGACACCCAGCAGTCATGTCAGTATGGTTTAATGGGAAAGATAGTGGACTGGTAGCTATACTTTTGTCCTAATCATGCTTTATGAATGTGTCTTTAGCTTTATTTTAGAATTGCTTCTCTCGGCCTCAGTTTACTCATTCACAAAATGAGAAATTGTAGGCGAATATTTCAGTGGAGAAAAGGTTCCAGTTCAATATCGCCTTGGTTTTGCTCCTGTTGCCTTAACATCTTCAGATCATCCAGTCTCTGAGATGTTTCTGCTTAACAGTTATTCCCAAACACAGATTGTACTTGCATTTCACTCTTCCAATAGCCATTTGGAGTTAATGGTAGACATCATGTTTCCATGGAAAACTTGTTATCATACCAGTCTCTACCAAAATCCAGAAGGACAGCCTTTGGCCTTTCTGCTTTAAATTTGATATTCTTTTTGGAACAAATCCAAATTTGTTTCCATTCAGATGACATCTCTAGCCCTCCAAACATTTGCAGTGAAAATATAGCTAATGTATTCTGTCCCATTCCCCCAAATCCTTTACTTGACTTTGACAGGCTGCTTTTTAGAACACTAGTCAAGGCTGAGGTCACCCTTTGGTCATCACCAAAACCTACTTGGTTTTCTTTAAACCTACTCTCAACTCACAATTTTCATTAAACTGTCTTCAGTTAAACTTTTTGAGCCTGCCTGTCCATTGACTGATACAATCAACATAATCAAATATCAGTGAGGATTCAAGACTTACTATGCTATAGTTATTATCTAAATCTGTTCATTAAAAAATACTCAAAAGTTATCTGGTCTTAAGGGATAGGTGGATACTTCTAAATACTACTTTATTCCTCTACCTTTATACTCAAGCATAGATTTTGTCAAGCAAAACCTGCAATTTGCTTCCTCTTCCCCAGCCCTCTATACTATTTGAGCAAAGAGAGAATTCAGAAATTTGGACTAATTGGAGTGTTATTCAACCTTTCTTTGCCTCCGTATTTCTCTGTAGTATAATGGAAAGGGTTGTTTGTGGGCATTAAGTGAGAGAACATTTGTAATGCATTTGCTATAATGTCTAGAATATGACTATTGTCATTTAGAGAACCTTTTAGTTCAAAAGCCTGATGATTTTATTCTAGTCTCTCTTGACCTTCATTTAGTTTAGGTTAGATCCTTTTACTTTCTTTCTTCTAAATTGTTTCTGTAATCAGATAGCTTGTTTGCACGCATAATCTTTAGATGTGCCTTAATGAACCTAAAACTTCTCTGCTTTGGGATATAATGCAAAGTGTTCAATAGTGTATGTTTTCTAATTTTCTCCTCCCTCTGCTTGTTCATTTATTTCTACAATACAGTATTAAAGCAAGTGTCCACTGTGCTTTTGGGAAGAGTTGTCTGAGTACTTTTGATTAAAAGAGAGGGGTAATTATTACAGACTATCTTTTTTTTATTTAGTTACATAAATCAGTCCTTGAGACTATTATCTGCTATTGAATCTGAGTTCACCCTGCTTAAATACGCAGGTCTGCTTTATTTTGTAATTTTTCTTGGTCATCATCTTCAGTAATTTGGTATTCCTTTCATTATAGCTGGACACATACACATATTTAAATTTCTTTCGCATTTCAGCTCTTAAATATTTAAAGCAGAAATACAAGCAAAATTATAGGGAAAACTTAGTGCCGTGAAATCTGTGGAAATAAACTATAAATTACAAGATGACATCAATGGCTGAATTAGGTTTGTTTGTTTGTTTATTTATTTATTTATTTATTTTTGAGACAGAGTCACGCTCTGTAGCCCAGGCTGGAGTGCAGTGGCACCGTCTCAGCTCACTCCAACCTCTGCCTGCTAGGTTCAAGTGATTCTTGTGCCTCAGCCTCCTGAGTAGCTGGGACTACAGGCATGAACCACCACACCTGGCTAATTTTTGTATTTTTAGTAGAGACAGGGTTTCGCCATGGTGGTCAGGCTGGTGTTGAACTCCTGACCTCAGGTGATCTGCCCTCCTTGGCCTCCCAAAGTGCTGAGATTACAAGCATGAGCCACTGCGCCCAGCCCTGAATTAGGTTTTAAGAGAATAAAGCTTCAGAATCACTTTGTGCTTTCAGAAAGTGAGACATATAGTTCAAAATTAATTTTTTTTTTTTTTTGAGACTGAGTCTCGCTCTGTCGCCCAGGCTGGAGTGCAGTGGCGTGATCTCGGCTCACTGCAAGCTCCGCCTCCCAGGTTCGCACCATTCTCCTGCCTCAGCCTCCCGAGTAGCTGGGATTACAGGCGCCCACCACCACGCCCGGCTAATTTTTTGTATTTTTAGTAGGGATGGGGTTTCACCGTGTTAGCCAGGATGGTCTCAGTCTCCTGACCTCGTGATCCTCCCACCTCGGCCTCCCAGAGTGCTGGGATTACAGGCATGAGCCACTGTGCCCCACCAATTTTTTCTTATTATAAGCATCATATATACATATATATTTTCTCTCAATCTATAGGTTTCTTCACTCTATTAATTGTTCCCTCCGCTGTGTAGAAGCTTTTCAGTTTGAAATAATCCCATTTGTCTATTTTTGCTTTTATTGCCTGAGCTCTTAGTGCCAAATCCAAAAAACCATTGCTCAGATCAACATTGTGTAGTTTTTCTCCTATTTTTTCCAGTCTTTTTATAGTTTCAGGTCTTATATTTAAGTATTTAATATGTTTTGAGTTGATTTTTATATACAGTATGAGATAAAAGCTCCAATTTCATTCTTCTTCATATGAATATACAGTTTTTCCAAAATCATTTATTGAATAGAGTGTTATTTTCCCACTGTATGCTCTTGGCACCTTTACAAAATCAATTAACTGTAAATGTGTGGGTTCATTTCTGGGATATTTTGTTCATTGGTGGATGTTTCTATTTATATGCCTATACATGCTGTTTTAATTGCTACAGCTTTGTAATAATTTAAAGTCAGGTCGTGTGTTGCCTCCAACTTTGTTCTTTTTGATGAAGAGTGCCTTGGCTATTCAGGTTTTTTGTGGTTCCATATTAATTTTAGGATTGTTTTTATATTTCTGTTAAAATGTCATTAGAATTTTGGTAAGGATTACATTGAATCTGTAGATAGCTTTGGGTAGTATGAAAATTTTAACATTGATTATTTCAATCCATGAACACAGGATGTCTTTCCATTTATTTGTATCTGTTTCAATTTTTTTATTGTTTTATAGTTTTCAGTGTACAGAACTTTTACCTCCTTAATCTCTATTATGGCTAAAGTTAGGATTCCTAACCTTTCTTCATGCTTGTGTAATAATATTATAGAACAGTTATATACATATTTTAAAAGCTCACATATATTCAACATTTACAGTATATAAGTATTGTGATAAATGCTTTATATCAATTTTTATATTTCATTTCCATAAAAATGCCCTATGACATTTGTGTTATATTTCTGCTCCCTCCCCTGCCTCCATTACATGGATGAAGAAATTTAGTCACATAGAAATTAAATTATTTGGCTGGGTACAGTGGCTCATGACTGTAATCCCAACACTTTGGAAGGCTGAGGCAGGTGGGTCACTTGAGCCCAGGAGTTTGAGATCAGCCTGGGCAACATAGCAAGACCCTGTCTCTAAAAAAAAAAAAATTAGCTGGGTGTGGTGGCCCATGCCTATAGTCCCAGCTACTAGGAAGGCTGAGGTGGGAGAATGACTTGAGCCCAGGAGTTCAAGGCAGCAGTGAGCTATAATCGCACCACTGCACTCCAGTCTGTGTGATAGAGCAGGACCCTGTTTATAAAAAATAAAATAAAATAAGATAAATTATAAAAATAAAATGAGTTATAAAAACAAAATAAATTAAGTTACTTGATCAAAGTTACTCAGTAAGTGTAAGAACTGAAATTTGTAACTTAGTCCATAGGTACATATTTTTAAGAATCAAAATATTATACACTACATAGTGATATTTAATTAAATAGATATTTGTTATAATGCTACTAAATCCCTACTGCTCTAGGGAATTTCTCCTTAACTACTACATCAAATCCATCACTAAGTACTATTAATTTTATCTGTTAAATATCTCCCAAATTCTTCCCTTTCTCTCCTTGTCCAATGGCACCAACCTAGTCCAAATCACTATCATCCGCCATTGAGATGATGGCAGCAGTCTCCTCACAGACATACAAACATTCATTTCTGGGTCCACCCAATCCATTGTCTGCTCTGCAGTCAGAGTGATTTGTTTCAGAGCAAAAATCTGCTTATATCATATTTTTGTGTGAAATCCTTCAAAGACTGTGGAATAAGTATTCAAATCTGAATGTCTGGACTTTTAGCTACTTGTACAGTCTTCAGTTAATCTCCTAAATTTTTTCTCTTAGTGCTTCAATCACATTGAATCTCCTTCAGTTCCTTTAATCTCTTCTAGAGCTTTGACACAGGCTGTTCCTTAAACTGGAGCATATCCCTTTCTTTCTGTCCTTTAATTACCTTCAGTATCAGATCTCCCATTAGTTATCACATCTTCCAGAAGCAAGGAAGCCTTCTTTGCCCTGGCTGTCTTGAATAAGTCAATCCCTTCATTGCAGGCTCTCATAAAACCTAACTTTCCTTTGTGGCATTTACCAGAGTTAATTTTATGCATGATCATTTGATTAATGTCTGCTGTTTTTCAATTAGCTGTAAGAAATATGAATGAACCTACATGTCTGTTTTTCCTCACCATTGCAATTCTAGAATTAGTATTGCAATACTATTTGTTGAATCAATAAATGATGAACATTGACACAATGTCTATCCTCAAGAATTTTATAATGCAGGATACAGGCAAGTAACAGAAATTACAATGTCTTGGGTTAGGTGTTACAATAGGATTACTAGATGCTGTGAGATCAAAGAAGAGGCACTCAAACTGGACTTGTAGGCATGAGAAGGATACCTGAATGAATCAATGTCTAATCTAATATCTGAGGTATGAGTAGACATTAGCCAGGTGTGATTGACAGGTATGAGAGTGTGGTCTTGGAGAAAAGGAGAATGTTACAGGTAAGGTGAACAGAGTAAGCAAAGACCAAGCAATGTGAAATAGAAGGTTCACTTGATGAGCTCAGAGATTTTCAGGATGGCAGGGGCATACAGAAAGAAGAAAGGTAGCATGTAAGAGACAAAAATCATGGAGCTAAGCAGATATTATAGCAATCTGGAATGGGGAGTTCATTATAATATTATAGTTTATTCTGAGGGCAATGGCATAGCACTGAAAGAGTTTTCAGTAGGGACATAATCTTCCCCAGAGCTTTGACACAGGCCCCGTATCTATCTAATACACACTAAAAACACAGTGTATTTTAGAAATGACATGGTTGTTGTAATCTAGGGAAAGATTAGAGTGTAGCATGACTGAGGCAGGAAAAATGAGTTGTGAGGTTGTTTCAGAAATCCTGGCAAGAGGTGATAGTGGCCTGGAGTAGGGTAGTGTCAGCGGACCTGGAGAGAAGTTGGTAAACCTGAGAAATATTGGAAGGTGGATTCTACGTGATAAGGTGACTGGGTGGATGTGGAAGGTGAGGAGAGGGAGGTAATAAGAATGCCATCTGAGTTTTTTACTTGGATGGCGGTGGGGCTGTCCAGTGAGAAAGGAAGCAGAAGAGGAGAATTCTGGGTGTGGTAGAACGGAGCACTTCAGAGAAATGCTGGGAAATGGTGCTTGCAGGACAGCCTAATGGAGATGCCTGTGAAGCAGTCGGGTGTATGAGATGGGAGCTGGAGAGAGTGACCTGGATAGAAACCATAAGTCCCACCTCTGAGTCATCAGCACCAAGATGGTAATTGAAGTTACAGTGGATGCAAATGTTCATAAGTAATGTTTTGAATGAGAAGAGAAGAGGACCTAGATGCAGCCTCTGAGAAATATGTAAATTTAAGGGATGTCAGAGGAAGGGAAGCTCACAAGGGGGAACCAAGGAAGGCAGAAGCAGAGCCATGTGAAGTGTAGTTGACAACTGGAGAAAAATGTACTGTAAAGAGGAGCTTTGTCCAAATGATCAAGCAACTGCTGAAAGGTTGAAGTACTCAAAGGCTCTAGTGAGAAATAGGTAAGTGATGATTTTGATGAATTATTATTATTTTTATTTGGTGGTGGAGAAGGAAGCTAGATTTCAGTGTTAGGGGAATGCACAGTAGATGAAATTCAGGGAACAGAGAGAGAACTGGCCCCATCAAGTTTTTTATGCACAGGATCCAGGGTCATGTGAGGTGATTATTTTTTTAAGTACAAATACATGAACACTTAAAAATGCCCTTGGGAAGGACTCAATAGAGAGGAAGTGACTGAAGATAAAGAAATTTGAAGGGGTAATCAATACAGCAAGGGTATAAGAAGAAAGACAGTGGGGGATAACACTGAGCACATGGAGGGGGAAATTAGTCTTAAAGCAAGATGAGTAAAACCTCTTTCAGGGTAACTGTATGGAAGGACCGGATGGATACACACACAGATGAGTTTGTATGCTTCATGTTAAAAAGTTTTGTTTTAAAAAAACCTAAATCTGGTTGTTTTATCTGCTCTGTGAATTAGGAGGTAAAGTCATCTGCTGAGACTAAAAAGAAACATGAGTTTGGGGGTTTGAGATGATATAAGTAGCTTGAAACAGCTACTAAGGAGAAAAGAAGAGTGACAGCCTGGAAATCTCTTCTAAGTCACCATTTTTCATGGCTGCATAGTATTCTATTTTGTGGATGTAAAATAATTATTTCAGCCATGATTTGTTAGTGGATCTCCAGGCTGAGTTTGCTTAGCTATTATCATTCATTGCAATGGCTAGTATCAATACATTTATTTAAAATGTTTATTAATTGTCTTCTATGTCTAATATAGAGGATACAGTGATAAGTAAGACATTATTAAAGTAATGAGCTTCAAATTTAATAGAATATGTGACATTATTGGCTCTGAAATAAGAAGAATGTGAGACGTTTCTAAAGAGAGGATCAAAACCAAAGTGTTACAGGAACACAGAGGAAGAAGAGAGTGATTATGGTTTTGGAGGTCCTCCAGAGGCTTAGTAGACAGGATAGCCTCTGATAATGACACCAAAGAATGGGTATCATTTTAAAGGAAAGAGTTTGAAGAAGGGCATTCATGTAGAGGGGTTGCCCGAGCCAATGCATTCCAACAAGAATGTGCTGACTTCATATCATAATGGGGCATAACATGGCTGGTTTGTCATAGAGAGAAATGAAAGAGAAAGGTGGGGATGGGGCTGGAAAGATGGGTTGTTACAACATCATGCAGGGAGAAGACTCAGATCTTTATTTTATAGACAAAGGTGTGCCATCATTCAAGCCCTCAAGAGACATAGACTCTTGTTGGAAGAAAGAACATAATGGATATTTGATTACATAATAAGGAAAAATATGTCACCAGTCAATAAGTACCAATCCTTAGCTTTGACCCATCACAGTTATACAGTGAATTCTTGTTGAATGAATGAAGGTCAAAGGTAGAAATTGTGAATGTAACTCTTATTCAGAATAGGAAGAGCTTGGCTAGAATGACTAAGAAAAACTTCCCAAGTCACTTTTTCATATCTTTAAGGGAGTGGCTTGACATATTAATCCCTTCCACTCTTGTTTTCTTTCTCTTAAAATGCAAGCTGGCCACTGAAGATTGTTTTCTTCATTTTCGGAGACTTTATAACCATGATATACTTATCGTTACTGATGGACACATGTAGATGCTAACAAAAGAGTCTTTCTTTCTTTCCTTCCTTTTCTACTTTCTTTCTTTCTTTCTCTTTCTTTCTTTCTTTCTTTCTTTCTTTCTTTCTCTCTCTCTCTCGCTCTCTTTCTTTCTTTTCTTTCTTTCTTTCTCCTTCCTTCCTTCCTTTTCTCCTTTCTTTCTTTCTTTCTTTTTTTCTTTCTTTCTCTGTTTCTCTCCTTTCTTTCTCTCTTTCTTTCTTTCTTTCTTTTTTTCTTTCTTTCTCTGTTTCTCTCCTTTCTTTCTCTCTTTCTTTCTTCCTAGAAGTTGACATAAGGAAACTTGACAATAGAACCCAAGGGTCTTTTCATAGGTGAAATAGTAGGAGAAATGCGTTCTCTTTCATCCAAACACCTTCTTCCTGAGAGGCTGTATATCATGGTGATAAGAAGGGCTTATTTGTATTGGCCCAGTATAAAAAGAGTGGTCATGCGGTAATGATACATAAATGTATAGTACGATTAGGACTTGATTCAGTCAAACATTTCACTGGCATTTACGCCAGAAAATTCTAGCTGGAATTTGGTCTGTCTTGAAATGTCCCTCTGTCTTACTTATGCCTAGCATCTCCAATGATGTTTTTGGTATCTCCCTGGAATTTGGTAGATGTGTGTGACATCTGCTACTGAGGCCAAAACGTCCACATTGAAGTCAAAGAAATTACTTTGGAGTCTGTATTTCTATTTATTATGGTCCAGCCAACTCCTACCATTATAATGAATGTTGCTTTGTAGGAGAATGGAGGTCCATACTGGAATATGCACATTTGCCACAATGAATTAACCAGTAGTTGAGGTGATTGTGCATTTTGAAGTTTAATTCATTTCACGGAGAAGTAATACTTTGATGTTTCACTCGTTTGTCTTTTATTTTCATTAAATCAGATTGTAGCATTGGGTTTGGGAGTCCTTTCTCCCTTTGTGTTAATAGTCTGAGAAGATACCATCTACCCTTTTTTTTTTTTTTTTTTTTTAACAAAAAGGAAAGCAGACTAAAGATGGTCAGAGAACAGCTTTCCAGGTAGCAAATTGGAGAAGTTGAAAATTATGTCAGACTTCTGTGAAGCTTTTGCTGCTCTGGCCTTAAAATCCCTCATCACCTCAGGGCCCTCCACTTTTCTGTTATGGCCAAGTGTACATCCGTAGTTAGACCCAATTAGCTCCCAGAGAGGACAGATTTTGTCTCTCTTACCCACTCATATAGCTCCCCAACCCAAGATGAGTAGAGTTGACCCACTCCCCTCTGACACTTGTTTCCATGGAAACCCAACAGGGAACAGGAAGAAGAGTCCAAAATTATGCCTCTTTCAGGGGGCAGAATCCATTAGGCCTGCACATGTGACTGCGGGTTCCTTCACATGGTTATTTTAAAGTAATGAACCTAAGCCTTTCCTGGGTCTGATTCATGCTTTTAAAAGGCAATGAGAGAACACTTTCTGAGAAAGAGGTTACCCTTAGTCTATGTTCATCACTAAAGGTAGACTTTCAGATCATGCACTGCTAGATGAGGCCCTGTCATTCTGCTGTCATGTGAAAGCTGACGTCAACGTAAGGCTTTGGTTTTACAGGGTAAATGCAGGGATGCTGCCAAGAGTTTCAGAAGCTTCTAAGTTTTCTGCCTGATTTATTCTCCTTCCTAAGATTCTTCTCCATCCCTGTTCTTGGAGCCAAATCATGTTAGATGTAGAATAGTGTATAGTAGTGTCGCATACAGAAAAGGTTGTACAGGCAAGAAGGTGACCAGTATTATCTGAAGATCTACTATTTCCCAGGCCTTCTGATAGGGATACACACACACACACACACACACACACACACACACACACACACACACACACGCACAAATGGAATCCTGACAGTAACATTTTGAAGTAGATATTATCTCTGGACAGAGCTAATATTTTTGGTATATGTACTAATAATTGTGTGGTATATGTACTTCTAAAGTATCTTTTTCTGTTTTTTTTTTTTGTGTGTGTGTACAGGTATGTTGAAAAATATTTGCAAAATTTGCATGAATTGGATTATATTGTTGTAAAATCTTTCTGCTTAAAAAATGGCATCATAGTATTTCATCATCCTAACACACCAAAGTTTATTTTCCAATCTTACATTGTGGTTATTTAGGTTACTTCGAATCTTATATTCTTGGTTATTTAGGTTGGAAAATATTCCATCATATGTGCTATCACTGATTTATTTAACCACAGCTTTTTTTACATTTAGTAATATCCTTTTATTCCAACTCAAATAATATTGTGACACACTATTGTGGTCACTTTTGGTATGTATTTGATAATTTTCTTATGGTAAATTACTAGAAGTAAAATTACTAGATTAAAAGGCATGAATATTTTTAATGATACTTAATACCTATTTCCAAGTTGGCCTGAAGAAGAATTATTAATGCCTTACATCTGCCCTAGAAGTATATGAGATGGTCCCTTTCCCACACCCTTGCTAAACTAGGTAATTTCAATCCTAATTTATCAACCTGATGGGCAAAAGATAATATTTCATTTTAAGTTGAATTTTCTGATTAGAGTTTATCCCAAGTAAACTTTATTGGTCGAGAAAAACAGAACTAATTTCTACTAAAATAAGAAAAGTTAAGGATTGTCATGTTAGCACCTAGGATGTATTTTGAAACAATTTAAAACTCAAGAGAGTTAATTAGAACTTTATTTTGGCTGTTCATGGTATTTAGGGACTCTTTTTCCCTATTGAATCATGTTGTGTATAATCGCATAAAGACACAGCAGGAGATAGATGTTTTTGAAAAAAATTCAGAAGCCAAATTGGAAAGGCAGCCCTCATGATTCACGTCCTTCTGACTTTATCAGTAATTATTTTGCAAGCATTTCCACTCAGTTTGAAACTTCATAGAAGCCACCATTTTTTTTCTGGATATCATAGAACTATGCACTGGAAAATATGAATGGAGGAGGATTTTTGAGTTGCTGCATAAAAATTGGAAGATTACAAGACCTGAAAATATCCCTTTTTAGTTTACAATCGTCTATTTGCTTCTACATTAAAAAAATCTTTGGATGTAATATGTACACAATTTGGATAATGGTATACAATGAAAAAAGTACTATACTACCTGGAAGGAAATTTGAGTTTTAACCCAGAATTTATTCAATAGGAAGCTGTGTAACTTTAGCTAGATTATATTACTTCTCTGGTCTTTGATATCACGATGCACAAAATGAAAGAGATGGAATAGACAATGTTTATAGCCCTTTTCCAAACCCAATATTTAGCTCTATTATTTTCTGGGTGGGAAGAGATATCTTAGTGATTAATTTTTGCATAAGTAACCAAATTAACTACAAATCTGGCATTTTCCATTGAATATTCATGAATAACAGGAGGTATTGGGCAGAGAGATAATATCTTTTACTGTCTATCTACTGTTCTATATTTTTAACTTAAAGAGAGGAAGGAAAATGTCCTGAATTTTCATGTTGACTCTTAGGTTAGTGGTGTATACTTCATGTATCAGGTGGCTGAAATTTTAGTTGTGCATTAAAAATGCATTCCATTTCTTGAATGTTTAATATCATTTTCATAGCCAACAAGCAGAATGGACTATGACAGCTATTTTTCTCTGCTCAGCATGTTTTGTAGCCCTGTTTCTGGTTTCTGGAGGAAATCCTAAGCCACTCCTTGTAGTTCTGATGGAGCTGTCAATCATAGTGTCTGCTCCTCTACCTAAATCCACTCATTGAAAAGCAGATGACTGAGCTAGGCCAATTAAAGCCCACTCTGGGACAAAATTTTTTGCTGCAGTTGGAGGGAAAGATTCTCTCTTCCCTTTGAATCTCAAGTTAAAACTTGTAGAGCTGACCTTGCCAGTGGCCATCATTCCCAGCAGGTGGAAGTAGCTTGCCTGCAAGAAGATGGAGTCAGGCTGACCAAGAAAGAGAATTAAAAGTGGATATACATGAATAACTCTGATGATACTGGTTGTATCCCTGAATCCTGCAGTATACACATGATTCAGTGATTCCATTTTGAAAATTAAGCTTTTTGAATTGTTTTCCAATGTTAGCAATTGAAATGATCCTAATATAGCAAATAAAAGGGAAGTTAAAACCAAAAACAAAACTGTCTCCAAATAATTCTTTTTGGAGGCTTGTTCAGTGCATACATGCATTTTGATGAATAGTGAAAAATAATTATAATGATAGTAGTTCAAACAAAGAGCTCTGGGTTGTTAGTTTGGACTAGAGGCATGCTTATCAAATATGTACTTCTTGGTAGCTTTGTTGGTCAAAGCTACCAACAAAATATGAGACATTATTATAAAGCCACAGGTAATTAAAAACTACTTGGAAAAGTTATTGCCTATTTGTAACAGATTTTAGCATGTGCACATTTGAAATAATGGTACTGTTGGTAAGAATCCTGAAAAGAAAATTAAGAGAACTGGGCTGAAGTCCCAGTTTTATATTCAAAGGTGTGCTGCCATGGGTAGGTGGCTTTTCCCCGGGACTTAGCGTCCTCTTCTGTGAAATGAGGTGTTTGGGATTTGTTGCCCTACGGATCTTTTCAGTTCAGAACCTCTCCTCCTCTCATCCCCCCTCCTCTCATCTCTGCTTTTTCTTCCACTATGGTGTGTAATTCTGATATCTCAAGTCATGAGAGGCATAACTGAGCTGGAGAATTTACAAGGAAGGGTGGTCAAGTAATCAAGATAAGAAAAACACAAAAGCAAAGGATTCTTCAAATTGGAAAATAGTTTGAGAAGGACCAGATCAATAAGATTAAATGTACTTTGTGGTTCACCAAACCATTTTCCCTTTGGCTTCTGAGAACATACTAGATTATATTTCTGGCTATGATTGCAGTGAGGTGTGGCCTTGTGAATGAGTTATTGCCAATAAGATATTAGAATAAATGATGTACACCACCTGTAGGTCTGGACCCTAAACTTCCCACTAAGTCCTCTACATTCATTCTTTTCTTTTCTCTACTGATTGAATGCAGAGGATCCAGTGGTGGACTCCAAAGGCTGTCAGGATAAATGGAAAGAGCCTGGGTCCATGAATGACTGCATGGAGCAAAGCCATGAGTCTTTTTCTTCATTGATTTATGTATCCTTCCTTATCTCACTTATTTATTCATTTATGTAACATGGGCCAACATTACCCTTCACCAAAATAACTCTAATAGCACTGCCAAGGACAGAATGCTCAGTTGAATGGACTCTGACCCTGACTCATTGTCTTATTTTTATTTTTTTCTATTTAAATAAAATGTAACATGAAGCAGTAGAATACAGGTTTCAGGGACAGTAACTGATTTTTTCATTCTGTACCCAGACATTTAGCATTATGTACCTGTTACAGCCTGATATGGTATGGATCTGTGTCCTTGCCCAAATCTCATGTGGACTTGTAATCCCCAATGTTGGACATGCGGCCTGGTGGGAGACAACTGGATCACGGGGGCTGAGTTCTTATGAGTGGGTTAGCATCATCCCCTCAGTGCTGTTCTCGTGATAGTGAGTGAGTGAGTTATTGCGAGATCTGGTTGTTTGAAAGTGTGTAGCACCTCCCTCTTCTCCCTTAGTCCTGCTCCTGCCAAGTAAGATGCCTGCTCCCACTCTGTCTGCCATGATTGTAAATTTCCTGAGGCTTCCTCAGAAGCAGAAGCTACTATACTTTCTGTACAGCCTGCAGAACCGGGAGCCAATTAAACTTTTTTTCATTATAAACTACCCAATCTCAGACATTTCTTTATAGCAGTGTGTGAACGGACTATTACACAGCCATTGCAAGTTTCAGCAACTCAACACCTCTTTATTTGTTTTATCTATCATTATGGTTCTGATGCCTATTGTGCCTCTCTTAATCTTCCTAAAGAGAGGTCCCAGAGTCTGTGATCTCCTCCTGAAAACTTTGTTGACTCTTTTGTCTTTACCCTGCAGCAAAGGGATAAATGTTCTCTTGAATAGCAGGGATTATTTATGGCAAAGGTTTCCTCAATGTCAATTTGTCCACAGAGGGAAGTACAACTCCAAGGGAATGTTCTTTTCTGGATGCCAGACCCAACTCCCATTAGCACTAACGAGCACTACGTGTGTGACTGTTGCCTTTTCTGGGCCACTGCAGCATAGAGAGAAGCCTTTTCTCATCCATCACATCACCATCAACCCTTGCTCACTCACTTCCTTCTTTTCTAAGTAGCTTTCCAGACGAGAAAGTGGAAACATTCCATTGTTTATCTCTGACCAAAATGTTCTTTTCAATAACAGTGATAAGGTCTTCCAAAGCCAAAAGGTCTTCCAAAGTCCAGCACCGTCCTGTGTCCTGTGCTCTCCCTGGACACAGGACCGTGCTAAAGGACTTGGCCTCATAGAACAGTCAACTCTTGCTTATTTATAGGGCTAATTGTAACCTCTTGAAGCTGAGGAACTCTGACTTCTTTGGATCTAACACAGTACTTGGCATCCTGCTAGGTGAGCAGCAGATGTTCCATAACCATAGCCGGGTACTTGCTATGGCCTTGCAGCTGTTGTGGAGGCAAGACTGCCCATGAATAGCAGAGGTGATATAGATATATCTGGCCTTGGCCAGGGATGCTGTGAGACATTCTACAGTGCTCAGAGCAGCCCGTGTCACAAAGGAGTCTATCCCAAAGTGTCTACAGTTGGAAGGCTGAGAAATCCTACACTAGAGTCAGTTTCTATGGCTCATAATTAATAACTTTTCTAAAATAGGTGGTATTATTAACTGTATTTTACAATGAGGGAAGAGATTGAATTAGATTAAATAAAATGTTTAGGAATAAATACTAAAGATAGCCTGGTAAAGGAGAGATTGATGTTAGCCAGATTTTAATGATCTTTTGTTAAGGAAACTATTGGTGTTTTTTGACAAAAAGCACAATTTGACTTTGTGGTGGCTTTGTAACATGTCAACTTGGCTACAGTGACCTACATTTCCCCAAATCCTTATTTTTTGCATGTTTCCGGATAGGATTGAACAAAAGAGATATTTTTGGGTGAAATATGTGGGGCAGACATGATGCAGCTGCCGTTTTGTAGTTCACACGTATTGTCACTGACTTGCAGGCTCACCTTTGGTGTGAGGTCGGAGCCAGCCCACAACCATTTCACTTTCCCTTGGATCTGCCTCCAGTTCTTGCAACTCTTGGGTCAGATGTGTGTGTAGTTCTGTGAGGGAAAGGCCTAGCTTCTGTAGGACACCCACTATAACAAGAACAGACAGGGGTTTCCGTCTGTGCTTGTGGGCTCCAGCTTGTGACTGTGGTTCTAGCTTGATCTTGCTTACTCCCACATAACATTCATCTTCTCTTTCCGAATGTCTGCCCTCCGGACTTGAAGTTTCACCATCAGACAGGATGACAACCATCCCTCAGTGACTGCTTAAGCAGCTCTCACAACTGTAGAAAGTGAAATCGCTGTAGCAAATATATGTGTGTGTATGTGCATATAGACAGACACACACATACAGACACACACACACCCATATATATATGTGGTTTTGCTTCTCTGATTGCGCCTTGATATAACTGGTAACATTTTTGATAAAAGTTATTATTATGAGAAAGTCATAAATTAATAACTACATAAAAAGTTTTGAATAAAGTAAAAAAGCCACTTATAATCCCCTCATCTTAAAATAACTACTATTCAGTTCTGTAATCGCCTTCCTCTTTCCACAGGTATACACTAAAACAAAAAAGCAATGTCGTATAAATGAAAACATGTGCATCTCTAGGTATCAATTTATTTTTTGCCTTAGCTTCCTCACTTCTATCATATTCATATCCAGTGTTCTCTGCTGCCAGTGAGATGGACATTGGTATCTCTATTCCTCGCTTTAACATCCAACATTGAAATGGGGAAAATACTTCTTACACACTCTTGTACTATGCTCTGTTATAGCGTCTTGTGCTGTGCTCTGTTATAGAAAAAACATAACATTCCTTGGGAGCTCAATTTATTAGTGATATATATTTTTAATTTTTAAATGTATTTGTGTAATATCTTCAACAGCTTGGAGGACATCATAAGGTATAGGATGAAAGGCAATTTGAGAAGTCCACTGCCTCTTGTCCTCAAATTTACTCTTTCCCTGCTTTAATGATTCATAACCGTTTACAAAGGGAATGGGCCTTCATCCTCTCTTTCCTTAGGGTAAAGTTTCTTTCCATGAGGAGGAAGGCAATACAATTTGTTGTCCATTCTAGGACCTTCTTGAGAGAAGAGGGAGTATGCCTAACAATTATGCTGGGACAGTAGGCACAGATATTATCTTACTTATGAGGCTGTCTGGCCTGTCATGAAACAGACCATTCTTATGTCAAACCCATCTTACCTGGGACAGAGGCATTTTTACGTATTTATAGTCATACTCTATATTGCACTATTTTACAGACCACCAACAATGTATGAGTTCCAATTTCACTACATTCTCACTAACACTTGTTATTTTCCATTTAAAAAGAAAATTCTAGCCATAATGATGGGTGCAAAATGACATCTCATTATGGTTTTAATTTGCATTTCCCTAATGACAATGATTTTGAGGATATTTTCATGTCCTTATTGACTAATTATTTATCTACTTTAGGGAAATGTCTATTTAGGTTCTGTATCCAAGTTTTAACAGGGTTATTGGATTTTTGTTGTTGAGTTCTTTATATATTCTTTATACTAGGCTCTATGGTTTGCAAAAATTTTCTCCCATTATGTAAATTGTCTTTTCACTTTCTTGGTAGTGTCCTTTAATATACATAAGTTTTTATTTTTGATGAAGTTTAATTTATCCTTTTATTTTGTTGCTTGTGTTCTTGGTGTCACTTTAAAGAAACACTATCTAACCTAAGGTTAAAAATATTTAACCCTATATTTTCTTCCAAGAGTTTGAGTTTATCTCTTAAATTTAGGCTTTTGATTCTTTTGGGTTAATATTTGTATATGGCATGTGGTTGGAGTCTAAATTCATTCTTTTGTGTGTAGATATCCAGTTGTCTCAGTAACATTTGTTGAAAAGACTGTTCTTTCTCTATTGAATGTATCGGTGCCTCTGTCAAAACCCAACTGACCCTAGAGCTATGAGTTTATTTTTGGTCTCCCAATTCTGTTTCATTGATCTATATATCTATCATTACACCAGTAACATACTATCTTGACTATTGTGACTTTGTAATAAGTTTTGGAGTTGGGCAGTGTATATCTTTCAACTTAGTTCTTTTTTACAATTCAGTTGGCTATTCAAGCGCTCTTGTAATTCCATATGAATTTTTGTTTCAGCTTGTCCATTTTCATGTCATTCATATGGAGATAGAGCTAGTCTTACTTTCTTCCTTTCCCATTTAGGTGCTTACCCTGCCCGCCAACCTACTTTCCCTCCTTCCTCCCTGCCCCCAACTACCCTGACTGGAACTGTCAGTGAAATGTTGAACAGAAATGGGGAGAGTGGGCATCCTTGTCTTGTTCTTGATTTTAGGACCAAAGTTTTTAACATTAAGTATGATGTCAGCTGGAGGTTTTTCATAGATGTCTTTTATCAGGTTGATGAAGTTTATTTCTGTTCCTAGTTAGTTGAATGTTTTTTATTATGAAAGGATGTTGGTTTTTGTCAAATGCTTTTTCTCTATTTTCTGAGATAATTATATGGATTTTGCTTTTATTCTATTGACATGGAGTATTATATTAATTTATTTTTAGATGTTAAACCAACTTTGCATTCTCACTGAGTCATGATTTATAATCATTTCAATATGCTGCTGAATTTTGTTTGCTCATATTTTGTTGAAGACTTTTGCATCTATATTCAGATGAGATATTAATTGGTGGTTTCCTTTTCTTGCAGTGTTTTTGTCTAGCTTTGGTATTAATAGTAGCCTGATATAATAAGTGAGAAAGTGTTTCTTCCACTTCCATTTTTTTGGAAGAATTTGTGAAGGATTAGTTTTAATTCTTCTTTCTGTGTTTGGTGAAATTCACCAGTGACGCCATCTTCACTGGAATTTCCAGTGATAAATGGAAATTTTGATTACTAGTTCAATCTTTTTATTGTTGTTATAGGTCTATTTATATTTTCTATTTCTTTTGGAGTCTGTTTTGGCAGTTTGTGTGTTTCTAGGATTTGCCAATATCATTTGGGTTATTCGATTTCTTATTATCTTTTCATTTCTATAAGGTCTGTAGTAATGTCCCCACTTGCATTCCTAATTTTAGGAATTTGAGTATTCTCTTTTTTTCTTGGTCAATTTAGGTAAAGCTTTGTTAATTCTGTTGATGTTTGGAAAGAACTAAATTTTTGTTTTGTTGATTCTGTATTCTTTTTTACTCTTTATTTTGTTTATCTCCACTGTAATCTTTATTATTTCCTTCTTTATGCTGGCTTTGGGCTTACTTTGCTATTGCTTTTCTAGTTTCTTAAGGTAGAAGGCTAGGCTATTGACTTCAAATCTTCTTTTTAAATTGAGTCATTTATAGCTACATATTTCTCTCTGAGCACTACTTTCACTGCATTCCAGTTTTGGTATGCTGTGTTTTTATTTTCATATATTTGAAATTTTCCTTTGATTTTTTCTTTGACACATTGGTCGATTAAGAATGTGTTGTTTAATTTTTATATATTCATGAATTTTCCAGATTTTCTTTTGTTATTCATTTTTAACTGCATTCCATTGTCATTAAAGAAGGCTTCATATTATTTCAATCTTTTAAAATTTATTGAGACTAATTTTATTGCCTAAAATATAGTCTTTCCTGGTGAATTTTCCATGTGCATTTGGGAAGAAGAGTGAATTAAGAAAGCATAAGGAGAAAGCCACAATGTCTTTTGTGACCTAGTCTTGAAGTTATTGTTCCATAATTTTTGCAATCTTCTATTGGTTACACGACTCATCCTTATTCAGTGTGGTAAGGATTATATAAATGCATGAACACTACAAGGTAATAATCATTCAGGGTCATGTCAAAGCCTGACAACCATAGTCTTCATTCTGGTTCCCAGTGATTCACAACCCTCACACGTGCAAAATATACTCACCCTCTTACAAGGCTCCAAAAAATCTCACCCTACTACAATATTACACAAAGTCCAGAATCTCCTTATCATTTAAATTGTCCAGATGTGAATGGGGCTTCTAGGGTACTCCTTAAGAACATTTCCTCGCATATGGTTTCTCTCAAGCTGAAGACCTGTGAACTAAAACTTAAGTTATTTCTTCTACTCACACCCAAATAGAATCATGGCATTCCCATAAGATAGTGGCTATAAAATCTCCTGTTCAGGGGCAAGAAGCCTGGCCAGAACCAGGGGAAGGGTGCAAATCAAATCAGGCATGCAGATTTCACAGGCAGGGGAAGAACTGAAGCCCTTTTTTCTCACAGCTGGGAGTCAGATAGCCTCAGAAAAGTTTTTAAGCCCATCACCCTCCACCTGGAAACAGACTCCGGGCTGTTGGTAAGGGGCACAGTGTGAGTAAGAAAGGCCTTTTGGATTGCATGGGAGCTGGGTGATGCCTGTGACTGCAGCTTTCCCCCACTTTCCTGACAACCTGCATGACTCAGCAAAGACAACCATAATCCTCCCCTACACAACTCCAGTGACCTGGGAATCTTACCCCCATACCCTACAGCAGCCTCAGCCAGACATGCCCAAGGAGAGTCGGAGCTCAGACACGCCTAGCCTCATCCCCACCTGATGGTCTTTCCCTATCCACCCTGGTAGTGAAAGATAAATGGCATATAATCTTGGGAGTTCTATGGCCCTGCACACCACCAGTCCTTCTCCACACTACTACAGCTGGTGCTTTCTGGAAAGTACCACCTCCTGGCAGGTGACCAACCAGCACAAAAATAGAACATTAAACCATCAAAGCTAAGGGCCTTCCCAGAATCCATTGCACCCGCCGCCACCTCCACTGGAAAGGAGCTGGTATCCATGTCTGAGAGACACATAGACAGTTCACATCACAGGAATCTGTGCAGACAACCCCCAGTAGCAGCCCAGAGCCAGGGAGACATGCTGGGTGGCTAGACACAGAAGCGAGACAACAATCACTGCAGTTTGGCTCACAGGAAGCCACATCCATAGGAAAAGGGGGAGAGTACTACATGAAGGGAACACTCCATGGGCCAAAAGAATCTGAACAACAGCCTTCAGCCCTAGATCTTCCCTCTGACAGAACCTACTTGTCAGAAGAAGGAACCAGAAAACCAACCCTGGTAGTACAACAAAACAAGGCTCTTCAGCACCCTGCCAAAAATTACACTAGTTCACCAGCAATGGATCCAAACCAAGAAGAAATCCCTGATCTACCAGAAAAAGAATTCAGGAGGTTAGTTATTAAGATAATAAGGGAAGGACCAGAGACAGGCAAAGCCCAATGCAAAGAAATCCAAAAAATGATACAAGAAGTGAGGGGAGAAATATTCATGGAAATAGATATCTTAAAGAAAAATGATCAAAAATTCAGGAAACTTTGGACACACTTTTAGAAATGCAAAGTGCTCCGGAAAGTCTTAGCAATAGAATTGGATAACTAGAAGAAAGAAAATCAGAGCTCAAAGACAAGGTCTTCTAATTAAACCAATCCAACAAAGACAAAGAAAAAAGAATAAGAAAATATGAACAAAGCCACAAAGAAGTCTGGGATTATGCTAAACCACCAAACCTAAGAATAATCTTCTTCTGAGGAAGAAGATAATTCTAAAAGCCTGGAAAAATATATTTGGGGGAATAATCAAGGAAAGCTTCCCCAGCCTTGAGAGAGACCTAGACTTCCAAATACAAGAAGGATAAAAAACACCCAGGAAATTCATCGCAAAAAGATCTTTGCCTAGGCACATTGTCATCAGGTTATCTAAAGTCAAGACAGGAAAGAATCTTATGAGCTATGAGACAGAAGCACCAGGTAACTTATAAAGGAAAACTTAACAGATTAACGCAAATTTCTCAGCAGAAACCCTACAAGCTTGAAGGGATTCGGGACCTATCTTCAGCCTCCTCAAACAAAACAATTATCCGCCAAGAATTTTGTATCCAGCGAAACTAAGCATCATATATGAAGGAAAGATACAGTTGTTTTCAGACAAACAAATGCTGAGAGAATTCACCATTACCAAACCACCACTACAAGAACTGCTAAAAGGAGCTCTAAATCTTGAAACAAATCCTGGGAACATGAAAACAGAGCCTCTTTAAAGCATAAATCATGCAGGACCTATAAAACAAAAATACCAGTTAAAAAGCAAAAACAAACAATAAAAACAAAACCAAAGTACACAGGCAACAAAGAGCATGGTGGAAGCAACAGTACCTCACATTTCAATACTAACATTGAATGTAAATAGCCTAAATGCTCCACTTAAAAGATACAGAACTGCAGAATGGAGAAGAACTCACCAACCGACTATCTGCTGCCTTCAGGAGACTCACATAACACATAAGGACTCACATAAAGTAAAGGGGTGAAAATGGACACCAAAAGCGAGCAGGGGTAGCTATTCTTATATCAGACAAAACAAACTTTAAAGCAAGAGCAGTTAAAAGAGACAAAGAGGGACAGACAGTATATAATGGTAAAAGGTCTTGTCTGACAAAAAAATTCCACAATCCCAAACATATATGCACCTAACACTGGAGCTCCCAAATTGATAAAACAATTACTAATAGACCTAAGAAATGAGATAGACAGCAACACTGTAATAGTGGGGGACTTTAATACTTCACTGACAGCACTAGACAGGTCATCAAGACAGAAAGTCAACAAAGAAAAAATGGATTTAAACTATACCTTGGAACAAATTGACTTAACAGATATATATAGAACCTTCCATCTAACAACCCCAGAATACACATTCTATTCAATAGCACATGGAACTTTCTCCAAGATAGACCATATGATAGGCCATAAAACGAGCCTCAGTAAATTTAAGAAAATTGATATTATATCAAGCACTCTCTCAGACCACAGTGGAATAAAACTGGAAATCAACTCCAAAAGGAACCTTCAAAACCATGCAAATACATGGAAATTAAATAACTTGCTCCTGAATGAGCATTGGATCAAAAATAAAATCAACACGGAAATTAAAAAATTCTTTGAACTGAATGACAATAATGACACAACCTATCAAAACCTTTGGGATATAGCAAAGGTGTTGCTAAGAGGAAAGTTCATAACCCTAAATGCCTGCATCAAAAAGTCTGAAAGAGCACAAACAGACAATCTAAGGTCACACCTCAAGGAACTAGAGAAACAAGAACAAACCAAACCCAAATCCAGCAGAAGAAAGGAAATAACCAAGATCAGAGCAGAACTAAATGAAATTGAAACAAAAAAAATACAAAATATAAATGAAACAAAACTGATTCTTTAAAAAGATAAATAAAATTGATATACTATGAGCAAAATTAACCAAGAAAAGCAGAGGAAATCCAAATAAACTCGCTAAGAAACGAAACAGGAGATATTACAATTGACAGCACTGAAATACAAAAGATCATTCGAGCCTACTATGAACACCTTTATGCACATAAACTAGAAAATCTAGAAGAGATGGATAAATTCCTGGAAAGATAAAACCCTGCTAGCTTAAATCAGGAAGAATTAAATAACCTGAACAGACCAATAACAAGTTAGTGAGATTGAAATTGTAATTTAAAAATTACCAACAAAAAAAGTCCAGGACCAGACAGATTCACAGCAGAAATCTAACAGACATTCAAAGAATTGGTACCAATCCTTTTGACACTATTCCACAAGATAGAGAAAGAAGGAACCCTCTCTAATTCATTCTATGAAGCCAGCATCACTATAATACCAAAACCAGGAAAGGACATAACCAAAAGAGAAAACTACAGACCAATATCCTTGATGAACATAGATGCTAAAATGTTTAACAAAATACTAGCTAACCGAATCCAACAACATATCAAAAAGATAATCCACCATGATCAAGTGGGTTTCATACCAGGGATGCAGGGATGGTTTAACATATGCAAGTCAATAAATGTGATATAAACAGAAATTTAAAAAAATCACATGATCATCTCAATAGATGGAGAAAAAGCATTGGACAAAATCCAGCATTGCTTTATGATTAAAACTCTCAGAAAAATCGGCATACAAGGGACATACCTGAATGTAATAAAAGCCATCTATGACAAACCCACAGCCAACATAATACTGAATGGGGAAAAGTTGAAAGCATTCCCTCTGAGAACTGGAACAAGACAAGGATGCCCACTCTCACCACTCCTCTTCAACATAGTACTAGAAGTCCTAGCCAGAATAATCAGATAAGAGAAAGAAATAAAGGACATCCAAATTGGTAAAGAGGAAGTCAAACTGTCACTGTTTGCTGACAATATGATCGTTTACCTTGAAAACCCTAAAGACTTCTCTAGAAAGCTCCCAGGACTGATAAAAGAATTCAGCAAAGTTTCTGGACACGAGATTAATGTACACAAATCAGTAGTTCTTCTATACACCAACAGTGACCAAGCAGTGAATCAAATCAAGAACTCAACCACTTTTACAATAGCTGCAAAAAAAAAAAAAAAAAAAAAAGAAAAAGAAAAAGAAAAAAAATACTTAGGAATATACTTAACAAAGGAGTCAAAAGACCTCTACAAGGAAAACTACAAATCATATTCTTTTCATGACACAAACAAATGGAAACACATCCCATGCTCATGGATGGGTAGAATCAATATTGCGAAAATGACCATACTGCTAAAAGCAATCTGCAGATTCAATGCAATCCCCAACCAAATACCACCATCATTCTTCACAGAATTAGAAAAAACAATTATAAAATTCACATCTTTCCAAAAAAGAGCCTCAATAGCCAAAGCAAGACTAAGCAAAAAGAATAAATTTGGAGGCATCACTCTACCTGATTTCAAGTTATAGTTTAATGCCATAGTCACCAGAACAGTGAGATACTGGTATAAAAATAGGCACATAGACCAATGGAACAGAAAAGAGAACCCAGAAATAAACCGAAATACTTACAACCAACTGATCTTCAACAAAGCAAACAAAAACACAGAGTGGGGAAAGAATATCCTTTTCAACAAATGGTGCTGGGATAATTGGCTAGCCACATGTAGGAGAATAAAACCGGATCCTCATTTCTCACCTTACACAAAAATCAACTCGAGATAGATTAAGGACTTAAAACCTGAAACTATAAAAATTCTAGAAGATAACCTTGGAAAAACCCTTCTAGACATTGGCTTAGGCAAGGATTTCATGACTAAGAACCCAAAAGCAAGTGCAATAAAAACAAAGATAAACAGCTAGGACCTAATTAAACTAAAGAGCTTTTCCATAGCAAAAGGAACAGTCAGCAGAGTAAATAGACAACCCACAGAGTGGAAGAAAGTCTTCACAATCTATATATCTGACAAAAGACTAATATCCAGGATTTACAACAAACCCAAACAAATCAGTAAGAAAAAAAAAAATCCCATCAAAAAGTGGGCTAAGGACATGAATAGACAATTCTCAAAAGAAGATACGCAAATGACCAACAAACATATGAAAAACTGTTCAACATCACTAATGATCAGGGAAATGCAAATGAAAACCACAATTCAAAACCACGTTTTCCCTGTGAGAATGGCCACAATGAAAAAATCAAAAAACAGTAGATGTTGGCGTGGATGCGGTGAACAGGGAACACCTCTACACTGCTGGTGAGAATGTAAGCTAGTACAGCCATTATGGAAAACAGTGTGGAGATTCCTTAAAGAACTAAAAGTAGAACTACTATTTGATCCAGCAATCCCACTACTGGGTATCTACCTAGAGGAAAAAAAGTCATTATTCGAAAAAGACACTTGCACGTGCATGTTTATAGCAGCACAATTCACAATTGTTAAATCGTGGAACCAACACAAATGCCCATCAATCAATGAGTGGATAAAGAAACCGTGAGATATATATATATATGGATAGATAGATAGATAGATAGATAGATAGATAGATAGAGATATATAATGAAATATATATATATATATGATGAAATACTACTCAGCCATAAAAAAGAGTGAGTTAACATTTGCAGTGACCTGGATGAGACTGGAGATTATTATTCTAAGTGAAGTAACACAGGAATGGAAAACCAAACGTTGTATGTTCTCACTGATATGTGGGAGCTAAGCTATGAGGACATAAAGGCATAAGAATGATACAATGAACTTTGGAGACTTGGGGGAAAAAGTGGGAGGGGGCAAGAGATAAAAGACTACAAATATGGTGCAGTGTATACTGCTTGGGTGATGGGTTCACCAAAATCTCACAAATCACCACTGAAAAACTTACTCATGTAACCAAATACCACCTGTACCCCAATACCCCAATAACTTACAGAAAAAAAAATCTCCTGTTCAAAAAGGGAGAAATAGAAGGTATATAGGAATCATTAGTCCATAGCCATTCTGAAAATCATCAAGGCACAGGTAGTAGTTTCTTAAATAGGATTAAAGATTTGAGAGTAATTCCTTATGGCTCTTGGCTCTGCCTTCTAGGCTCTTGTCTCTATTCTCTGTCTCTGAGTTATTTTTATTTTTATTTTTTTGTAAAAAGTAGCCATATTTTCAGATGTGCAGTTTTCTCAGGGATTCCGAAGACCTCTTTTCATTTTGTCTGTATCTGTTCCTTTCAATCCAAGCTAGTGGTATTTCTGCTAATTCATTTTTCTTAAAAATCTTTGTGACTGTCCTGGGAATTTTACCAGGGTTCATTTCACTAGACAAAAGTTACCTCTATGAATCTCTATAAGATAACATCTTTATGAATCTCTATAAGATAACATCTTTTTTTTCCCTGTAAGCTTCTGCTGAGACTATCGTAGAACAACATTCTTCATTCAATTCCTTTGAAGCTCTAATGTTTTACTGGATGAAATTACCTTAGATCTGTAGGGAGTCTTAATCGAAGGAAAGAAGCATGCACAAAAAGCTGCATCTTAGAATCCAGTAAGAGGCTGGGGGATGAGGAGGGTCTATCCTTAGAATAAATCAGAACTATGGGGTCTCTGGTTTCTACCACACATAACTTATGAGGCTTAATTCGTCCTGCTGCTGCCAAAATAGAGAGGTTCCCCAAGTGGAAAACAGAAAAGGGCCTCCTTGTTAGCACCCACCTATCTTAGTTGAATGTTGTTTTGATTCACATGTTCAGGCATAGCTGAAAATTTGTTGAAATTCTAAAAATTGAATAATGTATGATACATGCTGTGTCCCAGGATTTGCTTTATTATCTAAATTTTGCACATTTTAATATGCCTCCCAAGAAGGTATCTTGTTTATTAAGTATCACAAGAAAACAAAAGAGATACAAGAACTGCAGAGAAAAGAAAATGATATTGCCAAATTATTTCAATGCTTTGGCACATGAATTTAAATTAGTAACTGAATCTATTTCTGCATAAATTTTATTTAAAGACAGATGTTTTTGTTCCTTCCCAATGAAATGAATACCGGACATTAGTGTGAAATAGCACCCAATTATTAGCTGCTGAGAGGACCTGATTGTCATGGTGTGAACCTGCATAAAAATCAAATAAATAAGCAATGAAACAATGGAACAAAATATTGTGGACTTGGTCCTATACATTGGGTGAATTATAAATCACACCTACATGGCTAGGGTCCCCAGGAGCAAAGACCACCCTTAAGACTTCACCTTAGAAAACTGTTTGCTATGGACTGAATGTTTGTGTGCACCCAAAATTCATATGTGGAAATCCTAACCCCATTGTGATAATATTAGGAGATGGAGCTTTTGTTGGTAATTAGATTATCAGATGGGAGCCCTCATGATGGTATGAATGCTCTTGAAAGAAGAGATGCAACTGAACTTATATCCCCTCTCTCTGCTCTTTGCTCTGTGAGAAAACAAGAAGACAGCTGTCTGCAAACCAAGATGGATGCCCACACCAGACATCACATCTGCCTGCACCTTGACCTTGGAATTCCAAGTCTCCAGAACTCTAAGAAATAAATGTTTGTTGTTTGAGCCACCTGGTCTATGGTATTCTGATATAGCATCCCAAACTGACTTAGGCACTGTTTCTCCTCTTCATGTGAACACACGAAGGGATTGTGTGTTTGTTTGTGTTTCCAAGAAGACAACAGGTTTTCAAATAAAATTACTCATCCATTTATTTTGTCTTTTTATTAATTTAAGAATAGTTATTTACATACCTCTGATGTACATAATTATCCTAACCAGTTGCAAATTTTACCTTTGAAAAAGAAATGGCTTATATATTCATATACTTTCAAAAATTAATTGAGAATCTTTTATATGCCAGGTTTTATGTTAACTGCTGAGTATACACAGATGAATAAGGGACACTCTCAGCTCCTTAGAGAACATATGGTAGAGTTTAGGAGACAATTTCAATATAATACAAAATTTGCTAATGGGTAAGATGAGTGTTGGGGCACAAGAAATCATGAATGTGATGCCTGGTTCAAATGCTTCATTCAGCAAAGTACTAAGCAAAATTTGTTACCAGGTCATACCCCATGGCCATTAATATCTCCCAAAGTTCAATTCATACACATTAGGTTACTTTAAAGACCATATTGAATAAATAATTGGATAACCCAGTAGGTGACTAATAGCTTTTTGCTTACTTTGGGATAAGCCCTGTGTGATTCTCAGAAATCTCTTGTTTGATTATTTAACAAAAGGTTCCTGCTTCTTAAGACTTCAAAACCCATTAAAGTCATAGTAAGAATTAGTTTTTCATGCTCCCAGTCATAGGGTGCTCATTTCCCCCTTGTTCCCAAGAGGGATGGTAAGATACATTTGTTTTCAAGGTAGCCATTAATAAGCAAGATGGTGCCTGGTCTAACTAGGCCCTCAATCTAAAGCAGGACATTATCTCCCTTAATCTGTGTTCTAGTTATTCCAAATACGGCCACAGTGATTATTAGCTCAGTAGGTGATCAATAAAGGTTTGTGGAATGAATGAATGAGTCATTTGCTGTGGTTCAATTTCCAAAGTTGATTATCTGATTCTGTTACATTCCCAGTGCCATAGCTGCACACCTTATTCAGTATGCCATGCAGTTTAGTTTTTGTTTTCAAGGACGTAGGTGCTGTGCTTTTGCCAATGACTCACCTAGTGCTGTGATGCAGAGGTAGGTATTATCTTGAAATGATACATTTCTATATTCCACAAGGTACGGTCCTAATCAATAGGTGACACACTGTGAAGATGAACCTTTCTCCTAAATAACCAGCCATTGGAGTAAGCAGAAGACCTTGCCACTGAATGATATAAGACTCTTGCACTTGTGGTTTACTTTTTATTTAACATTCCACACTTCATACTCTTTGTGCATCAGATTATCCACAGTTTACAGTATCTGGAAACCAAATCAAACCCTTCTAACTCCATCTGTCATCAGTCTCTTTAGCAATCATAGTTGATAAGTGCCCTGTTGATCACCTTTTTGGAGAAGTTCTGAGAACCGTATATTTTTGCTTTTTGAGAAAATAGTTCAAACATCCTTCTGCTTATAGCTTAAAAAATGGATTGTAAAAGGTATATTAGCTTGTCGATTTCAACTAATACAAGAGATGGAGACAATTACTGTTACTTAAATCCAATTGGACACCTTATCAGTGACTACAAAATAGATGTATATTTGCCAACCATATTGAGAGAGCAGCAGCTGAAATGGCCTGGTAGGGTATGCTGGCTTCTACCTTGAATAATCATTGTTCTTCCCACCGTGTCCTAAAGCCAGTCAAGGAGGTATATTGCCAACTGCAAACTTGATTGTTACTTCTATATCTTAATAGAGAACATTACTCCTATCAAACGTGCTTAAAGGAAAACTCTAGATTCTTGTTCCAAGCAAGCAAAGTTCTTAAATGCAAAAACTTTGGAGACACAATGACTGAGGCTCTAATCCTATCTCAAAATTTGGGGCAATTGTAACCTCTCTAAATCTTAGTTCCTCATCCTAATGTGAAGCTAAACATAACTTGCAAATAAATAACTCATTATATAACTGATAACTGATATCTTCTCCTCCATCCCTGCCTTGGTCAAGGATTGGCTCACTCAACACAGATTCTCAAATACCTTCTTTGCTTTTCTCTAACATAGGGGATAGAGGATGGAGTACTCATTTTTCTCAGTCACAGCCTAGCCAGCAGTGGTGACATGCCACAGCTCTGCCCAGTGATATATAAGCTTACTTCTGATGAGAGGGGCTTTCATTAAGTAGAAGGGTTTGGACCCTCCTCCCTTCCTCTTGCTTGAAAAGCAAGTGTGATAATTAAAGGTGCAATAGATCTCCAGCCACCGTGAAGAAAAAGTCATGTGATAGGATGGTGGGGCAAGAAGATAGAAAGAGCCTGGCCCCTGACCACATCATTGAGTAGACATTCAAAGGTACTGGGCAGGAAAAAAACAACAACAACAACTTTAATTCAGGAAAACTTTTCTCATCTTTCATGAGAAATTAGTTTTCTTCCTATTAACATGACATTGAATTCATTTCTTATAAAATAATAATCTAGTTTTGCTATCCTATGAAAGAATGTGCCCTCTAATTGCCTTGAGTGAATTATAGTTCAGGATGATTTAATGCTGGAAGTATCATGTGGTTCAACTTTAAGTATTTAACAGAGTCAATATTCAGACTCAAGTCTTTCTGATTCTGATGCCCCTGTCACTAATCACTGCATTCACATGGTGCCCCAATGCCAGGTACTCAGCAAAAGCTTAAAGAAAGTAAAAGTTGCTGATTGATGAATTAAATAGCCCCTCTCTACTTATACATTAAAACTCCTCATTCAACACAATCTCATACTGACACTGAAATCAAAGGTTTCCATTAGCTGACTTTCCTCTCTACAGGCGTGAGAAGTGAATGGAGAGATAGCTGAAATAAATTTTGTGTGGCATTGGCCTTGAAGGGACTGATAAAGGGCACATACTGAAGTTCCTTGACTGGGCCCTGCAGGATGCACACTTGTGGCCTTGGAGGCATGGCACTGCAGAAGCACTTAGAAGAAATTGCCAAGTGCACGTGCAGCAGGAATGAGCCTGCGCCTCTGATAGTCACGCTTAGCTTCATGTTTGCAGTCCTTTTAGGGGGATGCTAGCAGAGACAGCAAATTCCACATTAATCCACTTTTTAAGAACAGAAGAGATATTGTTTGGCATTAGCCAGTAAGATCTGGTGACTCATAAATGGGTCACAGACATTGCCTTTTGCCCAGGTTCATGGCCAAAAACATACTGGGCATTGTGTCCAAAATGTGATTAAACTAGTCCCAGTTCAGATAGCTTACAACCTAGATTAAATGGCTTAGTAAAACACTCTGTTCACTGGAAACAGAATCTAGACTTCCCCCTGAAGTACTTGTTTCAGACATGGAATGTTTGGGACAGCTATTCATTTTCTGTTAAATACTCTGTTGCCTATTTCCGATAACATAATGAAGAAAGCCCCAAGTAGGCATTACTGGTTGTAATTTGAAAATCAAGATAATATTATGTACTCATGGTTAAAATTTATAGAGTATTCAAAGACGAAAAGCCAAAAATAAAATTCTCCTCATCTCATAGTGTAACTCCCTAGAAGATATCACCATTTATATTTTCTTGATTACTGTGCAGAAAGCTTCTATGAATGACAAACATATTGTATGGGTTGAATTGTGTCCCCACAAAAGATGTGTTGAAGCCCTAACCCCTAGTACCTTAGCATGTGACCTTATTTGGAAATAAGGTCTTTACAGAGATAATTTAAAATGAGCTCATTAGGGTAAACTCTAATCCAATATAATGAGTATTCTTATAAAAAGGGGCAATTTGAACATAGAGACAAACACACCCAGGGAGAATGCCATGTGAACATGAAGGCAGAGATTGCGATGATGCTCCTATAAGCCACGGAATGCCAAAGACTGCCAGCAAACTACCAGAAGCCAGGAGGGAGGCATGGAACGGTTTCTCTCTCACAGACCTCAGAAGGAAACAACCCTGCCAATATCTTGATTTTGGATTTCTAGCCTCAGGAACTGTGAGACAATAAATTTCTGTTGCTTAAGTCACCCAGTTGCTGATGTTGTCATAGAAGCCCTAGCAAATGAATGCACATATATTGATATTGATATACAGATCCAGGTATACACATAACGTTGTCTTATTTTTCCATTTCTTTTCTTTGTAGAATCACAACTCATTCTGGTCCTTCCATGTGTCTGTCTGGTTTTAGTAGCTCTGTGCTGGATTTTTTTCCAGTTTAATGACAGTTCAGATTTCAAAAGTGCTGCTATCCTCATAAATCTTTCACACTGATTAGCATACATATCTTTCGGTCTGAAATGTATGGTCACTATTTCATAGTTTTTCATAAAGTGCTAGATGGCCAGTAGGAGATGGAGATGCAGAAATAAGGAGACAATGTGTTGGACCTCTGCTTGAAGGTAAAGAGATCGCAGCAAAAGAGCATACCCAGGATAAAATGCCATATTTATGATCCAAGTGCCTGGTGCCAGCTCTTCTTAAGGTGACATACTAGATCAAGAAGGTAGAAAGATGTATATATCTACCCAGCAGATAATAAAATTATTTATTAAGATCATCAGATTCTCTTTTCTCTGGTTTTATATGCAACATGCAAACTTTTTTATTTTTATCAAGTTCCCATAGGGACTTTTGCATTAAAGAGGCTTGCCTGATCATGATATGATAGATTTACTTATCACTGTATCCCCCATGCTAAGTTCAGTGTCTGGATCACAGCGTGCACTCATTAAATATTTGTTGAGTTGACTAAATATTATGCATAGTCAGCAAATATGGTTACATGCCTACTGTGAGTCAGAAATTAGGCTAAGCATTTTTGAATGCAAAAAGTTAGGTTTTCTCAATGTAAATTAGTAATTTGACACTGATTAATTAATCATTGATATATGAGTCAGGTTAATATGGGTTTAGACCCTCACATCTCATCACTCCATGTAAAATGTAGTTCTTGAATATGTAAGCCCAAATTTGGACATTTCTGTAAGTTTTTAAGCACTTTGAAAAGCCCTATTGACTTGGCAAAGATTTCATGATGAAGATGCCAAAAGCAATTGCGACAAAAACAAAAATTAACAAATGGGACATAATTAAACTAAAGAGCTTCTGCATAGTAAAAGAAAGTATCAACAGAGTAAACAGTACAGAGTGGGAGGAAATATCTGCAAACCTTGCGTCTGACAAGGTCTAATAACCAGAATCAACAAGGAATTTGAACAAATTAACAAGAAAAAACAAACAACTCCATTAAAAAGTGGGCAAAGAATATGAACATACCCCTTTCAAAAGAAGACACACATACTACCAACAAGCATATGAAAAAATGCTCAACCTCACTAATCATTAGAGAAATGCAAGTCAAAACCACAATGAGATACCATCTCACACCAGTCAGAATGACTATTATTAAAAAGTCACCAAGTAACAGATGGTGGTGAGGTTGCAAAGAAAAGGGAACACTTATACACTGCTGGTGGGAGTGTAAATTAGTTCAGCTATTGTGGAAAGCAGTTTGGCAATTTCTCAAAGGACTCAAAGCAGAATTACCATTCAACTCAACAATCCCATGATTGAGTATATACCCAAAGAACTATAAATCATTCTACCATAAAGAACATGCATTGCATGTTCATCACAGCACTATTTACAATAACAAAGACATGGAATCAACCTAAATGCCTATCAACAGTAGACTGGATAAAGCAAATATGGTATGTATACACTATGGAATATTATGCAGCCGTAAAAAAGAACAAGATCATGTTCTTTGCAGCAACAAGGATGCAGCTGGAGACTATTATCCTAAGGATCAGAAAATCAAATAGTTTATACTCTCACTTATAAGTGGGAGCTAAACGTTGAGTACATATGGACACAAAGAAGAGAACAATAGACACTGAGGCCTACTTGATGGTGGAAGGTGAGAGGGAGGTGAAGATAGAAACACTACCTATCAGTTACTATGCTTATTACCTGTGTGATGAAATAATCTGTATCCTAAATCCCTGTGACACGCAATTTACCAATATAACAAACCTGCAGATGTACTCTTGAACGTAAAAGTAAAATCATGAAAAGCCCTATTGAACTGTCCTTCAGACTCTTATTTATTCGTCATTCAATTATTCATTTGGTTATTCTTTCAAATCTTCCCTTCATTTGATTTTTCTTTTGTTCTTTTGATTAATGACTATCAATACCTACAATGTGTCAGAAGTTATGCTTGGTATTGAGTGGAGATTTAAAAATATTAAGATAAGGCTGGGCATGGTGGCTCACACCTGTAATCCTAGCACTTTGGGAGGCCAAGGCGGGTGGATCGCCTGAGATCAGGCGTTCAAGACCAGCCTGGCCAACATGGTAAAACCCCATCTCTACTAAAAATACAAAAAAATTAGCCAGGTGTGGTGGTGGGCGCCTGTAATCCCAGCTACTTGGGAGGCTGAGGCAGGAGAATTGCTTGAACCTGGGAGATGGAGGTTATGGTGAGCTGAGATCGTGCCACCGCACTGTAGCCTGGGCGACAGAGTAAAACTCCATCTCAAAAAAAAAAACCATGTATATATATATATGTATATAATTCTTGTGCTGAAAGAACCAATACACCATATAATCTTTAAAAAAATTGCTGGGAGTTACACCCTCTGTCCATTTTGAAGGTAACATATAATACTGAGAGCCTCTTGCTTCCTACCAAGCCAGCTTTCAGGTTAAGGGAAATGAGTGCAGGCACCTGGATTCCCAATCCTGGTTGTAGCTTCTCTTCTCTCCACACCAAATTCCAGGCCTGTCACTGAAGACTTGCAGCTTGGGAGAAATTCTAAAACTCACTCAACTACAGAGAAGTTGAATGAGGAATTCAGGACAGGAAGTTAAGTTTACTATTATGTTTTCAATCATGAAAGGGAAACGGTTTGGATATCTATTTTGAGGCAAACATTATCATCTTTTGTTTTACAGTAGTGTTTTTTCAGAAGCTATTTAAGACTATATGACTCCTTTTATAATTATCAAGATTTCAGATAAGCACTGAGCTGCTCCACTACATAATTGTAGCAGTGAGTGTGGGTGCCCCACCCACTTGAAGATAGATTGGAGTCAGCCCACATTTATATATTTGATGTGGTTTTATAGGAAGAGCCCCAAGTGAAATTCTTCCGTATAGTGGCTCTTTGGGACCTAATCCAGGTGTCTTACTCAAAATCAGAGTTTTCAAGTCTGAAGCGAAGTACAATGGAGTACTTTAAGGAATTCAGCAGTTGGCAGTACTTTGATGATTTAAAATGCATACCTTAATGTAACCAACATTTATTGAGTGTTTATTACACATACTAGATATTTTCACAGACATTAACTTGGTTACTTCTCAAACTAATGTATTGAAATAAACATTTTTTTATAAATGAGAAAATAGAAGTTCAGAAAGTTTAATCAACTGCCCCCAATTCAGAAAGCTATTACACATTGGGAACATGTCTAGTTATAAATGTTTTCTCCCTTTCATTACTAATGAAAGCAATGCTCCTCAGGTTTGCTTTCTTCTTCAGTCTCTCCTTCTTTCTTTTTTTCTCCCTTCCCTTTCCTTCTCCTTTCTTTCTCTGTTGTATCCCTTCTCTCAATTACCCTTCCTCCATCCTTTCTTTCTTGAGTGTCTGCTACGTGTCAGGCCCTGCCCTGGGACTTGGAGATTCAGACGCCATGATCTAGCCCTTTGTGAGAAACAGACGGGATGGTCACAGTGAGATATTTAATAAGAAATCAGTTATATAATCCTGGAGCTTGACTGAAAGAAAATTTGGGGCAAGAAATACTTTGTGAAATCACACATGCTTTTAAGACCACCTAAAAGTCTACTTAGAGTTACAGGAGGGTCAAAAACAGGGACCGAGGAAATACTGACCTTCATGAAGATTCATGGAAATCGAGGAGCCTCTGAGAGATTCCAAGAAGGAAATGGCCTCAGTCACGAGAAGCAAATTGAAAGCTATTTTTGTCATTAAAAGTGTCACAAAATTCAGAAAAATTAACACAACTGAGCTTTCATGGTTGGAAAGTGGAAGGGTCACAGGTAAATATCATTATTAGGAGGAATATTATTCCCCATTCGTATATTTCCATATAGAATTAGTGTCACTATTTCTGTCCCTTAGACATGTCATCTCGGTGGAGAGAGGTGATATTCTATTGATGACTGTGGGGGAGAAACAGCCCTGCATAGCTCCCTTGTCTTTGGGATCTGCCTGGTTGAATAAAGCACAATTTTTTGTCTCCCCTGGGCCATAATATAATCTTATCAGCAAAAGTCCTATCTAAGGTAGATCAGAGCTGCCTGTGACTGGGAGTGTGCAATCCAGTATAGGTAAACCCAGTGTAGCTGCATACTTAAGCAGCATTTCTGTATCAGCATTATCAGTATTACATCTGACATTTTTTTTTTAAGAGACAGGGTCTTGCTATGTTGCCCAGGCTGGAGTGTAATGATTATTCATAGGCGTGATCATAGTGTACTACGGCCTCAAACTCCTGGGCTCAAGCCTCCTGCTATAGCCTCCTGAGTAGCTGCGACTACAGGCATGCACCATTGTGCTAAGCTAAATCTGATATTTTTTCCTTCATTTACCTAACTCTTTCTCTTTCATTAGAGTCTCACCTTGGATAAGAAGGAAAGGTGATACTGTTTTGGGCCCCTTTAACTTTAACAACCATAAACAGTTCCCTTTATTAACAAGCAACAAAGAGCATATTCCAATAATATAGTTAGATGTAAAAATTGGCAACAATATATTAATATTTGAGGACTGCAAAATACAATTTGGGAAGCCATGTCTTCTCAGTTGTTGCCAGGTATGCAGTGTCCTCCTTCTGGTTTTCAAAGGTACCATGTTAGTCCTTCTCCATGGAAATTTCTACACTTATATGGGAGCAAGGGATTGGAGGAATGGAGTAGAAAGAGTTCCCCAAATGAGGGAAACAAACTGATATGGTTAGGCTTTGTGTTCCCACCTGAATCTCATCTTGAATTGTAATCCCCATAATCCCCACCTGTCAAGGGGGAGACCAGGTGGAGGTAATTGAACCATGGTGTGGTTTCCCCTATGCTGTTCTCGTGATAGTGAGTGAGTTCTCACGAGATCTGATGGTTTTATAAGGGGCTCTTCCCTTTTTGCTCAGTAATTCTCTTTCCAGCTGCCCTGTGGGGAAGGTGTCTTGCTTCCCCTTCGCCTTCCACCATGAATGTAAGTTTCCTGAGGATTCCCCAGCCGTGCTGAACTGTGAGTCAATTAAACCTGTTTCCTTTATAAATTAGGCAGTTCTTTATAGCAGTCTGAAAATGGACTAGTACGGTAAATTAGTACCACAGAGAGTGGAGTGCTGCTATAAAGATACCCGAAAATGCGGAAGTGACTTTGGAACTGGGTAACAGGCAGAGGTTGGAACAGTTTGGAGGGCTCAGAAGAAGACAGGAAGATGTAGGAAAGTTTGGAACTTCCTAGAGAGTTGTTGAATAGCTTTAACCAAAATGCTGATAGTGATATGGACAATAAAGTCCATACTCAAGTGGTCTCAGATGGAGATGAGGAGCTTGTTGGGAACTGGAATAAAGGTGACTCTTGCTATGGTTTTTTCCTTTTTTCTTTTTTTTTTTTTTTAACATGTCAGAGACTGGTCGAGTTTTACATATATTAATTCCTATAATCTTTGTGATAGCCTCATTTGATAGAAGAGAAACTGGGGCATAGGGAGGTTAAGTGACTTGTCAAGATCACAGGGTCAAGGGAGTGGCACAACTGAGGTCTGATCTCAGGTGATCTGTCATCAGTTCCCATCCTCAGCTGCTACACTCTTTCTCCTCCTGTGCTCTACCCACTCCACCTGCTTCACCATCTTCCTTAGGGCAGGGCACCATAGCAACACCTGTCCTAAATAATTGCCGAGAAATGTAAACTCGAATGGTCAGATAGCTCCTATTTTAGCCTGTCTCTAAGTCATTAGGTGGTCTAAAATGTATGTGGCCCTAAAAGGGGTACAGGGGAGGCTTTAATCGCAAGGTGGGGTGAAGAAGAGCATAGGCAGGGCCTTTACATGTTTCCATGTTTTTCCAGGGAGGAAACAAGCTCCTCCAGTGGTGGGAGATGGAAGGAGTTGAGAAGGAGAGGAGGGGCATTCTCTACCTTTGGGGGCCTCAGCATTTTGTCCCATGAGAATGGTTCTGCTCCTGTGTGCTTTGAGTTGGGAAACATTTTTAAACTTGGCTTTGTTGGATTGGGTGTGTGATTTGTGAAAGTGGATGATTATGAGTGTCTGTTAAAGGAGCTGGGTAGCTTGAAAATCTGTAAAATCAGAAGGTGAACCATGAGGTGGGGGCAGAGGATGATGCTTCCATAGTGGTATTTACCTCCTGGACCCACAGGGCCTCTCCCTGCATTCATGATATGTGTTTGCTGACCACAGCAGCTGCACTAAGCTGGGCACAGCCCGCAGGCTCCGGGGCCTCCTGGGTTTCATAGTTTAGGGGCATGTGGCAGCATGGTGGGATGCTTTGCTAATGAGTTCACCACTGAGGCCACGTGGCTTTCACCTTAAGACATTGACAGCTGCAGCAGGTTTGAAAAAATGCAGCCACTGGTAGGACTGATCAGATCTTCTCTCCGGAAAACCAAGACAAAGTACTTGCATTAAAGAAGGCCTTCGAGGGAGTGGGAACCTGAATAAGGCAAGAAGAAGCTTCTCATGATGACAATATGAGGGCTGGGGTGAGAGAGGTTATTTTAATTTAAATATTAAAACAGCTGAGTTTGAGATTGTTTCATTCTCTAAAGGGGTGAAGAAGTAAGTGTACACCTTCACTGTGTTTCACCCTCAGGGTATCTACTGAAACACACATTATCAACATTTTGTGGATAAAGAAATTGAAGCAGGAACAGATTAAGTGACTTTCCCAGGGTCATATGGCTGGTAGATAGGTAGATACCAATTTGGCCTGTAAAACAATGATTTTACCTTACATTGTGTGGCATCTCGTCTCGAGAGAAGCATGAACGTACTAGTACAACAAATGTGAGTGTCCAATTTTATCAGCATGAGGTGTATCTACTCCTCTGGGTCATCTGATAACCAGAAGCAGCATGCAGTTTGGCAAGGATATGCCATTATTACTGTGTTTTGTAATAGGCATTATTAGGGCAGAGAAGAATGAACTAAGATGTGACATGGGATTGGGCCAATGTGCTAGAAGGCCTTCCTTCCTCTATCCTTCCCTCTTTTTTAAAATGCTTAGGTCATGTCTGGGTTAAGCTATCAGGATGAGTAAAGGATCAATTGCTGATTAGGCAGCAGCTTGCAGGGACTCTAGCTAGCAGCATTGAGAGGCTGTCTCAAAGTTGCTCTAGGAGCTGCCAGCAGTGATGAAATCACACTGGCCATAGTTTCTGAATCTACAATTGGTGAAGTACTATAGGCGGTGACTCTTCAAGTGTCTGCCTCCCCATAAACTCCCTTTTGATTAAAGTAACTGCACATCACTCCTTACCTTAGCGTTCTCTAACTCCAGTGCTCACAAGGGTCAGGTAAGGGAGTGAAACTCCTTGACAGTAGCCCGACATAGGGACTCTGGTGAACTGAAGAGCTCAGGTGCTTTTTAATGGCTCATATAGTACTCAGTATCTGTTGACTGTGGCTAGTGTTTCTTGGCTTTCTAATTTTTCAAGGAAAGCTGGAAATCTGAGTTTTTATGTGAAATTTCCCTATTCAAAAATCATTCATGCTTAAACATTAAATAAGTACTGTGTGAGCCAATGTTGTGCAAGTCAAACTAAATATATTTGTGGCCAGTTCTAGACTCCTGTTGGCAATAGTCACCTTGCACTAAGATTGAGTCCTTTCTTCAAAGCACCACTGTGTTGCCTTCAGCAGATTGGAGAAAAAATGGAACTGGAGCAATGGCAACCCTCTTTAGGTTACCCCTGGAGACCTCTCCTCAATAGGGAAGCCTAAAACCAGAGGGCAACTGTTCCATCAAGTCCTTGCTCTTAGGGAACTGGAACAGAAGATACAGATAGAGTTAAGTCATAGTAATAGAAGTAGGAGCAGAGCCACAGACGCACCAAGAAACATTTAATGGCAGAACATTCCAACTGGATAACTGTTGCCAGGTTAATCACAGGACCAAGTGGCTAGAACTTTTGCTGTGTGTAGTAGATGTTGGTGCTACTGCTGTTTTCTGAATAAACTTCTTTTTCTGTAAGACCTGGCTCCAAGCCTATTAAGTCAGCTTCAGGGTTTTTTGTTTGTTTGTTTGTTTGTTTGTCCCGTTTTATCTTTACAATAAAACTCAGTGAGCCAGGTAAATCTGAGTATGTCTGGGAATCTTGTAATTTCAAAGATGCTGGTGAATGCAGGAATCTGTGGTCTAATACATATATTTGTAGTAAAACCCTTTTTCTTCACTGATGGGCTCCAGTGACCATGTGATCCTGCCCCCTCCTGCTGATTGGATAAGCAGGAGATACCTCAGCCAAGTTGAACAAATCAGACTCTCTGCCTTGTGAGTTTGCAATCATGTTTGTTCATCCACGATAACTGCTTGAGGTAAGAGGTAATGGAAACTCAGGACTTGAGCTGCTTCTTGCGGGATGGCTATTCCCGGTAAAATTTATTAACATCCTTTACAAGGCCCAGCATGATGTAGCTGCTGCTTTCTTTTCTAGTGTCATTGCTCACCAGTCTCCCTGACACTCTCTCTGCTCCAGCTATTCTGGGCTTCCTTCAAGCCCACGTGGGGCTGTGCAGGTGCTAGTCTCACTTTCTGGTGACTAGCTAGCTCCGATATAAGCTTTTGATCTCAGCCCAAATGTCACTTCTCCAGAATGATCTAGTTATGCTTCTGATTAGATTAGATCTTCCTCCCATTCCCCACATCACTGCACAAGCTTGTGCCACTACACATTTTCTGTTTCTTCATAATGTTAGTTTACTATGACCTTAACACTGTATATGGCTTTTCTTCCTGCATCTGTTTCTTGTCACACAGGTGGCTAAGAGCCTAGACTCAGGAGTAAGAATCACTGGGTTCCAATCCTGGCTTTAGATACATGACTTTCAGCATGTTTCTTGATTACTCTGTCTTAATTTGGTCACCTATGAGGTAAAGATAGTAATGATACCTACTTTAAATGATTGGTGTGAGGTTTAAATGAAATATGCATATAAATCAATTAGCACAATGCTTCCCACATAATATCTGCTCAATACATGTTTTCTGGTATGATTATTATCTGATTCTGTTGATTGTTCCTCAGTTTAAACTTTTGAAAGCAAGAATCTGATTGGTTCAGTTCATCTTTTCAAGTGGATCTTATTGCAGATATCTAGTTACCAACCAGTGTTGCTGCAGAAAGGTGTGTGTATGTATGTGTGTATGCATGTGTGTGTGTATGTATGTGTGTGTGTGTGTGTGTGTGTGTATGTATGTGTGTGGATATGTGGAGGTGTTATGGAGTCTATAATGTTGTTTATTAATTCTGCCAGTTTTTTTTCTGGGCCACAAGGTAGTGACATGCAGATTGTTAACAAAGATAGGAGTTTATTGCAAGAATATAGATGGTGAGATAGAGGAAGAAAAGGTCACATTAGCAGTCAAGTCACTTAGGAGAGCCTAAGATGGTATGTGAGGCACATTTGTTCTAAAACCAGAAGACTCCCTCCATTGTCATTTGGTGCAGCCATTGGACTTGAGTGAATCTTCCTATCTTTGTGTGTGCCCTGAATTTATGCTTCCAGAAGACTAATGTTTTTTGGATAGCAACTTAAATGATTTTTTATTCCTACTATCTCTTTTTGCCATTTAGGTAATAGAAAGGAGGTTCTAAGCTCATTGCAAGAAAATAATGGCACATTGAAAGGAGAAGCAAAGGGTCTTTCCTTGATTTTTATATTTCAAAAGTTTGGGAATTCAGAGGGAGCCTAAGAGGGTGTGTGTGCCAGAGATTTGGGAGAATGCAAATTAGGAAAGAGATAGAAACAGGCTTACTGAGTTTGTGTGGCTCTGTGTGGCATGGTGCAAAAAAAAAAAAAAAAATCATCCCAAGTGCTTAGGAAGAATAATCCCAAGTGTCAAGAGAAGGCCTGTGTTCAACAATTGAGATGACATATCCCAAACCCAAGTGCAGCAATGACTGAAAACCAGGAGGGGGACCCAAGAAGGAAGACAACTTGATAGATGCTGGTGAGGATAAACGACAACCCAAATCAGATGCCCTCTCCCCAGCAAAGCACTGGCACTCCATAAACTCCCCCAAACTAAAGGTAACTTCTCCCAAAGAAGGGAGTCCTTGAATTGCCTGAGATTAATCCCCAGTCAAATGGAGACTTGCACTAAAAATAAAGTTCAGAAGTTAAAACAAATACAATTCTCTTGAACAATGAGAACACATGGACACAGGAAGGGGAACATCACACTTCAGGGACTGTTGTGGGTTGGGGGGAGGGGGGAGGGATAACATTGGGAGATATACCTAATGCTAGATGACGAGTTGGTGGGTGCAGTGCACCAGCATGGCACATGTATACATATGTAACTTATCTGCACATTGGGCACATGTACCATAAAACCTAAAGTATAATAATAATAATAATAATAATAATTACAATAAAAGAAAAAAAAAATTAAAAAAAAATACAATTCTCTCACACAATGGAGCTTGAAGACTAACATTCTTGCATCTAAAAAGAATATACCATGAGGTTCTTTTGGCCCCATTTGATAAGAAGCATATATATATATATATATATATATATATATATATATATATATATTTGCTATATATTTGCTATATATATTTGGTCCCATTTGATAAGCATGTATTTTTTTTTTTCCTGTAGTTAATAATAGCCACTCCAGAGGTGATCAGTTCATGTGCAGTTACTTGAGTCATGCACCTGTCCCTGGTTGGCCTCATCAGCAATGGCAAGGGTAATGAGTGACTGTACCTTTTTAACAGTAATGACAACTTAAGCAAGAAAAGACTTGGAGTACAAGCGTATCTCAGAGATATTGTGGGCTTGGTTACAAATTACCACAATAAAGTGAATATCATGATAAAGCAAGTCAGACAAATTTTTTGCTTTCCCAGTTCATGTAAAAGTTATGTTTATAGGATACTGTAGTCTATTAAGTGCAATAGCATTATGTCTAAAACATGTTCATAATTAATTTAAAAATACTTTCCTGCTAAAAACTGCTAACAATCATCTGAGTCTTAATCTTTTTGTTGGTGTAATCTTAATGTTTTTGCTAGTGTAATCTTAATCTTTTTGCTGGTGTAATCTTTTTGCTGCTGTAATCTTTTTGCTGGTGTAATCTTTTTGCTGGTAGAGGGTCTTGTCTCACTGATGGGTGATGGTCACTGATCAGGGTGGTGGTCACTTAAGGTTGGGGTGACTGTGGCAAAAAAATATATATATATATACATATATATATATATTTTTTTGAGACGGAGTCTCACTCTGTCACCCAGGCTGGAGTGCAGTGGCACGATTTCAGCTCACTGCAAGCTCCACCTCCTGGGTTCACAGCATTCTGCCGCCTCAGCCTCCCAAGTAGCTGGGACTACAGGCGCCTACCACCATGCCCGGCTAATTTTGTTTTTGTATTTTTAGCAGAGATGGGGTTTCACTGTGTTAGCCAGGTTGGTCTCGATCTCCTGACCTCGTGATCCGCCCGCTTTGGCCTCCCAAAGTGCTGAGATTACAAGCATGAGCCACTGCACCTGACCAGCAATTTCTTATAATAAGACAACAATGAAATTTGCCACATTTCAAGAAAGAGTTCTCTGTGACGTATGAATTTTTTTGTAGCATTTTACCCCCAGTAGAACTTCTTTCAAAGTTGGAGCCAATCCTCACAAACCCTGCCATTCTTTATCAACTAAGTTGATGTAATACGCTAAATCTTGTCTTGTCATTTCAGCAGTGTTTGTATCATCTTTACCAGGAGTAGATTGCATCCCAAGAAACCAACTTTCTTTGCTCATTCATAAAAAGTAACTTCTCATCTATTCAAGTTTTATCATGAGACTGTAGCAATTTGGTCACACCTTCAGGCTTCACTTCTAGTTCTCTTATTTCCATCCCATCTGCAGTTACTCCCTTCAATTAAGTCTCAAACTCTTCAAAGTCATCCATGAGGATTAGAATCAACTTTCTTAAAACTCTGGTTTATGTTGATATTTTGACCTCCTTCCATGAATCACCAGTGTTTTTAATGGCATCTAAAATGGTGAATCCTTTCCAAAAGTTTTTCAATTTACTTATCCCAGACCCATCAGAGAAATTACTATCTATGGCAGCTATTGCCTTACAAAATGTATTTCTTAAATAATAAAACTTGAAAGTTGAAATTAACCCCTTGATTCATAGGCTGCAGAATGGATGTTGTGTTAGCAGGCATGATAATGACATTTATCTACTTATACATCTCTAGCAGAGCTGTTGGTTGACCAGGTACATTGTCAATGAGCAGCCATATTTTTAAAATAATCTTATTTCAAAGAAGTAAGTCTTGACAATGGACTTAAAATATTCAGTAAATCATGCTGTAAATAGATGTGAGGTCATCCATTGTGTTTAAATAAAATTTAAAACAATAAAATCTCATTGAGCACAGGAAGAGCAGATTTCTTAAGGCCCTTAGGATTTTCAGAATGGTAAATGACCACTGGCTTCAATTTAAAATCACCAGTTGCCTTAGCTCCTAACCAGAGTCAGCCTGCGCTTTGAAGCTTCAAAGCCAGGCACTGACTTCTTTCTAGCTATGATAGTCCTTGATGGCATCTTCTTCCAAATCAAGACTGTTTTGTATACATTGAAAATTTGTTGTTTAGAGTAGTCACCTTTATCAATGATCTTAATTAGACCTTCTGTATAACTTGCTGACTCTTCTGCATCAGCTTTTGCTGCTTCACCTTGTAGTTTTATGTTATAGAGAAAGCTTTCCTTAAACCTCATGAATCAACCTCTGGTAGCTTCCAAATTTTCTTCTGCAGCTTCTTCACCTCTTTCAGCCTTCATAGAATTGAAGATTAGGGACTTTGTCTGGCTTAAGCTTTGGCTTAAGAAGGACTGTTGTGTCTAGTTTGATCTATCCAGATCTCTAAAGCTTTCTGCATATGCTGTTTCTTATCATTATTCATATCACTTTCTTATCATTAATGTGTTCAATGGAATAACATTTTTAATTTCCTTTGCATTAGCAATGTTAATTTTCTTTGCATTAACAATGTTGCTAACTGACTGGTGCAAGAGAATGAGTTTTTGGCCTATCTGTTTTTGGCATAACTTCCTCACTAAAAATCATTTGTAGCTTTTGATTTAAAGTGAGAGATGTACGACTCTTCCCTTCACTTGGACACTTAGAAGCCATTGTAGGGTTATTGATTGGCTTAATTTTAATATTGTTGTATCTCAGGCAATAGAGAAGCCCAAGGAGACAGAGATGGGAGAACGGTCAGTCAGTGGAGCAGTCACAACATACATAACGTTTATCAATTAAGTTCACAGTTTTATATGGGAGTGGTTCATGGCACCCCCAAACAGTTATAATAGTAACATCAAAGATCACTGATCACAGGTCACCATAACAGATATAATAATAATGAAAACATCTGAAATATTGCAAGAATTACCCAAATGTGACACAGAAACATGAAGTGACCACATGCTGTTGGAGAAATGGTGCTGATAGACTTGCTTGAAGCAGAGCTGCCACAAACCTCCCGTTTGTAAAATATGCAGTACACGATCAAGTGAATCACAATAAAATGAGATATGCGTGTACTTTCCTGGGGGAGTAACTGGGTTTGTGGCAGACATTTAAGGATTTATAGACTTTTTAAAGATAGAGGATGCTTGGGCCATGAGGCTTTAGGGAGAGAGGCAGGACACTAAAGTGGATTAAGTTTCATAAAATAGAGTCCCATTGGGTGCTCTGGTTAATTTCATGTAGGATTTGCTTTGCATTTTTAGAAGAGGACTGTTACAGATTTGACACTGTGTGTGGGGTCTGGGGGACTCTGAGGCAAGGCTGCATTCCCATGAAGTATAGATTTAAAAACATAGGATTTTTGGGGAGGAGAGAAATTTAATTCAATCAATGCATTAATAGATTGAGGGTGCTAAGATTTCTGGTCGTCTTAGGGAGGGCAGACGAAAGCTGAAATCTTATGAGTAATACTGAGCCACATTTTAAGAGGAAGACATATACGATAGAAAGTGACGAAGAAAACGAAACCGTGTTATAGAAAAGATGGCTGAAGGACCCGGGAATATTTACCTAGGCTCCAGAAAGAAAGCTCAAGGTGACATGATTACCAGCTTTTAATATTCAAAAGCTTGTCACTTGGAAGAGGGATTGCACTTACTCAGGAAGGCCTCAAGCCAGACCTAGGATCACTAGGCGGGAGTTATAGAAAGACAACTTTTAATTCAATGCATAGAGTAGGCAATTCAAATAGAGATGTCTGAGGATGGGATAAACTGAGTTCATGGACTGGCTCAAAAAAGAAATTCAAGCATACATTGGCAGGAATATTGTAGAAGTGTGGTGGTGTATGTAGTAGTTAAGACATAGAGATAAAACTGGGTTCCGATTTTAATTCTTCCACTTACTAAATGTGGGACCTATGGCAAGTTGCTTAATTTTTCTGCTTCAATTTCATAATTTTTAAAATGCAGTTAATATCCACTGCACAAATGTCGGCGATAATTAAAACAATTAACTTTAGTCCTTAGTGTCTAAAGAGAGACAGGTGTGTGTGTGTTTCATAAACATGCAACATTTCTGGTTTCTCCTAACCTGAAGTGTTATGATTCCAAAGGCTTTAGGAAAGAAAAGTTTAAAAAAACCAGCTATCCTTCTGCATTTCTTAGATATTCCCCAGTATTTTGATATGTGCTTAAAGCCTTTGAAAGTGTTCCAGTTTCTTTCTTTCTTTTTTTTTTTTTTTTGAGATGGAGTCGGTCTCGCTCTGTTGCCCAGGCTGGAGTGCAGTACATGATCTCGGCTCACTACAACTTCCACCTCCCATATTCAAGTAATTCTCCTGCCTCAGCCTCCTGAGTAGCTGGGATTACATGTACATGCCACCACACCCAGCTAATTTTTGTAATTTTAGTAGAGACCAGGTTTTGATATGTTGGCCAGGCTGGTCTCAAACTCCAGACCTCATGTACCCGCCCACCTCAGCTTCCCAAAGTGCTGGGATTACAGGCGTGAGCCACCACACTCGCCATGTTCCAGTTTCTTATGAAATTGTTTTAATATGGTATTTCCCAATCAAAAATTCAGTTTAAAGCTGATGGAAAATATTTGATGCTCATCTTAATACTACCCACAACTGAGACATGTCTCTCAATTTGCTTGTACAGAATGAGGTATGAGGATTTTTTTACAGAGGAGTGGGAAAGACAGAGAAGGATGAGCAATGACAATTCAGTTCCCTAGTTAACAGCGTGATTTGATCGTGTTTACATATGAGACTTGTGTTTGGGGACCTCTGAGCCTTACAGTGCACGTTTATCAAATTGCAAACAGCACCACTTATGCGCTGCCTATGATAAAGCACTACCACACAGCCGAATAGCTCTCCCAGCAGAAGATGATTATTTCCCAAGATAAAAGCTGACTACGTGACCTACCTGATGCCAAAGCAATTCATCAATTCAGTGACAAAGAAAAAAAATTAGACCAACCACTCCTTTGGTGTAATGCAGAGGAAACAATTGGTTGATTGACTGTGACTGAATTTTGGCTGCAAACACAGCCAAAGCAAACCTAAAACAGTATGAGATATTCCTCAGAATTTCCGTTATAATGTAATTGTTTCTGTTAAACTTTGTTTTCCAATTTGCTCCCAAATTAACTATAGGGGTAGAAGTTAAGTGGTCAATCATCATTAAGGGAACTAGATTTGTTTGCTAACAAAAATTGTGGTTTACATTTTGAATTTGATGTCACTGGGTAGTTTTTCAATGCGAACTTACGTGGAGGGGAACTATTTTGTTTGTAAAGAAAGAAATACTATCCTGATATCAATACACTGCATAGCAGATATCTCGAAATCTAAGGGCAATCACTATTTGAGTTTTGTTTTTCCAGCTACAAGCAAGATGAAGTGGAATAACCCTGCGCTTTGAAGTCAGAAGGAACTCATTCATTTGTTCATTTATTCAATATATTCTTGTTGAGCTCCTTCTATGTGTCAGGTACTATTAGGTTGGTGCCAAAGTAATTGTGATTTTTGCCATTACTTTCAATGGCAAAAACTGCAATTACTTTGGCACCAACCTAATATGTTTAGGCTCTGGGGATTTAGCAACAGACTGATGGGCTGCTTGCTTCCACAGATATTATAATTTAGTAGGAGGGTGGAGGTGGAGAGGTCTGACAACAAACATATAAATACTCTTCAGCTCCCAGCCTCCATATTTTCTATTTTTGTGATATAGGGTAAGTTATTAATTACTCGGTGATGTCTCACACAGCAGGTGCTCAGCAAGTGTTGGTTCTCTACCCTTCTCTACTCCTGACCCTACAGGGTCTAAGTGAAAAGACAAACTGACTCCTCAATTTGATTGATGCCTTTTTTGAAACCAGGGAAATGTAGATCCTTGTCATCTCCATGAACCACAGATACATTTGGAATGAGCTGGCTTCATTGTCTAATGTCCCTGTGAGTGTCTTTCTTTTAAGTCTGAGAGTGAATCATCCTCTTATATTTTACTCTCCGTTTTGCCTTGACAAAGAGAATGCTTTGGGATAAACAGCTCTGCAACTATAAATGTTACTTAAAAAAAAAAAAAAAACTACTGCAAATTGCTTGTACTGACTTATTCTACCTTTTACTGAATACTGCCAATTAAGGTGTTTAAGAAAAGCTGTGAAATGCAATGGTTCTTAGAATCACTTTCTAGTAGATAGAGCTCCTCTTGGGTCAGCTTGACTGTATGATCGCCTCACTAGATTGGGACATAGAAGACAGGGTGAATTTATGGATAAGGAAATATCATCATTAATTGTTATAATTTTAATGCAAATACTATTTATGATGGATTAAAAAATGTAATCTGTAATGATGTTTCCCAAAATATGTCCAGAGTTCCAAACACTTGCGTTCAAACAAATATTTACATTATAGCTTGCTGGGGCATTGAAGGAATGGATATGATGTGAATTGAATAGTCCTTTCGCTCTCTCCTACTACTCTTCTCTTGCTCCAGGCAATTGTAATATATATTTTATCCTTAGCATAGATTTTATATGAGACACCAACATCTTTTCTTCTTGAAGAAATAACAGTAAATCTATACTATGTGGCAGAGAAACTATTAACAAATAGCTTCGTATATTAACAAAACTCCCACTCTCCCAACAAAATGCATATGTTGCTCAGGTAGCTATCAAGTAGTTGTTCAGTTGTGTGTTAATTGAGGACAGGAACCAAAAGAAATTGTGGAGAAGACTAGAAGAAAAAAAAGGGATTTTTTTTTTTCTTTAAGTTCTGGGATACATGTGCTGAACGTACAGGTTTGTTACATAGGTATACATGTGCCATGGTGGTTTACTGCACCCGTCAACCCGTCATCTAGGTGTTAAGCACCACATGCGTTAGGTATTTATCCTAATGCTCTCCCGACAAGAGGGATTTTTGTTGGAAAAGGCAGAGAGTCACTGGCAGGAGGAAAACAACAAAAAGAAAGGACAAAGGGACTAGGAGGCCGAAAGTATGTTATTGGAGATCTTGAGAGCATGGAGGTGGTTAGGAAAAAGATTTGATTTTGTGAGTAGCTGCCATATGTGACATATATAGACAGGGAGAATGATAACGGAAAGAGGCTTTTAAGAAGTTTGGCTCTGTGTTATAAATATAATCTACTCCTGGCTCCTTTTTAGGGAACTACAGTAAAGACATAAATTACATTCAATTATTGTGTCTGCAGGATCTTTTTTTTTAAAATTATTATTGCATGTAATACTAAAGAGATTTGGGGCCTCTGAATGGCTTTATAAAGGTTAACTTTGAATAAAGCATTTGAACCATTCTGCCATTTTTGTGCCTTAAAACTCCCTGTTTCTCCAGGCATCCTTAAGATATATCTTCAGTATTGAGAAGAAATAGCTGAAAATCCAAGGGCTTTGAAGTTAGGCAAATCTGGGTATGACTTCTGACTGCTCACTTGCTAGCTGTTTCTCATAGCGCAGTATCACCCCATAGGGCAGTATTACCTCAGTTTCCTCATCTATAATATGGAGTTAAGAGTATCTACTCTGTAGGACTGTTGTAATCATCAAAATAAAACATCTAGCAAATCATAAAAGAACTGGGGCTTCATCAGTCTGAGTCCTGCCAGAAAACATGGTCCATTCAAATTAGGAAAACTTGAGGAAAATGTAGAGCAGGGCAATGTGTAGGCAGGGCAGAGGAAAACTACAAAATATAGTACAGTATTCTGGGGTCACCAACTTTAGGCCTGAAGATGTGAGCAGAAGTGTTTCCTGGGATCCAGGGAGAACCTAAGAAGGCTGTGTAGGGAGAACTATCAGACAGGTGCTGAGACTTTTGTGGAGAAGTGTGGCCAGCCCTTGGCAATCACTGGGGAATTGGGAAATGAATTGTGTAGCTTTCTTCCCTCTCTTTTTATCCCTCTAGTTTCCTCCAGGGTCTTTTATTGGTTAAACCTAACTTGAAGCCATTTGGTAAGGAAGTCCATTAAGGTCACAGGAGTGAGCTGTGAAACAGATTAAATAAGGATTGAGAGTGGATCTGGGGCAAACTAAACAGACTCATCATGCTCAGTAAGTATCAATTCCCTTATTTTTCTTCCCAGTAGCGTGGAAAAGAGGGTGTCTTTCCCATGGAAGAATAATCATACAGTAGAGGTGTCACTAGTCCCTGAAAGACTATCCCTTATATGTAAGTTCTGCAGATTGTGATACATCACAGACACAGCTCTGGAGTTGGAAATCAGCACCTATCAATCTTTGTTCAAAGGATCAGCAGGAAGAGCACAGCTAGTCTAGTGGCCGGCTCTCTGAGAGTGAGTGATGCAGAGAACTTGCTATGCTGGTCAGAGATAAACAGGAGCTCTTGTTTCGACAGTGGCTTTTCAAGTTTGCCTCTTGGCGTGAAGCTGACTTTGGCAGAGGGTATCATATAAACAGGGCATATGCCCAAGCATGTAAGCCAGGCCCAACTTGTTGGATATATTCTCACCCTCCAGCCCAAGACTCATGGCTATCTGACAAAGCTGATGGTAGGGAATTTTTTCAGAAGACTGACCTCTTGGACTTTTTTCAAAATTTGTAGATAAACTGAAGACTCTGTTTGGGAAAGAGAATGCTGGGTCATCACTTTGGCAGAGCTTTGATTCACTTCACTTGTTAAGCTCCTGACCTTTGAATGAATAACTCTTCTCCTTTGCTTCCTTAATGGCGGTCACTCAGAAGATATATTCATATCCCAGTCCCCAGAACCTGTGAATGTTGTGATGTTTGGAAAAGTGTCTTTGCAAATGTCATTAAGTTAAGGATATTGAGAAGAGGCAATCATTCTAAATTATCTGGATGGGTCCTAAATCCAATAGCAAATGTGTCTGTAAGATACACACAGGGGATAGATACAATGAGAAAAAGGCTATGTGAAGATGGAGGCAGAGATTAGTGTGATGTAGCCACAAGCCAAGAAAGCTGGCAGGCATCAGAAACTGGAAGAGATGTGGAACAAATTCTTCCCTAGGGATTTTGTGGGGAGTATGACCCTGGTTGTAGACTTCTGGCCTCCAGAATGGTGAGGAAATCGTGAGGAAATAAATTTCCATCATTGCAAGACACTAAGTTTGTCGTAATTGGTCGCAGCAGCCCAAGGAAACAAATATACCTCCTATAAAACCATCTATGTTAGCACTGTGACTGCTAAACACCCTGAATATTAGCAGCCTGAAGAACTATAGAAATAGTGCAGATTTTGTATACTTGAAAATTTGGTTCTTATCACAAAAAAAACTGATAAGTATGGCGGTAATGCGTATGTTAATTAGTTTGATTTAGTCATTCCACAATACACATATTTCAAAACATCATGTTATACACCATAAATATTAAAAAACCACGTTTTTATTTTTCAATTAAAATATGAATAAAAGAAAAAATAGAACAGAATATAAATATATCGGAATGTATTTTTCTGAAGTTTCTGAGAAGTCATCACAAATCCTGAGAAGTTGTGCTAATTTATATCTTAAGCACTTGCAATGAAACATTACATTAAAAGAGAGGCAGAAGGAAGAACATTGGAAGACATGTGTTCTATGCTGGTAGCTACTCACTGGCCGCTTGACCTTGGAGAAGTCATTCAAGTATTCTAAGCCTAGATTTTCTTACCTCCAAACCACTTGTCTAACCAACTTTACAAGGTTGGCAAAAATACTAAATTATAAAAGGTGCTTTGAAACAAAGTGCTATCCATTAAACTAACATGTTACACAATTTGTTATTCACAATATACACAGAACATATATTTATTGAGTTAAATGAAACTAATAACTTAGAGCTTGTGATGATTTAGAAAAAAAGTCTACATAGAAGTCAGAAAATCAGGGATTCAGTCCTGGCTCTGTCATGAAATAACCAGTTAAATGACCTTGGACAAGTTATTATACCATTTAGGGCTACAGTTTTCTTAATTACTAAATGAAGGGGTTGGATTTGATTATCTCTAATGCTTCTCCAAGCTCTCTGATTCTATAGTATTTTAAGAATATTAAGATTAGTAGGGTGGTTCTCTCTCTTGGTGAGCTTGTCCCTCTCATGGTTTAAATTTTCACTAAATTCTGATAATCCTGAATTTGTCCACTGAGCTTTAGATTCATATAACCCATTATCTGGATGTCACAAAGTGTATCAGCTGAGATTCTCTGAATGTAAAAGAAAGGCAATACAAAATTTATTTGCGCCAAATAAATCACAAAAATAAAGAATATAAAGGAACTTAATGGCTCACTTAATTGAAAACTCTATGAATAGAGTTAGTTTCAGCTACAGCTAGATTTATGGCTTGTATGATGTCATCTAGATTTACTTTATTTTAGTCTCTCAGATCGGCTTTCTACAGGGTTGGCTCTAGCCTTTAACTTCACATGGTGTAGTAGTTGCATTGCATCATCTCGTTTATGTGTTGAGGAAAAGGAAGTTTTTTCCCATGCTATATAGCAAGAGATTCCTTGCATCTCATTGGCTCTCGTTGCCCATCTCTGAACCAATCACCATGACCAGAAGTTATTCAGTGCACTGACTGGCTTAGGCTTGGGTCATGTGCTTTATTGCTAAGCCTGGGAGGTAACCAGTAGTGTGCTAGAGTGAGCCTGTTAACTACATTTAAGTATTTTCTGAGCTGGTTGTTAAATTGTTTGTAGCATTAAGTTGGAAAAGTGGGAATATTTAAATCACAACTTAGGGCTTTATTTATTTTAGAAAGTTTGTTTACCAGCACACCACTGGGTACAGCCCTGTGCAAGATAGTAGGTATGGGTAGATCGCCCTCAAAAAAAGGTTATCAGAATAAGGCAAGAACAAATGCTGTAGTGGCAAATGAGTATCCATTAGACTTAAGAGTTCAAACTCAAAATATTCAATGCTGAACTCATGCTCTTAATCCTCAACCTCTTTGTCTCTCATGGATTTTCTATCTTGAAAATTAATTCAAATTTAAAATATGACATAAAATTTTTGCGTTTTTCTGCCTCATACAACAATTTTATCTTTTTACTATTTCTCAAATACATCTATTTTTCTATTGTTTGCTTGTTTGATCTCACCCTGGGCTACTTCAGGATTCTTTGAATTTGTCTATCTGCTTTCAATATTCTCATTTTCAAATCCATCAGTTTATCAGCACCAGGGCGATTATCCTAAAATACAAATTCCTACTTCCTAAGTCACTTTTCATTGCTTGATGGATAAGGCCTATGGTGGTTTTAAAACCTATTAACAAATTCTCCAAAATATTTCCCTTTGATAGGTAGAGTTTAATTCTCCTCCCTTTATATGGGTTCAATAAACAGAAAACAACAGAAGTGATGGTATGGGACTTTCATGGATAGGTCATAAAAGGCATTACAGGTTTCTCCTTGCTCTTTCTCTTGAATCAGCCACTCTAGGGGAGGCCAGTTGTCATTTCATGAGAACATTCAAGCAGTACTATCGAGGGGTCCACATAGCAAGAAACGGAGATGCCCTACAAAAGCCAACATGGGAGTGGATTCTCTAGTCCCATTCAAGACTTTAAATGACTAAAGTCCAGGCTGATGTCTTAATTGAAACCTCATAAAAAGTTCTGAACCAGAACTACCTGTGTTACTCCCAAGTTGCTGATCCATTGAAAGTGTGAGATTGAAACAGTTGTTTTAAACTGCTAAATTCTGGGTGCAGCAATAACAGCTAATATATATTTACTTAATCTGGTCTTAGCCTACCACTGTTTTGTTTCTTCATCCTTTTATCATCGTTGTGTTTATACTTAAGCAATACCAAAGTGCTTATCTTTTTCTACTTACACCATTCTATTTCTGGCCTTTGTGCCTTAGCTCAGGCTTTCCCTCTTTGCTCCTTTCTTTTCTTTCTTTCCTTTCCTCTTTTGTTTTTTCTTTCTTCTTTCATATAAGGCATCCTTGGCAGAGAAAACAGCAAGTACAAAGCCATGAGCTGGGAAAAAATGTGTTGTGTTGGACAAAATAAAGGAGGTCTTTATGAATGCAGAATAATGAGTTAGGAGAAGAAATCGATGGGATGAAGTTGAAAAGATAAGCAAGCACCAAATCATGCATATTTAGACACCCAGTAAGGAGTTTAAATTTAATTTTAAACAAAATTGATAATTATTTAAAAAGTTTAAGAGAGTGCCATGGTCTGGTTTGCATTTTAAGCTTACTCATGCTGCTGTGAGGGAATGGTTTGTAGGTTGGCAAGAAGAGGTCCAAGGAGATCATTAGTAGGAAAAACCAGCACTGGATGATGATACCTTGGATTAGGGTGGTAGCAGTAGAAATAGGCAGAAAAATGTATATATTGGAATAAAATTTGTAGTTATAACTTATAGGACTTGCTGGTGACTCAGATGTGGGTGCTAAAGGGAAGAGAGGATTTCTGCCTTTGGGAAAAGACTTGCACTTTATTTTAAAGCAATAGGGAGCCATGGAAGGTTTTAGCAGAAGAGTGTATACTCCTATGTTTTCCTGCAGGAGGCCTTCCTAGTACCTCCTGTTGACATTAATCTCTCCCTCCTCTGTGCCTAATGGTTTTGACTCTTACACAAAAGGTGGCATAGGTACAGGTTAAAAGCATAAGGAATTTTGTGGCTGAACCGATGCAAGTTGATTTGCGTTCCATGTCTACTTTCTATGAAATGTATGACTTGGATAAATCTATTCAACTCTGTGCCATTCTTCTTCAAATATAAGTAGCATCTAAATTAAAGTTTTGTTGGGTTAATTAAATGAAACACTAGGTGAGAGAAATGTACTTTAGGAAGGGGAGGGAGAACACCTAGCTTTAAGTTTAGGGGAGTGGCACTTAATAATTATTATATCTAATATTTGTGGAGTACCTACCTTCTGCCAGATACATTCTAAGTGTTTTACTCTTTATAACAATCTGATGTAATTACTGTTGTTATCCTCCTTTAAAAGTGAACAAATAGATGCCCATAGAGCTTAAAAAATATACCCAATGTTATACTGTAATGCTTAACTCATATGTAAGTATTTCTCTGTAGTTTTATTTATCTATATCACTCTCAGACACAGGGAGTGGTGTGTCTTCTCCATCTCTCTTCTCCATCGCTGGCACATTGCAGAAAATAAATTCATGTATGTGGAGTGAGTGGACTTCCAGCCTTTGACTCACATGTCAAACTTCCTGTTTTGACTAGATGGAGAGCAGAGTTTTGGAGTACTGGCTTTGTTGAGCACGTCCATGCAGCTGAGCTTGGAGTGTTCTGAGTGCAGCTAGCTAGGGAAGCTACTCAGCTCCGTGGTGAAATCAGATCCCCACATGGTCAGCCAAGTGCTCAGCTGCCCAGTCCATGGTGCGATGATCTTGTGGCTAATTTGCTTGTGCTGTTTGGTCTCAGAAGCTTAGCAATGACACAATAAAACCTTTATTAACAAGACTATTCAGTGACTACTGGGGCAGAAAAAGAAAGCTGCTTTGTTTAAACCCTTTTGCAAAATCTCTAAAATGTAGTGGCCATCTCCTTCTGCCTTAGTTAAAAACTGTGCAGTGAATATGATTTGTGTCTTGAAATTGAAAAGTGAATGATCTTCATATCTTACAATGATTTCAGTGATGATTTTGGAGAGGAGGATGTGGGAAGAGATTGGGCTAAAAGTGCTCTGAGATGAGGTCTTAGCTTGAGATGCTCATTTTAAAATAACATGATTGGGGTGTATTTTCCCTCGGAATTAATCTTTTCCCTTAAAAAAATTGAGTGGATAAAAAGGGAAAATTAATGAAAGTTTTTGGTTATTGTCCTAAGGCTTCCTCCAAATCTCACTTAATTTCTCCTCTAAAATGTATGTAAAATGGTTTTTACTGACTCAAAGCTGTGCTGCTCTGTTTGGTTTGGTATATATAATTGTTCATTGGTCTGTAGGATAAGAAGGAAGAAGGGGGAAGTCACTGTTAAGGGGCACAGTAGAGAATGGATTGTTCTCTATCCTTCAAAGGGAGTTTTGGTGGATTTCTTAGGGGAGCACCAGGGTTCAGAGCACACTGTGATAGAATTGACATGTTGTGATTTAGCAGACACTGAGAAGATCCCTTTGCCCAAAATAGACACACCTGCTTGTGGATGTCTGGCACGCATTTAGCTGGGGACAAAGCCAGAATGGCCAGCTGTTCCCTCAGATACCCTCCCCACAGGCTGGCTCAGGCCTGAAATTCCAGCCTTGAACTTAAGGCTAAATTTTTCTCCACAATCTACTGCAAAGCACATACTTACTTCTCTCTCCTCCAACTCTAAAATAAAGGTGTCAACAGACATTTTCAATGTAGTATGAATTACATGGACTTGTGCAAATAACAGAAATTATGGAAGCAGGGGAATTCTTCTTTCCCCTTCTGCCTGCTTAATTCTAAGACTTTGGTCAAGTCTTTAACTGCTTATATACCAGTTTCCTCCTTTTAACATGAGAATAATAAGCCAAACTGACAAAACTCTAGGGAGGACTAAATAAGCAAATGTAGAAGACCAACTAGCAAAAGGCCAGAAACCCAAATATCTATCAAAGGGACATTTGTTAAATAAATTGGGATATTTACACAATGTCTTATAATGTATCCCTGAAAAGAAAAGAAACATATCCGTATGTCCTGAAATACAGTAATGTCCAGGACATATTGTTAAGCAAAATAAGCAAAATGCATAGCTGTATTTATAGTATACTACAGTGTGGATAGGAAAGGAGAAGAAATAAGAAATACATGTTTATGATTGCAATAGCAAGATAAAACAAAAATCAATAAAAAATACTTACCTATAGTTGGATGGAGGAAGCAGGTGAGTAGGGGATACAGAAGAGTTATGCTTCTCCACATACCTTATTTTATTTTTTGACTTTGAAATTATGTAAATGTTTTACATAATTAAAAACAAAAGGGAAAACCACATCAAAATATAATAATTTCTAAAAATTTAAAACTGAAAACAAAGAACTTAGGCATATATCAATTATGTGGCATAATGATCTCAAGAGTTATTTTAAGTGATTTTAGAACACATATTTTGATTGTACGTCCTTAGGGAGATATATCCTAAGGACAAAAAGAAGTACAAAGACATTTTAGATTGAATTTTGCTGGCTAGTTTTTAGTGGTGATATTTACATTCTTACTGAGTTTATTATATCTAAAATAGGATAAAGCAATTAAACAATTAAATTATCCTTAGGAGATAAAATTTTCAGAGCAAGAAAAGATGAACTTAAAAAAATTGTTAAAAACTCTGTAGTCCTTATTTTGAATTAGAAATATTGGTATGAATTTATAGTTTATTTTTCTTTTTCTTAAAACTACAAATTTATCAGTCATATCTACTGGCAAGGCCTAGAACTGTGATCAGTTCAGTAGCAATAATCACTCCAAGTACCCAGAATTTGATATCTGTGTGCCATTTCCATGTTAAAGGAACCAGGTCTCCTTGGAGAAATGGCTGATTCTAGCATAAGCAGGAAGTATTTGAGATGAACCTGAGATATGCTGTTATGCCCCAATGCATAAAATATATGAGGCAGCTTAAGGAGCTGATATGGTTTGGCTGTGTCCCCACCCAAATTCGTCTTGAATTGTAGCTCCCATAGTTCCCCCATGTTGTCGGAGGGACCAGGTGGGAAATAATTGAATCATAGAGGCAGTTTCCCCCCATACTGTTCTCATGGTAGTGACTAAGTCTCACGAGATCTGATGGTTTTATAAGGGATTTCTCCTTTCACTTGGCTCTCATTTCTCTCTTGCCTGCTGCAACTTAAGATGTGCCTTTGCTCTTCCTTTGCCTTCCACCATGATGGTGAGGCCTCTCCAGCCATGCTGAACTGTGAGTTAATTAAACCTCTTTCTTTTATGAATTACCCAGTTTTAGGTATGGTCTTCATTAGTAGTGTAAGAATGGACTAATACAAGAGCTCCCACTGGGAAAACTTGGGAATAATTTAAAAGCAAATAGTGACTACAATGGTTTGAAACATGTTAAATATGCAAAATCCACAGGTTCATTTGAAGGTTGTGTGGGCACTAACTCACTATTCTGAAAACAGACAAAAGGAAAGAATCAGGTATTAATCTGGCTTTTGTTGTTGTTTTCAGATAAACAATTGATGAGGAAAAATTGTTCTTTATTAAAGAATTCCAGCTAATAAATACTGGAGAGCTGATAGAATTAGGAAATATCCGTTTTGCTAACTGTAATGAAATAATGGATCCAGGAGGTGATCATCAACAGCTGCTAAAACTGTGAAGACTGATGAGAAACTCTGCAATGAAGGGATCAGATAGACATCACCAAAACCCACTAATCAGTACTAAAGTTAGTAAACATACACAACTGGGAATCCTGGGACTCTAGATATGCTGTATAGGTAGTGTATTCAATACCTATAATAGATTCTTATTACACACACAAATACATCCTTTGGACCTAACTACACGACATAATAATAAACAACATGACAAAAAGATAAATCAACAAATAAAGAATTTAGGACAATCTACGGGTCGAATAATTCATCTTGACTTGCAAACAGATGACATAAAAATCTTGGGTGGAAATAGGAGAAAGGGAACTATCGTGGATCACAAGAGTCTTAGGAGACTACCAACCAAATGCAGTGGATGAAGCTTATTGCATCTCAATTTAATCAAACCAACTGTAAAAATGCATTTTTGAGCCAATAAGGTGAATTTGAATGTGGCCTATTTATGAGATGATTTTATACATTAATTATTAATCTTATGTGTGATAGTGACATTATGATCATGTTTCTGTAACAACCTCTTACCTATTAAAGACACATAATCAGGTATCTAGACTTGAAAAGATGTGATATCTGGGAGATGCTTTAAAAATATGAGGCATAGACAAAACTGGCAGGCTCTTGAAGATTGCTGAAGCTGGAGATGGGTAATGGGAGTTATCTTCTGGTGTTCTTTTGTGTTTGAACTAAAAATAAGCAAAACACCTGTTTCTGACACATAGCAGATCTTAATGAAAGAGTTCTTATCTTTTTATTTTTTATTTTTTTTATTTTTTTTTATTGATTTTATTTTTATTTATATTTTATATTTCTGAAATAAACCATATTACTTATTAAATTTTAAAGATTTCAAAGTAGTTGCATGCACATTGAGCAACAGAGAAAATGAGCTTATATATTTGTATATGGATATGCTTATCTTTTTATTTTTAACCGAAATTCTGTTTTGGAGATCAGACTTTCTCCCTGGCTAATGTTTATGAGCATGGGGGAACCACTCGCAGCCTGGTTTGGGTGGCCGTGGGAAGGGAGGAGAAAAAAGTGTTTTAAAGGAGAAGAGTGGGACAAAACTAGGATGTGCCTGGGCATGCCAAGATGATCTTTGTTATTTTTCTATTTTGCTGGCCCAGATCACTGGCTATCTTCACAAATGTATGCAGTGTCTTCATGTAAATTAGAAATAGACTTGCCAGGATGTGTGGTGAAGAAGAGGATTTTGTAGGATTTTAACTCCTACTTACCCAGAAAGCTGGTTAAGAGGCATAAATAACACAGACACATGAAGTGTGGGTCCTGGCCCTGTTGTCAGGCGCAGAGAAGAAAAACAGATCCTTGAGATTTTTGAGTGGTCTGAGAGAGATAGCTCACCCTTCATACATACCCTTCTTAAATACCCCTGACTCTGTTTTCTACTTCAAGTGGTGAGAAGCTGTTGGGGATTTCCACATTCTTCATTCCTTTATTATTATTATTATTATTATTATTATTATTATTTGGTAAAACAAGAGGATAAATAGCAACAGAAGTTTTGTTGAAGGAATCTATCACTTTTCCATAAGTTAGTGCCTGAAATACATCAGTAAGATTCCAGGAATGTGGGCCTGGTGTTGGGGGATTGTGTTGGGGATTGGGAGGCAGGGGTGGAGGGTGCTTGGCCTTTTTGCAGAGACATGAGTGCAAGGGTCAAACTGGGAGTTATTTCCAATCAGGAGAAAGGGTTCCTGGGGTATAGGTTGACTTAAGTTAATTATCTGCAGGTATATCCCAGGCTTGGCCTGGAATTGGAAGTAGCTGCTGTGTGATGCTCAAAACAAAAATAAACTGCAGGTGGCTATGAGGGAGACAGGGTAGTAGGACAAAAATGGATTTCTCCACTGTGAATACAGACAGGAGCATGCCCAATTGTTGTGGGTGGAGGTAGGGAGTAGTTGCAGAATTACTGGGTTGATTTTGGCAGGGGGTAGGACACATATTTTCCCACCACCTACTTTCTGATCCTTTCTATCAGCTGAGCAGGATGGGAAACTGTCCTTTGTGTGTACAGGGGCAGGGGTCTGGGCTGACCTCAGCATGTCACCATGAGTCTTTTCCCACCTTACCATGTCTGTAGCCACTGAGGAGGAATGTCTTCCCTTGCAGTTGGCAGTCCTCCACCACTTAGTAGTTGTGGGACCTTGGGTATGTTATTCAATCTCTCTGAGCCTTAGTTTCCTGTCTATGGACTGAGGATGATAACATAGGGTTCTTGGCAGTACCAAGTGAGATAATATAATTCAAGTGCTTAGCACATCAAATGCCTGGAGGAGCTGTCCCTAATGCCAGAAACAACTTGTGAATCTTAGTTCATTCAAAAAGGAGGAGTCGGGAGCTGTGTAGCTGTTTCTATGGAGGCTTTATTTGCATGCTCCTTTCTGTCTCAGAGGGACAACAACAACTTGTCAATTAGAGCAGAATGTTGGCTAAGAAAATTCAACCCAGCTCAGTAGAAGTGAATGCTGTAAAAGTGTTCTTCCATTGCCGTATCACAGCCTTTTGACTGTTCAAGTGATATTGGAAGTTAAAAATACTGGGGCAAATATGCTTTTGCAATGGATCATGCTGATTTGATTTAAGGTGAGTGAGGTAATGATTTTAGGTAAATCACTAATTCATTTTGCTCAAGGCATTTCACCAAAATTTGACATAAATAGCTTCATGAAGTAAGACTTAAGTTTGCTCACCTTACATGGAGCCAAACATCATGTCACAATAGGGGAAAGGGGCATTTTCAATAGTAAAACTTGAACTAAAAAAAAAGGTTGTTAAGAACTCCTATCGTTCTATTGTTTTTTGGAATCCTCACACACTGAATACCCAGAGGAATTTTTTTCCCAGAGAACAGAAGGGTCTATACAAAAACAAGCTATTTTGTGGGGACTGGTAGGAGAAAATGAAAATTTAGGCCTATTGAAACACTATTCCGGGAGCCTGACTCAACTTTCACCGTAAAGACTGCTTTACTTTCCCAAGTGCTGCTCTAGTCCGCCTAAAAAACTGAGTCAGGACGACACAGTCACTTGTCATTGCTGCCATCTAATGGTGTCGGGTCATATCACAGGACAAAGTTGAGACCTCAGGTGATTTGCTATTCCTTGGAATACCAGTGCTCTTACAGGTAGACTAGGCTTACATTAAGAAGAGGACGAGACTGATTATATGGTGTGATTTTAGGGGTGAGAGGAAAGCTGGACATTTCCTCAACTGCTGATATGGTCTGGCTCTGTGAACCCACCAAAATCTCATCTTGAATTGTAATCCCCACATGTTAAGGGAGGGACCTCGTGGGAGGTGATTAAATGATGGGGGCAGTTACCCCATGCTGTTCTCATGATAGCGAGTTCTCATGAGATCTTATGGTTTTATAAGGGGCTCTTCCCTCTTTGATCTGCGATTCTCTCTCCTGCCACCTTGTGAAGAAGGACATGTTTGCTTCCCCTTCCACCATGACTGTACCTTTCCTGAGGTCTCCCCAGCCATGCGGAACTGTGAGTCAATTAAACCTCTTTCCTTTATAAATTACCCAGTCTTGGGTATTTCCTTATAGCAGTGTAAAAATGAACTAATACAATAACCATTATGTTTGAGAAGAATAACTCTAGGTCAATGCTATTCTAAATGTCATCTAAGCACACATGTCAGCTGAAGAGAGTAAGTTTCTTTAATGTTGGAAGACTAGGGTGAGATCAATACCATGTCCTGAGGAAACAACCTTGACAGTTCTGTGTGACACCAGAAATGTGTAAAATGACAATGAATTGTCACTCAGGGATGCAAATGATGCTGAATATACATAACATTCTTCTGAGTAGCACTTTTATTTTTAGGGCTCTTTAACATGTATCACATCATCAGTTTGGCCTCTAGATGGGAATTAGGATTTCCTGGTAGGATTGTGGGGTCATGGGAAGCCTAAACTACAAATAAGCAAATTAGTAATTAAAGACTATTTATAACCATGATTAATTATAATGGATAACCAATTCTGTGCTTCAAAATTTTGCATACCTTCCTTGTGGTTTATTGTTAAATAGCCACATAGCATTGTTTGCAGAATATTTTGGTTATGATGTTGAAATAGCTGAATTGTTTGATAAACTTACTCAAAACACTTTATTTAGTTTTTCTATCTGAAAGCAAACTTAATGGAACATAGTTAATGTGTTTCTTCTGCCCACCATTTTAATAATTATAGCAAATACTTATTAAATAACTAGTATGTATGAAGTACCGTTCTAGGAACTTTGGATATCTTTTAAATATAAAAGGTGATATAGTCTTAGTTATTCTGAGAAATTGTCAAGTGACGTGGTATGTTCCTTTGGAAATCCAGAGAACGGTTTCCATTCAAAAGCATAGTATCCATCTCCTTAAGGTTAATCAGCTGTTTAGGAATTAGATCCTGGACTGAATATTTGAACAATTCCCTTCATTCCATGCTGTAGGTTCTTACTGAAAACAGTAATGTCAAAGAGAGTTTTTACTTAAAGGATATTTGTGATAGCAGAAACGATATCTGCCACAGGTGCACATTAGCACCCTTGGCCGATCAGTAGTCTTACAGCTTCCCTGAGAAGGTCCTGCATAATTAATAGGGAGCTGGCATCCAAACTCCATCCAATGGCAAACTAGTCAGCAGTGGGTAATCTACTGATGAGGGGAAGTATGTGTTTTGTTTTGTTTTGTTTTGTTTTGAGCAGGTCAGTTGTAGAATTAGGAACTGGCAGCTAAAATGACCTTTGCCTTCTTTTACTCATTTGGCAGGACAAGTCCTGTAGTCATTTTCCTAAAAGCATTATCAAGTAAGGACAAGGTGTTTAAGCAGCTATTAGAGGGACTTCAGCAGTATCAGAGGTTTGAAATTAACTACTGACAATGCAGCCTTAGTTGGCAAGAGAGAGCTAGGACAGTGAAGAGAAGGCATTGATCAAGGGATTCAAAGAATAATATATCTGTGTTTTTAAAGTCTTCTATGGAGATACCTTCTCACAGTATTTAAGGTTAAGGGACAGAAACATTATCCTGGTTACAAGGTCCTTTACTAGGAAAAAAGGCAGGGTAGATGTTGTCCTTGAAATTCGTAAGAGCAAATTGCATGATATGGATTTGTGTATATTTGAGTGTGGTTAGATTTGGATAAAAACATCCTTTCAGTATATGCTATCACAATTCACCAACATTCATCTCTGGGAAGCCAGAGTATAACACATGCTTTAAGAAATATCAAAAAGTGTGGTGTGAGAGGAAAGTTTTCCCCTATTGTGCCACATGTGTTCATCCCAAGAATAAAAGAGCCTGAATGGATTAGCCAATGACCATTTACTAACCTGCCATTTCACTAGCACCTATTATGTGCTAGAAACTTTGTATAATCATCTCTAATTCTCAAAACAATATGTACCTCATTTTTTACTATGAAGACAGGAAAACTCAGAAAGATTAAATATATTGGGCAGGAACACGCAATGTATATGTTGTAGAGTCGCTTATTCTAGGGGATCACATGAGTTTTCTGCATTTATTGTCATTAATGGGCAGAAATCCAATTGCTACCCCCAACCACCAAATAACCACAATATATATTATTTAAATTAAACCTATGCTTTCTTCTAAAAGAAACTCAAATAATGTTCTCCCAGTATACTGCTGATGTTGGGGTAGAGCAGATATTTTCTTCAGATGGTATTCTGTGCCTTTTATGGGCATTTGAGCAAGATTACAAAGAGCAGTATCATTAATCATACAAGTTGTTCCCATCTGTAAAGTGTCAATGAATTACATTCTTCAGAGTGCAAGTGAGAATGGCCATCTCTGGCATTATGTATTGGGAACAGTTCTAAATTAGTGTGAAACCACCTACTCCTAGTAATCATGACAGTGTCAGGAAGCAATGGGGCATTTAATTGAAAACCGCAGACAGTATCCAGATCTTTGATAATTGCTTTTGGAAAATATTATATAATTTGGACAGGGGGAACATTCTATTTCATAATTATTTTATTAGACTTATGTAAAAATGATTTTTTGCACCTTTGATTCTAGGAGAATAAAAGAAGTAAGTGGCCCAGATACTCTGCTAAGCAAGAAAAAACGCCCAAGGTTAAAATGCTGGGCTGCATATGAAAACATAAATTATAGCCAACCTTCTATATCTTAACATCACTTTCCCCAAGGTTTTTCATTGTTTATATTTGGTGTGTGCTAAGTATTTACAAATGCATTAAAGTTATTAACCATTTTTATTCAAGTTGTTTTGCTGAACATCTTTAATCAGTATTTTCATTCCATATATGTAAATAAAAACACCATGTATTCAAATAGACACTCCAAATGTATCTGAAAAAGTTTGCTCTCTTAAACAGCATAAAGCATTCTTCCATAGTTCTCTCCTCCAATTCTGTTTTTTTTGAGACAGAGTCTCATTCTTGTCACCCAGGCTGGAGTACAATGGCGCAATCTTGGCTCACTGCAACCTCTGCCTCCTAGGTTCAAGCAATTCTTTTGCTTCAGCCTCTCCAGTAGCTGAGATTACAGATGCCCGCCCCTGTGCCCAGATAATTTTTGTGTTTTTAGTAGAGGCAGGGTTTCACCATGTTAGCCAGGCTGGTCTTGAACTCCTGACATTGGGTGATCTGCCTGCCTCGGCCTCCCAAAGTGCTGGGATTACAGGCGTGAGCCACCGTGCCCAGCCCCCTTCTCCAATTCTTGCTAACCAAATTTGCTTAATAGATATATTCTTTCTTATGATCCAAAGGCAAATGTCTTCTCCAAGTTTGGCGAGTTATTATGAATTCTGCATCAATGTAGAACAACTTGAAGTTTTACTGCATTAATTAATGTATTTGTAACAAGCAAGTACTGGGTATGTAGTTATGTGTGTATGTAAATGGCATATTTGTAGATATGTTTGTAACATATATGCATTATATGTTAAATACATAATACATAGATGTATATATGCATGCACCAGTTGTTCTGTGTAGTATCTATTGAATTTTTAATTTATTCTTTTACCGATGGAAGTTTTTTCCCATTGAAAAGTGGTGTTTTATAAACACGAAGTTAAAAACAATCCTGAGATGTATTGACTAGGAATTCATGAAGGTAAAATTCAAACATTTATTTGCTAGATTCTAACAAGTAAGTATAATTCTAATACTAGAATTACCGGGTTTTAATATTGGGAAATATGTAAATAATTAAAATTTTCAATTTTTACCAAGGTGGTTGGTAAAATAATAATAATTTATTTAGAATACTATTTATAGAACACTAGAACTTATTCCTATCTAGATGTAATTTTGTATCTGTTAATTAACTTCTCCATATCTCCCTGCTTCCCAGCCTCTAGTAACTATATCCTAATCTCTGCTTTTATGAGACCAAATTTTTTAGCTTCCAAATATGAATGAGAACATGTATTTGTCTTTCTGTACCTGACTCATTTCACTTAACATGATCTTCTCCAGGCTTATCCATGTTGCTGTGAATGACAGAAGTTTTTTCTTTTAATGGCTGAATAGTATTTCACTGCATATATATATATACACACACATATATGTATATATGTATATATACGCATATACGCATATATGTATATATACACGTATACTCATATATGTATATATGTATATATACACGTATATATACACACGTATATATATGTACACACACACGTATATATATACACACACGTATATATATACACATACGTATATATATATGTATATACATATATATGTGTACATAGATACACCACATTTTCTTTTGCTGGACATTTCAGTTAATTTCATATCTTGGCTATTGTGAATAGTGATACAATTAACATAGGGCAGATATATTTTTGACATATCAATTTCCTTTCGTTTGAATATATACTCAGTAGTGGAATTGCTGGGTCAGATGGTAGTTCAATTTGTAGGTTTTTGAGGAACCTCCATACTGTTTCCCCTAGTGGCTATGCTAATTTGCATTCCCACCAACAGTGGATAAGGATTCCCTTTTCTCTGCATACTCATTAGAATTTGTTATTTTTTGTCCTTTTTAAATAATAGCCATTCTAACAGGGGTAAGTGGTATCTCATTTTGGCTTAATTTGCATTTTCCTGATGATGAGTAATGTTGAGCATTTTTTCATGTTGGCCATTTGTATGTCTTCTTTTGAGAAATGTCTATTCAGGCTGGGAGAAGTGGCTCATGCCTATGATCCCAGAATTTTGGAAGGCCGAGGTGGGCAGATCACCTCAGGTTAGGAGTTCGAGACCAGCCTGGCCAACATGGCGAAATCCCGTCTCTACTAAAAGATACAAAAATTAGCTGGGCGTGGTGGCGTGGCATGTGCCTGTAATCCCAGCTACTTGGGAGGCTGAGGGAGGAGAATCACTTGAACCTGGGAGGTGGAGGTTGCAAGTGAGCCGAGGTCGCAACACTGCACTCCAGCCTGAGCAACAGAATAAGACTCTGTCAAAAAAAAAAAAAAAAAATCCATTCAGATCATTGCCTATTTTTATTTTATTGTATTTTTTATTTTTTGAGATGGAGAATCGTCCTGTCACCCAGGCTGGAGCGTAGTGGCGTGATCTCGGCTCACTGCAACCTCTGCCTCCTGGGTTCAAGTGATTCTCCTGCCTCAGCCTCCCAAGTAGCTGGGATTACAGCATATGCCATGATGCCCAGCTAATTTTTGTATTTTTAGAAGAGACGGGGTTTCACCATGTTAGCCAGGCTGGTCTTGAACTCCTGACCTCAAGTGATCCTCCTGCCTTGGCCTCCCAAAGTATTGGGATTACAGGTGTGAGCCACCACACCCAGCCCATTGCCTATTTTTAAATCACTTTTTTTTTTGTCTGTTGAATTGTTTTGAGTTCTGTATATATTCTGTATATTAATCCTATTAATCCTTTGTCAGATGAATAGTTTGCAAATATTTTCTCTTATTCAGCAAGTTTGTCTTTTCACACTGTTTGTGGATTTCTTTTCTGTGCAGAAACTTTCCAATTTTATATCATTGTATTTGTGTATTTTTTTTCTTTTGTTGCCTGTGCTTTTGAAGTCTCATCTATAAAAATTTGCCCTGACAAATGCCTTAAGGCCTTTGTTCTATATTTTCTTCTTGTAGTTTCCTAGTTTTGAGTCTGACATTTAAATATTTAATCCATTTTTAGTTGGTTTTCGTACTTGTGAGGGATAGGGGTCTAGTTTCATTCTTTGGCATAAAAATATCCTGTTTTATAGTCTCATTTGTTCAAGAGACTGTCTTTTCCCCAGTATATGTTCTTGGTGTCATTGTCAAAAATCAGTAGCTGTAAATACATGGATTTATTTCTGGGTTCTCCATTCTGTTACATTGGTCTATATATCAGTTTTTATGCCAATACTAGACTGTACTGGTTACTTTAGCTTTGTGTAGTATATTTTGAAGTCAAATGGTGTGATACCTCCAGCTTTGTTCTTTTTGCTCAGGATTGCCTTGGCTACTTGTGGTCTTTTGTGGTACCATTATAATTTTAGGAGTTTTTTTTTTTAAATTTCTGTGAGAATGTCATTGGTATTTTGAAAGAGATTGCATTGAATCTGTAGATCATGTTGGGTAGTATGATCATTTTTACAATATTCTTCCAATCTATTCACATGGATGTCTTTCCATTTTTTGTGTCCTCTTCAATTTCTTTCATCAGTGGTTTATGGTTTTTATTGTAGAGCTCTTTCACCTCCTTGGTTAAATTATCCCCACGTATTTTATTTTATTTTTTGTAGCTATTGTAAATGTGATTGCTTTCTCAATTCCTCTTTTCAGATAGTTCGCTATTGGTGTATAGAAATGCTACTAATTTTTGTGTATTGATTTTGTATCCTGTAACTTTACTGAACTTGTTTTTCAGTTCTAATTTTGTTTTTTGGTGGAGTCTTTATGTCTTTCTATACATAAAATTCTGTTATCTGCAAACAGGGATAATTTACTCCCTCCTTTCTCATCTTGGATGCTGGTTCTTTCTTTCTCTCTCCTAATTGCTTTGGCTAGGACTTCCAGTACTATGTTGAGTAAAAGTGGTGAAAGTGGGCATCCTTATCTTGTTCTCGTTCTTAGAGAAAAAACTATTAACTTTTCCCTGTTCAGTATGATGTTGGCTATGGGCATGTCTTATGTGGCTTTTGTTGTACTGAGATATGTTCCTTCTATACTTAGGTGGTTGAGAGCTTTTATCATGAAGAAATGCTGAATTTTATGACGTGCTTTTCCTGCATCTGTTGAGATTATCATATAGTTTTTGTCCTTCATTCTGTTGATATGATGTATCATGTTTATTAGTTATATAGTGTCTATTTTGTTTAGATCTAAAATTGAGGATCTATTGATTTGACAAAAGATTTGAGTGTTGGTTGTTCAGTGGGGAAAAACACTTGCAATGCGGATAAGCTAGATTTCTCATGACTTGGTCATATTAATCATAACCATTTTATGTGAGAGAAGTTATTGGCTCCCTTGTTATGTAATATGCTGTGACCTTACATTCCAAACCATAAAACAAAGCACATTGTATGACATTGGATTGCTGTTCTGTTTCAAGTGCCAGGGATAGTCTAAGATATAGAACTTGAACCCCAAAATGTTGGTTTTAGACAATATAATGGTTAATGATAGGAAGGACAAATACATTTAATCCATGTTGACACTATTCAGTTGGTAGCGGTTGCAGTGTGGAGGGGAATTCTGAAACTACACCTGGGCTACCCAGATAAATGTTATCTGTCACAGAAAACGGTTGGTGAATGAATAGCACAATTTTAACACTGTTTCTGAGTAATTATATTTTATAAAGAAAATTCTAAAGTTACCAAAGCATCTTCTGACCTATTACTAAAAGATTAAATTTATGTTATAAGAAAGGAAGCTATATTTTTTAAATTGAATAGGTGTTTTAAATTATGTAAGTTTAACAGTAATAAAATTTTATTAGTGTCACATGATGTTTTGTACCCTTAAATTTCAACCACTTGAATTATTTAAATGAATTATTTTAGGAAATAATCAGACCATAATGTTTCAGTTATTGTCAGTGCCTTACAAATAAATTATATAAATGTATGACATTTTCAACTCTGAAAAATGTGTGAGAATAGCTGAGCGTGTGGTCTATGAACTCACCTGGTTGTCGAAAACTAGTTTGTCTCTTTAAGGCAGGAGATTTTTTTTTTATTTTTTATTTTTTTTTATTTTTTATTTTTTTTAGTGTGTGACATAAATTTCATACTTAGTAAATTGAGATGATACATATTTGATGCTAAAATAACGTGTCTGCTCAATGAAAGAAAAATCTGACAGGTTTTTTGGGAGAATCATAACCACTAAAATAGTAAAAATTTTACACTTGATCCAGGTTTTCTGACACGTAGGTAAAGATGTCATCTATCCATGACAGCAACATGTTTGAACAAAGGATGAAAACTCCATTTTGATAATTTGTCTTATAGGTACATGATTTAAACAGACCAGCCTGGAAAGCAAAAGGCATAAGTGGCCAACAAATCATGTTTTGAGAGGATCAAAGAGTATCCCCTACATCAGTTTGTTTCAAGGTATTTAGATTAAGATCCACTGTAAAAAGTGCATTTTTACATCACAACACAGAGCATACACAGTGCTCACACACGCACACACACATAACTGAACCAAGGATTTACTTAACAATACATATCCTTACTCTATTAGTTCGTTCTTACACTGCTAACAAAGACATACCTGAGACTGGGTAATTTATAAAGAAAAAGAGGTTTAATGTTCCCCTTCCTGTGACCATGTGTTCTCATTGTTCAATTCCCACCTATGAGTGAGAATATGCGGTGTTTGGTTTTTTGTTCTTGCGATAGTTTACTGAGAATGGGAGGGGGGAGGGATAGCATTGGGAGATATACCTAATGCTAGATGACGAGTTGGTGGGTGCAGCGCACCAGCATGGCACATGTATACATATGTAACTTACCTGCACGTTGCGCACATGTACCATAGAGCCTAAAGTATAATAATAATAATAATAATAATAATAAAAGAAAAAGAGGTTTAATGAATTCACAGTTCCACGTGGCTGGGGAGGCCTCACAATCATGGCAGAAGGAGAAGGAGGAGCAAACGCATGTCTTACGTGGGGGTAGGTAAGAGTGTGTGCAGTGGAACTGCCGTTTATAAAACCATCAGATCTCATGAGACTTATTCACTCTCACGAGAACAGCATGGGAAAAACCTGCCCCCTGATTCAATTACCTCCCACTAGATCCCTCCCATGATGCATTGGAATTATGGGAGCTACAATAAAAGGTGAGATTTGTGTGGGGACACAGCCAAACCATATCGCGAGGATTTACTTAAAAATACTTACTCTGGGCTGGGCACAGTGGCTCACACCTGTAATCCCAGCACTCTGGGAGGCCGAGGTGGGCAGATCACCTGAGGTCAGAAGTTCAAGACCAGCCTGGCCAACATGGTGAAACCGCATCTCTACTAAAAATACAAGAAAATCAGCCAGGTGTGGTGGCGTGTGCGTGTAATCCTAGCTACCTAGGAGAGGCTGAGGCAGGAGAATCACTGGAACCCGGGAGGCAGAGGCTGCAGTGAGCCGAGATTGCGCCACTGCACTCCAAACTGGATGTCAGAGCAAGACTCCATCTCAAAAAAAAAAAAAAAAAAATTATTCTGGCTGGGCGCAGTGGCTCACGCCTGTAATCCCAGCACTTTGGGAGGCCAAGGAGGGTGGATCACCCGAGGTCAGGAGTTCGAGACCAGCCTGGACAACATGGTGAAACTCCGTCTCTACTAAAAACAAACAAAAAATTAGCCGGGCATGGTGCACCTGTAATTCCAGCTACTTGGGAGGCTGAGGCAGGAGAATCGCTTGAACCCGGGAGGCGGAGGTTGCAGTGAGTCGAGATCGCACCACTGCACCTCAGCCTGGGTGACAGAGCAAGACTCCATCTCAAAACAAAACAAAAAACAAAACAAACAAAACTTATTCTCAATGTGTTATTGGCTGTAGTGTTTCCTGTTTTTATCCATTCCATGTTTCAAAAGAAGTTGATTACAGTGGACTAAATTGATTTCACATCTCCATAACAAGTTGCTATCTGTGGGTGGAAAAACAACTGGACCAGGCAATTTGAAATCTTTACAGTGACCACTTGTTTTGGCAGCATATATATGCAGTTTTGGTGTAACTGTCAAACTTGAATTGTAGCATGATTAAATCAGGTAATTCTGAGTGAGAGTTAAGCAGAGTGGGAAGAAATGGAGGTGTGAGTTTGGGTTTTGGCTTCAGACACTTGGTTTGCATGCACTCTAGTTGAGGGCTAGTTTTGCATCCTGGCAAAGAGTATAGATTCTGTAGTCAGATTGCCTTTATCTAATTTCTGGCTCACAGTTAGTTGTGTTCATGAATATCAACAAGCTACTTCATCGAGCCTCACTTTCTTCATCTATAAAATGAAAATAATGTTACCCTTTTTTGACATTGTGAGGTTTTAATTTAAGACGTACAGAGTAAGCATTCAATAAATGTTAGCTATTATTGAAAATCCCACGAAAATGAAACAAGAGTGTTCGAATATCTGTCTACATGTTCACATTGTCAAATTGACATAGGTGTTGGCTACAGTTGCTGTACATTTGTCATGTGGCTGGCCCTGTGCAAAGCACTCTGTGTGCATTTAACCTTTGCAACATTGGATAATGCATTATTTGTCTCATTTTGTAGATGAAGAAATTGAAGCTTAGGGAGCTCAAGTAACAGAGTTGGTAAATGGCAGAGCTGGGATTCTGGCTCAGGTGTATCTGATTTCAGAGCCCAAGCACCTCGTTTATTAGCTGCTTTTGGTTCTACCTTCCCCCATAGCCACATGACTCACTCCCTTGCTTATTTCATGTTTCTGCTTAGTTTTCACTAATTTATCCACCCTGTAGAAAACAGGAGTCCCCTCCCTCATCCCTACACTTCCTGTCTGCCACACCACTTTATTTAGCATTATAACATCTTATATCATATGGCACTTTACAATTACTTGCTTCTTGATCATGTATCTCTCACTGGAACAAAAGCTCCATAAGGCCAGGGCCCATGTATTATTCACTGGTGTGTCTCCAGCACCCAAAGTGGTATCTGGCAGCTTCACAAAACAGGTAAGTGATTTGAGTTCACTCTGTCAAAGAACAACATTTTGACTGTAGGAGTTAATTATAATTTGTTTTTATATCTTATGTACAGACTAATCTGTGTGGTACACAGACCAAGCAAATAGTGGTAATCCTTCACAGAACACATTTTATTCACATATTTTAACAAGGATGATGTACAAATATTTATCAATGCAAATTTTTATCTATATTACACATATTCAGAAATGTCCCAATGAGTTCTGATGCATTTTCTTTACAAATACATGTTTTGGTAATAGCTTTATTTATATATAATTTATTTAACAAAGAATTCACCCCATGAAAGTGAATAGGCCAATGACTTTTAGTACATTCATGAGCTTTGCAACCATGGCAGCCATCAATTTTTTTTTTTTTTTTTTTTTTGAGATGGAGTTTCACTCTTGTCACCCAGGCTGGAATGCAGTGGCGTGATCTCGGCTCACTGCAACCTCCACCTCCCGAGTTTAAGCGATTCTCCTGTCTCTGCCTCCCGAGTAGCTGGGATTACAGGCATGTTGCACCATGCCCGGCTAAATTTTGTATTTTTAGTAGAGATGGGGTTTCACCACATTGGCCAGGCTGATCTTGAACTCCTGACCTCAGGTGATCCGCCCGCCTTGGCCTCCCAAGCAGCCATCAATTTTAAGACCTCTTCATCACCCCCAAAAGCAAGCCTGTACCAATTATCCATCATCACCACCATTTGCTCCCAAACTTCAAGCCTAGGAAATCATTAATCTAATTTCTTTCTCATGGGTTTTCCTATTTAGACATTTGATATAAATGGAAGCATGCAACACACACATACCGCCATAGTGGTGTCTGGGGTATATAACATATGCTCTATAAATATTCACATTCAAATAAATACACTAGTTAATTGAGATCAATGAAACAAGCCACAGAAAACTTAAGATTAAGACAGCTTCACTTATAATTTCATTGCCTTTAGATTTATTCTGAATGTTTTCATGTGTGTCTCATATTTGTGATGTTTTGAAGACATTCTATGAGCCATTATTTCCTCTAAGAATTGTGAAACCTGCAGTCCATACATTGGGTCTGTTCCTCTACTTAATTTCACTTGGTTCATTGGAAAAGTACCAAGAAAGTGATATTGCTGTTTACAATTGCATAGTTGAGAAAATGGATTAAGGCATCAGAAGCCTTCAGCTGCAGTATCCTTACCTTCCACAAGATGGTGCTCCTATTCTATAGAAGTCACTATTTCTCCAGGTTCTGTGATTGCTTGTTTTTCTGGTTTGACTTTTTAATTTGGTTGTGCTTGTCTCTGCCTTTTTCTTAGAATTTTTGGTGTCTGTTTCTATCTCTTTCTACTTTTCTTTTTTTCTCTTATATTTAAACCTTTACCTGGGCAGTTTATTATATAGAACAAAGTAGACAACTTTATTGTTTAACAAAATAAGGTCGAGTTTTATGTTCCTTGATGTTATCTTTAAAATCTAATGAATGCACAATAATGTAGACTATATACTTATTTCTCTAAGGAAAATCAAATATGTAAAAGCTGTTCCTGAGGTCACTTATGTGGCTGTTGACTATTCTCTCATTAGATTAATTTTGTAAGTTTTTTCATAGTTTTTAAAGACAGGGCTTTACTCTGTTGCCCAGGCTGTAGTGCAGTGGCGTGATCATGGCTCACTGTAGCTGCAAACGCCGGGGCTCAAGTGATCTTCTTGCCTCAGCTTCCCAAAGTGCTGAGATTACAGGTATGAACCATGGTGCCCAGCCCTATTTTGTAAGATTTTTAGAGTTGTGGCTGGGCTCAGTGGCTCACGCCTATAATCCCAGCACTTTGGGAGGCTGAGGTGGGCAGATCACCTGAGGTCAGGAGTTCAAGACCAGCCTGGCCAAGATGGTGAAAACCCGTCTCTACTAAAAATACAAAAATTAGCTGGGCATGGTGGTGGGCACCTGTAATCCCAGCTACTCAGGAGGCTGAGGCAGGGAATTGCTTGAACCCGGGAGGTGGAGGTTGCAGTGAGCCGAGATTGTGCCACCACTGCACTCCAGCCTGGGAGGCAGAGCAAGACTCCGTCTCAACAAAACAAAAAACAAAACAAAACAAAACAAAAAGACTTGCGAGGCTTGGAGGTATTGAATTCTTTTTGAGGTCATTCATGTGGCTAATGACTATTTTTCCCTCTTTTAAGGTTAATTTTGTAAGACTTACAGAAGTTTTAAAGCTTGGAGATATGAAGTGATTTGTCACAAATAGTACAGGTTGCTGGAAGAACCAGGAATTAAATTTACATCAGTTTGCTTTAAGTCTACCTCACGTTTACTCTGCCTTGCTGACATCCTGCTCCTTGATTCTCTGAATCAATCCTGCTATTCAAGAAAGAGAGTTTAAAAAGTAGGTTAGTTTAAAAGGCAGAAGTAGATGATTTCTGACAACTGACAACAGAACAAGTAAATACAGGTCGGCTGATGTGGTAGGCCACACGTTTGTTATTGTAAGGTCCATCTTTTTTTTTTTTGTTTTTCAGCATCCCTTCCTTTTGGGACATGCTTCTTACTCCTCTACTTGATTAGAATAGAACCAGTAGGACCTTCAGTCTTGTGGCTTGGTCTTCAATTCATGAATGTGTGCGTGACTCAGACTGACCAAGTCGAGAAACTCTTTCTTGCAGGAAGGGATTGGCTTGAGGAGGGCACGGAGCTTGCATGGAGAGCCTCATACAGTGCTTTGTGTGGCTCAGGGAGCAGTGGGGGCAGAGGTCAATATTAATATTGGTATTAATATTGGCTGTTGAGACTATGAACTCTCTCAGTACCATGTGTAACCATTTTCTTGCTAGTATTAATTGGGTGCACAGAAAGAATGATAACATAATTTTTTGCTACCTGCTGCCGTCTCTGATCCACTGACTCTCACTTTCCTGTCCTGTGATAATCTCTTAGGAAAATCCTATGACTACCAAGTCACTTTCAACATCAAAAATGTCTCATTTCAGGTATTGAAAAATCTAGTGTGGTCCAAGTGATCTCAGATCCTCATTAGAGTTTCTTCCCTCCACCAAGGTCAGGTCTTGAGCTGTAGTTCACGATCATGTGACCATGAAGAGGTGGGCCCTCCCATCTCACTGTACTGCTTACCAGTTTTCCTTCTTTTTCTTCCAGGATATGTCCCAAGGAGAAGAGGATGGGGAGGAGAGGGAAGATGTCACCTATTTGGTGCTGTCTCAATCTGACTTCAGTATTTTCTGTCGTGGCAGGTGTTCAAGTGTAGGTTTTAGGGAGTAGAGGAGCGCTGATGGGTTTATCAGAGACCTCCCCCCTCCCTTCGCCCCGAGGGTGTTCACCTGGCTCTCATTCAAGTGTGTTCCTCCTTCTTGCCTTTGTTCTTTTGGTTCCAGTACCTCTCTCAGGACTTTCCAAGGGGCTAATAATTTCTGAATAGCTTTAATTAAAATAAAATTTATACTTCTGGGTTAAAAGATTCTCCTCACCATTTTCAAATCTCTACCCCACTTTATGCTATTTGACAGAAATTAAAATCACTCTTCTGTTGAAATATGTAGAAGAGGTAGGTTTTAGGGAATGCTGTAATTTTTTTCTGAGTTGCCGTATATGACATAACTGATTAGATCATGATGTTATTTTATAGCTGATGGTACAAAACATGAATTCTGTGATTTTTTTCGTGTGTGTGTGTGTGTGTGTGTGTTGTCCTATCAGTTCAGACTCAGAGAACCTTGACATCAAAGTAGGTTGCTTTTTATCCCGTGTACAGCCATTATAATCCTTTTATAGCATGATTTAATTGCATGGAATACTTTAAACGGTGGGTGAAATCACTGTTATGATTTTCATTATTATACAGAAAGTCTGACAAGGAGTAGTTCTCCTATAGCAGATGATGTGTGTCCTGTTTCTAGTGCTGGAGTCATAAAAGACCCTCTAGTCCAACTGTTCGCCTTATGTTCAAATTTCATTTCTGGGCTTAAATATTATTTTTCTTAAGGTGGACCCACATTAACAAAACGGGTTAAGCAGGATAATCCAATAATCAGGTTGTAATCCTGAAATTAAAAGTCTGGCAATTTTTTCCACTAAGATAACTGATTATTGGGCAGGCTATTTTTGAGTCACTGTGACTCAGCCCGACTGACTGTTTTTACTCCTGGACTCTGTTGACTGCCCTCCTAATGGATGCCAGTGACTTGCCTTTGGCATGTCACCTGCACCAGCATGAGCTGCCATTCAAATGGTTCTGTGCTCTGACAAGCTGCACTCCGTGAATTGCCAGCTGGATAATTCACAAGGTGCTGCCGTGTGTGAGCCAATACCAGCACCTGGAGGCCTTTATAGATGCTGCCACTAAATGCATGAAGAAATCTCAAGTAAAAGTTGCACTTTTTTATTTTAATGCATGTATATAAACCTGCAACATTAACTACCTCTTTGGTTTGAAACTGCAGATGTAACCAATATTTCTTTGCCTAAATTATGCCCTATACCCTTTGGGGGAAGGGAGACCCAGTCATTAAAGATAAAACATCAAGTCATATAAAATGTCATGTAACAGTAAACTGCAGGCTTCACTGCAATTGCTTGGAACATGGGATGTTATGCCTTCCTAATTGTGTTAAACCCGGAGGCTTGGCGTGAGTGTATCAGGAATCAGGGGTGCAATATCCATGATTATAACTTGAAGATGAGACAAATCTTGACTTGGAAACTCTTCAGCAATCTGGTTGGTTCCATTCAGTTCAAAGCAATTCAATTCAGTTCGGTTCAATTCACCTTATTCATTTTCATAAATGTTTCGGACACACTGTATGTACTGGGCACTGAGAGGATACAGGGAAAAAAAAAGCTGAAACCTCCGTCTGCTAATGCAGTGCTGGTGCTCTGAATCTACTCCTCTCCATTCGTCTCCACCCTGCCCTGCACACTGGAAGCCTGGTTTATGTGGACCCATCACTGTGTTCTTTTGCTGTTGAATTTGGTTTGGTTCAGGCCATGGAAGCCACCAATAGGAGATGCCAGTGGGTAAGAGAGAGAACTTGGAGTATTTATTCCCCAACTCTCTCCTGAACTGCATCATGTCTGGTTTGCATCTGGCCAGTCATCCTTCTCCATCCAGCTCTGTCTCTGGGTAGATCCTGACTACCCACGGCTCCCTTCTCTTCCCCTTTACACCCAAGGTGTGGTGAGTGCTCCCTGGTGTCCCTGTCCCCAGGATGCTGCCCTGGCGTTGTTGCCTTCCATAAGCTCTGCTCACTCTTTTGAAAATACTCTCTTTTTTAGTGTAATTCTTTCAGATTATTCAGTTTGCCTGTACCCATCAGTGCCTTGCAGAGGAGCCCAAGAGATACCTAGAAGTAAGCTTCCATCTGAATCATTTATAGTTAAGTGCTTATTATGGGTCAAGTGACTATGTGCTAGGTCCTGGGGGTATAAACCTCTAAATATGAAAGATACAATCCAGCTTTCAGTGAAAGCATTGCCTATTAGAGTGCACAGAAATTAGTGATTGCAAAATAGCAGTGAGTGCAGGGCAGCTGATGTTACGGGACATGACAGCTTGCCTTGTGTTCGGATGGGGGCCCTGTGAGTGTAGCTTGAATCGAAATAGAAAGCAGGATGGGGGCATGAATTAGGTAAGGATATGACCGTGCTGGGGTGATGGAGAGTGTGGTGGGAAGAAGGAAGCACCTCTGTGGAGACCTCAGGGTAAGCAGGAGTGGGGCCCCTTGGAGGGGAGTGAACATTCAGTCTCTCTAGAACTGGAGAGGATGCAACAGGGAGAAGGAGGTAGAGGGTGAGGTGAAGAGAGGCCAGATGCCAATCTTGTATCCCCTGTGTGTAGGTTTGGAGCTTATCTTAAGGATATGGGAAATCAGTGACAACAGGTCTTTAAACAATTGGATGTGTGTTTTAGGAGTCTGCTGGCTTGCAGGGTTGAGATTGATTGGTGTTGGGGGATTGGGAGGCAGGGAGCTAAGAGGCTCTTTGAGTAATCCAGGCAGAAGATAATGTTGGCCAGAGCTCACAGTGATAGGAATTAAGAGAAGCAGATGTGTCAAGAGGGATTTAGTCGCTTTCTCTTTATTCTGTCTGTCTTAGCTACCCACATGCGGTTGTTAAATCAAGTTCAGTCTAAAGCTGCCTCCTTTCATATTTTAAGCTCAACCTAAAAGTTTATCTGTACATAGTGAACTATAAGTTAATGGAGTTGTAAACAGATTGTAACCTACTCTTGTGCCAGTCACCGAGTTTTGGCCAACGGGGGTCAGTTGTTCAAACAGCATTCAAATAAAGTAAATGCGGAGCTGTAGCCAACTGTCGGTTTCTGTACCTCACTTCCATTTTCTGTAGGCCTCTTTGTCTATAAATCTTCCACTGTGTGGCTGTGCTGGAGTCTCTCTGTGCCTACTCTGGCTTGAGAGGCTGCCCCATTGAAAACTCGTTTTTTGCTCAATTAAACTCTGTTAAATTTAATCTGGGTATAGTTTTTCTTTTAACGTGGCCAGCTCCGGAGGTCTTTTTCCAGAGCGACATAGTTGCTTAGGTAGAAATCCCAGCAGCAAAAGGCTCCGAGGGAATATCAGAGTGGTGGGAGAGAGGCAGGGATGTGGGGGAGATGGATGCACCGCTGAGTCTTGCAAACAGGAGCCCTGGGAAGGAGTCCTGCAGGGCCCGCTGGAGCACCACGCAGGGCACCGCTGCCCCCTAGTGTTCGCAGGGAAAAAGGACTTAACAACCAAGTGAGGCTGGGAACCCCAAGCCTTGGTGCTTCCTTCTGCTCTCCTCTTCTTAGCCCCCAGGGCGGAAGCGCTAGATCCAGAAAGGAGGGAGCAGAGAGTGCCCGAAGCCCACAGTGCTCTGTTCCCACCCAAGCTTTAGAAAGAGAAAGCGTAGACCACACCCCGCTTCCTACTTTAGGTTCCAAGCTAGGAGGCTGCTTGGTGCTGAAACAGGACGTTGAATCAGGGGAGAAAGACTGTTTTAAAACAAAAGGACTGTGTTTTTAAATAACTGAAGGTGTTCAGGAATCCTGGAATATGCCTAAGGTGTCAATGTGGAGGGGAAAAGGAAATTTGACAGAGGAGAATGAGAATAAAATGATTTCTTGTGTATATCACAATGAGTTTAAACTTCTCAGCACGCACACATGCTTAAATGTATATAAACTTAAATTCACACAAATGTTAAAAAAAAACCTTATATATGTATGTATATATTTACATATGTGTATATACATAATTTTATGCTTATACATTTATATTTTTACTTATAATAACATGTATGTATGTACACACACACTGTCCTGTATACATTTATTGTGAAAATTTGGAAAATATATATAAAAGATGAAAATTATCTTGTCACTCAATAACTTCATTGCATTGTATTGCATAAAACAAATGCCTTTTGAAAAGTCTTCCCTGCTGAGACGAGTTGTATGGACATTGTTTAAGACATTTGATAGATAATATGAAAGTGTTTTCTGGAGAAGTTGTGCCAATTTACAGTGTTTCTGGCACTCTTTACAGCATCTGGCATTGTAATAGAGTTGACACGACTAATACAAACTTTTGTCAATATGGTAAGTAAAAAATAGAAGCCTATAATTTATTTGCTTTGTGTTTCTTTTATTAGTGAATCTAAATTTATCATTAGATGTATTCTGCTCATGCATATGACTTATTCTGTAATTTGAGTGGTCATTACTATTGCCTATTTTTAAAATTTGAAGGATGGGTATGGTGGCTCATGCCTGTAACCCCAGCACTTTGGGAGGCCAAGGTGGGAAGGATTGCTAAGCCCAGGAGTTCAAGACCAGCCTGGGCAACATAGGGAAACAAAAAATTTAAAAAATAGCTGGGCATGTTGGAGCACACCTATGGTCCTAGCTACTTGGGAGGCTAAAGTAGAAGGATTGCTTGAATTTGAGAGATTGAGGCTGCAGTGAGCTGTGAATACACCAATGCACTCCAGCCTAGGTGACAGAGTGAGACCCTGTTTTAAAAAAACAAAAATAAAAGTCTGGGCGCAGTGGCTCACACCTGTAATCCCAGCACTTTGGGAGGCCGAGGCAGGCAGATCATGAGGTCAGGAGTTCGAGACGAGCCTGACCAACATGGTGAAACCCTGTCTCTACTAAAAATACAAAAATTAGCCGGGCATGGTGGTGCACACCTGTATTCTCAACTACTAAGGAGGCTGAGGCAGGAGAATCACATGAACCCGGGAGGTGGAGGTTGCAGTGAGCTGACATGGCGCCATTGCACTCCAGCCTGGCAACAGAGTGAGACTCCATCTCAAATAAATAAATAAATAAATATAAAACTATTGAAGGGTTTATTCCCTTTCTTTTTGTTTTAGAAAAAAATATTTATATACTAAAAATATTCATCTTGTGTAATGTACTCTGAAAATATTTTTCCTGTTTGTCTTTGAATTCAATTTGTTACTTTTTATGCTACAGATGTTTTCAACTGATATGTAGTCAAATATATCAATAATTTTCTTTAAGATGCTTACTTGTTTTTCTGCTTAGAATGGCTTTCCTTACCCTGAGATCAGAAACACTTTGCCTATATTTTATTCTATATTTGCTTTGTTTCATTTTTAAACATGAAACACTTCAAGCTATGCTGAATTAATTTTGATTTAGGTTTCCTTGTAGGAATCTACTCCCCTGTCTCTCACCCTGGTATTACATTGATGATTAAGGAACATTTATTGAATAATTTATTCTGCCTTAAATGCATTAAGAGTTTGTTTTCATAGAGAGTCAACATGATATAGGGTGAAGATCACACACTTTACCGACAAAACTGCCTGGGCTTCATTGCTTTACTTTGTTATTTACTAGCTGAGGACCAAGGCAATTCACTTAAAATCCCCAGTTACCTTGTAATGTAACATAGGCCTAATAATATCTTAGCAGGTTTTAAAGAGGATTAAATGAGATAAGTTACCTGTAATACTTTGGTAGTATGTGTTAAAAGATTTAGTTTCATTATTTCGTGTTCTGTTTACTTGAACACATTCTGAATTGGGAGCCAGAAAATAGGATTTCTTTATAACCCCACTATTTTTTGAGCAATCCACTTCACTTTTTTTATTTCAGTTAATAATTTCTATAAAGTATAAGCAATAGTTACAAAAGAACAGTTTTTATTGTCTCAAATGAGATTGTTTCTCTCTCTGTATTATATATATATATAATATAGTCTCTATGTGTGTATATATAGAAACATACACATACACATATATATACACATATACACACACACACACACATACATATATATATATATAGAGAGAGAGAGAGAGAAAGGATTTAAGACTGTAGAGTAAACAAGTCTAAAATACGTTTATTAAGATTTCCTTGAAGAATTGGAAACATAGTCCATCTTTAGAGGCCAGATTCTTAGTTACATCTTTGAGTTGGCTTTATTAAACTGAGAAAAATTGAACTTATGATGCAGCTGCTTGGTTTCAAGTAACAGAAACTGAGTCTGCTTAACTTATGCAGAGAGGGAGTTTGGAAGGATGTGGAGTTGCTCATGGAATAGGAAGGAAGAATGACAGCAAGGGACTACAACAGCTGTCTGTGTGTGGTTGGGGGCAGTGGGAGCCCGGTAAGTGGATTCTTTATATCCAGAACTGAAAAAAAAACCTTCTCCTAAACACTCCCCCACCCCCAAGAAAAAAAGTCCATGTTCAATTTTTGTTTTGAATGATTCTGAAGATGAAAACTTTGGGGAAGAGAACATATGTGGCCCCAGCTTACATCATGTGCTCACCTTTGGCTAGAGGTGGGTATGGTGATTTAATGACACTTGCAAGACCACGTTTAGAATGGGTAGAAGGAATTCCCCAAAAGGAAATAAAGGTGATATTCAATATTTAGATGGATGTGATAGCAGGTGGCAACATACAACAAATGTCACAGTGCAGTGTCAGGCCTGTTTTCCTGCACTAGCTTTATGGAAGCCTGAGTGAAAGAAGCAATCAGGAGAGAACTTCTAGAATAGAAGCTGAGTAACTCTTAACTTGGCTTGTGTAGACAGCTTCACTTCCTAGGATGGTAGCCTAGCATTGCCCTTGCTGGGCTCATAATGGTGATCTACCTTTCCAAGACATAGGAAGACGGGGAGAGAGGTCAATGATGCTGCCACTACAGGCGCCCTGGAAGTCTGAGCTTAGGGAAGATTCAGTGTCTGAGATACTGTAGTCCAGAACCTTAACCACAAGCAAGTGCCAAATTCTTCAGAGACAATAAATGGCAGAGGACAAACACAACTAACTGCTCTCTTAGTCCTAAGACTCAAGACTTTTCTGTTTTGGCATAAAATTAAATCTCCTGAAGTCTGTTTCTTAAGAAAAGAAAGGAAATGGAAACATGAATTCATAAGGCTGCACCTTTTTCTCTGTCTGCAAATTCCCGCGGGAAGGTGATCCATTAGAAACAGAGGCAGACATACCAAAAGCAATAAAGGGGCAGGCTTTCTGGGCTAAGCAGCTGTAGTTAAAGGCTTTCCCTGAGAATCTTGCTCATTCATTAATTCTGGGTTTGGAAGTGGGCCAAGCTGTGTGGTTTCCCCACAGCAAGGGGCAAGATCCTAATGATTAAATGTTCTTTGTTGCCTTGCATTTCACTTTTTCTCAGTAATGCACTTTGAAGAATGGAAAATTGAGTTTTCAATACTTTGTTGTTTGCTGAAGCCAAAGCTAGAAGTAATTGAAGCCAGTTGAAAGCAGAAGGGAATGGCCAAGGTAAAACGTACAGCGTGGAGGAGGCCAAGGATTAAAGTTTGGTGCCTCAGTGGATCACGCTGTCATCTTCTGTGCCATTTCTCATCTTTATTGTGCTGAAAATCTTAGTTGCAATTTGTTTTTGGAAAATCAGGTTATCGTTTGGAAATTACATGCCTTTCCACGTACTCTTTGGATTAACAATACTTCAGTGTAAGTAAAAGACATAGGACCAGAGTAGTAAGAAATGGTTTCTTAGTGGGCAGTAAAGTGTCACCATTCTTTGCTTGAAAATCTCAGGCTGTGTCTAAGCAACTAGAGGCTCCTTTTTGACTCTATTCAGATGGTTGGCCAGAACCTTGTTTAAATAAATTAACATCCCTATTGAATCTTTATGAGCACATCTGAGTTATCTTGAAGAAATGTTTTTGTTTGGTAATGCCGAAAATTGATTAATTATTTAAGTAGATTTAATACCTGGACTAGTTCTTCTTACAATGTAGGTGATCTGTACATATTAATTAAATGAAAGAATCAATTAGGTTACTTTCTTCAACCCGTAAACACGGAGGAAAAATTCGTTGAAACAATGGTATGGCTGACTAAGTAATTAAAATCTTTTAGTCTGGCGACCGTTTATAAACACAGTTCTAGTCTTCAACTGTTTGTTGTGGATGAAAGAGAATGTATTTGTGGGTGGGAAACTACTGCTCTTTTAGGTTGAAGAGCCAGGCTGCATAAGGTCTAGTTCCTACACCAATATCTATTTGCAGCAAAAAAGTTGGCTACTTTTAACTTCTTTAGGCTTATTTTGGCACTTGATTCAGCTTGATTTAGGGCGAGAAGGAGAGTGAGACTGTGACAGTGGCAGGAAATTTCAGTGGAAAAGTTTGGCTTCTACATTTTGTTCTTTATTCAATAGCTACTTTTTAAATGTTGATAACATGCAAAGCAGTATGGAAGCTGTTAGGCATCCCAGCCAAGAACTTATAGTAGATACAATTACCATTACATATATTCCTTGAAACACTTTTATTGAAATATAATTTATATACCTTAAAGTTTACCCATTTTGACTGTGTAATTCAATTGTTTGTGGCAGGTTTACAGAGTTATGCAGCCATCATTACAATTTAATTTTAGAATATTTTAATCAACAACCCCTCCCAAGTAAACTCTTTACCAATTAGCTCCCCATCTTCTCTCCTCCAGCTCCAGGAAACCACCAATCTACTTTCTCTGTAGATTTGCCTATTCTGGATATTCTGTATGAATGGGATCATATAACCTATGGTCTTTTATATCTGGTTTCTTTCACTTAGCATAAAGTTTCTGAGGTTCATCCATGTTATAAATGTATTAGCACTTCATTTCTTTTTATTGTTGAATAACATTTTATAGTGTTTATCCATCAGTTGACGGACTTTTGGGTTGTTCATACATTTTTGAATGTTATGAATACAGTTGTTATAAACATTTGTGTACAATTTTTTTGTATGATCATATGATTTCATTTTTTGGGTATATACCTAGGAATAGAATGATTAGGTCATGTAGTAATCTTTATTTTTTTGAGGAACTGCCAAACTGTTTCCCACAGTGACTTTATTTTACACTCACATTTACCATGTCTTTATTTAAAGAAAAAATGGGAATCTATTGCAAAAGTGAAAAGATTATTGTACTCACTGAAGACAGTATGTTTATAAAGTGTTTAGCACAGTGTCACATCAGACATAATCCTCATAACAGGCCTATATGGATGATATAAAGCCCATTTAGAGATAAGAAAGCTGAGGAGTGAAGAAGTTCAGGACTTGTCCAAGATCACACAGAAAGTGGTAGGTAGATCTGAGACTCTTAATATGTATTCATCTGGCCCCAGACTGGCACTTTTAAGAGCTGAGTTTCCCTTTTAGTTATGGAGATGAAAATTAGCATTTATGCTAATCATATACTAGGTAAGCAGCATAGATCTAATCAAGGGGCTATACCTTCTGAAGCCATGGGGCTACCCTTCTGATCCAGGATGAGATGGCAGATGCCACCCAGAGCTTGGTCATAAGTGTTATATTGATTAAAGCGGTCATGACATTAGAGGAAATTTCTGTTTGATCCATGTTAAGGGGTTCTAAATCTAAGAAAATGGGAAAATAAAATACCTAATTAGCTTGGTTGAGTTTGTGCCATAATCCCAAAGACACAATCCTAAATGCCGTAATCCCAAATGTTGAAATCCTAAGGATCAAAATTCCTAAAGTCAACAATCCCCCAAATCACAATCCCAAATGATCAAAATCAGAAAAGTATAATTACAAAAAAACTTTTTTTAAAATACACTTGTTTACATTTTTTAAAAGGCAATTTACCTGAGAAACATATAAAAACACAACAGAACACTTCATAGGCTACTTTACAAATAAAATAGGCAGAAATAACGTACATATTTTTGCAAATATACCTAAGCACTCAGGTATACTAATGACAGTCACATGGATATCAGAGTTTTAAGCAGATGAAGTATATTCATAAAGAAATACGTCAAAAAGAGAAATGTATAGATGCATGTCACTACAGTTGGTAACTGTGTGCACCCACGTTTACAACTGTGGTCATCTGAAATACCGTGATGGAAAACCTAACTCTTTTGATAAAATGAATCAAAAACCATAATAAGTCACCACCACCTATTGCAGTTGCCCAAAGAGATAAGATCTTGAGGAATCTTATCATCTTTCACAAATGCAGATATACAAAAAGAACACCATTCATTAAGGAAGTTTCAATGCTTTTACATACACATACAGTGCTTACACACAGAGTCAATGTTGTGATAATGTGCTTTTGTGGAGTCAAATTTGCAAAAACTACATAAAACAAATTAGAACTTTTTAAGAGTCTACACATTTTCATGCTGCTGATAAAGACATACCATACCAGAGACTGGGAAGAAAAAGAAGTTTAATTGGACTTACAGTTCCACATGGCTGGGGAGGTCTCAGAATCATGGTGGGAGGCAAAATTACTTCTTACACGGCGGCTACAAGAGAAGAATGAAGAAGCAAAAGTGGAAACCCCTGATAAACCCATCAGAACTTGTGAGACTTATTCACTATCATAAGAATAGCACGGGAAAGACCAGCCCCCATGATTCAATTACCTCTTCCTGGGTTCCTCCCACAACATGTGGGAATTCTGGGAGATACAATTCAAGTTGAGATTTGGGTGGGGACACAGCCAAACCATATCACTACACAATTTATACCTCCAGTATTGGAAATGATGTGAAGATAAAATACATAGCACAGTGAATTGGTGCTTTGGCAAAAGAAATTTCTTCTCTTTTTTGCCCTTTGTTTTCTGTGATCTTTGAAACACTTGCTGTACTTGTATTTCGAAAGCAGTTGTGGTCTACAAGTTTTATAAGTATATGCTGTTCCATTTGAAAGCCTAGTTATTGTTTGGTTCTTGGAATTAAGCAATTTTTTTTTTTTTGCTTTTGCAGCATCAATAATAATCAGCTTTTAATCTTTCTTTAAACTACCTTTCACCATTAAGAAGGCTCATACACTTAAATCATAGCCTTTTTGCAAGGAAATAGTTTCACTGATTTCTTCCATTATGTTGCAAGGCATACAGTAGGAAGGAATAATATTCAACCTCCTGAATACCGAATCCGTATTAGTGTTCTCCAGAGAGACAGAACCAACAGGATATGTGTATAGATAAATGAGAGGATTTATTAGGGAAATTGGCTCATGCAGTTAGTGTCTGAGAAGTTCCAGGACAGGCCATCTGCAAGTTGGAGACCCTGGGATGTCGCTAGCATGGCTCAGTCCAAGTCCAAAGGCCTCAGAACTGGGGAAGCTGATTGTGTAACTCCCAGTCTGAGGCCAACAGTCTCAGGACCTGGGGGGCCACTGGTGTTAAGTTCTATAGTCCAGAGGCAGGATAGCCTGGAGTTCTGATGTCCAAGGCAGCAGAAAAAAAGGTCTGTCCTAGTTCTCAGAAAGAGACTAATTTGCCTTCTATATTTGTTCTTTGGCCCCCAGCTGATTGGATGGTGCCTGCAAGCTGTAAGGGAAGAGTTTCCCCACCAAATCTACACAGATTGACACTTTCATCTTCTCTGAAAACACTCACAGACCCTCAAAATAATGCTTTACCGGGTTTCTAGGCATTCCTTAATCCAGTCAAATTGATACTTAAAATTAAGCCCACAAGTTCCCACCTTGTCAACATGGCACCCAAACACATCGTCTTAAACCATACTTAATTTCCAAATAAAAAACAACAACGTAATAGTTCTGCCTACCATGATGCAACTACCCTGAGAATAACCTAAAACACAAATTCCTTCCCCAGAATTTGGTTTTCAGGATTTCAACATTCGGGATTTTAATCCTCAGGATTGTGACTTTTTGGATTTTAGATGTTAGAGATTTTAGACTTTAGGGATTTTGATTGTCTGGGATTTCAACACTTGGGATTATGGCGCTCAGGATTGTGTCTTTTGGAATTGTGATGGGCACTGAGTTAGCTCACGCAATCCGGTGAGTGCTTACTGCAGACCAAGCATTTTGCTGAGCGAGATTACATTAGACACAGTAAGTCCAGTCTTCACAACAGCACTCTGAAATAGGCACTGGAATTGGCTCCATTCAGCAGATTGGGAAATACTGGCCTAGTGTTAAGTGTTTTTGCCTCGGTCGTATATCTACGGGAGGTGACATAGCTGGGACTTACACGCACGAAACCTGGCGCCAAAGCCTGGGCTCATAAGCTTAACGTCATGAAATCCTTTTAGAAGCAGCAACCACCATGAAATTTACTCTGCTATAAGACCTCACTGTAAAAGATTGGTCTGTGGTTACTTTGAAATAGAGGATTTAAAATCTATGTCCAGTAAATGCAATTTTAGTTTTCAACTTCAAAGTAATATATGAATAGAATTATAGCTTTTTAGTCTTGACAAATGTCACCATTCTATGGCAAACTTTTGAAGAGAAATGTTGCGTTCCAAAAGCTGCAAGTACATTAAATCTTTGTGTACAAAGCCAAAACCTTTTTCTCTCAGTGGGGTGTTTTGTTGTGGGATTCCTGGATAACCCACATTAAGGACTGTCTGTAAAGTGAGAAAATCAAGTGATGGTATTATACAGGCCAAAATAACTGTCTATAGGATGTCTTGGGGCTTTTGATGGCATCCTGTGGGAGACAGCTCAGTTCTGCTCCTGGGATAACTGGTAGAAGACATTCTTCCAGGCAGCTCTCAGAACTTGGCTTCTAGGCTGCACACAGAGCTGGAACAGTACTGGGAAATGGTCAAAACTGTACATTTTAACAAAGCTAAAAGAGAATTTTGAATGTTTTCACCACAAAGATACATTAAATATTTGTGGTGAGAGATATGCTGATTAGCCTGATTTTATCATCCCGCAATGTATACACGTATCAAAACACCACATTGTACTCCATAAATACATACGACAACTATCTGTCAGTGAAACATTAAAACAAAGAGTACAAGAAAAAGAGGAAACAAGATCAGGGACAAGGGTGATGTGAGCCCTGATCACACACATACTCTCTCATGTAATTCTCATGAAGGAACCGAACACGCTGTTTAATCCTTCTGGGTTGTGCTTTATTGTCTATTACTTCATAGAGTTGTTTTGAGGATTAAATGATTTGAAACATATACAGCACTTAGGAGCAGTGCTGGGACCATCAGGAGCTCTTATGGTTACCAGTGTTTGTTTAGAAGCGTGGGCTTTGTAGTCAGATAAACCTGAGTTTCACTCAGGACTTTGGTATTTACTTTCTTGTCTAGAGAGGGCTGAAGATACACAGATATTTCGTCTAGAGAGGGCTGAAGATACACAGATATTTCGTCTAGAGAGGGCTGAAGATACACAGATATTTATGCTCCCTGTTCAACAGTAAGGAGTTATACGTGAGAAGTGTCTACCTAGCCAGACTCCACATTTCCCATTTCTTTCTGGAGTTAAGTGTGGACAGGTGACTACGTTCTAGATTACAGAAACTTTGCACGAGTGATGTGCACCACTTCCAGGCCTGGTTCCTTAACCCTCCCAGATACTCTCCTGCATCCTCTTTCTCCTCTTTATTCTGCTAGAATATCGAAATTGACAGAGCTTCTGGCAGCCGGGTCTCTGCCTTCCTCTTCAACAACCTAGTAGGCAAGAAATGAACGTCTATTGTGTTAGTGCCAGTGTGCATTTTTGGGTTTATAGAGCAGTTAGGTATAGCCACACTTAATATATGACCTTGGGCAGTTATGTATCACCTGTGAACTTCCATGTGTAAAGTATGGGTAATGGTACTTATTTTGCAATTTTATTGTAAGGATTAAATGAAATCAAATATAAAATTTTCAGCTTAATCAGGTTATTTTTATTATTTATATACCGCTAACATCTAATAAAGTGTTAGGAGACATTTGATGGTCCTTTTACATGGCTGCAGTATAAATCCCTTTTCTTTCAGTTATATGACAGAAAAGTTATGTTGTTTTCCTAGAGCTCTGGGAGAACAACAGAGGGGAAGTCTATCTGTCCTCTTTATCATCTATTCCCTTGACAGCTTTACATTGAGATTCTGCTAAGAATCTAAACTCCATAAGGGTTGGGACTGGGTCTTATCTTATATCTCTTCCCCCACAGTAGCCTAGTGTCTTGTATATAGCAAGTGATTAACACATGCTTCTTGGATTTTTTTTTAATTTTCTAATATGTATTGAGTATTTGCATACTATGTTTCAGCACTGTGCATGTGCTTAATTTTCTTGCATTATTTTCATACAGAGTATCTCATGTGAAACTCCTACAGTATTATGAGATAAGCAGTACTTTTCTCCACCATAGAGATAAAATCACATCACATAGCAACAACAGGAGTATTAGGATAGGAATCCAGGTAATCTGACTTCAGAGCCACTACAGTTCCTCTTATGGATGAATAATAGTAATCTTTAGCTTACTGAGGACGTATCATGTAAGTGCTAAACTCTTTACGTGTGTAAACCCATTTAATATTCACTACAGCTGTGTAAAGATGAAATCTGTGTATTAGGTGAAATTTGTTGTATATATATAAAAAAACTAAAGGATGCCTAACTAAGGCATCCAACCTAGTCTTTGCTGTCTTTGGGGAAAAAATTGATAACAGGAAAAATCTACTCATGAATATTTGATAATTATGAAAAAGAAAATCTGGCTGTGCATATGGTAAGAGAATTATTTAATCCTCACTCATTCCTTCACCATTGAGTTAGCACCTATGGTATGTCAGGCACTGAATGAGGAGCTGAGGTTACAGAGAAGTCAGCCCCTGCCCTCAAGAGCTTTTCTTTCTAGTGGGTGAGGGAGAAACATAAACTTAGTGAACTTAAGACATATTAGAGCAAGAGCCAGCTGAATTCTTGATGCTAGGAAGAGTTGGATGTAACATGACCAGTTTGCACAGTCAGAAGCAGCCAAGTAGGAGGTAATAATTTTACTTTTACATAAAATGAATGATTTATGAGTGTTTTCTGTTGGGGGGCAGGGAAGCAAAAGAAATGAGACTTACAAGTATTTGTTGGGTTCGTTTATTTTAACATTTCCCATATGCTCAGAAGACAACATAATGAAATATATTTTCTTTGTTAGACACTGAAGAGCTTGGCAGGCCTTCCTATTCCTTGTATCCAATCTCTTATTATGATGTCTGCTAATATTTCCTATAAGTTTGTCCTATTTCACACACAAAAAAAGAATACAAATAAAACAACACATACACAACAACAACAATTCAAGTAGGTTCATTCCACATTTTCTTGGGACCAAATTAAAACTGTAAGATAAAAAGTTGTAGACCACTGAGATCCGTAATACTGCTAATAATACCCAGGATTTCTAGGATCCATTGGAGCCTTCAAAGCTTGTTCTGTATCTGCTTATCTTTGCCTGATTTAATACTCTAGGGAAGTTTGCAAAGGAAGTAATCTGATGCTTCTATTCAAGGTGAGGAAGTAGAGTCTCAGAGAAGCATAATTACTTGTCTCAGGTCAGATCAACAGTATATTATCGAACCAGGTCTTGAACCAGACTCTTTCTATACAATTGTTTCAGCTGTAATATGCTGCAGATATCTCTACTTTGAATTAGAGCAAGAAACCAATATTTTAATGTTTGTCATCTATTTTTTGATATCAAAAATTTTATTTGTTAAAAGTTTCTCCTACATAAAATGATGCTTTAGATATTTAAATAGATCCTACAAAGGCAATTTTAAAAATAATTTTCTGGTTCCTAACCATCTAATTTTTTTTTTTGAGACAGAGTCTTGCTCTGTTGCCAGCCTGGAGCGCAGTGGCACGATCTCAGCTCACTGCAATCTCTGCCTCCCAGGTTCAACCGATTCCCCTGCCTGGGATTACAGGCAGGAGCCACCATGCCCAGCTAATTTTTTGTATTTTTAGTAGAGACAGGGTTTCACCATGTTGGCCAGGAAGGTCTGGATCTCCTGACCTCGTGATCCACTCGCCTCAGCCTCCCAAAGTGCTGGGATTACAGGCGTAAGCCACCATGCCCGGCCCTCATCTACTTTTTTTGTTTTTTTTTTTTTTACATAATGATTCTAGTGTTTTTATGAAATATATGTAAAAATAATTTCTGAGTTTTTTTGAGCTTGCCTAGCTCTACTAAACTTGAGCTTTTGGTAAGAACTAAATGTTTCAGATCTGTCTACACCTCAACAGCTCAGAAGTTGGACTGGAACAAGGACACAGTGCTGAGGGCAGCTCTAAGTGTGGGTCCTTCGGTTCTGGACCATGACATTTTTTAGTTTACCTTGGTGACAGCTCCCCAGACTAGAACATGTTAGCATGGGTCTGTGCTTTTGTTCATTGCTTGGCAGGGCCCAGGAACAAGCTTCCTGAGCCTGGCATTGAGTTCTTTAGGGATGCTGCATGAATTTTTATAACCTATCCATCCACCTCATGTCATTATTTCAGAAATATATAAATTCCTGGCAATTCTCCTTTCTTTCAAAGGAGGAAGGCCCACTGCAGTATCTTTTATCAATTTTCTTTCTGTCTGTAACACAGGGCCCCATTTTCCCTCCCTAGGCATTGGTGACTATTTTCTCACAATTTTATCTGTCTCTGGCTTTTCTTCTCTGATCCATTTGCCACATTAGCACAGGAGTTAATTTGTTTTACTGGAATTTTAAGACTGAACATGTCATTCTCCCACTTAAAAATCTCAGAAGGCTCAGTATATCCAATGCAAGATAAAGTCAAAAGTCAGGGAATTCTGGGTCCCGGGATCACCCAAGTAATTGACCTCAAGTGACTTTTCCGGATCCTCAGTACCAGTGCCAGGTTACCTACACTACCTTATGTTCCAGCCCCTGGGGCCTTTTGGCCTGTTCTCTATTAAACAAACATTTCACACCACCGTATTTTTCTTCTCCAGTTTCCCAAACAAAGATATACTTAGTCCCACGGTATACCTTTCAAAGCGTCTTCACTCATTTAATGTCCAGTTTAAATCCCTCCTACTGTGGGGTGCTTACCCTGATGATCCCCTAGAATTACATGCTTATAGCACATTACTTGTGTGAACATTGAACAATCTTTCTTGCTTATAAGGTAGCTGCTTTTGTGTCTATCTCATCTACTAGATTATGAGGGTTGGTTTCATCAGCATGAGAACTGTGAAGCTGCATGGTAGCCCATGTTTCAACGGACCCATGTTTGACTCAATGCTTTGCTATTGCCATCTTGAAATTTTTACCATTTTTCAAGTAAGTTGCTCTTCGTCTTCATTTTACACTGAATCCTGCAAATATTATAGGTGGTCCTGTCTTAAGAACAGAGGCTAATTTGAATTCATCTTTAACTATACCAGCTCTATGCCTTTCACCTAATTGCTGCCTACTTTAAACTTCTTATTGAAAGAAACTGGAAATGAGTAGCCAAAAATTTGCTTAATTACAACATTTCAGAACAGGAGCCTGGCTTGAAACTTACTTGAGAAGTCTGGGTATCCAGAGACATAAAATTTCCCAAGGTCCTGTGTCAATGGAAGTCAGTTCCAGGATTTTCCACAAACCACATTTACTCCTTATTGGGGAGCAGCATGTTTCTACCAGATGTAAATAACAGGCTTGACAATGAAGCCACCTCTGAGACTGCCCAGTGGAGCTCTGAGGCGTGGGATTGGAATCTGCTATAAAGATGGGAGACAACGGATTCCGTTCCAAGCTCACATGATGTGAGATTCTTGGCATTCTTCCAGTAGTAACCACAGAGGCCAGCCAGCCAGACTAGCCCATGCATTGGATTTCTTACAGAGTCATCTTTGTTTTTTTTCTAGACCAAGTTGCCCCACAGAGAGGCAAAGGGATTGTTTCTAGAAAGGATCACCTCCGGCCGGGCGTGGTGGCTCACGCCTATAATTCCAGCACTTTGGGAGGCTAAGGCAGGTGGATCACCTGAGGTCAGGAGTTGAAGACCAGCCTGGCCAACATGGTTAAACCTTGTCTCTACTAAAAATACAAAATTAGATAGGCGTTTTGGCACATGCCTGTGATCCCAGCTACGTGGGAGGCTGAGATATGAGAATCACTTGAACCCAGGAAGCAGAAGTTGCAGTGACTCAAAATTGCACCACTGCACTCCAGCCTGGGTGAGAGATCGAGACTCTGTCTCAAAAAATAAAATAAAATAAGCATCATTATGCTCATCAGATCAGCTTCAGAAATAGAATTGGTATGTAGTACTCTTAAAGTCCCAGGACTTTATCAATTTTCATATCCATTTTCTCCCCAATGATAACTCCATGCCTCTTTTAATTATCCCCTTCCTTTCCCCTGTAGTTCCTCTTTTCAGTTTCACCACCTATATATGTATCCCTAAATATATTTATATTGTAATTACCTGTTCTGAACTTTAGGATCATGTTACGTATCTGTCTTCTGTGCCTTACTCTATTTGCTTTTCATTGTGTCTACAATCAGTTAACACTGATGCATGAAGTTAGAGATCATTAATTTTCAATATTATATAGTATTTCACTGACTATAAAACAACATATGCAGTCTCATTCTATGAACAATGACCATTTAAGATGCTTGGTATTACGAATAATGTTAAGAGAAGCATTTCTGCAAAATTTCTCTCAGTATAAAGTTGTCAATTTCTCTAAAGCAGGGGTCAGCAAAATATAGCCCAAGGCCCAAATGCAGCCTTGGGTCATGCACTCCTGAGCAGCTGGGACTACAGGAGTGCACAACCATGCCTGGCTAATTTTTTTTCTTTTTTTGTATTTTTAGTAGAGACAGGGTTTCACTATGTTGGCCAGAATGGTCTCAAACTCCTGATGGCAAGTGATCTGCCTGCCTCAGCCTCCCAGAGTGCTGGGATTACAGGTGTGAGCCACTGTGCCTGGCCTATTTTTTTTTAATTATTATTTTATTAGGTTAGTGCAAAAGTAATTTAGGTTGGTGTAGCAACCTAATATTTAATAAGAATACATATTTTAGGCATACTTTTTGGTAGATATACGGTTAAAAATGTAAGTAAGGTCCATGGGCTACTATAAAAAATCCTACATTAGTGGTTTTCAATCCTGGATATAAATTAGAATAACCCGGGAGCTTTTTACATAATACTGATTCCCTACACCTCTTCTCCCAAAAACTGGATTAGAATCTTTGGAGATGGCAACCAGGTATCAGGGTTGAGAACCACAGCAGCTGGGCCCTGAAGCACAGGGAGGTCGTCAGGTTACCTAGTGCCAAGTAGGAGGTAAGACTCATATGCCATAAATGTCTGAATATAAGCTGAGGACTTTCTCTGAAATTATTTTTCATAAAAGAATAACCCATTTATTGCATTATGTTCAAGTTCTTACAATGTTTCTCATGCTATGGGCACTCTCTCATTTACTATATGTGTACCACACCGTTTTTAACAACTATCTTAATGCTATGCAAATTGAGTAACTTGGGATTGCTTCATATTTAGACATATAGGATGACACTATCACTTAACTTCTTTTCCTTCCATCATATTCTGAAACTCCCATATTAGCAGGTCACGGACTGGTCCATGGACTTTTAAAATCTTGGGCAAGTTACTTCCCCTCCTTAGGATTCAGGGTTTTTCTGCATTTAATAAATTGAAAGCCTTGGACAAGACTGAATAACATTGTATAAAGCCCCTGAATTACGGTGCCTCTAACTCTACCTCTTCACCTATTTTGCATACACACTTTGGGAAAACCACTTACATCACTTTATTTTCTCTTTAAGTTTGCTGTCATTCGGTGTAGTAGGTTATATTTGGTTCAGAATATTTGCTGCCGCTCTGTGGAGCAATTATACTTTCTTACTCCACTGGACTCAGAAGTACATATTTGACTTGGTTTAGCCAATGAAATGTGGGCAGAAGCGATTTGAATCATTTTTGAGCAGAGACTTCTAACAGCCAGTTTGTGTTTTTGCCATATCTTTCTTCTTTGCCATGAAATCATTGACATCTCATAGAAAAGATGACATATGATTTATCGTCTAAACTAGGAATGTTTAAAAACAAGCGATTACACTACTGAGAGTGAAAAGACATGCTATTTATTAATAATTGCTCTGGAACAATAGGCATAAACTAGGACAGTGTTGGATAAACTGAGATGTATAGTCACCCTTCAGAGACAGAGACCTTTCAGCCAGCGTAGGTCCCAAGGTAGAGACAACGTGGAGCAGAACCAGAATCAATCACAATGGACACACATGAGAGAGCAGTAAGCCACTAAGATTGTGGGGACCATTGTTGCTACAACATAACTTAGCCAACTAATAACAGAAATTTAAGCAACACAGCTGACTGATGCAGAAAGCTCATTGAAAAGTGGCCTTATGTCAATACAACAAAGTGGGTCTTTCAAGTGACTGCTGATACTGAAGATATGTTCAGAGGTATCTGGAGTTGCTGTGGCTTCTTCCAGTTTAAAAACAAGGAAAGCTACCCCAGTTATCATAATGGGCCTTGTGATTCTGCCCCGGACAGGCCTAATCTCCAAGTGCCGGCCTCACCCAAAATATTCTTCCAAGGGATTTCTTTTGTAAATATCAACGTTGACTCATTTGACCATTCTACTCTGGCCAAAGATGATAGAACCAGGGTGGAGCCCTAACTAAGTGTGAGCAATCTGTAGGCTGGCCAGCAACCTACTTGGTAGCCTTGTATCAATGCTCTAATTTACACAACAGTGGTGTGTTCTGATACTCTCTCGAAAATATCTGATCCAGGGATATGAGACAACATACTGGTTTGCAGGATTTGAAAATCACACAGAAAAAGGGCATGGGGGTATAACTGAGTCATGCTAACAGTGGATAGTAGAGTATGAGTTAACAAACTTGGGCCACTGAAGATACAAACAGTTTACTTGGTTACAAGAGATGTTGCCAAGCGAAATGTGTGTTCCCCAGATTACATTCTGGTCTTGGTGAAGCCAGCGTGACGGTGGTTCCTGCATTCACATGAAATTTGACTTGTATTGTTCCTGGCTCTCCCTAACACTGACAGCACAGACAAGATTCTTACATCCAGCACCACTGTTCTTCCATTCCAAGAAAATTTTCCAGCATCGGGCAGGAAGGACAACCAAAGGCAATTAACAAAAAATTGGTAACTGGCAAGAGTAAAACCATACATGAAAAGTTAAAATGCCTCTCTATTTTAAGTGTGGAGCTTCTAGGTCCAACTCAGCAAGACCTTTGCACTATTTGACTTGCCTTAAATGAAACTGCTTTGCATTGGAATGGACTTTTAATTTGTCTGGATATAATGATAGTTTTTTTTTTTTTGTTTTTTTTGTTTTTTGTTTTTTGTTTTTTGAAGAGGTTGGCTTGGATCTTCTCATAAAAAAAGCATTTCCTCTTACTTCATGTGGTTTATTTCACAACCAGAGAGTGTCCTTTGTATTTTGTTTCTGAGCCAATATTCTTTTTTCTTATGTCTTTAAAACTGTTGCTTAGAATTACTGAGGCTAGTTCCTCCCAGTCTTAGTTAGGAAAGATATATGTATATGATAAAACTTCACTAGCATCTGAATTAACTCATTCAATACACAGAGAAAGACTTAGGTCACTGGTTAGCTTTTGTTTTCTGTCAAGGTTTATAGTATCTTAGAGTAAGATCTGTTGTCACAGATCATTAAGTCTAAAAGTGCTGACGGGTAAAATTACACCTTTAGAGCCTCGTGGCTAGTGAGTGCCGTGGATGGAGCAGTATCCCAGGTATATGGAATCTCAGTTCAATATTCTTTCTCCAGATCAGATTCTCATTCTCCTTTGCAGCTTTTACATTTGTATATTGCAGCTTATCCCCTCAAATGCAATACTTTGGCTTGGATTTCTAAAAACTTCATTCATTTATTCATTTTGTATCTTCTTTCTAATATCTTTTCTAACCCCCACAACAGCTGTATATGCCAGGTATAGTGCTGAGCGCTGGGAATACACAGAAAAAGATGAGGCAACTTTTACTCTTGAGAAGTGGCAGCAATCAGAAATCAGCAATTTGATTTATTAGTAATAGATATCACAATTTAATATCTTAAGTGCTGTGGGAACTCAGTAGAAACTAACCAGTTGGGCTGTAGGGAATGGGGAAAAAACTTTCTCATAGGAAGTTACATTTAACAGCATTTTGAAGGATATGTAGGAGATTGTCAGATGGGTAGAGTTGGGAGGAGAACAATAACAACAAAAAACCCCAGCTTGCACAAAGAATCACAAAATGAATGGAGATAATGTCACAGCAGCAGAAGTATAGGGTGTGAAGACAGATGTGTGCTAGAGGCACTTGGAAAGGTAGGTCTAGAGAGTGCCGGGCCTTATTGGCCATTTAAGAAGTTTGGATTTTCTTTTAAAGGTAGTGGAGATGAGAGGAGAGAGGAGAGAAGGAAACAGAGGGACTAGGCGAGAAGATGCCACACGCAACTGAATGGCTAATAATCCAGATGGCAAGAACTACCTGCAGTAGGAAGGTTTTGAGACAGTAGGCTAAACTCAGAATCTATCTTGAAACAGTGACTTTATGGGTTGAAGGGAAGTAAAGAACCATAGTTGACTCTGAGGTTACCAATTTGTAAAATTGGGTGGGTAATGATGGCAAATTGTGAAGAGGGTAATAAAAGGAATAGAAAGGTTTTGGGCAAAAATGATTGCATATTAAGATGTGTCACCAATAAGGTGATGCTTAAGTGGTAACTATAATAATTTAGCTATGAATTATTGAGAAGGATAAGGATGAGATCCAGAAGGAAGGAAGCAGGAATGTAGCTGCTTTCTCCTTTTAAATTTAGTATGCATTCGAAATTTAAAAGGAAACAAAATACTTGAGTGTTCTTCCAAATGGTTTAGGCGAGGTCACATAAGGAGGAACGAGGAAAGGAATTTAGAGCAGTTTTGTGCAGCAGATGAGGGTTTGAGAAACTTTAATTTAAACACTGTTAATCTGTAAGTTAATCACCTCTCTGAAATACATTCCAGGACTATTGTGAGGATTAAGAGACATCTCAAAGGAATATATATCAGACAACATAGGTTATGCTCCACTGTGGTTAAACAACAAAAGCATGGCCCAGTGCAGTGGCTCACACGTGTAATCTCAGCACTTTGGGAGGCCAAGATGGGAGAATTGCCTGAAACCAGGAGTTCAAGACCAGCATGGGCAACAGAGCAAGACCCGGTCTCTACAAAAAATAAGAAAATTAGCTTGGTGTGGTGTCATGCCTGTAGTCCTAGCTGCTCGGGAGGCTGAGGCTGGAGGACTGCTTGAGCCCAGGAGTTTGAGGTTACAGTGAGCTATGATCATGCCACTGCACTCCAGCCTGGGTGACAGAGATCAGACACTATCTGTAAAACAAAATAGGCCAGGTGCAGGGGCTCACACCTGTAATCCCAGCACTTTGGGAGGCCAAGGCAGATGGATCACTGAGTTCAGGAGTTTGAGACCAGCCTGACCAACATGGTGAAACCCTATCTCTACTAAAAATACAAAAATTAGCTAGTTGTGGTGGCAGGCATCTGTAATCCCAGCTACTTGGGAGGTTGAGGCAGGAAAATTACTTGAACCCAGGAAGCAGAGGTTACAGTGAGCCAAGACTGCGCCATTGCACTCCAGCCTGGGCGACAGAGCAAAACTCCACCTAAAAAATAAATAAATAAATAACATAAAATATAATTAAATTTTTAAAAAAGCAAAACATAAAACTTCCCAAATGCATCAGTTTAAGACAATAGACATTTTCCATTTTAATTCACTGAATAACTTTATGAAAAAGATCCATCTTCATCATTTGATAGATGGGGAAATGGATTTGTCCAAGAGCACACAAGAGGAAGAGCTCTGAGATCTTTCAGACTCTAAAGGCTGCATGCTGTCTTTCCATTCCATGATGGAAAAATGCTTTCCATAGAGAGGGCATGCCCAGATAGAGGACTAAGTGTTCCTGGCCAGAATGGAGCTCTGAAAATGAAATGTCTGCATGACTTTCTACCTATTTCCTTACTACAAAGTTCTTCCTTGGGCAGAGAGGGAAGAGAGAATGTATTTCCCACATCCCCAGTTTTATTGAGGGCAGGGTAAGCTAGTGTTTAATAACGTAGTCCATGGAGTTAACATGGTAAATTGACATATTTGGGTTTAAATCTTGACTCTAGCCACTTGTCAGCAGTGTAAACCTTGACAAGAGACTAAACATTTCTGGCCCATTCATTTTCTTACCTCTAAAATAGGGATAATAATGGTATGTATTTCAAATGTTTATTGTGAAGATTAAATTAAATAATGCACTTAAAGCACATTGTTTTATATTTAGTAATCTATGCATATTTCCTATTTTATGAGTGTTTTAGGAACTCACCTCTTGCTTTTCATTTCTGTCCATGATGGTGCCCACACACCATCACTCAGAGAATGCTCAATTGAAAAATGAAAAAAGGTAGCCTGGTGGATATGGAGAATGGGAATGCTCTGTGTGGATGGTTGCATTCCAGTCATATTTCCAAGTTTACCCTAAAGCCACAGATTTGGTTGTATGGAATTCAGAAGTTCTAATTAGAAATATGAAGAAGGATATGGACTTCCTTGTATATTTTTAAATTGATATACAAACTACATTTGGTAAAGTGAACCTTAAGTTTAAAACTTAATGAACTTTACAGAGTGCACACATTTGTGTAACCCCATCCAGATAAAAATAGAGAACACTGTCAATAGTACAGAATCATCCCTGCCTCCTTCAGCCCTTCCTACCTGTGCCAAAGATAACCATATCCTGGCTTCTGTTACCCTAGGCTAGTTTTGTCTTTCTGAATTTTACATGAAAGGAATCATAGAATTTGTGTTTTTTGCTCAACATCATGTTTTTGAAATTCATTTATACCATTACATAGAGCAGTTGTTTCTTCCTTTTATTGCAGTATTGTATCCCATTGTGTGAATATATTACCACAATGTTATTTTCCACTGTTTATGGATTTTTGGGTCAATTCTCATTTTTGGTTATTCACCATAATACTCCTTTAAGCATTGTTGAATATCTCTTTTGCACAAATCTGTACACATATGCATTTCTGTTGGGAATGTACTCCGGAGAGGAATTGCTGGGTCATTGGATACATATCTATTCAGTTTTAGCAGAAAGCATCTAATAGTTTCTGAAGTAGTTGTACCAATTTACTGGACCACCAGCAAAATAAGAGGACTCTAGTTCTCTGCATACTCTCTAGCACTGTATCCATTCAATTGTTATTTTTAAAATTTTAGCCATTTTAATGGATATATAAATATTTCATCACTGTGGTTTTAATGAGCAGTTTTCCAATACCTCATCGCGTTGATCAACTTTTCATATGCTTATTTTTAGCTAAGTATCCTTCTTTTGTGAACTAAGTCTTTCACCTACTTGAAAAAATTGTATTGTCCTTTATTTTTGATGTAGATTTTAAAAAATAAAATTTAAAAACAAGTTCTTTGTCAGATTTATTTATTATAAACATATTCTCACAGCTTTTTCACTCCCTCAGTGATATCTTTGGATCTTAATTTTAGTAAAGTTCAGTTTATCACTATTTCCCTTTATGGTAGTTTTCCTTTGTCCTGTTTTATATGCTGGATAGTAAGAACTCATGAGACACATCTATGGCTACTGATTGGTGATAGAAATAAAAGGGAAGGGATGAAAGTGTTTGATTAAACTGAAGAAAGGGAAGCCATATTTTTGAGGCCACCAGGAGAGAACATCACAAGGGTTAGAGGGGTCAGGACTTGGGGTTAAAGAGTTTCCATTAGAACATGAAAACATCGAAGAGACTGTAGAGGTCTGACATGGGCAAGGATATGATTACTCCATTATTTTTCAGAAGAGAGACATTTTATAAAACTTTAACCTCAAGATAAAGTTTCCTGAATGGAGTCCAGAGTTATGGCTTGATTTTTCTTTTCCTTTTTATATTTGTGCCCGATATATGGCAAGGTGGTACAGTACTGATTCAAAGCTTCTGAAGTCTGAGAGGTTGCAGATGGTGTAAAACCAAACCTAAATTGCTTTCAGGATCTAATGAGTTAGCTGGGCCCATATTTTTAGGCATTATATGCTTAGTAAATGCCTCTTTCTTTCCTAGTACATAATTATATTAACTTAAGTAACAGCATGGGGGTGATTTGGAATTCTGCTTAGGGGAAAGACAGAATAAGTTGTGTGTGGGGTTTTTTTTTTTTTTTTTTTTTTGATGTTTCATTTTGTTTTCAAGAATGGATCTTAGTTTCTATTTTATTTTTAAAAAAACTCATAAATTTAATTAGTTAAATTTCAAATTTAATTTTAAATATGTTATTTAGGTGCTTCTCACATAGGTTATTTTATTTAATATTTGCAATAAAGGATGTGTTATTATCACTATTTTATAATGAAGAAGTGGAGGCTAAAAGGGATTAAATAACTTACCTTAGGACTCTTGGCTAGTAAAAGAGTTCAGATTTAAGTTCTTTTAATTATGAAAGTCTCTGTCACAGTTTTAAATTTTAGGATTAAAACTTATTCACAATACTAAGCCTCATTTTAATGTACTTAATTTTTAGAGCACATGGGAATGGATACCCAAAAGTTGAGCCCTTAAGCTAAAATAATGGGTTGCTGACATTATGAGAACTTTACTATTCAGCCTCTGGACTTCATTTTATATCATTGTAAAATGGGATAAATAATGCCTACCTTAGAAAGTTGTCCTTCATTTGTTTATCCTTCCATTCATTTCATACATGTATGTATTCATTCAATCACCTACAATGAATAAGTGAATTAATGCTGTCCTTTCTCACCTCAACTGGTGAACTGTCCAGTTACCACTTGGCAAAACTTCCTCCATAATGCAATACTTAGTGACTGTTCTGTGGTCTAACAGATTTAATGTCCCCTTTTCACTCGCATTTCCCACCCCCAAACTGATTCAGTCAAGGGTCAGTCCTGGCCAGGTCACATTCAAGATGCTTTCCTGTCCAGGTCACATTCAAGATGCTTTCCCATATTTTCAGCTTCTGTTTTTCCTATCCACTTTACTATTATTACTTATCTTTAGCATTTCTTATTGTAAAATAAACCTCAAATTTTATATAGGGAATCGGTCCTCTTCCAGTCTTGGTCTATATCATCTGGGCAGAGAAAATCCCATCTTTGGATTCCAACCATAGTTACGTGTCCCAGTTCTAACCAATCAGAGAGATGTATGATTTTGATTGGCCACAGTGATTGGCGCCGGGATGGACAACTTACACAAGCTGCACCTATCAGAGGACATCCAAGGATTTATGAATTATTGGGAAAGTGGCATTACTATCCACCAGTCTCGCTAAGCAGGTAGCATGTAAATTTGAAGCTGCTGGAAACCATTTTTGCTGACTCTAAATGAGAACCTGAGAACGCAGCCAAATGCACAGAGTGCTGAGGCAGGAGCTGGAGAGACAGGCAATGTTTTAATGACATTTTTTTGAGGCTGTAGGTCTAGTGGTTTCTAAAGCCATGCCCATTTATTGAACATACCAATTACAGGAGCTAATCATTGTTTCCTCCATTTTGAGAAAGATTTCCATTGCTTGAAACTGAAGGATCCCTGATAAATATATGGGCCCTGTGCTCTCACCTTCATGAACCCTGTGATGTCCCTATTTCCAGGTGTTTGTTCTCTTCACCATAACCTTTAGGAACTCAATGTCTTCTGAAGTCACTGTGCTATGCTTCCAGATGTGGATGCCTACTGGCTCTCTGGCTGAAGAAGCCCTATCTAAATAATTATCAGCAAAGCATCTCTAACTGGAATTGGTAATAGGTGTGGTTATAAACTAGACTTAAGCAAGACAAACCCAAACTATAACTTGACTTAGCCAAATGCAACTCCTTGCTCAATTGCCTGTTTAAGATTCATATAGCTGAAAACAAAAGCATCAACTGTTTGGCGTCATGTACAATCTGTTGTACAATCTGTCCGCTAATGGTACTTTTTATCTTCTAATTGTTAACAGGATATTTAAAATGCAGTCAGAGTCTCAGATCATCTGTTCATATATTCAGTATCCACTATATGCCCACACATGGTGTACTGGAGACATAATGGTGCCAAGACCTAGTGCCTGCCCATATGCGGCTCACATTCTTGTTATAGCCTCTTAATTGCATAGTCTCATGAAGAATTTTTATCTGTTTGTGTGTACATGTGAGTGTGTGTGTATGTGTGTGTGTTTGCAATGTCAGAAATCTATGTTGAGGCAGGGATTGGCATATCTCTCTCTCTCAAATAATCATGGCCACTTTAAAGTTTCAGGATTCCAATGAAAGGCCTGTGAATAGATTATTAAGAATCCTCCTGCTGTTGCAATAGCTCTGTCTCTGGATTTCTGTTTCTACCTTTCATAGAAGAAATATTGCCTAGTCCTTAAGAGGTCAGTTTCCCATAACAGACCAGCTGAGTTCAGCTCTCAAATCCACTGCTGACTAGGTATATATTGCTCAGCAAATTATCTAACCTCTCTACGTCTCAGTTTCTGCCTCTGCACAATAGGATAAAATTTCTGCCAATTTTGGTGGTTATAAGGATTAAGTGAGGTTCTGCATTAAAGCACTTAGCACTGTGCCTGATAGGCAGGTAGTCCTCCAGTGATTGCATTTTTCTTAGTATTCTTATTTTACTGAAAAAACAAAGATGTCATTCTACTTATCTTTTAAAATTCAGCTTAAATGCTATCTCATTTTTAAGGGAGCTAGTTGCATTGTTTCTCATCTTTTGCTCTTACCTTTAATATAGCAGTTATTAATTTTTTTCCATACACTTTTCCGTTTTCTTCATAAAGAGGCACAATGTCTTTGTTATGACTTTAGCATCAATAGTTAAAACGTGTATGGCTCATTAATCTTTAAATTGAATGGACAGATATTTAAGTGATTTACATTTGAAAGAATTCTTTGCTGTTGTTGAACATAGACTGTAATGGGTCAAAGCAGAAGGAGGCAACTAGTCAAATTATTGCACTGGTCTAGGAAGAAAAGATGGCGGCATGAGCTGGTGGTGGGAGTAGTAAACACTGTTGATACTCTGGACATACTCTCAAATTAGGGTCACAGATTTGGAAGTAAGAGAATAAGATTAACGAGAAACAAGCAGAAGAACAATAAGAAGTTAAAGTAAAAGTCTTGTTCTATGATGACTAATTCAAGAAATGAATTTTGTTTGATGGTAGATAGATTTGGCCTGTAGATGGCTCCATTTTCTTAGCTAATAAGAAGCTAAGAGATTTTGTGTGTGTGTGTGTGTGTGTATGTTCTAGAAAATGTCTAGGCTACTGTCTTTTTGGCTTTCCCAGGCTGATGTTATGGCTTCACTGTAAATTAATAAGAGGTTTTGACTTTTTTTGTTCAGATAAAATTATGTGCTTTGGCTCACATTTCTAACATAAATTCTTCATTTTTGAGCCACTACTTAAGAAATTTGAGAGGCTGGTGAAAGCTGGGGTAGTTTGGTTAGTTTAATGGATCTCAGTGTTTTCATTCACTTTTTCCTTCATTTATTGAATGAACAACTGCTGTGTTCCAGGAACAATGTTAGAGGCAGTGAAGAATATTACTTTGAATAGCAATATATTTCCCATCCTTTGCCTATTATGATTTAATAAGAGCACCAAGATATATGTTTTTAGAAAACATCTTTAAAATTTATGTATAAGGCACAATGCCTTAGCATTTTATATACACCCTTTCATTGAAATCTTCAAAATAACGCATGAGGTAAGCATTATCCACATTTTATAGATGAGGACACTGAGGAACTGAGCTGTTAAGTAAACAGTTCAAGTTCAACCTGGGATTTGTATTGTGGACACTAATCCTTCTAATCTACTTGGCTCCAAGTCATTCTCTCTGAAGTTGTGTAGACCTGCAAAGTCCGAGTAGCAGAGAGAGACAACTCCGCTGATCAGTCGTCACAGAAGCCTGGCTCTCTTCCTCTGTCCTTCTTTATTCCTTTTGCATTTACCTCAGCTGCTGCTTCTCTTGTAAAACTACTTCAGAGCATGTGAGGTTTCTCCCATCCTCTGAGTTTTTCTGAGCTACTAATGCACATACAGCAAATCCTCTTTGTTTATGGTGAATGTGTATAAAAAAACAATGGAGAATGAGACTAACTGAAACCTTCAAGTAGCAGATGAGCTTCTGTATAATTTTGAGAAGTAGCCTCTTAAAAGACAAAAGGTGGACTCAGCCTAGAACAAGCTCTTTCTAAGGAACTAACATCTTAAGGGTATCCAACTTAAAATCAGCTCAGGATAAGGTTCCTACCAAATCTTTTATCCTGCATCTCTCTGTGAGTTTCTTACCCCACTCCTTCTCTCTCTACTTATCCTATTCTGACCTTATCAGTAATTATAGTAGAGACTATTGATTGTCTATCAGTATCAAGTCCTTCTTCTTAAGTATTAGAATGCCCAAGCTTTAGCTCTATGCATGGCTACACAGGAACTCATTTTCCAGCTACTCTTGCAGCTTGGTGTTGCCATGTGAATAAATTCTGTCCTATTGGATGGAAACAGAAAATATGTGTGCTATTTCTGTATTTTATAAAAAAATGAATGCATCATTGTTCCTCTTGCCCCTTCCCTTGTTTCTACCACTTGGGAAATGAGAAGGGGAGCAGTCACCTTTAGACCTAGAATTGAAAGTTCCACATTGAAAATGTCAAAGCTGCTCTTAAAATCTTGAACTGCTATGTAAGAAATAAATTTGTCTCTTGCTTAAGCATTGTATTTTGGGTCTTATGCAATTGATTTTGTTTACTACAATTAATACAGGGTTTATCACTTAGAGTTGGACCACCACTGTCCTAACAGGTATGGAAAACACATGCCATTGTCTTAGTATTTGGTTGTAAGGGGTAAGACACACACATTTTAGGCTTGAAAGCCAGAGATCCCTGTTATACTTGAATAAGACATTTGATAAACTCTCATCTGAAATACTTTAGAAAGGCAGACCATATCTAGCCATGCTTGTTGGAAAAAGTTACACTGTTGATGTGAGCTAGCTTCTTTTCTTTTTTTTTCTACATTTAGCAAAACCCTATCAGAGAGTTGAAGTCAGGCCAGCTATCAGAGGTAGTGCTGATGAAACACTTTACGAAGTTGGGGTCTCAAGTCTGTATTGCCTCCCTCTCCCGTCATGTGTTATTATTGTTCAGAAAATGTGAGAGAACTCAGTGCCAAAGATGGATTAACAGTGTTTTCTTCCCACATAAGCCCATTGTTTCAAATTATTGCAAGATATAATTGAGAGAAAAAAACAGACAGGAAGAAAACCTTTGGCTGTGATTACTTACACAGGAACTAAGCTGAATGAAAGTAGGTCAAATACCTACAGAGATTTTGAGGGAATATTACTACCAATGAAACTGCAAGCGTGGCCTGCAAAAGCCTGTGACTTTTTGATGACTAAGCTCCCAAACATACGCAATCTGTGTGTGGGGTTGGAGCTCACATAAATAGAAATCTTTATAATGCATGGAATTTTAAAATTATAAATCTAGTACACAACATACTAAATAATACGTTTTCTATCTTCTTACCCTGAGAAACATACTGTATTTGTCAGGATTCTCCAGAGAAACAGAAACAACAGGATACATGTATATAGATATATATACATAGAGAGAGAGAGAGTTTTTGTGAGGAATTGGCTCATGTGATTATGGACACTGAGAACTCCCATAATCTGCTAACTATAAGCTAGAAGCCCAGGAAAGTCTGTGGTGTAGTTCCAGTCCAAGGACAAAGGCCTGAGAACCAGGGGAGTCAATGATGTAAGTTGCAGTCTGAATCAGAAAGCCTTAGAACCAGGAGCATCGATGTTTGAGGGGAACAGAAGATGAATGTTCCAGCTCAAGTAAAGACAGCAAATCTGCCTTTTCATTCTATTTCAGTCCTCAGTGGGTTGGATAATGCTCACCTGTATTGATGAAGGAAGATCTTCATTGCCCAGTTTACCAATGCAAATACTGATTGCTTCTGGAAATACCCTCGTAGACAAAGCCAGAAACAATGTTTTACCAACTGTGTGAGATTCCCTTTGATCAGTCGAGTGGACACATAAAATTAACCATCACATATACCTTTACAATGACCTTAATATCCAAGTTAAAATTTAGAATTCAGAGACTCATTGGAGTTTCACTGCAGCAGTGCACGGGTGGCTACCTTGTGGCTCACAGCTCATTGCCCTTCTCTTCTCAGTCTTATTTCTATCTTGCATCAGAGAGTCTTGAAAGACATTTAGAGGTTTCTGCTCCTTATGCTCACTTCTAAGATCCATAGACAACCCCTGCGTATGGGTGGGCTCATCCACCATCACAAACAGCTGACATGCTTAGCAAATTATCATTAACGGTACTTGTATCTGGATAAAGGCATATGGGTAATATGTATCAGGGTAACCTATTATACTTTCTCTTTCCTTCATTTCATTTCTTCCTTGTTGTTACCACCAAAGCCATAAGCAGCACAAAATGCAATTATTCTCTAAGGAACTATACATTTACCATACTGTATCACAATAATTTGTTTACATTTCTTTAAAATCTGAGTTTTCTAAAAACAGGGCCAATGGGTGCATTCATGCTTGAATTTTTCAGCAGCAATTGCCTTGTCTTACACAAAGTACATATTTAGTGTGTATTAGTTGAGAATACATGAATACATGAGAATACATGAATGACTGAGTGAAGAAGTGAATTGTATTTTTATAGCTTTCAATTCTATGTAGTAAATTGAAAATGTATCAAGGCTTCAAACAGTTCCCTTCTAAAGAAGAGCACACTAACATTTGGATAGATGGATTAGAAGACTCAGAAATGTGTCACCTGTGCAAAGACGTGAAAAATGGTCAGCCCTGTTTATATTTAAAATTGACCAGAAATATTTCATTGTGCTTCAGTTCTAGGAAGAGCTCAGGTTTAGAGTGAGGGCACGTTTTTATCAGCAACAGTTCACTCAATATTGCCTAAATAAGCTTCGTAAAGCAATGACTAGAGTGTATGTTTAAAATTCCCCAAGTGTTTGAGCTAAAGAAATCATCTATATGTTAATATAATGATTCTCAGTAGTTACTGCAGAGGTTTGTAAGATAAGAGGGTAATATTGTAGGGTTTAGTAACACTGAGAGCTTTCCATGTCCCCTTGTCATTTTATCTTTGTTCCCTTAGAAAAACTCAGGATGGTACAAAACATATCTTTATTTTCACATTTTCAACATTGCTTTCTTTATGCACATATACTGAAACCATCTGTCTAAATTGTGGCAAAATCTGTCAGTTCCAGATTGGCCTCGTTAGTCATTTGAGAACACATAAACAGAGGGATTATGGAAAAATAAATAAATCTTGGATGGATCATCCTGGTCTGGGAAGGTTTTTCTCATCATCAGCCTTGTTGCCAGACATGAAAAGGAACAGGTTTACATCTTTAAAACACTTGGAGGAGTTCTTACTCTAGAATATGGATAAAAATCTCCCAGTGACCCACTTAATCTTTTTTCATATGGCTGAGTTGAAACAAAGGAAAAACTAGCATTTTAGGAAGCTGGCAAGTTCTTTCAGGGGTGAAATTCTACAAGTGTGCCAATAGAGAAGCACTTGTCTAAGGAACGAGAAATAATTAGAGTGAAAGAAAATGAATTTTGGACACTATCCTAAAGGTAGTGTCTTTCTAAGCTAGTCATGAACTCACCCCCCGACCCCATCCCTAAATGTTTGTATTTGCTCCTAGCCGTAACCTCTTCCCTATGAATAGCAGTAGTCTAGTTGTGGATTGAATCATAAGACATGTATCTACTGTGCAAACAAATTTCTTCCACAGTAGGAAGTCTCCTCATTTATGTTTTCTTTGGAACTAACAGAGCCTAAAAGACTAATGAATATCATAGGGAAGATGTGCTAGTGAGTAGAAGGAAGACTGCTAACATGGCATAAAATGAGGTGAATTTTTTTCCCCCAATTCCCAACAAAAACAGTAGCAAGAAACTCTCTACTACCAGCTTTTTGCCATGTCCTACATTACATTATTTGAGCTCATCCTTTGAGTCCTCAAAGGCTATATTAGGGTATGTTCAATTGTGGTGTTTGAATCTCAGTGGTTTAATGCACTAGGAGTTTATTTCTCATTCATGTCAAAGGCTAATGAAAATCAGATGGATTTTCTTTGGATGTGGGATTGATGAGCATGTAGCTGATTTCGGCTCCGAAGACAGTTGAGTTTATGGTAGATTGAAAAAAATGGCCACACTATTTTTGCAGCTCTTTCCTTTAAGAGATAACAACTATAACCCTATTTCTTCCACCTGGGCTAGCCTGGTGTTTTGCCTTCACCGATAGAATGTGACTGAAGTGGCATTTGCTAGTTCCAGAGCCTAGTTTTCAAGAGGCCATGCAGCGTATGTTTTTGTCTTCTTGGAATTCTGCCCTAAGGCTGCCATTTAAGGAAGCTAATTCTAGTCTCCTGGATGATGGGAGGCCACATGGAGGAAAATCAAGTCACCCCAGCCAACAACAAGTGAAACTTCTAGCCCGCTGACCCTTCTCCTGAAGGTAACTCAACTGCATGAGTGGGCCAGGTGAAGCGAGGAGAATTGCACAGTCAAAGAAGAGAATTGTGGTAAATAATACATTGTTATTTTAAGTCACTGAATTTGGGATTTCTTATGTAGCGATGGACAATTGATACAAGTTTAAAACTTTAAGACTAAAATGGGAGAGTCAACCTTTTTAGACCTGAAGCTAGTGGCTTTCAAAGGGGTGAGTTTGTCAGGGCTTTTTCAACCCTACTGCTAATCTGAGCAAGGCTTAGTAGGCATGTGGCATTAGCTAGTATCCTAGAGGAGGATGGTGGTGGTGGTGGTGGTGATGGTGCTGGTAGGGTGTTAACAAGGGAAATAAAGAATTCCAAATAGCAACTTACCAAACTCACAAATTGCTTCTGGTTTATGGTTTGGAAATATGAGTCATAAAAACCTAAATAGTGAAGAGAGCATGTTTTGGCCTGGGAGACATTTTGGTTAAATGTCTTCTGGAAAGTTTTATAACTTTGTCACAGTGGAATATGTTCCTTTTTAACAAATAGCATTATTTCTTTTATATGTATTAATTACTTTTTCCATATTGGAAATATTTTTTACAGCTCCATGTATTGGAATATTTTACTTCAAAATTAATTTTGTTCTAACAAGACTATTAAGGGCTAATTTCATGTGTTACAGCACTTTTTATTTGAATTATCCCATTTTTGGAATATGCCTAAGTGGTTTTAATTTCAATTTATTCTCTCTTTAATGAAAAATACTTAGATGTTTTAAAATTTATGAATATGTGTATATATTTTACTTTTGTTAACTTTTACTTATATAGTGATTAGAAGATGTGGCTAGCATAATTTCTGCCTTTTTGAAATTGTTAAAACCTTTTTGTGGCCTAATTCACATTTAATTTTTTTCTGACTATGTCTGAGTAAAAACAGATCTAGGCTTAGTTGAATTTTATATATATATATATATATATCTTCATTAAATCCAGCTTATTGATATTATTATGATTTTCTTCATGATTTATTCATTTATGTGAAACTAATGTTTAAGTTTCTTTATCTGACTATAGATATGAAACATTTTAAAATTATATTTTTAAGAATTTGTTTTAAATATTTAGATGCTTCATGACTAAGTATATATCAGTTCTTGACTTACAGTATCATCTTCAGTGATTAAAGCATTAGTGAATTTTTTTAAAAATTCTCTGATTAACCTGAAGCTTTTTCATTTCTATTAATATTATCATATCTGTTTTTTTAACCACTTTTTATTAGAACATTTTTTTCAATCTGTTTGCTTTCCATCTTTCCATGTCATACTGTTTGGAATGTCTTTTGTGAACAGCATATAACCACATGGTTTTCTCGTTCAGTTTTGTTCTTGGTGATTCAGTAAAAATCTGATATTGGACTTTATCTTTGTCCTTGGGTTTTGAAAGCCTGAAGAGCCAAATGGCCTCTTCGATACCATTTCTGGCATTCCCGAAGTATGGGCAATCACATGATTATGCAAGTCTTAGGATGGGTTCCCCGCAAAGCTGACCCTGAGAAAAGGATGTGAGTATGAGTTATTTGTGAGGTGAGTCTATGAAACACTAGTTGGTGGGTGGGAAATGATACAGGAAAGGGAAGAAAGCCAATAAAGGTATATTATTGAATCTGTTATTATGGTAACTAGATCTCAATTGTAGTGTAGAACTCTGGTGGATAGAGTAGACCACACTTCAGAGTAACCCCAGCTGAAATGTGAGTAGCTGAGGCATTTGTCCATCAAAACCCATCAATTATTGATGGAGGACTTTCTGAGGGTGTGGAGGGTATCTTAACATTTCAACCCTTCTGGCCTACCTTGTGCACAGGTTGAATAGGCTCCTATGCTTGGAGAAAGCTTTCAGGGGAAGAGACCCAGGGCTTCTATCAGAAAACTTTATGTTGGCCTTCCCTGGAGCATGAGTGCTTATGGCATTTGGGTGATGTACCAACAGTGTCATTTGAATTTGTTGTCAATATCTGAGTATTCTAAATATTAATAGCTGATTACTTAATGTTTTAGTGTCAAAAAAACAAGCTAGATGCAACTTGCAAAAAAATCTTAAGAGCTCTACTTGCTGAAATGTTAAAAGTTCACTGAAATAAAATGTATATTCAATATTGAAAAATTTGTGATTTTAAAGATGATTTTAGAAGTATGTTGATTCTATGTTAAATATAATTAAGAACTTTAAAATATTTTTAAAATATAAAAGCTGTCATTTAATATGAACATTGAGAGTATTTTGGCTAGAAAAAATGGTGAAATGTATTATTTTTGAATCAAAAATGTATATAAAATTTATAAAAACCAAATAATAGAGATTATATCTTAATTTTAATCTTTGTAAAATTATTAGTGTTCTTAATGATAAACACTTAACCCCTGAGAACTTCACTTAATTTTTAATTATTTAATTTAATATATGAATATTTTAAACAAAAAGAATATTTAGAGAAATTATTCACATGTAAAAATAGAATATCAATTTAGCCATCTCAAAATATTAAGAGTTGGAAAGCCTTCAAACTCATCCTTAAAAGCATCCAAGATATACATCTTGGGCCCAGGCTTCAAAACTTTCAAGGGCAGGGAAAAAAAGTTTTTTATTTGTTAAAATTATAACAGTCCATTGAAATATAAATGTACATTCATTATTATAAAATACAACCTGCAAGTATTGGAGAAAAGCGATTAGAAGAAAACATAACACCAAAATACATTTTGTTCATTCAAATCAAACTTTAAAAGAACAGGCTTTTCAAGAATACTTTTAAAAGAAAATTCCTGGTTGGGCACAGTGGCTCATGCCTGTAATGCCAGCATTTCGTGAGGCTGAGGCAGGAGGATCCCTTGATGCCAGGAGTTCAAGACCAGCTTGAGCAACGTAGTAGACCTTGTCTCTACCAAAAAAAAAAAAAAAAAAAAAAAAAGAAAAGAAAAGAAAACACAATAGCTAGGCATGATGGAGTCCTAGCTACTGGAGAGGCTGAGATGGGATGATAACTTGAGCCCAGGAGTTCAAGATTACAGTGAACCATGATTGTGCCATTGTACTCCAGCCTGAGCAGAAGAAGAACATTCCTTATTGTTTTGAGTCTAGGACGCCTTTATTTTGGTTGTGATGAGGCGAAAGAAAAGCTTAATAACTTTAACTTTTTGGCAACATATCATTTGCAGCATTTTGTATCACAGAGCCAGTCAAATTGCTCTCCTATGGAAGGCACCAAAAAATAAGCTTTATTTTGTATTGCAAAGTGCAATTCACCAATGACCATGTACAAAACAAGGCAGCTGACAGGGCTGCAAAATCACTGCTCCTGCGCCATAAGGTCAAATCTGTAAAATTTGGCCCCACTTAAATTCTGCCAAAAAGAATATTCACATACATCCTGCTGTGTGTGTGTGTGTGTATGGTTTCTGACAACAAGCATTTATTCTCATGTTACATGTTTGCAACTGATGTGACCTAGCTTTCACTTCCAGGTTGAAGGAATAACTGGAGTTACTCAGCTCCTTCCAGGAGTTATGGAACATGCAAGTTCTTGTTCTTGTCTTCACAGTTCTGGAGCCTAGCAGTTCAAAATCAAGTTGTCAGCAGGGTTGTCCCTCCTGAGGCCTTTCCCCTTGGCTTGCTGATGGCCATCTTCTCCCTATCCTCATAGTCTTTCCTCTATCCAGGCTCATCCCTGGTGTCTCTTTGTGTGTCCAGATTTCCTCTTCTCCTAAGGACACTAATCAGATTAGGTGGGGGTACCCTCTAATGGTCTCCATTTAATTTAATCACTTCTTTAATTGCCCTATTTCAAAATACAGTCACATTGTGATGTACTGGGGGTTAAGGCTTTATCACATAAATTTTGGGAGACACATTCAGCCCACAACACTCTCCCTTGGAGGTGGCAGATGTCATGCCCGCTTGAATGCTTTGGTCAGAGCAAGTCACATGATAATGAACGGGGCTGTATAATCCTCTGAGGGGGAGGGAGGAAATTCACTTGAGGAATAAAAGTGCCTTCTACTCAAGAATTGATTTGTTTATACTTTTGCCACTCCATCTGATGCAATTTAATTAAGCATACACACCTATCAACACACCTACAAAGTTAACGGCCAAAACACCGTAGAATTTTTGTAGTTTCTATATTCACCTTGGGATGTCCAGGGATGGGGACTGCAGAGTGGTTGTAGAGGGTCTCTGACTCCATATTTACACAGGTTTTTTGTACAGCACTTAAGTAACACATGGTTTAGCATATATATTTGTAATTATAAAATAACTCAAGAATATAGGAACATACAAGTGTACAAAAAATAACATAAGACACCCCCTGGTGCCTACTACCATCCAGATTTAACACTTTGCCATATTTAATCTAGATATCTCCTGAGCTCCTGTATCTTAACCTATTTCTATATTTGATTTATCATGTATCTATTCACCTCTCCATGCCTCTATCCATACGTCAATTTACCATTTTTAAAAACACACCCCGATGTAAGTTTGAGACATCAGTGCATTAGCACTAAGCACTTCGGCATACAAATCCTGAAATAAATTCAATTTTGGTTTTTCATTCTTTATTCTCTTGATGTAAGATTTAAATACAGTGAAGTGCACAGATCTTAAGGATGCTATTTGGTGAATTAAGATCAACATATAACATGTAACTGTCCCCCAAAGCCCACCAAGTCATAACCATCATTCCAGAAAGCTCCTTTGTGCCCTTTCACAGCCAAGCCCAACCTTCAGTCACTCAAGAGGCAATCATTTCTGAATTTTTTAATTACAGGTTTTAATTTTGCTGTTTTAGAACTTCATATGAATGGAATCATTTAGTATTTAATCCTGCCTAAGGCTCCTTTCACTCAGCATAACATTTCTTTTTTTTTTTAATTATACTTTAAGTTTTAGGGTACATGTGCACAACGTGCAGGTTAGTTACATATGCATACATGTGCCATGTTGGTGTGCTGCACCCATTAACTCGTTATTTAACATTAGGTATATCTCCTAATGCTATCCCTCCTCCCTCCCCCGACCCCACAACAGGCTCCAGAGTGTGATGTTACCCTTCCTGTGTCCATGTGTTCTCATTGTTCAATTCCCACCTATGAGTGAGAACATGCAGTGTTTGGTTCTTTGTCCTTGCAATAGTTTGCTGAGAATGATGGTTTCCAGATTCATCCATGTCCCTACAAAGGACATGAAATTATCCTTTTTTATGGCTGCATAGTATTCCATGGTGTATATGTGCCACATTTTCTTAATCCAGTCTATCATTATTGGACATTTCGCTTGGTTCCAAGTCTTTGCTATTGTGAATAGTGCCACAGTAAACACATGTGTGCATGTGTGTTTATAGCAGCATGATTTATAATCCTTTGGGTATATACCCAGTAATGGGATGGCTGGGTCAAATGGTATCCCTGAGGAATCGCCAC